>NC_136067.1:406916528-407516528 GCF_964261635.1 Lissotriton helveticus | reverse complement strand
GCAGGAGGGACAGGGTGAGTCAGCGCTAGGCTGAATAGGGCATCTACATTTGGAGTAGTGGGTGGAGTAGACCCCTGACCTGAATAGACCTGTGCCTGCCTATGTGAATGCTGGCTCTGCCCCTCTGTGGTGTGTCTGATGGCAGATGCCCCAACTCACAAAGGAGGGTGTGAGCCCTTTACACAAAGCGCTCCAAACTCCCCAGAACCAGTTAGGACTGCGTCCCCCAAGACTTGTGCCAGGGCATGCAAAATAAATGTAATATAAATAGAGGGTGCTGTGTCCCCATGTGTTGTGCTTCCTTGTGTTACTTGGGAATGGGCTGCTGGGCCCCAGGAGGAACCACCATAAGGGACTGCCTCCCTATTGGAGGGCCCTTT
This sequence comes from Lissotriton helveticus, assembly GCF_964261635.1. Lineage (NCBI taxonomy): Eukaryota > Metazoa > Chordata > Amphibia > Caudata > Salamandridae > Lissotriton > Lissotriton helveticus. The sequence goes on along the minus strand of NC_136067.1, from coordinate 407,516,148 downwards.
GAGCTGGCCTGCCTGGGCCCGGCCTTTGCCCTGTGTGACTTTAGGGGCTGAAGGAGAGGACTGCTCCTCTGTTCTGCACCCCTTTGAGCCAGCCCTGCCCTGTACAAATTGCAAATTCAGGAGCCTGGTAAGGGTGGGACTGGAGGCACCGATTGGAGCGTGAGGAGCACCCTGTCACTGCTGTGCCCCGCAGCACTGGGCCGTCGACCTGAAATGCGTGATTGGCACTCTCTTCGGCTTGTGAATTACCATGACCGAGACAGGGGCTTGCAAGGAGTGTTGCCGCAAAACCGAAAGTCAGGCAGAAGGCGTCTGACTGTAGGCAGGTCTAACATGAGAAAGAGGAGAGCCCCGCAAGCTTTATTGGCCTGGTAATCCCGGACGTCTGTGGGCGGGGCTCCTGTGGGCTTGGGAGAGCCCTGCATGCTCCCCAACAGTGAGGCCGGAGTTTGAGGGCTTCCCCGGAGGACGCAGGGCCTCAAGAGAGGTGGACGAAGGTCTAAGAGATGGGCTTGCCGACGGAGAAGCAGTCACCTGAAGGAGAGCGGAGCTGACAGGAGGTAGGAATCCTCCCGGCTCCTGGGTGTTACAACCAACAGCGATGAGGAGAATTGCTCAGCCCCCAGGAATGGTGAGTGGGGCTGAGCGTACTTACTGTAAGCTCCGGTCATCGGGAGGGCGGGACCCGCCTTTATTTTTAAACCAGGGCAGGAGGCTCCTGACCGCCCCTGTTGGGCATTCCTGGCATTTCGCTCAGCTGCACCGCAGAGTCGCAGGCAGGTGCCTTTGTATCTGCTCTGGGGCATTTGAGTTCAGCAGCGGGAGCCAGGACCAGCCTGGTAGGCTTCAGCAGAACAGGGTCAGTCTCCAAGGAAGGAGACAAGGACGAATTGAGACCCCCCCTTTTTTTATTCTGTTGGCATTGCGGGGCGAGCCCAGGACAGGGTCCTCGCTTAGAGACACCGACGTGAGGGACAGGAACCATGTGGCAGGTGTGTTATGGTGCACAGTTGCTGATGGGATACCTAGCATGTTATACTGGTCAAGTTTTGCCTTATGCTGTCCTAGGTGATGTTAGGATGTGCAGCGCTGTTGGTGAGGTTTAGGCATCCCATGTTATGCTTAGTACCCTGGTGTGCAGTGTTTATTAGGGTACACTGCTGCTGAGTAAGTTGGATGCATAATAGGCTATTCTATGCAATGCTATGATTTCATGCTTAATGGGTAGATACCTCATGTGTTTATGCTTACAGTGATTGCATAATGTGTTTATGCTTAGGATATTTAGGCGTAATGTGATTTATGCGTAATGTGATTTATGCATAATGTTCTGGCCTAATGTGATGCAGACTTAATGTGTTTATGTTGCAGGTGCTAATGCTAAGTACAATATTTTACCAGTAATCACTGGTTGCGTCTTATATCTACTACTAGTACTTTCTAAAGGTTTTGACAGTGGCCCAATTGTGTATATAATCCCCTGTAAATGTTGCCTAGTGCCAGTTGGCACAGGGTATATTGAGTAATTACTATTGTAATGCGTTTTGGATAATTCAAAGGCTATTTTTATATATAACCTTGTGTGGAGTTTCTTTGTGGTGTGCCTAGTGTGTTGCTTCTGTGTGTGTGTTGTGCAAACACTTTACACATTGCCTCTGGGATCAGCCTGACTGCTCATGCCAAGCTACTAAGGGGGTGAGCAGGGGTTATCTTCAGTGTGTAACTCCCTTGCCCTGACTAGAGTGGTGGTTCCTACCTGGCTTAGGTACAAGCCCTAGCCAACCAGAAATCCCATTTCTAACAGTGTATGACAATGGAAGACAGGGATGTCACCTATTCGGCAGCTGATAAGGGCATATGGGTATAGACATAACAATCCTTTAAACCTATTGCAGGTGTATATTCCTGAACTGACCTATATTAAACATTAGTAGAATAGCCTCTACCTTGTAAATCATGACTAGCAGTGACATGTTCCTTAGGCCTCACATTGTGTAAAGCAAAGACAAAGCTTCTCTTATATGCAGGTTCATCATGCTGCTGGGTTTCTTAATTCGCTCCATGTTGCCAGCCTCAGTGTCTTGATGGTACAAAAGGGGGTGGTGATGGACCAGCATCCCTCATGCCGGGCTGGAGACGGCTGAAATGCCAGAAACCGGTCCTAGGAAGCTTGATTTCGGTCCAGGGAAGGCTTGGCTTGGCAGTTCGGGCTGGACTGTTCCCATGAGGCACAGGGTCAGACTGATTTGCACATGGCCATGTCCGAACTGGGGTGGCAGAGTGGGCTAAAGTACGGTGATGGATTAAACCCAGATCTGTTGACTGGGTGTGAGTGTTTGCTTGGTTCAGATGCTCCGTCCATCACCACCCCCTTTTGTACCGCTTTGTTAGCCATAAGTTTGCAGGGTATGCTCAGACGTTGAGTCCCTTGCTCACTTTGCCACTGGATTCAAGCAAGCCTGGCTGAAGACGGCTGAAATGCCAGAAACCGGTCCTAGGAAGCTTGATTCTGGTCCAGGGAAGCCATGGCTTGGCAGTTCGGGCTGGACTGTTCCCATGAGGCACAGGGTCAGAGTGATTTGCATATGGCCATGTCTGAACTGGGGTGGCAGAGTGGGCTAAAGAATGGTGATGGATTAAACCCAGATCTGTTGACTGGGTGTGAGTGTTTGATTGGTTCAGATGCTCCGTCCATCACCACCCCCTTTTGTACCTCAGTGTCTTGATGATCCTTTCTGATTGGTGGACTATGTGGAGCACTGGGTGCAAGAGACAGATGATAAGTTGCTGAGGCATGAGGGATGCTGCAAGGGGGCTTCTAGTTCCTTCACAAGCCAATATTTGTAAATGCCATTTTCCTGGAATACTAAACCTATATCTACACCAGTCCATGATGGTTGCATCGCTCATGCTTGTTTTCTGGAGATTATAAATCAAAAAGGCCTTCACCTTTTTCCTCTGATACCGTTACCTGTCTTAAAAATATTTAATCAGGTTTCAGCTGGAGAAAATATTTTTCTTGGTGTCCATTGCCCTTTGTTACTAATTTTGTCTCCATTTTTTCCCACCAGGTTGTTTGTGTTGATATGTCCTTCAGAAAGGCTGGGTTCTTTCTTAACCCTAGCTCATGGTTGTTTTGGTGCCTTGCTTATCAATTTTAATCTCATCTCTCAACTGAAATCAAGAACCATTAAGATTACCACTGTGTTTTTTGCCCTTGTAACTTTTTACTCTTAACTAAGACCTTTTTGAGGAGATGCTCGACACCTTTCAAATGTGCATAAAAGTGTAGGGTGGTAACATGACTACTTGTAAGAGTCTTCTTTTCCTTGCGCATTTCAGAAGGAAATGAGAGATACCTTCTACACTTCTAATCCTTGACTGACCTTCTACACTTCTAATCCTTGAGTGATTGCGATGCAACATGCCTACCTGACCAGTCTGCATGTAGAACAGGCTGAAATGTATATTACACCAGCGGAATTCACATAATTTTGTGAATTTCAAGTTACTCTTGTTTTAAAATTCCCCAAATTACGCCATTATGTCACTTCCTGGTCAAAACTGATGGTCAACACACTGGAACAACAGAATCGGAGCAGCTGTTGTTAGTAGTAAATTTGACATTGCTCTAAAAATTGAACTGAAGAAGAATTTCATGCTAAAATATACAGCACAAATAGACAATTTTATATTTAACATAATTTTGGGAAATTTGGCCTATATTTTGTGTAATTACACAAAAGCAAATAACGTGAATTTTACACACCCCTATCCGTATGACAGATCTCATTCAGAATTTGGCTCAAGAGTTATATCAGCTCACTTTGGATAATCCAGCTTTAATACAGACCTTACTTTTAAAGGCTACTATTATTGTGGTAATCCCTTCAGGTATCCTCTTTATTGTGAAATCTTGTTGGGTTATCATAATGTTTAGATTAGCTAACAGTGTACTAAGCTATTCGCAAACACTGTTTATAGAATATCAAGTAAGGGTGGGCTTTCTTATCAGTTGTCTAACTGGGCCTACCTTGACTTGAAATACTCCTTTAGGTATGTTGACTTCGGTTTGGATACTCATGATATCTTCCTATTGGTGTTTAAGACAATGTCTGAACTTTGTGTTTTGGAGTATGAAGTGAGGAAGATTAGTGTGATATTCAGAAAGGTGACATTGGAGTTTTGAAGTTTGGGACCTATTTTGGCCAATTGGCAGCAGCAGCTTCTCAGGTTTAAAAGACCCAAATTATGGTATTTGATGAAGGATTGAGATAGAAAATTAAGGATACGGTGGTCCATAATTATCATCCAGATTCATTTTCTGAACTTCTTTATACTATACTGTAATTGGATGCATACCACAGGAATGACATAAGAAAAACTAAAAAAATCCTTGAGTTTGCCCTTATAGTAACTTCAGAAACCAATTCTCTCTCAAAATTGAAATTTATTGGATTCTTCTTCTCAGAAAGATCCTATGCAAGCAGGCACACCTAGGGGTTCATTAACAGAGGATGAGAAAGGTTATCTCGGAATCAGTACAAGGAGAACTTTCTGATGTTTTGATATTGTGTTTTGTTTACTACTCACAGTCCAATAATTAAATAATAAAAACAGGTGGGTCTCAGAGTAATATTCTGAAATATTGCATTTGGGTTTAGCTCCTTGCACACCTTTGTTGGCTGCAGGTTTACAAGAGTGAAAGGGAAGTAATACTTGAGGCCATCAATCAAGTAAAGATGTCTAATAAGCATTAGGGGCTCTATTAAAAAAAAAATAGTATATCTGCTACCATAAAATCATGCTTATGAAAGGGCGCAAATGTACTACTTTTTGTAATTCATTTATTGCAGCTAGGACAGGTTTCCAAGTTGTGACATGTCACAAGACCGCCAGTGCTCCTTGTGCAGAATGCTATACATTGTAGGCCTCCGCACAGTGTGGGTGAGCCCCCTCTGTAAATGCTCATTTTTTTCCTTCACACAGAAAAATATGGAGAAATCACTTTACTTCAGCAGAAAGAAATCTGGGGGTTGCCCCTTCACTTTACCATCCTTGAAATAAGTTACGCTAGCCGTACAATGGAGATATTATTTTATAAATTCTATATTGAAATAAACCTTTTAGCTGCAAACTTATACTTGGACCCAGATTGACAGACAGGACAAAACTACTTCTAAATATATTTTCCTGGCCCTGGAATTAGTGGGACAGGCCAATTAAATGAACGTGTGCACCCTCTTGGCTCGGGACACTGTCAAATGCAAAAATGAACTACACAAATATGGACAAGAATAAGCTGTTGCCTCTGGTAATACTGCAGTGCCCTTAGGCAGACTAAAGGTGATACTAAACTGGGACCCCATGATACAAAAGGCCAGGACGAAATCAAATGATAAATTGCCAACGTTCCACATCATACAGCCAACTTAAACGCACATATGATTTATAAGTGCTTGTGAAAACAGGTCACAAAAGAACATATATAACTAAGCTCCACAGCCAGGCTGTAGCCCTATCCTTTGCATATCCACAAACTGGTAACATGGCCTCAAGTTCCTTTGGCAACACTTACCCTGTTTCTTGTGTGGCAATTTGTTTTCCCTGTTATGTTTCTTAAACGCTGATTGTTTCTTTTACCATTTTTTCCATTGACAGCGAATTTAGCATGGCAAAGTATTTATACAACGCTACTGCCTATTGTTCTATGGGATGCCTAGCACAAACAGGGGACATTTTTTAGGGTGAATATGTCTCTCAAAGCATGCAGTTTTCATTACAATTCAGCAGATGATTGGTAAGGGTGTAGTATATAGCTAGTGTAGCACACTGTTGCAAATATATTTCTAAAGCATGGTGTGTTAGCACAACGTCACGTTCAGACAGCATATTTTCCATTTAAAATGAGCACTAATGTTTCACAGACTTGCACTTTTACTGATCAAATCTATAAATAGTGAATTAATAATAACGTGTGGAGATTGGTTTGATCGAAAATGTATCACTGAGAAAAGTGTCTTTATTTGTTTTGATCCTATTAAAATATTTGTTTCCATCACACTTAAGAATGACAAAATAGGGCCTCATTTATGCTTTCCTAGTTGCTGATATATTTTGAAATATTAGCACAATTCTTTCACAGATGTGTAAATTTTGTTTTCTAGTTTAAAACAATGGCATCCTCCAGCCTTTCCTTTCACACTCCCTGTACCCCACCAAGACTGTGGCATAGTTCGCGTAATAAAATTCTCTCAAATTGCGGTCAGAAAAAGAAAAGTAAACACTCAGGTATAGATGACATGGCCTAACACTTGACCTCCATCTTTGAAAGCACACAAATGTGACGAGATAAAAAACAAAATTTAAAGGTGTATTTGTTACTCATTCCCTTTCTGAACTTCAGCATGATTAGTTTGGGGTACATAGTTATTTTGGTGGTGTGGTGTCACCTCCACACCCTGTGCATCCAGGGCCTATGCACAAACCAAGGGCTAGATGTAGGAAATTCATTTTTACCGATTCTAAAATACCGAATTTTACCCATTCGGTATTTTAGAATCGGTAAATGAAGTGTAGGTAAAAAATCGGTATTTTTTACCGATTCGGTAAAATTCGGAATCTGTCTTTCGGAATTTACTGAATCGGTATTTACCAAATCAGTATTTACCAAATCGGTATTTCCCATTCATTCATATGGGCCAAAAGGCCCATAGTAATGAATGGGAAATACCGATTTGGTAAATACCGATTCGCTAAATTCCGAAAGACAGATTCCGAAAAGGCCCATAGGAATGAATGGGAAATACCGATTTGGCAAATACCGATTCGGTAAATACCGAATCGGAAAGCAAAAAAAAGTGAAACTGAATCAGGCAGCCAATCAGGTGCTACCACCCTCCCCCTCCCTACCAGGAAGTGGCTACACAGGCAGATGCAAGTAATTAGAAGCTTCTGGAGAGGCAGTTGGAGCAGAGCTGAGTCCCTGAGCCAGAGAAAACGTTTTGCACTTTTAAACTCGGAAAATGTCAAGCAGCAGTGAAAAGGAACAGCCAGGGAGGAAGAGGAACATAAAATGTAGCACCATGGAGCTGCAGGTCCTTGTGGAGGAGGTGGTGAAGGAACACCAGAAATTGTTTGGCAAGCTGTCCCTCCTGACTGTGGCTGAATCTGCCAAAAGGAAGATTTGGCTGGACATTCAAGCAAAGGTGAATGCTGTTGAAGTGACTCCAAGGGACATAGACAACCTGAAAAAGAGGTGGTATGACCTTAGGAGCCTGACCAAGAAAAAAATAGCTGAGCAACACAAACAGGCAAACGAAACTGGAGGAGAGAAGAACCGTGCACCCCCCCCTGACTGACCTGGAGGAGCTGGTGGGGTCCACCATTGAACCAGAGAGCCTCTGTGGATTGGGAGATGCAGACAACTCAGCCAGAGCTGCCACCAATCAAGGTAAGACGCATGCACAGCGATCCCCCACCCCATCAGCCTTCCCTTTTCCCTATGTGGCAATTGTAACCCCAGTGCAGTATAGGTAGCACTATATAGGAGCAATGCATCATGGGACATGTAGTTTGTAAATGAAAGACCATGTCATACTGAACATTAACCAACAAGTCAGGCAAAATATTTCAGACATAATCAAGCGCAGGCAACATGTACAGTGTTTAAGTGAGAAATATTTAATTGTAGTGGCTGTGAGGCAGTAGCACCGAGCTAATATACGCTTATATGTTGACAGGCGAGACATCTCGCAGTCATACCAGGGAGACGGAAGGCCCGGCACCAGAGAGGGATGTCAGCCAGGAGCCAGGCCCAAGCACAGAGATTGACACAGAGGACACAGGTGCACCAACTACTCAGCCACCATCCCAAGACCCAGAAATGTCTTCACATCTGCAGGCGTCCCCAGAACGTTAAGGATCCCCTCTGCTTCTGTCCTCACCTGAACTGCCTGCATCTCTGCCTGTAACAACACCTGCATCACAAAAGAGCAGGAGGCATGTAGTTGCCCCTCTAGTGCAAATGGAGACCTCAGCAGGTGACATGGAGGGGGATGACACACAAACCTTGGCTGGGTAAGGTACCCCTGCCACACAGCAGTCCAGTGCAGAGGTTGGCCATACAGGTCTCAGATGCCGCAGGCACAGAGAAAGCATTGTATCAGCACAAGTGGAGGGTCCCAGTGTCTTCCGAGGGCTTGAGAGTAGCATGGGGAAAATCCAAAGGATGCAGGGGAAGGCCATCCAGTCTGTGCAACGCCAGATGAGTAACCTAAACACAAATCTTGGAGATATAGGGAAGGGCATCAGAGAACTGGTAGATGTGAACAAGGAGATGGCAGCAGGGATGCGGGACATGACACAATCGGTGCAGCTTCTGTGCAGCAAACTGGACCAGGACATGTTAGCAAGGCACAAGGAGAGGCAGCGTGCGCAGTAGCAAAGTAAAGAAATGAACCGCCTGGCCACAGGCACTTCCCTGCTATGCAGGCGATCCATTATCATGCAAGAGGGACTCACACACAACAGCAATGAGGCGTCTAGGGGCATTGCTAGGATGACCAGTGCTGTAGAGGTGCTGATAAATTCACAAACAGCACAAACAGCTGCTCTGGATGTACCAGAAAGTGAGGAAAGCACCAGTAGGAGCAGCATGACAAGTCCCCTTGTTGTGGAGACACGTAGGAGCAGCAGGCCCCATGGTCAGCCAACAGCCCAAACACACAGTGAAGAGAGCCAGCCACTTACATCTGTCACTGGTAGGCATGGGCGGAATTGACTTGTTCAGTAAATGGGGAAGTGACCCAGGACTACCATTTTTAAATGGAGGACATTTGTGTTGCACATTTGTGCTTGTGAATACCTGCGTAGTGCCAAATATTAAACTACGTTGGGTGCAAACTCCACCTGTCTGTGTCCCTTTACTTACTTAAAAATAGTTGCGTGTGATCTCTGCCCATCTGTGTCTGCCATCTGTTGATGTCGCAACTCCTGCTGTGTTGGGTTCAGGCAGTGCATGTTCATCATCATGGTCCTCATAGTCGCTCAAATTCACCTCAGTGCCCCTCTTAGTGGCAAGGTTGTGTAACATTGCACAAGTTGCAATCATCTTACAGCATGTGATTGGTGTATACTGGCGTGCCCCTCCGCTTTTGTGTAGGCAGCAGAACCTGCTTTTTAACAGCCCAAAGGTGCGCTCCACAATGTTCCTAGTAGATTTGTGTGCCCTGTTGTATCTCCTCTGGCTGGGGGTTGAAGAGTTGAGGAAGGGTGTCAGGATGAAAGAGCGGTCGGCATATGCACTATCCCCTATTTGAAAATTAAAATGACATTAGTCACATGTACTCATACACATACATCTGCAATATGTATCAAGGGGGTGTCACACAGTGTTTTACCTAGCAGGTATCCTTCTCCAAATTCCCCGCTGTCAGGCGTGTGTAGATCCCACTGTTCTAAAAGATGTAGGAGTTGTGGGTACTCCCTGGGAACTTGGCCACTATGTCTGTGGTTATGTACTTTGCATCACAGATTACCTGTACATTGATTGTGTGGGTTGACTTCCTGTTCCTGTAAATGTACTCTGTGGCAGCAGGTGGGAATATTGGGATGTGGGTCCATCAATACAGCCGATGACATGTGGGAAATGTGCAATTTGATAAAAGTCAGTCTTGGTCTTCATCAGTTCTGCGTGAGTTTCAGGGAAGCTGATGTAATGATGCATTCTCAGCATCATGTCCTCTAGGAACTTCCTAAAGGAACGGGACAGGCAGCTCTGTGACACCCCACCTATCGCAGCAATCACACTCTGGTAGCTCCCAGAGGCAAGCTGGTGTTAGCTACACAGCACCTGCACATGAGGTGGGATGGCGTGCGCCCTTGGGGTTGTGTGCTCCCAAAGTGGGTGGAGGTCCCTGATCAAGTCCAGGATGGTTCGGGGGTGTAGCCTGTACCTTTGGAGGATCTCTGGCACAGTAAGTTGAAATAGCGTGAACCTCTGCCTGTACACTTGCTCCTACCTTCTCCAGACCCTCTCTCCTGCTGCCTGTAGCCGTAGCCGCCTCGCTATCACGTAGAATGCGCCATTCTGGCCACACTATGGCATTTTGGGCCCTTTTTTATGGCCTCCACCTGGTTACCACCTGATTTCAATCCATGGTAAATACCTAATCTTAAATACCGATACCGACCGGTATTTGACTACCTACATCTGACCCGAGTCTTCTGGGTTAGATTTTCATCACTGGCCACTCCAACGTATGTATATTCCACCTACATTATCTGATATTCACACTGTACCTGACCTGATATAAAGTGAATAACATTTTAATTTTAACTTGAATAATAACTGGACAGTTATGCACAGCATATTTTTCAATGGCAAGTAAGATACACCAATACAATACGGGAAGGAAGGGCCAAAGGGAGAAGTTTAAAGACCTACTCAGACTAAATCCCCAATCTGCATATACAAAACAAACAAGTCAGAGGGTCTCAAAAGGTCACCTAAAACTATGACAACCTATGTGCCTGTTCGTACACCAAGTCACTAAACCCACCCAGGAAGTCCTATCTTGAAGGACGGAATTCCATCACTCACCGAGGTGACATGCTTCATCATCTGGGATCTCCTCCCGGCTGTAAAACCTGGTACAGCAGAGGACTAAAACCACACTAGGGATGTTTTTATTAGTAGTAGTAAGAGGGTTACTAAAAATAAAAACATCCCTGTAGACATCTTTGCAGCATTAAATTAAGCAACGGTGGAATATAGGCCATTTTGAAAGTGTGATTTTTTTTGCTCTGCAGACGAAACATAGATCCACATGGAGAAAGAAATTCCTCTTTGTCTCCACAAAATCTAGAGATGAACTGAGCTCCTTTCTATCATAGAAGGGGAAGGGGAGAATTTGCTGACAATTTCCAGGATGGGAAGGGAAAGGATTACAGTTTGTGAAGTACAGTACATCGCACATGCAAAGTAGGAAAAGAAAGGAGAAATTAGAACCTTTCTCCCTTTAACTCCTGCTTTTCAGCTGCATAAATATTTGTCACTAACCTGTCTACTGATGTTAGTGGATAGGGTTTAGCATCAAAACGCATGGGTGGTTTCATGGGAACGTCTGTGTACCCTCCATTTAATGCCTCCTTCACGCAAAGTAGTGCAAAGCAGCATTTCTCGCTGGGTACTTTCCAGCACAATATAAGTTTTGCACTGGAAATTGAATCAGGAAAAAATATTTTGGGACAGATTTACAAGCTCCTTTCAACACTTTCCCACCTATGCGTCACTTTTGTGATGCAGCGGAGGCGTAAACAATGTGCCACGTTGCAACACATTTCCAATGTGACACATCTAGGGAGATGTGTCACATTGTAATGCCTTGCGCCACATTATACTGGTCAGGTATAATGTATGCAGTGTGGGCGTTCCCACGCAAGAAAGCCTTGTAAAAGTGATGCAGTGAAATCTACAAGATATCACTTTGTCACTTCTAGGATGCCACTGCGCCAAACCTTACGCTTGCTTGAAGCAGGTGTAAGGAGTGACGCAGCTCAATAATTATAGGCCTCCCTGAGCATTGCTGGAGTTGCGTGTGCTTGCGATATGACTCCGGCAATGCGTGACCTTTGCGCCAAACGCAGAGATGCACCAGTTTCTTTTAAATATGTCCCTTTGTGCTGGTGTGACACTAACCCAGCGCAAAATGTTTGAGAATCTCCCCCTACATTTCTTATGCGTAACAGCAATATTTGAAATGTTGCACTGCTGGAAAACATGCACGTGCACTGCAGTACTGTGTTGAACTTGTGTAAAGTATAACATTAAATACCTCTGGTTCTGTGTTGCGCGTCCTTCCTTAGATAGGGCAGAATAAAATATGTATTTGTTTTATTAGATCAATGTTTATGGTTGGTTATAGGCTAAATACCAGTTGCATACAAACTTCCAACAGAAACTTCATGCAGCATCTTAAATCTATTAGTGATGTTTTTTGTCTGTGTATTAAAGGCAGAGTTTCAGAGTAAGTAAACATATCTGACAGCTTGGTACATAACAAACATGTTTTCATCCTTGCTGAGTAGTACGGCTTGAGCTCCATGTATCTGTCTAAGCATCCAGCACAGCCTATTCAGGGAACACAATGAGACAGCATGACTGACTCCAGAGTGAAAATGGAACACTTGGCACGTGAGAAATATGACATATTCTGATTTACAGAATATGCCCTGCTAACCCTCACTGTCTCTCCATGCTAGAATACGATCTTTAAACTTCAAGTTTTCTAAACTGCAAACTATTTTCAGTACAATATTTAAAACACATGCTTGTTTGGAAAAGTTACCAACACTCAAATAAAGGCTACACCCGTTTATAACAGTAAATCAGTCCTCAGTTCATTACCAAATTGCTATATTTATATTACTGATTATATTAGCCGTTTGATATCAATAATGAAGATTCATAGCCATATGCCGACACAACATTTAAAACCTACAATACAGTGTTTGTAAGGTTGAATTAAATACATTTTTCAGGGCATGTGATTATATTGTCTCTGTATGAATTTCCTCATAGGATGTTTTTTGAACCAAGATATCATGTGCTAGGGTCTGACTAAAGGTTATAATGATTCCTCCAGAATAAATAATGAATTTTTGTTATATTCTAATAATATATATATTTGTTCATATAGCTAAACAAGCTTATTTTATTATTGTCAGGATTTTTGAAATGTATATACACAAATGTTTTGATGTGCTTTTATGACTATTTGTCGAATAAAGCTTGTTTGACTCACTGACAATACAGTTACAACCGTGGGGCAAATAGTGAATTAATAATAACATGTGGAGATTGGTTTGATCGAAAATGTATCACTGAGAAAAGTGTCTTTATTTGTTTTGATCCTATTAAAATATGTGTTTCCATCACACTTAAGAATGAAAAAATAGGGCCTCATTTATGCTTTCCTAGTTGCTGATATATTTTAAAATATTAGCACAATTCTTTCACAGATGTGTAAATGTTGTTTTCTAGTTTAAAACAATGGCATCCTCCAGCCTTTCCTTTCACACTCCCTGTACCCCACCAAGACTGTGGCATAGTTCGCGTAATAAAATTCTCTCAAATTGCGGTCAGAAAAGAAAAGTAAACACTCAGGTATAGATGACATGGCCTAACACTTGACCTCCATCTTTGAAAGCACACAAATGTGACGAGATAAAAAACAAAATTTAAAGGTGTATTTGTTACTCATTCCCTTTCTGAACTTCAGCATGATTAGTTTGGGGTACATAGTTATTTTGGGGGTGTGGTGGCACCTCCACACCCTGTGCATCCAGGGCCTATGCACAAACCAAGGGCTAGATGTAGGAAATTCATTTTTACCGATTCTAAAATACCAAATTTTACCCATTCGGTATTTTAGAATCGGTAAATGCAGTTTAGGTAAAAAATTGGTATTTTTTACCGATTAGGTAAAATTCGGAATCTGTCTTTCGGAATTTACTGAATCGGTATTTACCAAATCGGTATTTACCAAATCGGTATTTCCCATTCATTCCTATGGGCCAAAAGGCCCATAGGAATGAATGGGAAATACCGATTTGGTAAATACCGATTCGCTAAATTCCGAAAGACAGATTCCGAAAAGGCCCATAGGAATGAATGGGAAATACCGATTCGGTAAATACCGATTCGGTAAATACCGAATCGGAAAGCAAAAAAAAGTGAAACTGAATCAGGCAGCCAATCAGGTGCTACCACCCTCCCCCTCCCTACCAGGAAGTGGCTACACAGGCAGATGCAAGTAATTAGAAGCTTCTCGAGAGGCAGTTGGAGCAGAGCTGAGTCCCTGAGCCAGAGAAAAAGTTTTGCACTTTTAAACTGGGAAAATGGCAAGCAGTAGTGAAAAGGAACAGCCAGAGAGGAAGAGGAAAATAAAATGTAGCACCATGGAGCTGCAGGTCCTTGTGGAGGAGGTCGTGAAGGAACACCAGAAATTGTTTGGCAAGCTGTCCCTCCTGACTGTGGCTGAATCTGCCAAAAGGAAGATTTGGCTGGACATTCAAGCAAAGGTGAATGCTGTTGAAGTGACTCCAAGGGACATAGACAACCTGAAAAAGAGGTGGTATGACCTCAGGAGCCTGACCAAGAAATAAATTGCTGAGCAACACAAACAGGCAAACGAAACTGGAGGAGATAAGAACCGTGCACCCCCCCTGACTGACCTGGAGGAGCTGGTGGGGTCCACAATTGAACCAGAGAGCCTCTGTGGATTGGGAGATGCAGACAACTCAGCCAGAGCTGCCACCAATCAAGGTAAGACGCATGCACAGCAATCCCCCCCACCCCATCAGCCTTCCCTTTTCCCTATGTGGCAATTGTAACCCCAGTGCAGTATAGGTAGCACTATATAGGAGCAATGCATCATGGGACAAGTAGTTTGTAAATGAAAGACCATGTCATACTGAACATTAACCAACGAGTCAGGAAAAATATTTCAGACATAATCAAGCGCAGGCAACATATACAGTGTTTAAGTGAGAAATATTTAATTGCAGTGGCTGTGAGGCAGTAGCACCGAGCTAATATACGCTTATATGTTGACAGGCGAGACATCTCGCAGTCATACCAGGGAGACGGAAGGCCCGGCACCAGATAGGGATGTCAGCCAGGAGCCAGGCCCAAGCACAGAGATTGACACAGAGGACACAGGTGCACCAACTACTCAGCCACCATCCCAAGACCCAGAAATGTCTTCACATCTGCAGGCGTCCCCAGAACGTTAAGGATCCCCTCTGCTTCTGTCCTCACCTGAACTGCCTGCATCTCTGCCTGTAACAACACCTGCATCTCAAAAGAGCAGGAGGCATGTAGTTGCCCCTCTAGTGCAAATGGAGACCTCAGCAGGTGACATGGAGGGGGATGACACACAAACCTTGGCTGGGTAAGGTACACCTGCCACACAGCAGTCCAGTGCAGAGGTTGGCCATACAGGTCTCAGATGCCGCAGGGACAGAGAAAGCATTGTATCAGCACAAGCGGAGGGTCCCAGTGTCTTCCGAGGGCTTGAGAGTAGCATGGGGAAAATCCAAAGGATGCAGGAGAAGGCCATCCAGTCTGTGCAACGCCAGATGAGTAACCTAAACACAAATATTGGAGATATAGGGAAGGGCATCAGAGAACTGGTAGATGTGAACAAGGAGATGGCAGCAGGGATGCGGGACATGACACAATCGGTGCAGCTTCTGTGCAGCAAACTGGACCAGGACATGTTAGCAAGGCGCAAGGAGAGACAGCGTGCGCAGTAGCAAAGTAAAGAAATGAACCGCCTGGCCACAGGCACTTCCCTGCTATGCAGGCAATGCATTATCATGCAAGAGGGACTCACACACAACAGCAATGAGGCGTCTAGGGGCATTTCTAGGATGACCAGTGCTGTAGAGGTGCTGATAAATTCACAAACAGCACAAATAGCTGCTCTGGATGTACCAGAAAGTGAGGAAAGCACCAGTAGGAGCAGCATGACAAGTCCCCTTGTTGTGGAGACACGTAGGAGCAGCAGGCGCCATGGTGAGCCAACAGCCCAAACGCACAGTGAAGAGAGCCAGCCACTTACATCTGGCACTGGTAGGCGTGGGCGGAATTGACTTGTTCAGTAAATGGGGAAGTGACCCAGGACTACCATTTTTAAATGGAGGACATTTGTGTTGCACATTTGTGCTTGTGAATACCTGCGTAGTGCCAAATATTAAACTACGTTGGGTGCAAACTCCACCTGTCTGTGTCCCTTTACTTACTTAAAAATAGTTGCGTGTGATCTCTGCCCATCTGTGTCTGCCATCTGTTGGTGTCGCAACTCCTGCTGTGTTGGGTTCAGGCAGTGCATGTTCATCATCATGGTCCTCATAGTCGCTCAAATTCACCTCAGTGCCCCTCTTAGTGGCAAGGTTGTGTAACATTGCACAAGTTGCAATCATCTTACAGCAGGTGATTGGTGTATACTGGCGTGCCCCTCCGCTTTTGTGTAGGCAGCAGAACCTGCTTTTTAACAGCCCAAAGGTGTGCTCCACAATGTTCCTAGTAGATTTGTGTGGTGTGCCCTGTTGTATCTCCTCTGGCTGGGGGTTGAAGAGTTGAGGAAGGGTGTCAGGATGAAAGAGCGGACGGCATATGCACTATCCCCTATTTGAAAATTAAAATTACATTAGTCACATGTACTCATACACATACATCTGCAATATGTATCAAGGGAGTGTCACACAGTGTTTTACCTAGCAGGTATCCTTCTCCAAATTCCCCGCTGTCAGGCGTGTGTAGATCCCACTGTTCTGAAAGATGTAGGAGTCCTGGGTACTCCCTGGGAACTTGGCCACTATGTCTGTGATTATGTACTTTGCATCACAGATTACCTGTACATTGATTGTGTGGGTTGACTTCCTGTTGCTGTAAATGTACTCTGTGGCAGCAGGTGGGCATATTGGGATGTGGGTGCATCAATACAGCAGATGACATGTGGGAAATGTGCAATTTGATAAAAGTCAGTCTTGGTCTTCATCAGTTCTGCGTGAGTTTCAGGGAAGCTGATGTAATGATGCATTCTCAGCATCATGTCCTCTAGGAACTTCCTAAAGGAACGGGACAGGCAGCTCTGTGACACCCCACCTATCGCAGCAATCACACTCTGGTAGCTCCCAGAGGCAAGCTGGTGTTAGCTACACAGCACCTGCACATGAGGTGGGATGGCGTGCGCCCTTGGGGTTGGGTGCTCCAAAAGTGGGTGGAGGTCCCTGATCAAGTCCAGGATGGTTCGGGGGTGTAGCCTGTACCTTTGGAGGATCTCTGGCTCAGTAAGTTGAAATAGCGTGAACCTCTGCCTGTACACTTGCTCCTCCCTTCTCCAGACCCTCTCTCCTGCTGCCTGTAGCCGTAGCCGCCTCGCTATCACGTAGAATGCGCCATTCTGGCCACACTGTGGCATTTTGGGCCCTTTTTTATGGCCTCCACCTGGTTACCACCTGATTTCAATCCATGGTAAATACAGACTCTTAAATACCGATACCGACCGGTATTTGACTACCTACATCTGACCCGAGTCTTCTGGGTTAGATTTTCATCACTGGCCACTCCAATGTATGTATATTCCACCTACATTATCTGATATTCACACTGTACCTGACCTGATATAAAGTGAATAACATTTTAATTTTAACTTGAATAATAACTGGACAGTTATGCACAGCATATTTTTCAATGGCACGTAAGATACACCAATACAATACGGGAAGGAAGGGCCAAAGGGAGAAGTTTAAAGACCAACTCAGACTAAATCCCCAATCTGCATATACAAAACAAACAAGTCAGAGGGTCTCAAAAGGTCACCTAAAACTATGACAACCTATGTGCCTGTTCGTACACCAAGTCACTAAACCCACCCAGGAAGTCCTATCTTGAAGGACGGAATTCCATCACTCACCGAGGTGACATGCTTCATCATCTGGGATCTCCTCCCGGCTGTAAAACCTGATACAGCAGAGGGCTAAAACCACCCTAGGGATGTTTTTATTAGTAGTAGTAAGAGGGTTACTAAAAATAAAAACATCCCTGTAGACATCTTTGCAGCATTAAATTAAGCAACGGTGGAATATAGGCCATTTTGAAAGTGTGATTTTTTTTGCTCTGCAGACGAAACATAGATCCACATGGAGAAAGAAATTCCTCTTTGTCTCCACAAAATCTAGAGATGAACTGAGCTCCTTTCTATCATAGAAGGGGAAGGGGAGAATTTGCTGACAATTTCCAGGATGGGAAGGGAAAGGATTACAGTTTGTGAAGTACAGTACATCGCACATGCAAAGTAGGAAAAGAAAGGAGAAATTAGAACCTTTCTCCCTTTAACTCCTGCTTTTCAGCTGCATAAATATTTGTCACTAACCTGTCTACTGATGTTAGTGGATAGGGTTTAGCATCAAAACGCATGGGTGGTTTCATGGGAACGTCTGTGTACCCTCCATTTAATGCCTCCTTCACGTAAAGTAGTGCAAAGCAGCATTTCTCGCTGGGTACTTTCCAGCACAAAATAAGTTTTGCACTGGAAATTGAATCAGGAAAACATATTTTGGGACAGATTTACAAGCTCCTTGCAACACTTTCCCACCTTTGCGTCACTTTTGTGATGCAGCGGAGGCGTAAACAATGAGCCACGTTGCAACACATTTCCAATGTGACACATTTAGGGAGATTGTCACATTGTAATGCCTTGCGCCACATTATACTGGTCAGGTATAATGTATGCAGTGTGGGCAATCCCACGCAAGAAAGCCTTGTAAAAGTGATGCAGTGAAATCTACAAGATATCACTTCGTCACTTCTAGGATGCCACTGCGCCAAACCTTACGCTTGCTTGAAGCAGGTGTAAGGAGTGACGCAGCTCAATAATTATAGGCCTCCCTGAGCATTGCTGGAGTTGCGTGTGCTTGCGATATGACTCCGGCAATGCGTGACCTTTGCCCCAAACGCAGAGATGCACCAGTTTCTTTTAAATATGTCCCTTTGTGCTGGTGTGACACTAACCCAGCGCAAAATGTTTGAGAATCTCCCCCTACATTTCTTATGCGTAACAGCAATATTTGAAATGTTGCACTGCTGGAAAACATGCACGTGCACTGCAGTACTGTGTTGAACTTGTGTAAAGTATAACATTAAATACCTCTGGTTCTGTGTTGCGTGTCCTTCCTTTAGATAGGGTAGAATAAAATATGTATTTGTTTTATTAGATCAATGTTTATGGTTGGTTATAGGCTAAATACCAGTTGCATACAAACTTCCAACAGAAACTTCATGCAGCATCTTAAATCTATTAGTGATGTTTTTTGTCTGTGTATTAAAGGCAGAGTTTCAGAGTAAGTAAACATATCTGACAGCTTGGTACATAACAAACATGTTTTCATCCTTGCTGAGTAGTACGGCTTGAGCTCCATGTATCTGTCTAAGCATCCAGCACAGCCTATTCAGGGAACACAATGAGACAGCATGACTGACTCCAGAGTGAAAATGGAACACTTGGCACGTGAGAAATATGACATATTCTGATTTACAGAATATGCCCTGCTAACCCTCACTGTCTCTCCATGCTAGAATACGATCTTTAAACTTCAAGTTTTCTAAACTGCAAACTATTTTCAGTACAATATTTAAAACACATGCTTGTTTGGAAAAGTTACCAACACTCAAATAAAGGCTACACCCGTTTATAACAGTAAATCAGTCCTCAGTTCATTACCAAATTGCTATATTTATATTACTGATTATATTAGCCGTTTGATAACAATAATGAAGATTCATAGCCATATGCGACACAACATTCAAAACCTACAATACAGTGTTTGTAAGGTTGAATTAAATACATTTTTCAGGGCATGTGATTATATTGTCTCTGTGAGAATTTCCTCATAGGATGTTTTTTGAACCAAGATATCATGTGCTAGGGTCTGACTAAAGGTTATAATGATTCCTCCAGAATAAATAATGAATTTTTGTTATATTCTAATAATATATATATTTGTTCATATAGCTAAACAAGCTTATTTTATTATTGTCAGGATTTTTAAAATGTATATACACAAATGTTTTGATGTGCTTTTATGACTATTTGTCGAATAAAGCTTGTTTGACTCACTGACAATACAGTTACAACCGTGGGGCATATTACCAACAACTAGCGATAATTATCGCTAAGTTGGGTTAGCGGGAATATTTCTATCGCCGCCCTTCACCTGTTTTTATCGCTGAGATACCTTGCTATTAGCAAGGTTTATCTCAGGAGCGATAAAAACCAGGCGAAATGCGTGAATATTGCTGTCAATACAGCGATATTCAGGCATTACCGTGACAGTGCTCTTAGCCATGTTATCCACCTCTCATTGGATTACATGGCTAAGAACTGTTCAGGGCAGGCGTTAGCTTTTGGAGATATTCGCGCTTAGCGCGAATATTTCCAAAACTACGCCTGTGTTGATGCGACTGTTTTCAGTCGCTGACATTTTGGCACGCCCACTTTGCATGTCATTAGCGATAATTATCCCTGACATGCAAAGCGGGCCCCAAAATGCCCACTATCGCCTACAAGCTGTCACTAAATGGTGATAGCGACAGCTTGGTAATAGGGCGATAAAATTATCGCCGCTTTAGCGGGAAAAAGTCACGCTAAAGAGGCAATAATGGCCCTTTATAATATGCCCCCTAGTTTCCATAATAACCATCTGTGGAGATCAGAGTTCTTATTAAGAATTATAAATATTAACTTTCCTACGCATAAGTCTGGATATTTAGACGAAATGGTTCTAATATCTGCTGCTGCAAGTTCTAGATATAGAAAATAGCCTCCCAAATACTATTTTCTTTTCCATGGGTGTAAATTCTAGTGAATTTCTTTTTTTAACTCTGGTATCACTTTTCACTGTGTTTTAAAATGGCTGCCAGACATTTCGGGTCTGTCACAAAGGTAGCTTAGACCTGTAAGTCACACGGGTAAGTTTACTCTTACACTCTTAAGTAACTTTAGAACTTTTGGCTATTCTCCATTTACTAGTGTAAAATTGCTCAAAAATGTAGAGTCATTTGATCCCTAGAAACAGGGGCTGGAGCCAAATTAAAGGGTGCAAGTCACTACTGCCAAATAAGGAGCAGAAGTGATTGCAGCATCATGCATGGCTAGCAAATAATACTGTCAGAGGCAGGTCCTCTGCAGTAGGGATGGAGTATCGCCCCACTTGCTCAGAGCCAGCAGCAAAAAAAAAACGATATTTCATTATTGTTTTATTTTTAAGCAGCTGGCTCAGCCAGCTTGTGCAGAGAGGGGTGGGGCCAGGGCATGGGAGGATGGAGGGAGGAAGAGATGTGCTATGTGCACTCCCTAAGTGTGGATGTGTGTTTGGCCGACAGTCTCAAGCTGACCAAAGCACACATGCGCACTTAGGTTTCTCTAACCCGGCTGTATGGACAAGCTCAGTCAGAGAAACTCCACAGACACTCTGAGTGGAGCGTCTTTTCAACATGCTCAGGCCAATCCTTGTGCTGCTCTGCAGTGTAGGGATTGGACAGGGAGTCTGTGGTGTAATTCCAGTGTCTGAAGGGACACAGAAGACCCAGCACCAAGGCGAAATGCTGGAGGCGGCCGGCAGCAGGAAAGGTTTTTAATTTTTTTAATTATTATTAAAGTCCCTTGTCCCCACCACTTTTTGTATGTGGTGGCTGCCACTGAATACTACAACACCCTTTCATAGAAAAATATGGAGGTAGAGACTTAAAATAGGACTCCATAGGAAACATTGTTTAATTTAATTTAATTAATTTATTTTGTCTTGTTAAATATATAGAAATATAAAATAATGTAATGTTAAAAAATGTAAACATAATTACATATATTTATTAATTCATTCTTAGTCAGTAGGCAAGATGGCTCTGCACAACGGACATGTGTGTGAGGGGCTCGCTACTCGGCTTACCCGCATATGAATGCTGCGTGTCTCAGCGGCATCTTCTAGCTGAACTGTGGTTTGGACTCCTGTAGCTTTGCTGACTGCTGAACGCGGAACGGGGCAAAAAGAAACCATCTTTGAGGAAAGGGGGAGAGCCGTGGTGTCCGCTACATCGGTGGCTGCTTAGAGGAACGCTGATTGCAGGGTGTGGAGTCCAGCGGGCGCGGCGGCCCGCCTGTTGAATTTGCTCGCCTGCGGCCATGTGGAGCTGTTTGAAGCCAACTTTGTGTCCGGAATTGGGGCCGGGGGAGTGCTCTGTTTGCAAGCATATTAAATAACCACACGGCGCCCACTGATATATAACTGCAATTTTAGCGGCTTGGGAACGTGGATGCTGAAATTTTCTGAAGTGTTTGGCACAAACTGTAGCTAAATACTGGCGCATAACGAACTATCGTATATATAATCGTTTTTTTTCTGGAAGAAGCCAAGGAAAAGCAGGACCACTGTTGCCATTTGTTCTTATTGGGCATTACTTGTAATTTTCCTGCTACTGTTGGCTGGTGACAGAGCTATAAAGAGAATAAGGAAGCAATTGGGGTGTCTTTGCAAGTCGCTTTTTTGAGAGATAAACTTAATACCTGGAACTTTTCTATCACTGAGTTTGATAAATACATTGTAACAGGCGCCTGGGTGCTACACTGTGTGTTTCCACTGTGACATTGTTCAGAGCCTGGCTATGGCACCTAAGGTTGCTCGCGGAGGGAACACTAGAATTGCAAGAGAAAGGGGCGGTAGGAACACCTGCCGCACTCGCTGCAAAAACATCTAAACAAGTGCCGGGCATTGAAGACTTTGAAAGCACCAGGAAGGGCAAAGACCTAGTTTATGTTACTCCTAAGATTTCACAAATGTTTCAGCCAGCTGGTGGGAAAAAAGCTGGGACTCCTGCCGCTAACTTGGATCTTCATGTAGCAGGAAGTGAAGAGATGGCTGTTGCTATGGAGCAGAGACAGGTACCCCCAATAGTACTTCAAGTACTCCCAGTAGCACTTCCATCGTATTTACAGACACCTCAAATTGTGGTTCAGACTGTGGCTGGCGGTAAAGAGATCAGAGTAACGGATGATGGTGATGATACTATCAGCGAAGAAGTCAATGAGCCTTTAAATAGTAAAGATAGCGAGTTTTTCTCGCTTTCAGAGCACTCAGATGGATCTGATCTGGAGATCTCTTGTTACAGGAAGATGGATCCGGAGACACTACCCCTATTATGATGGATGGCAGTCAAATTAAAAATAGCTTCTCCGGGGGCATGTTAGCAGAGGCATCTACGGTTCGGAAGAAAGACAGGGTAGGAAGTGTGGGACCTGCCACTGCAGAAACGCCTGAATGGGATATCTCTAGTGGGGAACAGTTATTAGAGAGAGTGGACTTATCTGGCCAAGCAAGTGGGGGTTCAGATGCAGAGACATCAAGTCAAGTGTTGTTGAAGGAAATTTATAGATCCATTTCAGAGCTTAGGCTGGAGGCTCGAGTGGAGCACTTAAAAACGCATACTGCATGTAGGAAATTGCAAAATACTGTTCGACGCTTGGCAAAAACATGCAACGACTTCACTGATAGAATGGCTGAAGCTGAGGCCCGTATATCATCATTAGAAGGCCAGATGGTGACCCAAAAAGAAGTTGTTGCCAACATAAAGGCGCACAAGGACGTACACGACAAGCTTGCCGACTTAGAAAACTGACTTTGGCGCAATAATTTACATGTTCTTGGAGTCCCAGAAGGTCTTGAGGGACAGGATATATTCAAATTCGTAGCTGAGTTGTTTGAGGAAGCACTTCCAGAGGTGAAAGAATGGAATTGGATCCGTGAAATCCAGCGGGCTCATAGATTTCCATTTCGGCAGCGACCGGTAAGGAGTGGGCAAACAGGGCAGCAGCAACCCCGGGGTCTACACTGATTTCTTTCAACAACTTCTTGGCTAGGTAGGCATTGTACGATCTGGCCAGACCAGACAAGAAGAGATCTGGAAAAGGAATACAATTTTTTGTGCGGCCTGACTACTGCCACTCCACAGTTGAAAAGCGATGGCAGTTACGGCAGCTGATTGCCCCGTTTCAAACAAAGGGCTTGCAAGTTTTTCTATTGCAACCAGCTACCCTAAAGACAGTCAATAAGGGACAGATTTGTTTCTTTACATCTGAGGCTGCTGCAAAAGAATATCTTAATTCTTTGGTTTGAAGAACTAGTGCATAGGCATGGCCGTTATATATCCGTTATGAGGCACTTTAATTTGCACTAATCTTTTTCTTTTGTAGTTTTGGTGTTTTTAGTCTTGTATATTCAGATAACGGGAGGGCCGAGTATTTAGGGCGCCATTCACCGAGCATCACAAGGGCTATTGGCCCTATTGCCATACTTAAGGGGGGGTCACGTACAGGGTGGGTGAGGCTGTTCTGGTGGAGGGGTGAAGGAGGGTTCAGTGGGACACTGGTGGTGTATTGGGTTGGGTGGGTACTTGTTAAAGGGTAAAAAGGACAAAATATCAGTTCATAGCATGTGCTGTAAGAACTTTGGAGTATATCTGTTTTTCAATTCGTATGTCAATGACCAGCGACATGTAAGTTTTAATGACTAATAGTAGTCTACGTATATGTTCATTCAATGTTTGTGGGCTGAATAATATCCTTAAGAGGAAACATGTGATTTCTGAGCTGCGGCTAATTAATCCCGACATTCTTTGTTTACAGTAAAAACCCACATCCCTTGGTCCAATCATAGGATATTATCAGACTTGGGATTTACTTTATTATCAGCATCTAGACAATCTACCATGAATAGTGGGGTGGCAATTTTGGGGCGTCAGGCTGTAATTGGTACGGGCAGAGAGAGGGCACACAACTTCGGGAGGTGGGCGATCACTGAATGCATTATAGGGGGCACCAAGATTACAATATGCACAGTGTATGGATCTAACTTAGATGAAGCAGAGATCTTGGAGTCTCTGAATGTTGAATTAGCATTGTGGGGGACCCCTCTGCTACTATTTGGGGATTTTAACATACACTGGGACTCTCAGATATGGGATGCTCAATTTGTGGACTACAAAGGCCGTAAGCCGAAAGTATTTATGGCTCTGCATCAGTTGCTACAGCAATATGGTCTTGTGGATGGGTGGACGACGTTAAATCATGGAGATCCAGGGTATACGTTTTTCTCTTCTCCACACAATAAATTCGTTACGTTAGACTATATTTTTTTACCCCGATTTTTAACTGTTGGTGCAAAGATGCAGGTAATGCCCCGTATTACTTCGGATCATGGTCCGGTGGTTATGGACCTGACTTGTTTTAATACTATGCGGGACCAGCGATCATTTACATTTAGTAAAAAGCTTGTAAGTGATGAGGAATATAAATGCTATATTCAGCTACGGGCTAAGCCGTTTTTAGAATATAATAGAGGAACAGCTACCCAACCAATGGTTTGGGACTCTTTTAAAGCAGGACTAGGGGTGAAACCTATAGTTATGGCTGGGCTAAACAGAAGAAACAGAAAGTTTTAATAGCGGGTTTACTTGAGGAGCTGAGAAAGGCTGAGTGTGAGCTTATAGTACTAATATGGATAGTCAAACTGCGCAAACCAAGGTCGCCTGTAGTAAGGCTAGGATTAACGGGGTCTGGAGTCAGGAAATAGCAACTCAGTTTAAAATACATAAAGCTGAAAGATATGAGTATGGAGATGCAACCGGCAGATGTCTAGCTCAAACACTGTGGGGCAGGCAGGCATCTCAACAAATTGAAATCTTGGAGAATGACAAAGGGGGTACAGTTGAGACCATGGAAGGTAATATGGAGGTGTTCCGCATATATTATAAAGAATTATATACTCAAGACGCTGTTGTTCAGGATCAAATCGAACAATATCTCCGTGAACTTGATTTATCTGAGCTAGGGCAAGAATTGGAAGCTCCAATTTCCATGCAAGAACTGCAGATAGCACTAGATGACTTAGCGCTAGGGAAAGCAGCTGGTCCGGATAAACTTCCTCTGGAGCTTTATCGGTTGCTGTTTCCTATCACAAAGGACGATATGCTTGCTACTTTTATAGCCGCTCAATGTGGAAATCCTCTTCCATCTTGGGACGATGCAAACATAGTGGTTTTTAAGAAGAAAGATAGGCCCCCTAGACTCCATGGGTCATATAGACCTATATCATTAATAAACGCGGATGCAAAAGTATATTCAAAAATTCTTGCAACTCGGCTAGTGCAAGTCATTCCATCACTGGTATCTCGGTATCAGCATGGGTTCCTTCCTGGTAGGAGGACGGTTAACCACTTGCATAGGGTCATATCGCTGCTGGATTATGCCACTTCACTACAAAAAAACATTGCCATAATATTTTTAGACGCTGAAAAAGTATTTGACCGTGTAACATGGGCTTTTCTATGGGCTACAATGTGCAAGATGGGGTTCGGGCCCAGTTTTTGCTTGCATTACAGATTATGTATAAACGCCCTCGGGCCAAGATCTGCAATATGGGGCAAGAATCATCTTTTGTATATATTACATGGGGCACACGGCAAGGATGCCCATGTTCTCCTCTCCTTTTTGCCAGCTATATTGAACCATTGTTGCAAATATTGGAGACCACTAACGGTATACAATCAATGCTAGTGGGCGAGTATCAAGTGCGTGTTCTCGCCTACGCTGATGATATAGCGGTCGTAACATCAGACCTTGCGCAAGCACTAAGAGAGATTCAACATTTGACTCAAGAGTTTAGGATGGACGCTGGATACAAGTTAAATATCTCCAAAACCCAGGTTGTCTGTACGGAGGGGCTCTGCCCAGGAGAGCCGCGTGTGACACAAGAGGCAAGGTACTTTGGGATTAAAATTAGGATGTCACTCCAGGAGATAGTCGATGTAAACTGGGCTGATATACTAGGATCAGTTAAAAGACAGCTGGAAAAGGTAGATTGCCTACATCTATCAATGGTTGGTCGACGTAATGTTTTAAAGATGTGCATACTCCCCAAAGTGCTCTAATATTTTCCGTCGGTACCGCTGGAGTTGACACGCGCACAATTATTGCAGTTGCAATCAATTACGGATAGGTTTATTTGGGGGTGAAAGAAGGCCCGGCGTGTTTCAAAATATATGATGCTACCACTGGCACGAGGAGGGTGGGGTGTGCCTAATTTTGATTTTTAATATTTGGTTTGCCTTTTGCAAAATATGAAATACTTGGGTATTGGGGGAGAACCAATGCCGTTCAAATCCTTAAATATTTATCAGATGTTACTAGGTGCCCAGACGTGTGAAGCTTTGCTTAAATTTTTGGAACTAAGTTATTTTAAAGGAACAAGATTTAAAACTATACACGCAGCATATAAAGGTTGGAAATGGATGCGTAAAATTATATCCATAAATCGGATTAACTACTACACCCCTCTCGACTCCACAGAAATATTCCTGTTGTTATTTTGGGATACAAAGATGAAGACATGGAGAAACAAGGGGATTCGCCGTTTAAGGGATATCTACAGTGCTGGGGCATTGGCTTTCTTCGCGGAACTAGCTGAACAATATACAATACCCAAGAATTATTTCTTTAAATATCTACAGATATGTGACTTTATTTATAAACACTGTAGATCTCAACCTATTTCATATAATGAACTTCTAGAAGCTTTGATTAATAGAGCTAAGAATGGGATTTTGTATGAAATATTATTGGCAAAGCAACGCAATGATATAGAGGCTCAAGATATGAAATGGCGGGCTAGACTTGGTAACTCTGGTTTATTCGTGCAAGAATCGATCGATATGGCTAGCCAAGTTATCCTGACTTCAAATTTACGCACCCAACATTACAAAACTGTGTTTAATTTATACCATACGCCTGTTAAATTGATGAAGTGGGGTGATGTTCATGATGGAAAATCTTTTAGGTGCCAGACGGAGGAAGCAGATATTGTACATATATATTTTTTTATTGTATTGTGCTCAGACAATTTTTTCTGTGCATTGTACAATTTCTGTCTCAAACGACGAAAGTTAATGTTTCGAAATCTAGAGAGTTGTTGCTATTCGGGGTGTGTAAGTACAGAGAAGCTATACAGACTTGCTATCCTTTTCGATATTTTATTTTTATGGCGATGGCCGTAGCTCGACTATGCATTGCCTCGATGTGGCTGAAACCAGAGGCACCATCTTAAAAAATGTGGCGAGCAAAGTTTTATAATGTGTTTCATTTTGAATTTAATTTGTATCGTATTAAATCATTGAAGAAAAAACAAATAGGGGTGAAGATTTGGCAGCCCATGCTACAACATTTGGAGATGTTGTTGTGAAATTATGTTATAGATGATGTTTACTCTTCTTTTTGGACTTTTTACGGCATCTGTAACTTCTATACAGCACTTTGACTGTTGATTTATGTATAATTTGTAATTATTATATATGCTATGATCTGAATAATAAATATATTTAAAAAATATATATTATTATTAAATCATGCTGAACTATTTGAAAAGCCTTTTCATTTCAAAATAAATGTAACTTTATGTTTATAAAACAACTATTGAGTTAAATTAACTATACTCATTACATTTTGTAATTTTAAATGCATAATAAATAAATATAAACATTTCCCCTTAGGCTTGATCTTTTTTTAAATAAATCTTCGAAAAAATAATGTAAATTTCACATACTTATTATTATATAAATATTTATTACAAAATTAGGTTAACAGTGCTGGGGCATTATTGTATTTAGATTTACATTCAACATAAATATTTACCATTAATTTACATTAATATTTAACAAAAAAATATGTGCACTATTTTTTTCAAGTTTATGAAACATGTTTACTTTTCCCTGCTGTATCCCTACGATTCTCCTTATACTTTACTATATGGAGCTCTCCACCCCGGCTGCACTGTTTTTTGTGATAAGGCTTTGACATTTTTTCTATTGCAATGTGCTTATGTGAATGCTAATATATTTGAGGATCATGGAAAATAGCCTTATAACAGGGTAATATATTTTTTAGTTGCCATTGAAATTATTTATTGGTGGTGCCATCGTCAATTTAGGAATTCTGGTGAACTTTTAAGGTGATAGCACCATGTCAAAAATGTTGATGATGAATTGTCTTTGGAGAAATCAGTGTTATCTAAATGAATGAATGAAAACAAACTTGCCAAGAGCACTAATACCCTAAGGCTTCTTGTTGCTGAGAGAGTTTGAAAATAGAACATCACTCTGCGCAAACTGAAAGAAAACAGGTAGACACCATCTGGTTGATTTGGGTGGAAAATGAAAGATTACTATAAAAAAGAATCCCTCCATTTCTGACACGGCTGATTAGTAAGAGAAGGGCTCCTAACTCATCTGACCATCACAAAGCTACCTAGAAAAGGGATTGCTTACTAAACATAAGCACCTTGATTTTCTCTCCAGTCAGCTTCAAACAATTTGAGTTCATCCTGGAGGCAACTGCCCTTATACACCGCTGATAAGTTCATAAACAGTGTGCAGGTCCAGTATCTCATAATCATTTGTATAGGAAATTACATTGTTCCTAAATTGTGGCCAAAGTGGACACATATAGATTACACAAGGTGGGACTCAGCAAAGAACACTTTGGTACAGTTCACTGGGAGAAGAAGGATTTAAAGGTGAAAGGATGGCAAGAGATCATTTGACTTCTGTCTTTTAAAAAAGAATGTAACAAATTCAATGCTTTCTCCTAACTGTTCAAGTCTGCTACGTGAGTTATAAATTCAGACTGAGATATAGGGTTGAAGGCTGCCTAAAGGTCTAATAAGCTAAGAGACTCAGAACTGCTGTGATCTAAGGTACGTCTGATATTATCAGTAACAGTCACCAAGAACAAATTCATGCTATGAATGGTTCTGAACCGCAATTAAGCTACGTCAAGGAGGTTGTCCTGTTCTAGGAATAAGGATGAATCCCGATTTCTAACCTTCTCCAAACATTTTGAGGTTAGGGGCAATAAACATAGGGTCCATAGTTTTATCTACAGCTGATAGCTCCTTAAGAGGAGGCACAAACAGTGTTTTCTTGAAGGCTTGAGGGACTACTGTAGTTAGTGAGCCGAGAAGCCACCATATCCAGGGCAAGCTGCAGTATTTGTTGTTAACATGGATTGTTGTGGGAGTCTTATATGGAGGCCATATGAAGCTCCTGCATGTGAGGTTCAGAGAGAGGAGAAAATGTCTGAAGTGTAGGACCTTGGTGGATCCAGCAACGAGACGTAATGTTTCCAAAGGGAACACAAAGTAGAAGTCCTCAATATTCCTGAAGAATCGCATAGCCATGTTTCAGTTATAAATACCAACCAAGATTTTGGGGATTCAAAGAATTTGAACAGTTCAAATTTATGTGTCATGATTTTCTAATGGAAAGTATACGTAGGTGATCAGAAAGCTAAAATGAAGACATATTTTCTATGAATTCATAAATAGTTTCTTCATCTATGTGAGATAATAGTCTGCTATATACTGTGAATCATAAACTGCTAAATCATCATTCTGTCATTTGATTCCTCAGTTCTTTTTGTGTACAAGCTTCACCACAGATATCTATTGCGCTCTTTCATGACAAAGGTTAGGCACTCTATGTGTACTATTTACTGTAAATGCAGAAATTAAGTCACTTCTTTTTATAAAATGTGAGGGAGGAATAGGGTTTTAGTAAGTTAGGCCACAGGACTTTTAAATAGCTAAAATTAGTATATTAGAAATACTCCACCTAACTACTGTCCATGTTTGTTTACCTATGTTACTTAATATCTCCTTGATTGTAAACCAGTAATATTTAATATGGGACTTGATTTTTAGATACATGGGAAAATATGTGAAAGTGCACTGGCTTTGCATAATTTATTGTGAGAAAAATGCAAAGGAATAAACATTGTATGTGCTTCAAAAATAATCCTGCATACATGCCTTATAAAAGACTATATTCAAAGTGAATTATTTTTAATGTATTGTAAATTAGGTTAAGTTCCCAGCCTAGTTGTGTAATTAAATCCTGCATCAAAGTATTTTGCTGCATGGTTCGATCATGGAAGACAAATAGCTATAGCATTAGCAAGTTAATATCCAGCACCATTGTGTATAAATTTGTAAGGTAAAAAGAACAGATCCTAATACTTTCTCTTGCTATTTCTGTAGCATCTAGTACCTTTTGATGTGTTCTTGGTAACGTATTAGACTGTATTTTAGCTCATACTGTGATACAGGTAAACCCTTCACAGTACAGTGCTACTTACAGGTAGGGTTTCCTACATACACAAATTAACTCTTGTGTTTTCCCCTGTTAATGACTAATGATGTTTATAAGGTTATATACAACTCCTTCCCCAATTTATAGCACATTTAGTCCAGCCAAGAGACATAATATTTAACAAAATAAACAATAAGTAATTAATTTGTTTAAGCTTCATAATATGTGTTTGCGTGTTTGAGTTCATCTGAACCGTGAGGGAGCTATTTTAAAACACAGTGAATGCTTGCCTGGTTAACATAGTATGAACAATCTACACAGATTGGCAATTTAGTAACTAAGTTATACAAACCTCTGGAAATATAAAGAATATCTTATGGATATTTTCATGTACGCATTCAGTGTCCTGCAAAGGAAAGTGAAGGATTCTAAAACTGCCATACCCAGTAGGTTATCTCACTTATCTGCCACATTCTGTGGGTTAGGTTAGTGCTTTAGCAATATTATGTGGATTGGAACATAAATGAGACTTGTCTTAGTTCTAGCTATGAATGTCCTAGATGTATATCGAATGGGCAAGACCCAATCGAAATGTAGCATTTTGATCGTCATTTTGATTGTGTACATTTGTCAGATTTATGATGCAAAATAAATTCAAGGTAGATATTTAAACTAAGCCTTATTGAGATATTACATACTTCTGATTATTTATCATTGTTTTAGTTGAAGGCCATGAAGTGGGCTCAGAGAAATGACCCTTGTTTGTATCCCTTAATATTTAATTTAAGTTGTTGCAGTAGTTAAGGCTGATTCTAAGCTGGATATTGGCACTGAGCAGGGTTGATATTCTGAATTAATAATTACGAACTGGAGCTTCATTAGCTGGAACATTTGTGACAAAGCTTAATATTTTGCCATGTAGTGTTTACAGAGAAGTAAAGACAAAGACTTTCATTCAGGGCTAAGATCAGAGTAAAGTGTTAGTGGGGTATTAGAGTTTGCTGGATGCAGAAAATCCACTAAGAATAGGTGGTTGCCCAATCCACCCTATGTAGAGTGCAAACACGGCTACACATTATTTACTGAACATCCGTACTTCAGATGTGGGACATTTAACTATTTTTGGAGGATATATCACATCTTTCAAGTTCTACATAGCAAAATAAATAGGATAAAGCACAGTTCACATTTCTTCTTTTAATAATAGTAAGAAAAGGGGTTATTAGTTGGGAACATCATCCTAGCCAAATAATAAGACCCAAAGTCCTGTAAGGTTGAGTAAACAGTTTCAGTCATTTCTAACTGAGCTTAACTCCTGGTAGGTATGGCACAGCACAGACAAGCATACCTTAGAAAATTGACCGACGGATTTTGTAAGAATACTACAGTCAAACAGTCATAACATAACTCAATAACAAGGCCACTATCTTTTTCTAAAGATTAAGAAACATTTAATAGAAAAATGACACCAAAACAACACAAATTCAACATGAGACATTGGAAATATAAAGTAAAGCACTAGCCAGAAATGATTGTTCTAAGCGTAATTTCAAGCCAACTGCAATGCAGCACAGCTCGGATATACCATGCTGGCCATCCTGGTAAAAGTTTTTACCTTGAAAAGTCGTTTCTATGGATGTCAAAATCCTTCTGCAGAACATGATTGAATTCTGTATCCACCGAAGTACTCTCAAAGCCAGATCGCTGCTGGATAAGGTCCCACTAAATCCTTTGGTTTGGGCAAGAAAAATCCTCACTTTTGGGAGAAATTAAAAATTCTCAGCCACTGACATCCTTTTTTAAAACAGATACTTTTAACATCCTAGCCCAGTCAAGATTTTAACCCTCAGGCACTTTTGCCAGGATGTCCCACTAGAGGTTGTGGATGTCTAAAATATTTAAATCTCAACATTTCAGACTTTCTGGGGTATGCTCCCAAGACCTCATAGGTGGAAATTAGTGGCTAGGACACACACCAGCAGGATCACCAAGAAGGTCCAGGACAGTTCCAGTTATAACTGATCATGTGGTCACTCTAGAACAAAGGCCTATCACAACTTGTTATGTCCATTTAACTACACAGTAGTTCTGCCAACTGACACATGGAGTACACCTCCAAGTCCTGGGTGGTAGTGGGAGAAGGCTCAGCCCTTCAGGCCTCCTCACAGGTTACAGACAGAAGGTTGAGTATATATCCTTTCTGCTGCACATCCAGAAAGTTATTTGAGGACCTAGAGGTGAGGTGCTACCTTGTTCAATTCACTAGCCAGTCGGTGGAGGTGACGGCTGATTACTCTCTGACCAGTGGGCAAAATATTCCCAAAGGCAAAACCTTCCACTTTTGCAACACATCCTGTTTGTCTCACTTCAAAATATTACACAGTGTGCCATTTTCAGTAAAATCTAATATGGCAAAATCTTTCTGCGCTAGCGGGAGCTTGTGATACCACCAGTGGCTTTTTAAGGTATTAAGTTCCCACTCAACCACTCAAAATCGGTTGTGAGTTCAGCTCTCTCCTCTCCTGAAAAAAGAGGAGATGAAATATAGCTTAGGATCAAAATATCTATTTTCTCCAGGCTTCCCACATTACTAAAGTATAACAGTACAGCTCTTCTCATGGTCCCTTCAAAGTTAGTGAAGATCCTGGACATCCTAAATTGCCATGCTTTGTTAAGCTAGGTCACATCCTCTGAGAGCAGTATTTCACAGCTCATCAACCAAGCGCTGACATGCCAGCTGCAGGAAGGCCAATGCAAATTAGCCTACAAGGCCTTCAGGCAGAGTCAGTATATCTTTTTCAAGTTACATTTCCTGTATATTTATCATAAATCCAACTTCACCATTGAATTTGTCTCTGCAGCTTATTTCAGATCTGATAAATAGAATTAACATATTATCTGTTTTCTTCATAGAACCAGCTACAGCCCTTACAATAGAAATTGCTTTAGGGGCTAACTATTGTAGGAATACGCAAACAATAAATTCTTGCCTAAGCCACTTTTAAAAGTCGGACACTCTACCTCGCGCACCTACATGGCCTACTTAAGGTTGACTTACTTAATATTTAAAAGTAGGATTTCCATGCTATCATAAGGTATAGTTTGACATGTCCTCCTATAGTTTTGAGACCTGTACCTATCAAACTACACATGTAATTGTAAAGCCATTTTCTTTGTCTGCCTAGTGAATGGCTTAATTGGTGATGCAGTCTACAGGTGACATTTAACTAGCTTTCAATGCCAATGGTGAATTTGCTTACACGATATAATTGTGCCTTATGGGAATTTTAAAGAGAGCAATTGGGATTACCCAATTTGAATGTGCTTGTTATGTTATGTTACTATAACTTGTAAAGGGCACTTTCACCAGACGGTTTCTTTGCACTTAGGTAGCTAAACTCAACACGACAAAGGGTATTGTTTAAATGGCTTGCTTGAAGAGCCAGGTCTTCAACATCTGTCTGATTTTCCCATAGTTGAAAGTAGTTCTGAGTTCCAGCGCAGGGAGATTCAAATTCAAGGGCCCATGATTGAACATTTGGCTCCCCCAGTTCTTTTCCTATTGATTTGAGAGATCACTAGGTAGTGAAGATGAGTCGATCTAAGATTTCTAATACTGATGTACTTTTGGATGCGAAATTTAATAAAGAGATTTGAATATCATGCAGCAAGTTTTGCACGAGCCTCTCTAAGCAATCGGAAGCCAGTAAGATCTTTAATCTATGAAGAAATTACTGAGAAAGAGGTCTCTGAGGCAATAAAGGCTCTTAAAAGGGGGAAGGCGGCAGGCCCAGATTCTGTACCAAATGAAGTTTTTTTGGCTCTTCAAACATCTGTTTTGACCCCTCTCACCGAACTTTTTAATTAAATCTTTCTTAACAATAATGAGCTCCACAGATCCTGGAATGAAGCAATAGTTAGTATCTTGCTGAAGCCAGGAAAGGATCCAACTAAATGTGAGTCCTCTAGGCCCATCTCACTCTTAAATTGTGACTATAAGATCTATACACAGAGTTTGGCAAAAAGATTAGGGGCTGTGGCAGGGTCTCTGATCCATCCATACCAAAAGGGCTTCATCAAGGGCAGGCAAATTACGGAACTATCACATGAATTGATTGCCACTATAGACATCGCGACTCATCATCAAACACCTTTGGCAGTTATAACATTCGATGCTGCCAAAGCCTTCGATAGGGTCAGTTGGCCCTTCCTGAATGCCATTCTGGCTAAGTTCGACCTAGGGGATAAGTTTGAGAATGCGGTAAAAAACATCTATAAAAGACCAACAGCAAGAACTTTGGTAAATGAGGGTCTCACTGACAAGGTTCAGATAGAAAGAGGAACTAGACAGGGATGTCCCCTGTCCCCCCTATTGTTCAATTTCTATATAGAGCCTCATGCATGCCTACTAAGGGGAGAAGAAGGGATAGTACCTTTCATACATAAAGGATGGGAGAAGAAAGTTGCATTATTTGCAGATGATTTAATGATATTCACGGGCAACTTAACAAGCTCACTGCCAAAAATAGAAAACATTATAAGTAAGTTCGGGGCAGTTTCAGGATACCAAGTAAATCAAACAAAATCTGAAATAATGGAATGGAACAACCTGTCGGGGAACCCCCTCGTGAAGAACAAAATAAAGTATCTAGGGACAGAATACATCAAAGATATTGAAGGGATAGCCGCCTTAAACTTTAAGAGAATATACAAGGACATAAGAACTCTCCTTAAGGCTTGGGCTGGCCTACATCTTTCCTTCCTAGGGAAGTCAAACTTAATTAAAATGACAATAGTTCCAAAATGCACATACCTGTTCAAATCCCTCCCACTTGATTTTAACAAAATAGAGATCAAAAAACTGCAAGGAGAGTTATCCAGCTTTATTTGGGCCTCAAAAGGAATAAGGATCAGCTGGAAAAAGCTGAGAAGAAGCAAGATGCAAGGAGGCATTGCCAGTCCAGGCGTTTTGGAATATTGTAAAGCTTTCCAGTTTAAAAATATAAGGACCCTGTTGGGCATTTGTGAAAAATGGCCCAATCACTGGAAGGCCCTAATCGGTCCTGGGGAAGACAATTATTTATATAAATTCGGACACCCAAAATTTTTCAAAAAAATTAAACTGAAGATGATAAGATCAGCAGCAAGAACCTGGTACGATGTTAGAACCACCCTGACAATACCCTATTATAGTAAATTCTCTCCAATCTGGGACTCCCCTGGACTCCAGATTACTTAAAAGACATCCTAATAAACCCCTTAAAGGAAGCTAACATAAACTACTGGGGTAACTTGATAAGTGATAGCAAGATCATAGAATGGGAGATACTACACAGATAAAACAAGGGAACCTTATCAAGATTTAAGTATTACCAATTAAATAGCTGGATCAAAGGAGTCAAATAAATTATGCAAGGGGATGAAATCATCGAACAAAATCTTCTGGACACAGAACCTTTTAAAAAAGAAATAGCTTACTGGTACTGGGCATTGATAAGATCTGGTGAGGAAGAATACAAAGCCCCCCATGACATCTGGTGCAAATCTATGCCAAAGCTCGATATTACAAAACAACATCGCAGGACAAGTGGCAAAATCTGCTCCTCTGAAAAAAATCACTTATTCACAATCCACAGAGCATATTGGACACCAAAAAAACGGTCAAAATTAAAAAACAATACCGTAAAGAAATGCCCCAAATGTGGAATAGAAAAAGCAGACGACCTCCACATGTTTCAAGATTGTGCGATGCTAGAGGAATACTGGAGCCAGATCGGTAAGACACTTTCAGAAGTACTAGAACAACCAGTCGAGGTAGGCATTGATTTGATTATTTTTGGGGTCAGAAATAACTTGCATGCCACTAACGCGTTGAAGGACAAAGAAAGAATCCTCTTTTTATTGATTCTCTTAGCTAGGAGGGGAATTTGTATTAATTGGATAAAATAATCTCCACCAAGATACCCCGATTGGCTTAACTCAGTACTTAGGGTATATAATCTGGATAAAAAGGGAAGGCAAAGTAAGAAAAATAGGTTCTGGAATATTTGGGAAAAATACAATTTGGCAACTTCTAAGGGGTCCAATGATTAAGGCAACAACGATTTCAAGCGGAGTCTTGAATAGAGTAGTCATAATGACTAGCTCCCCCCACTTCCAAAAATCGTGTACCTAGACATGGAAAAAAGGGGGCCCCAGAGGACAAGGCAAACAGCTTCCCCAGAGAGATAGAAGGCGGTCGTTCTGGAACGGACCCAAATGAGATAAAGGGGCCTCCGACCTCTCTATACTCTTAGAAATCGTATTGCTTGATGAGGTTACAAAAAAAAGAAAAGAAAAAAAAAGATCTTTAGTCACTTGAGAAATGTGGCAGTGTCTTGGAAGTTGGTAGATCAACCAAGCGGCTTGGTTTAGAACCAGCTGGAGCCTTCGGGTCAGATAGCTGGGGGGCCCACACAAAGGGAACTGGCGTAGTCAATTCTTGACATAGCCAATTTAGTTAATGGAGATCATCACTGCAAATTCTTCTGACCACACAATGATATGTTCCTAGGTAACTTTAATTTCTATTGGGACGATATTAATGATAAACAGGTCAATGTACTCAAAGATTTCCTAGCAGACCTAAGTCTTACTCAATCCTGCACACTACTGACACACTCAAAAGGGTCAACATTAGACTGGGTTATTTCTAGTGATAAGGATGTAACAATACACTCAATTGATCTATGAAATTGGTCGGATCACCATGTCATAATTTTGCCTATTTCTACCATAAAAAAGGAAAATACCACACAATCCGTCAAACTCAAACAATGAGTTTGGGGCACTAGATACTTAAATGATAAGCTATTAGAGGCACACTGTGAGAAAGATTTACTACACTATAACTCAACGATGACGAATGTAATCAATACATATGTGCCTTTATAACTGAAAATAATTCTACAGAAAGATAAAAATCCCTTTTTTTAATGGGATGCTACATGAGGAAAGATGGAATGTGAGACTAGCTGGAAGGAAATGGAGACAGCTCCCATTATCCCCAGCTAAAAATGTTCACAGTCTATAGTAGCATCCCTTAGTAGAGAAGTTATGTGGGCTATGTAGTACAAAATAACAAAATAAACACGGTGGCTTCGGCCGTGAAGGGCTGCACCACCCTGATATGAAGGGGCCAGAGGAGCTGGGAACATTGCAGTATCTCACAGGCAAGAACACATTCCTTTACAAACAACCGGAGTGCTATCCCGAGGCCCACTGATGGCTAAATAATTGCATAAATAATGAGAACATTCATGTAACTCACTAAGAGGAACAATGTAAAACTGTTGTGCACTACATAGCCCACAATGCACTGATAACTTACCTACTACAGGATGCTACTATAGACCAATCAGTGAGTAGGCATGCATTTTAAATAATTGAAAAGAATTACGACAGCAACACTGTGAATTTTCGAGCACTACCTTCGAAAAAGGAGCTGAACTGCTTTGAAACGCCTCATGCAATGGAGTTGCTTGGAATGCATTTGTCGATTGAGGAAATAAAGGTCTTTTGAAACCATTTGTTCAGGAGTGCATCCTTGCTGCAGAGCGTTTGGAAAACAATATACATAAATATATTAAAAAAAAATATATATATATATATATATATATAAAATGAAACTCTCACAGAAATTCTCCAGCACGCCAACTTCTAATATCACATATATGCAGACAACACCCAGACTTACATCAGGATCTCTTCACTGGAGGAGATCAAGGGAATGAATGATGTGTTAAAGGTGTCCTTACATTGGTTAACTAGCAATCATCTTAAACTAATCTTGGAAAAAAATGAATTCCTATTAATAGCCCCCCAAAAAGCTTAGGAATGGAACAAATTGCTAACATCTAAATTGCATCACAGTCATAGTTGACTCGACCAAATCACTAGGTATCACACTCGAT
The DNA here is from genome assembly GCF_964261635.1 of Lissotriton helveticus. Lineage (NCBI taxonomy): Eukaryota > Metazoa > Chordata > Amphibia > Caudata > Salamandridae > Lissotriton > Lissotriton helveticus. Next base: position 407,477,439 of record NC_136067.1, on the reverse strand, counting down.
TAGAATCTAAACATGCAAGCCCACATCAAATCAAAGCCGAAAGTGCCCATTTTCACATGAGCAACCTTAGAAAATTGAAACCAATCATTGAAACAAGAGACCTCAAATTGTCAGTTTAGTACTTAGTTATATCTGGGATTTGATATGGCTTTACAACATTAACAGGACTACCCAAGATCTCCACAGCACCACTAAAAGCATGTCTTAATGCGGCTGCAAGGCTCATTACAGGTTCTAGAAAATCCAGAAACATTTCCCCACACTTGAAGGCTCTAAACTGCCTGCCATATGATGTCAGAATTCAGCTTAAACTGGTATGTAGTTCTCACAAAGCGCTCCACTATAAAACATCGATGTACCTAGCTCAGAAAATTGAGTTATCTGAAAAAGGCAGACCTTCCTGGACTGCCAAAGACCTGATGTTGAAATCTCCTATCTTTTAGAAGAAGAAAACTTATGACAGATCTTTTTGCGGAGCTGCCTCCAGAATCTGGAACTCACTTCTTCCAAACATTCAAAAGATCCCAGACATGTCAATCTTCAAGAGTGAAGCAAAGATCTTCCTGATGAGCACATTCCTACCATAACCAACTACTCATCATCTACATTGCTGTCAGTTGCTAAGTGTTGCTGAGTCCTTTTTGGGTAGGGATTCAGCTTGTCCCAGAAGGATCCCAGAGGCACCATAACAGACCTCCACACTGATCAGGGAGTTAATGACAATTTGATTAGTCAGAGGCATTTGCCCCACCAAGACAGTAACGTATATAATGTTAGACTTTCTAGATATCTATGAGTGCTCTTGATTATTTACAACAAGGGGTGGTGATGGATAGAGTCTCTGAATTAAGCAGAGTACTCTCACCCAGTCAAGAGATCAGGGCTAGATCCAACACCGTTTTTTAGCTCATTGCACCATCCCAGTTTCAGAACCTGGCTGTATGCAAATTAGTCTGTCCCTGGCCCAGTGCATCATGGGAACAGGGCAGACCAGACTACAAAAGCCAATTCTTACACTGGGAAGGAAACAAGCTTCCGGGGACCGGTTTCTGGCATTACAGCCATCTTCGGCCCGGCTTGCTTGAATCCTGATGGTGCAATGAGCAAGGGACTCACATCTGAGTATACCCTTCCACGCTTAGGGTGGACAAAATGATTTACAACAAGGGGTGGTGATGGATAGAGTCTCTGAATTAAGCAGAGTACTCTCACCCAGTCAAGAGATCAGGGCTAGATCCAACACCGTTTTTTAGCTCATTGCACCATCCCAGTTTCAGAACCTGGCTGTATGCAAATTAGTCTGTCCCTGGCCCAGTGCATCATGGGAACAGGGCAGACCAGACTACAAAAGCCAATTCTTACACTGGGAAGGAAACAAGCTTCCGGGGACCGGTTTCTGGCATTACAACCGTCTTCGGCCCGGCTTGCTTGAATCCTGATGGTGCAATGAGCAAGGGACTCACATCTGAGTATACCCTTCCACGCTTAGGGTGGACAAAATTATTTACAACAAGGGGTGGTGATGGATAGAGTCTCTGAATTAAGCAGAGTACTCTCACCCAGTCAAGAGATCAGGGCTAGATCCAACACCGTTTTTTAGCTCATTGCACCATCCCAGTTTCAGAACCTGGCTGTATGCAAATTAGTCTGTCCCTGGCCCAGTGCATCATGGGAACAGGGCAGACCAGACTACAAAAGCCAATTCTTACACTGGGAAGGAAACAAGCTTCCGGGGACCGGTTTCTGGCATTACAGCCGTCTTCGGCCCGGCTTGCTTGAATCCTGATGGTGCAATGAGCAAGGGACTCACATCTGAGTATACCCTTCCACGCTTAGGGTGGACAAAATTATTTACAACAAGGGGTGGTGATGGATAGAGTCTCTGAATTAAGCAGAGTACTCTCACCCAGTCAAGAGATCAGGGCTAGATCCAACACCGTTTTTTAGCTCATTGCACCATCCCAGTTTCAGAACCTGGCTGTATGCAAATTAGTCTGACCCTGGCCCAGTGCATCATGGGAACAGGGCAGACCAGACTACAAAAGCCAATTCTTACACTGGGAAGGAAACAAGCTTCCGGGGACCGGTTTCTGGCATTACAGCCGTCTTCGGCCCGGCTTGCTTGAATCCTGATGGTGCAATGAGCAAGGGACTCACATCTGAGTATACCCTTCCACGCTTAGGGTGGACAAAATTATTTACAACAAGGGGTGGTGATGGATAGAGTCTCTGAATTAAGCAGAGTACTCTCACCCAGTCAAGAGATCAGGGCTAGATCCAGCACCGTTTTTTAGCTCATTGCACCATCCCAGTTTCAGAACCTGGCTGTATGCAAATGAGTCTGTCCCTGGCCCAGTGCATCATGGGAACAGGGCAGACCAGACTACAAAAGCCAATTCTTACACTGGGAAGGAAACAAGCTTCCGGGGACCGGTTTCTGGCATTACAGCGGCCCGGCTTGCTTGAATCCATCAGGATTCAAGCAAGCCGGGCCGACGAGGCTGAAATGCCAGAAACCGGTCCCCGGTAGCTTGTCTCCTTTCTGGTGAAGAATTGACTTGGTAGTTTGGTCTGCCCTGTTCCCATGATGCACTGGGCCAGGGACAGACTAATTTGCATATAGCCAGGTTCTGAGCTGGGATGGGGCAGTGAGCTAAATAACGGTGATGGATCAAGCCCTGATCTTTGGACTGGGTAAGAGTGGTCTGCTTAATTCAGACACTCTGTTCATCATCACCCCCTTTCCTGAATCGTTTTTGGCCACTATAGGTGTGGCAGGGTATACTCAGACATGAGTCCCTTGCTCACTGCTCCATCAGGATTCAAGCAAGCCGGGCCGACGAGGCTGAAATGCCAGAAACCGGTCCCCGGTAGCTTGTCTCCTTTCTGGTGAAGAATTGCCTTGGTAGTTTGGTCTGCCCTGTTCCCATGATGCACTGGGCCAGGGACAGACTAATTTGCATATAGCCAGGTTCTGAGCTGGGATGGGGCAGTGAGCTAAATAACGGTGATGGATCAAGCCCTGATCTTTGGACTGGGTAAGAGTGGTCTGCTTAATTCAGACACTCTGTTCATCACCACCCCCTTTCCTGAATCGTTTTTGGCCTCTATAGGTGTGGCAGGGTATACTCAGACATGAGTCCCTTGCTCACTGCTCCATCAGGATTCAAGCAAGCCGGGCCGACGAGGCTGAAATGCCAGAAACCGGTCCCCGGTAGCTTGTCTCCTTTCTGGTGAAGAATTGGCTTGGTAGTTTGGTCTGCCCTGTTCCCATGATGCACTGGGCCAGGGACAGACTAATTTGCATATAGCCAGGTTCTGAGCTGGGATGGGGCAGTGATCTAAATAACGGTGATGGATCAAGCCCTGATCTTTGGACTGGGTAAGAGTGGTCTGCTTAATTCAGACACTCTGTTCATCACCACCCCCTTTCCTGAATCGTTTTTGGCCACTATAGGTGTGGCAGGGTATACTCAGACATGAAGTCCCTTGCTCACTGCTCCATCAGGATTCAAGCAAGCCGGACCGACGAGGCTGAAATGCCAGAAACCGGTCCCCGGTAGCTTGTCTCCTTTCTGGTGAAGAATTGGCTTGGTAGTTTGGTCTGCCCTGTTCCCATGATGCACTGGGCCAGGGACAGACTAATTTGCATATAGCCAGGTTCTGAGCTGGGATGGGGCAGTGAGCTAAATAACGGTGATGGATCAAGCCCTGATCTTTGGACTGGGTAAGAGTGGTCTGCTTAATTCAGACACTCTGTTCATCACCACCCCCTTTCCTGAATCGTTTTTGGCCACTATAGGTGTGGCAGGGTATACTCAGACATGAGTCCCTTGCTCACTGCTCCATCAGGATTCAAGCAAGCCGGGCCGACGAGGCTGAAATGCCAGAAACCGGTCCCCGGTAGCTTGTCTCCTTTCTGGTGAAGAATTGGCTTGGTAGTTTGGTCTGCCCTGTTCCCATGATGCACTGGGCCAGGGACAGACTAATTTGCATATAGCCAGGTTCTGAGCTGGGATGGGGCAGTGAGCTAAATAACGGTGATGGATCAAGCCCTGATCTTTGGACTGGGTAAGAGTGGTCTGCTTAATTCAGACACTCTGTTCATCACCACCCCCTTTCCTGAATCGTATGAGTGCTCTTGGGCTGTACATTACTATACTCAACTGATCCTACTGTTTTTATTGTCATATCCAGATACGAAATGTACTCAATTTTAATGTGATTGATGGCATGTAATTGTAACCCAAGGGTCATGTTCACGCTATAGAAAACACGGAATCAAAAAAAAAGTTATAACTTGGACAAAAACCTCCATACTCCATAGCTGTTGTTTCAATGAGAGATCCTCATCAATAGTGAATGCAAGTCTTTTTACAGAGTTCTTTAGAGAGGGGGGAATACCCACTTCAGTTGGCCAATAGGAAGGATTCCAGAGACTGAACCTGTTTTTGGCAATTACTATCTCTGTTTTATCAGAGTTTAGTTTCAGATGGTTGCTGTTCATCCAATCCCGGATTAATGGCATGGTGTCTTGGAAATGCTTATTGGAATTAGGGGTATTGTCGATTGTGTAGAGAAGTTGCATGTTGTCAGCATATTTGCATATTTTAGCTTTTATCTTCTTGAGACAGTGAACCAAAGAGTGGATGTATAGATTGAACAGGTGTAGAGAAAAAGAAGAACCTTGAGGCACCCCACAATTCATATGTGTATTGAGGAATTGAAGGGAGGGAGTCTGACCAATTAAGATCTGTCTTTTTAAAAAGAGGCAACTCATTTAATTACTGAGTCCTGTAGACCCACGGCTTGAGTAGTGCCTACGTCAGACACCTCTCACATATTATCCACCTCGGAAAGAATAATTGCTTCTGTAGTCCGCTTGGCAGGGATCTAGGAAGTCTGAATCCTCAAGGAAGGAGCTGAGGTTATGAGTCATGTACGTCTGAAGTATTTTTGCCTGGTAAGGCAGTGGAGAGGTCGGCTGGTAGTTTTTTAGGTTGAGGGGGCCCTCACCTACTACTATTGCTTTTTTGAAGGCGCTCGGCACTGTTTCTTGAATAAGAGACATACTGAGAAGGGAAAGCACTGGTTCAGAAAGGAGTGTAAATACAGTTCTTAGGACATTTGGGGGCAAGTATCATTGGGGGTACCTGAATTGAGTTTTATCAGTAGGTCCATTAGGCCCTTGTTAAATATGACAAACATTGTGGAAAGGTGTAATCCAGTTTATTCTTAGTGACACCACCAACTTGATACTGCCAGTCTCTCCAGTCCTCAGTCTCTTAACTGCCTTGATGTAGTCATAACCATGGAGACTGGAACTAGGAGAAACAGAACACTTACCACAGACCATTCTATTAAAGCTATAGGATACAACACATTCCCTTTACTAAAGAGAAAATTAAAAGACAACTATTAAGAACATTGGAAGAAATGAAAATAAATGAGTATATACAGGAAAATAATTGTAACTAGTATGACACAAATCATAATGTGTAATTGCAACAAGCATAACACCAATTATGATGTGTTAAGCTCATGCTCTCTAAAGCATGTAGGAACATGATTTGTTCTTCGAGGAAATCTCCTGGAACCACTCAGATCATAATTGGAAGATCTTAGATCATGAGAATTGCAATCTGGAGCAGAAGAAGACGAAGATACATCACCATGAAATCTGACTAATCTAGACATGTCCATTTACAACCGTTCTGCATGGTTACAACATTTTTGTGAATAAAACCAATAATGAAAGGACCCATGTAGTCAGTGACACCTTTTTTATGTAATCTAGGCTTCTTAACTAAAACTATGTCACCAACCTTCCATAGTCTTGTTTTCACAGAATTCTTTAGATCATACCGTTCTTTATATCTTGTTTTATAAGATTGAATCCTAGACTCCACCTCCTCCTTTTGTAATGGAACAACCTTTTGAGGAGGCAACCATCCCGGATTCAATTTTGAACAGGCTTGCCTACCTCTTCGTACTTGGAAAGGAGAACTTTTCATTTTGTGATTGGTAGTGGTGCGATGAGCCCACCAGGTATCACGCAAAATGTCTTTGAGAGGAGAATTTTTTTCTATAGCTCTTTGTACACAACTCTTCACCACACGGTTCATACGTTCAGCACGGCCATTAGCCTGTGGCAAATAAAGAGCTGTTTTAAGATGAGTTACTCCAACATCATTTAAACAATGTTCCATGTCTTTGGATGTAAATTGCACCCATTGTCTGTTATGAGATCATTAGGAGCACCATCACATGCAAATTCATCCTTAAGAAAATCCACAACAACTCTAGTATTAACTGTGCTGACACATTTCATCGAAACCCATTTAGAGGTGTAATCTACCAAAAGAATCACAAATCTTTCTGAGGGGGGTAACAATTCAAAAGGACCCATGAGATCTAAGCCTAATTTCATTCATGGTTGACTGGGAATCTCAACAGGTGATAAAGGAGCAGAATTAACAGTTTTACATTTCTCATTAGATGAACATTGAATACAGTCTTTGACTACATGTTCAACCTGATGGTCCATATTTGGCCACCAATATCTTTCACATAACCTCGCTTTAGTGAGGCTCCTTCCTAAGTGACCCTCATGTGCAAGATTAATTAACTTGGATCTCAAACCAAACGGTGGTATTAGTTTCTCAGCACGCATCAAATCATCATTCAATAGAGTTAATTCATCTCTGATAGACCAAAAAGGAATACGGTCAGGATCAATACCCTTACTGTGAGAAGGCCAACCCTTGATTACAAAGTCTTTGACTAAGGGAAAAAGGGAATCTTGGGGCATATTATCAAGGACGGGCGATACATTATCGCCACTTTTATTGGCAGGAAACTGCCGATAAAGCGGCGATAATGGGCTTGATAATATGCTCTATGAATTCCTATCGAAGCCCATGTTAGATGTAAAGACATCTAACATGGGCTTCGATAGGAATTCATTTAGCATATTATCAAGCCCATTATGCCGCTTTATCGGCAGTTTCCTGCCGATAAAAGCGGCGATAATGTATCGCCCGTCCTTGATAATATGCCCCCTTAAGTTTTAGCATGAGTCCACTCTTCATGACTGATTGCAGACTCTCTGACCCAATTGACACAAGGGGATTCCAAATCTACAAAATCATCATTAATCTCTAAAGGTAATCTTGATAAACAATCCACTATTTTGTTTGATGATCCCGGAAGATATTGTAACTGAAAATTAAATTCTTCCAAACCTTCACTCCATCGTTTTAATCTTGGAGTTAACCTTTCACTTTCCATGCAGGAAAACACTTGAATAAGAGGACGATGAAGAGATCACACAATAAAAGGAATGCCCCGAAGATAAAATGTAAAATGCTTGATAGCCCACACAATTGCAAGTGCCTCTCTCTCTATGCATGAATACTGTTGCTCATTTTTTTTCAATGCTCTAGAGGCTAATGCAATAACTTTTTCTACACCAGTATCCATCTGGGCGAGGACTGCACCAAGGCCTGATAAACTGGCATCAGTAGTGAGAAAAGTTTTTCTTTTTGCATCAAAATGGCCAAGACTGTGAAGACAACTGATGGTATTTTTGACAGATACAATAGCATCATTGCAGTCACTGCTCCATTGGAAATGGACTCCTTTTTTCAATAATACTATGATTGGTTCAACAACAGATGCAAACCCCTTGATGAATTTCGCATAAAATTCAGCTAATCCTAAGATGGACCTAACTTGTTACTTATCTGTAGGTGTTGGTGCATCAACTATGCTCTTAGCAAGCTAAAGTTTAGGTTGTATACCATCGCCTGAAATCACATGGCCTAAGTATGTGACTGAGGACACACCAATTGTGCACTTCTGTCTGTTAACAGTAAGACCCCTTTCCGATAGCCTCTGTAAAACTCTCCTCAGTGTGGCATCATGTTCACAGTCGTTAGTACCATGAACTAGAATGTCATCCTGAAAAAACAGGATGTTCGGTATATCACCAAGAATTTACTTCATAATGCGTTGAAAACATGCTGCGGCTGATGCCAACCCGAAAGGCATCCTGACAAATTGAAAAGCGCCCAACGGTGTTACAAAAGACGTAAGATGTTTAGAGTCAGGATGAAGTAAAACTTGGTGATACGCCGAAGACAAATCTAATACAGAAAAAACCTTTGCTCCATTTAACATAGTAATTGACTCTGCAATATTGGGAAGAGGTTGGTGATCCACCCATATTCATTTATTGAGACCCCCTGAGGTCCACACACATCCTAATGTTCTTTCCACCATTCTTAGGTGCCAAAACCACCGGAGCCAACCATTCCGATGATTCAATCTCCTCAATCACATTTAGACTAATCAATCTGTCAAGTTCAATCTTCAATGGAGCTAGCATCATATTAGGAACTTTTCTGACCTTGTGCACACACGGTACAGCATTTTTCTTCAATATAATGCGATGTTCAAAATCTTTTAATAATCCAAGCTTGTCTGAAAAAACTTGAGGAAATTCCTCAAAGAATTTGTTTGAGCTTGAATTGTAGTCAATCTACATCACCTGGTCAGAAGGCTTAAGAGCATTGGGATTAAGAATTATTCCCAAATCTCTTTGGTGTCTCCATCCCAAAAGGTTGTCACCTCGATGAGCTACATATAGCTTCCCAATGGTCTCTCTACCTTTAAGGTTTATCCTCATTACCGTGTAACCTACCACATCAATACGTGCTTCTCCATAACTGATTGGGTTAATGTCAGGAGGAAGTAATTGAACATCAGGAAAAGTTTTGTTCCACTCCTCAGTACCCACCATTGTGAAAGGGGATCCGGAATCCGCCAAAACAACAACAAATTTCTCACCAATCTGGATATCGCATTCCAGCATAAAGATAGATTCAGCATCTATAACACCATCATTTCTCACACTAGACACAGTCATTCTTCTATTGCTAGGGTCGCTAGATACCTCAACCATATTTTCAATACAGTGCACCTTGCTACCAGCCTTGCAGACCCTAGCTTAATGACCTTTCATACCACATTTCAAACAGGTGGCAGATTTGGCATAACAGTTTGGAAAGCTAGAAGAGTGGATAGTACTCCCACATCTATAACACTTCATTTTACCACGTTCAAAATGAAATTTTGTTTTAGGATTAGGAGTTACTTTGCATATGTTATCGCCAACTGTCTGTTGGACATTAGCGGTGGAAACCTCATGAATATTACTGGGCCTTAGAGCATTGTCAAGGGTAGGTTTGTGCTCTTTCAGTTCTTTTACCCATCCTGAAGTGTTTTCAACACCTTCAACAATAGAGATTGCTTCTTTCAAAGAAGGATTTTTAAACAAACGTTTTTCTTGAACCCTCGGACTATTAGTACATTGTGCAAGCTGGTCACGAATTAAGGATTAAGTTAGTTCTCCAAATTCACAAGTTCTGGAAAGAGTTTTCAAAGATGCTATGTAATTACCAACTTTCTCAGTAGGTTCTTGGATCCTTATAAAGAATTTGTGACGTTCTAAAACAACATTTATGCGTGGGCCAAAATAATTCTCTAACATTTTCATGAACATTTCAAGCACATCAGCAGGTTGTCCAGACCCCTCACCAAAAGGCAATTCATCAATGCTGTTGTGGATATTGCGACCTTCTACACCTAAATTATGGAGAAGAATTGCCTGCTTCCTTAGAGCAGAAAATCTTTCACCACCTATAGCCACTAAATACGAATCAAAGAGATTCTTCCAGCGTTTCCATGGGAGTAAGGGCTCACCCTTCTCACACAGAAATGTAGGAGGTTGACTCATGGAAGTCGAAGACATAGTGGTCGAGTTTTTGAAGGTTATACTAGCTAGAAAAAAAATAAAATGTTAGATAAATAACATTTAAATAATAATGAAAAGAAAATGAAAGAGAAAAAAAAATGTAGTCCAAAATAATGTATGTGTTTCTGTCGTAGTCTATATATCGTGGTCAGTGCATGAAAGTTATTTTAATGTGTACTCCATAGTCTGTATATCGCAGTCTATGCCTGGCAGTCATTTTAAAGTGTGCACCGTAGTCAAAATATATTCCAAATGTTAAAATTCTTCCAATACTTTGCAATCCATTCTTGGCAATCATTAAAATAAGTGCTCCGTAGTTAGAGTACCTTTAAAACGTTAAAATCTCCCAACACCTGTGATACACTCCGTCGATATCTTCCTTTCCGTTGTTATGACAACCTTCAAAACACAATGCCCGCACGTTCATGCGTCCTCTATGTGAAGACACGTTGCGTGATGACTGAGGCGTCAAGTGACGAACAGCAGCGTTTTCAGTCGCGAAGAGAACACACAGGCAGGCACTCGGTAAAGAAGACGATTTGAAGGTAAACACTCTATCTTTCATTAACGGTGTAGACACGAGCACTCGTGAAAAGTTTGCAATTATACAAAAATAGCAAGAAACGCGTGTTGGTATACGTTCATGTAATGGCGGGCTCCGCTCACATTGCCGTCTTCTCGTGGGTTTGGCTCGGGGCTTCGATCACCATCCATCTCACGAGCCAAAGCCTGAGTATAGAGTGTTTTCCTTTAAGAATAAGTATACACGCGCCACGGCCGTGGATACCCTGTTGTCTTATGAATTACTTCACTCGCGCAGGGACGGCTGAGTCTTTCCGTTAGCCATTGTAACCGCCGGCTTCACGGAGACCAGACGTCCTTGACGGGTGGAGTTACCTATGAATTAGAATAAACTCAATTACCTGAATCGACAGCTTCATCTGTATTTATTACATATTTTGGCGACGATCGGGAGACTCCACCCCACCCACGCTGACCTTTTTCCCCGGATTCAGCACTTCGTCAATTTCATGTGACGTCATTGGCCGGATGAAACTACCGATTTCCAATCAAAGGAGTTGCCTTCCCCAATTCCGTATTTCAGCGACTCCTATTGGTCGGTTACAATCACCTTTCTTCTCGACCAACCTCATTGGAAGTTTCTTCGAACTACAACTTTATTGAGGTATCGCTGAAGACTGAAGACACAACAAGGTACTGTGTTGATTGAAAGTATTAATTAATGTGCGCAGTTTCAACGATACGCACGTTGTGATCGGAAACTTTGCGTGTCACTTCAGCGACACGCACGCTTCCGACATACAACGAGTCTGGCATTTATTACTAAGAATAATTCACTCCACGTATTTTCTTCAAAGACACGCACGTTACTGCTGGATTTAAACCCTTACATTGCGTGTCATCTCCAACGACACGCACGTTAATAGTCATTTTACTATTGTGTATTACTCCAGCGACACGCACGCTTTCAACAGAATAACACAGGACAATATCAAGGTTGTAAACAGCGTATCTTCACAGCGATACGCACGCTTTTCAATTTCAAGATTGCATAATTACAATATCTTGAAACATTTAACCTCATTAACTAATTAGAACTTCCACATCTCAAATCACATATACCCATGCTAAAACTGACACCTTGCTAATATTAATATTGTGATTTTTGATTTATAAACCTCATTCATTTTTCTACTTTGGTATTAAACATGGCTAATAACCAGTGGCATCAGATTACCCAACCCCCACCTTTCTTGAGCAAACCAGGCACACCAGACATAATTTGGTCTGAATGGTTCGGGTTATTCGAGAATCATTTAATTGCTATTGATGCCACTGATTATACTGACAAAAGGAAATTCGCTATCCTTTTTGGTTGTTTGGGACAAGCTGGTCAGCGAATTTTCAAGAGTACTGTTCCCATAGCACCACCTATTTCACTAGATGAAAGTGGGGATAATCCCTGGAACGTCTACATTGAAGCCATTGCAAGGTTAAAGAAACAATTTTGTGACGAGCCTAACATTATGTTAGAAAGACACAACTTCTATGCCAGGAAACAAAAAGAGGACGAGAAAGTGGAAGAGTACATCGCTGCACTCAGAGTTTTAGCAGTCACTTGCAATTTCGAACCTTCTCCTGATAAATTTATTAGAGACCAGTTCGTATTTAATTGCGCATCAAGGAAAATTAAACAGAGAATTCTGGGGTGCAAGAACCCATCCTTGAGTGAAGTCATAGACCTTGCTCTTAGCATTGAACGTTCTACATTAACCAGCAAAATTGTTTTGGATCAACCTAGACAAGGTGTTAATGCTATAGACTGCTATGACTCTGATGAAGGAGAAACCCTCTGTGCCATTGCTAACAAAAGCAGAGTTCAACCAAATAAATTTAACCAAAAGAAAAAATCTTACTTTTGTTATAGATGCGGTTCAAAGGATCACATTGGCAACGCCCCAAATTGCCCTGCTCTCAAAAAACGATGTTCGATATGTAAAAAAATTGGACATTTTCAAGGGGTTTGCAGGTTCGCGAAGAAACCCCCGAATGTTAATATGGTGGACTTTGATACATGCACTGAATCTTTTAAGAACATTATTGTAACTCTTGATGCTAATGGCGACATTGATTCTATTAAGGGTCCACTTTGTGCAGCTATTATTGATAATGTACATCTCCAAGTCATGGCGGATTCAGGCTCCCCATACACGATCCTTAGAGACTCAACATTTTACGAAAAATGGGACAAAAGAGTCGAACTAATTAAATCTGATGTTAATCCACTAGCATTCGGGGAAAAGAATATTAACATGCTAGGGTATTTTGAAGGATTAGTCCAATGCTTGGGGAGGGAGACCGTCACAAAAATTTATGTAGCAGAAAAAGGCAAAGACATCGTGGGCTGGAAAGACTTAGCTTTAATGGGTCTTTATTTAGTCCCAGGTGATGAGAACCCCATTAAAGTTGGGAAGTTACCTGCTTTTAAATCTAGTTTACCGGTTGCTGCAATTGATGATCATAACACAAAGGTTCAAGAAATTTTGGCAGAATTTAAACCAGTGTTCATGGAGATGGTAGGAAGTGTCAAAGGATTCGAGCATAAGATCAGACTGATACCCGGGGCACAACCAGTTAGTCATAAAGTAAGAACCGTCCCACTGAGTGTCAGATCTGAATTAAAAATAATGTTGGATGATTTATGTAAACAAGGTATCATTTCCCCCATAAATTCTTCACAATGGGTCGCACCAATTGTAGTCGCACGCAAAAAGACTGGGGAAATTAGATTATGTGCGGATTTACGCTCATTAAATAAAAACATTATTGTTGACTGTCACCCACTACCTAGAATCCACGAGCTTCTGGCTAACATAGGCGACGCTAAATGGTTCTCTTTGATCGATCTGAGGTCAGCGTACCATCAAGTGCCTTTAGCAAAGGAATCCCAAGAGCTTACCTCTTTTATTACTCCTTTTGGAGCTTTCAAATTCCTTCGCCTCCCATTTGGACTAGCGTCTGCTGGAAGCGTTTTCCAGAAGCTGATGGATGTGATGTTTCAAGGCATAGTGGGTGTACAGGCATACCTTGATGACATCCTGATTTTCGCCAAATCATTAAACGAACATGACAATATTCTTAGGAAAGTGCTTTCAATTTTAATGTCAAGAAACATGACTGTTCACACAAATAAATGCAAGTTTGCAGTTAACAAGATTGATTATCTGGGACATACAGTATCAGACCAAGGTATCACTCCCAAATTTTCAGTCATAAGAGCCATTGAAGACGCAAAACCCCCTCCTGATAAAGATGCCCTACGATCCTTCCTGGGACTTGCAGAATATTATGCAAGGTTTGTTCAGTCTTATTCCCAAATAGTAGAACCCTTAAGGAAACTTTTGAGGAAAGGGTCTAGTTTCGTTTGGACACAGGAGTTAGATAAAGTGTTTTGTGAGATCAAAAAAATGATTGTTTCTGCCAAAGCCATACATGCCTTTAGAGAAGATGCCACCTCAGTTATCACTGTAGATGCGAGTATTTCTGGTCTAGGGGCAGTTCTTACACAAAAGGTGAATGGCAATGAACAAACTGTAGCATTTGCTTCTAGAGCACTCAAAGAGTTCGAACAAAGGTACAGCACTATCGAAAGGGAAGCTCTAGCTTGCGCTTGGGCGGTCCACAAGTTTAAAATGTACATTTGGGGTAGGAGATTCGAATTGGTCACTGACCACAAACCACTAATTTACATCTTTGGTAAATCCAGTTCAGCATCCATGTCAGCTCGTCTGATGAGATTGGTATCAAAATTACAAGAGTTTAATTTTTCTATTAAACACATTGTAGGTGGCAAGAATTTTCGGGCTGATTGCCTATCTAGAATGACTATGGAGAAGGACGATGAGGAAGATTTTCCTGTAGAGGACGTCGAATGTGTTACCCTTGTAGATGCAGTAGATGAACTTAGTGATGTAATCTCTGAGAGTGATTGGAAGGAAGCCACCGCTTTAGACAATGTGTTGTTAAAAGTGATAGAATTTACCACACGGTGTTGGCCTGAACCAAGGAGTCTGAAAGGCGATCTACATAGTTTTGCCCAAATTTCTGAGGAACTATCCGTTGAGAACGGTATAGTACGAAGAGGTGAGAAATTCGTTCCTCCTTTTAAACTGAGGGAGTCTATTATAAATAAGGCACATCAAGGGCATCTAGGGACAACTAAAACCTCCATGCGCATTAAACAGCGCTATTGGTGGCCTTCAATTGACGCCCAAGTTAAAAATTTGATTGACTCATGCCCGGAGTGTTTAGTATCCGATAAACATTGGCGCACACTGAAAGTTCCTCTACATCCCACGGATTTTCCTAACTCTCCCTGGGAGAAAGTTGGGATAGATTTTTCGGGACCATATTCCATTCTACAGCAGGAGAATAAGTACATCATTCTTTTGGTAGACTATTTTTCAAAGTGGATGTACTTTGATTTTGTTAAGACTCCCGATTCAGATTCCACTATAACTTTTCTCAAAAGAGTGTTTGATTTAGAAGGTTCCCCCAAGTTCATCGTCACAGATAACGGAACTCATTTTGTCTCAGATAAAATGTCCAAGTTTTTGAAACAGTTAGACATCAAACAACTCAAAGTCTCCCTTTATTCTCCAGCTTCGAATGGTCTTGTCGAGAGGGGGAATAAAGTGATCAAAGAGGGTGTTCAGACGGCGATTTCTTGTGATTATAATGTGGTCGAATTTGTAAAACAAAAAATTTGGCACTATAATACCTCCCCTCATTGCGTGACTGGGGTCTCCCCATTTTCCTTACTGAGAGGTAGAGAGAATCGTTCTGTGCTATTCCCTTCCTGGTTACATCAGAACTCCACTGTAGATTTAGATTCTATTAGGAAATCTGTTCTAGAAAAACAGAGCCAAATGAAATTACAGTTTGATGGTACTTCAGATGGTAAATCGGTGGACCTACTGGTTGGTGATTGGGTCCTAATCAAGAACCCAACTAGAGTAATTAAAGGACGCTCAAAATTTTTTGCACCCACCCAGGTAATCAAAGTGAGCAAGGGAGCAGCCTTTCTGGGAAAAAAGGGTTGGTGGAACAAACGTCAACTTGTAAAAGTCTCTGATCATCAAGCAGAGATTATCAAAGGAAGGAAGCATAATGGTAACTCCAGTAATTTAGATTGGAGTTTTTGGATGAATGTTCCTTCTGGTTCTGGTGTTCCTGACCATTCCCTATCACAAACCCTTCAATCTTCGGAACAGTCTTCAGGGGAGGATTCTCTGAATCCCCCAAACACCGTTGCTCCTCCAAACACCGTTGTTAACCAAGACATTCCTACTCTCACAAAAGTTTCTTCTTTTGGCAGACACATCAGGACACCTGAGAGATATAACGAATTCATTAAATTTTAAATAGTTGTGTTTTCTGTGTTTAGGTCTAGTATTTTTCATAAGTTTTCTATTTTGATTTTATTGGCTGTTATAAGGGGGAAGGTGGTGTAATGGCGGGCTCCGCTCACATTGCCGTCTTCTCGTGGGTTTGGCTCGGGGCTTCGATCACCATCCATCTCACGAGCCAAAGCCTGAGTATAGAGTGTTTTCCTTTAAGAATAAGTATACACGCGCCACGGCCGTGGATACCCTGTTGTCTTATGAATTACTTCACTCGCGCAGGGACGGCTGAGTCTTTCCGTTAGCCATTGTAACCGCCGGCTTCACGGAGACCAGACGTCCTTGACGGGTGGAGTTACCTATGAATTAGAATAAACTCAATTACCTGAATCGACAGCTTCATCTGTATTTATTACAGTTCAGACAATGGATTTTCAAAAACAACGCTGTTTTTCTTTTTTTTTTAAAAGGAGTTTCCAAAAGGCAAGTATGTAGTCGATTTCCACAGGCAAACGCCAAGCTTCCGTCCTTCTTTTAACGCGGTACAAGTCTTGCACAATCAATGTGTATAACCGGATATAAATAACCGAAACACACATCGAATAAGCAAATGATCGGAGCCAGATATTGATTAACAGTCTATAAGGCATTAAAAAAAACGTAGAAAACGAAGTGGTTGTGGAAACTTAAGGCAAATTTTACTCACAGTCATGAGTTTTCCGTTTCCAGTTCGTTGTCGTTAATTCAGTCATGTGAATAAATTCCACACTTGGCAGCACAGCTTGTCTCAGTTGAGTTGGGTTCTTCTTAAATCAGTCGATAATTTGTGGGTTCATAGGTGAGTTGGTGGTGTTTGCACTTGTAAGTTTCCCGTCGTCGCCAGTGTTAAATATGACAAACACTGTGGAAAGGTGTAATCCAGTTTATTCTTAGTAACACCACCAACTTGATGCTGCCATTCTCTGCAGTCCTCAGTCTCTTAGCTGCCTTGATGCAGTCATAACCATGGATACTGGAACTAGGAGAAACAGAACACTTACCACAGACCATTCTATTAAAGCTATAGTATACAACAGCCCTCCTTACTGATCTCAGTAAAAGACAACAGTGTGCATGTGTTCTCACCACCAGGTGACGGAGTCTTGTTCACAGGGCTTAAAGAGATACCCTCCTTAATGGCCTCAATCTTGTTAATAAAAAAGGCGATACAGTAGTCACAAAGGTATTGGTAGGTAATGATGGTAGTGTAACTCTATCTGGATTTGAAAGTTTGAGACAATTTTGATGAATCCAACAGTTTATTGGTAAAGAAGGAAGCTTTAGATTGCCTGATTATCCTTTTGTACTCTTTGCGTGTGTCTTACAAAGGTTACCTTGAGATCAGGGGAATATTTATTTCCCCATTTGTGTTCAGTACGCCAAAGTTCCAGTGTGACTGATATCAGCTCTCCTGAGAACTATTTGTCTGAGTAACATTACATAACATATCATTCGCTGACCCACTACACACAATATCCTTTCCACATTTATCTAACTCTTACTTTCTCTGAAGGAAGTAAATATTGATTGAGTGATAATGCCTTCTTACATCTCATCAACTGTCAATTCCTTTTTTATTTGATATATTCCAATATTATTACCCAGCCTTAAGCTCACTTATTATTGATAAATACCAGTTTCTCTGTTGTGCTACTGAATTAACCCATGCTGTAGAACCAAAATGGCTTGAGTGCTTTGGTAGTCTGAACCATAATCTCTGTCCTCAACTTTAGCTAGTTAATTAAAGTATGTAGATTGTGGTGGGGACCTTTCATTGAAGTTCGGATGTTGATTCATTTCAAATATTTGGGTATGGGTAGATTATTTCCTGGACCAGGGCAAGAGTACCTCAAAGGCTGTTTTAGTCTGACAACAATCTAGTCCAGCAAGATGCAGTCCACACATTTCATCCTGAAAGCTGTGTGTGACATTTCAGTTATTTTCATGATGGGCAAACTGTTAGTGTAATCCACATTGACAATTGCAGCCATTACACAACATAATTTTATTTCTGTCTCAGCAAGAAGATCTTGTAATGATAACGACCACCCCAGCGTTGCTATGCACAGTAATACACATGGAAAATACCATATCTCAAACCAAGTGTTGTGATGTAGAAGTCTCATCAAACTGTGATCAGTGCAGAGAGAACATGCCCTTGACAAATGTTTTATCCACATTACGCTAGAGCTAATGTGTGCTGCACATTTTTCTGGCCAGATTTGTAAAGAACAATCAATCCTTAGCAGAACAAACTGAGGGTGTAGTTGGATTAACAATAAGTACAGCAGTGAATATTAGTACATAGCATGTTTCTTAAAAATCACTGTTGAAATTCAGATGATTTTTTAAATGTGCATGAGTCTAATGGGGTAACTTACAGATTAATAGAACACATACATCTGCCATAGAATAGTAGATACACTGTTCCGCCAAACTAGCAACATCTCAGCTGTCTCCTGTGTCAGAAACTTTGATGTAACAACCTGTCTGCCACACTCTAGTCAAATCGCAATGACAGTCACTCTGCTCCTTGTTAGACTGGGCGACCATCACTCATATCCCTTGTCCGGAAACGCCACTCAATACTTAGAGGTTCAGGATAGGAAAATCGCACAATGGACCAGAACTGTAGGGAGTCTCACCTTAACCATCAGGCCCTTTGTTATGTTTTTATGCATAAAATCATTCCTGCTTTGGAAGTTTGTTCTTGCAGAACAAAATACTTTGCCTAGTGGACTCAATAAACATTGTGTTCACTCAACAAAGTTCATGCTTTCAGTAACTGCTGAGACATCAGCATCACTGAAATCACTAAGATCCCTGCCAAGCAGGTGAGTGATCTGTAAATCTGGTGACAGTACTCCCCTAGGGGAGCAGAGGTCATTGCATATACTGATAGAGTAAGCCAAAAGGGACTCTCCAGATTCTAAATGAGGACCACAATATTACTGTAGTGAGAAATGTAGGGAGATATTTTTGCAGGAAAATTAGCGGTCAGACAGTTTAAAATTACTTTTGAATCTCCACACCATGAAGTGGCATTTCAAACAAAGTGCAAGCTGTGAAATTCATAGGCTTACTCGCTTATAATTTTAAGATTATTTCATCATTATTTAGTGTTCAATATTTCCAGCTTGTGACAAGTGTGAACCTGTTGTACCTCAGTATTCAAATGTTGGCTGCCAATGGTCGTAAAAGTGCCAACTAGAACACTGCAGTTGGGAAGCCAACACAAAATATAAACAAACGGGTAAAAAAACATTCAGATTGGGGGCATGGTCATGCAAGTCATAAGCGAGTCATTGCTCTCTGTGTTCTGAATTCATGAGATCTGGGACCTTGTTTTAACTGACTCAAGAAGGTCTCCTAAATATCAATGACACTATTTGAGCGCTGGTTCCCTTCCCTGTGGGGTGCAGGAGGACAACAGAGGTGTCAGTTGTAAGAAAATGGCAGTGTTGAGGCTCCTTCTCTTGATTTTTGGGATTTTAGGGATTTTGTAGGTGAAGATGTCAGCTGCGTCCATCCAGGGAAAGAAAGGAGGAGGCCGAGCAACGAGCATTGGCAGTCACTGCACTGCTGCAATAGAGTGGAGATAAAATTGCTCTGTATCAGTAGAACCACGCTGGAATGGGTGTTGTGACATAACTTTTCTAGGCTGTTATTTTGGGATAAAGGATTCGCAACAATTCTGCTGACATGCAATTCCTCTCACGCTTCACTTGCAAGCATCGACCGTGGTTGTGAAAGTCCACAGAGTATGTTAAACTTTTGCTGAGCCTGCGAGGTGTGTTGCATATTTTTCATTGTGGTTTTTTGGTGCTGGTGGTGCTGGTCATGGGTTAATCCAATAAAGGATGCACCAAATGGAATACATGAAGGCCAAAGGAAAAATGTAGGACCCACACCACAATGGCTCATTCGTTTCTGTTTGGACAACAAACATCTAGCATGGGGTTGTGTATGGACACCACTGATATAAATAGAGGGACCACTATGACTGCAAGCGAGAGGTACCTCATGGAGTCCCGGAAGTATTTCATGAGAAAGTGAACGGCATAGACACCAAAGTGACAGTATTTGGGGATATACTTGGACCCTGATGTGGCAGTTGTTGAGGTGGCTGCCTCAGCACAGAAGAAGCGCACTGGAACTATTGAATAATTCCTGACAGAATGGGTGATAACCAGTGATGCTAATGACATTCAGTTTCATCCCGTATGAGTGTAGAATGCCATCTGGAGTGGCTAGAGAATGCATAGAGAATGGCAAATGCAAGTCTATTGGGAAGCCAACTTGCATCAAGGGATTGAGCTTCACACATCAATTGAGAGGTTTATAAAGGAAGAAGGGCCTTCAAACAATTGTAATTTCCCCACTGAGGGCAATATGTTTACCCACAAGGGATAGATATGGGCAGGGCAAAGTTGTATTCACTTTATAGGAGGATAGCCAGCTCGCTGTGATATTAAAAGGGGCTATAGTGGAATTGTAAGTCAATGCAAAATAGTTAAATAGTCTATATTTGTTTACTAATGTCAGGTCCACCATGGTGAGAAAAATAAGAAAATTGCAAACTTTGTGTAAGTATATCTTATCGCTGAGACATCAAGCCAGTGTTCATTACTTGGCCTGTTTTGAGAGTCGTTATAAATGATGATGTCTCTGTGTTTATGCAGTGAGCTGCAGATCCTGTGGGTCTTGATTCCTTTCGAGACTGTAACTTGCAGCAAATTGTTCTTCTATCCTTCGCCTTTTCTACAGGTCCACCCTCGCTTTATTACAACAAATACATTCTAATTGTGTAGCCCACTGAGTTTTACTTATTGTGCTGCAGGCCAGCCGACCGCTCCCGTTTGTCCACTCAATTGAGGAGATGAATTAATACTATGGAATTTATTGCCCGACCGTGTCTCTTTTCCAGGCAGTTCTAAATAAGTGCCTTATTTATATCCTTTTGCAGTTTATTGATACAGAGCTATCGTCCTGTTCTCAATGTTTTGCAGTGGATACGTGTGCTTTCTTCTGTCAGTTTCTACACATGTGAAATTAAATGAAATGAAATGAAATACAATTTTTAACGCGCAACTAAGCCCGGTGGGTGTCAAGGCGCATAACCAAACAATGCCAGCTATCAGAGTATACTCCTAATTACGGGTATGCCCTGACAAAACACCAGGTCTTGAGCGCTTTTTTAAAAGAAGACAGAGAAGGTTGCATCTTAATCTCATGAGGCAGCAAGTTCCATAATTTGGGAGCAACAATGGAAAATGCTCTGTTTCCCCAGCGTACCCTTTTGGCACGTGGGACAACCAACAGATTCATCTCTGAAGATCTCAGAGATCTACAAGGCTGGTAACGGGTCAGCAAGGCACCAAGGGGATCATAGAAACCCTCAGCCAAAGCTCGATAGGCAAGGCATAGGATCTTAAACGAGATCCTCAGATGAATAGGGAGCCAATGAAGGCTCTTTCTAGCCATCGTCGCAGATGAGGCATTGGGAAGTGCTAAGACAAAGCGTGCAGCTGCATTTTGAACGACCTGTAATCGCTGAATGAGCCCCTTGTTGGAGTCTGCATAAAGCGCATTACAGTAGTCCAACCTTGAACTCACCAATGCCACTGCCACCTGCTTACGTGCTGAGGGGGAGAGATAGTGAAGGATCCTCTTAAGAATCTTTAACACCCCCCAGCAGGTGGCAACCGTACGGTTGACCTGCAAAGTCATGGACAAGGAGGTGTCAAAGATTACTCCAAGATTTCTTGCAGACTGGGAAGGAGATGGACAGGTTCCCAGTGAGGCCGGCCACCACTCATCCGACCAAATATCCTGGTCTTTGCCAAAGACCAGGATCTCAGTTTTGTCGCCATTCAACTTCAGGGAATTCTGAAGCATCCAGTCAGAGACTGTCTGCATACAGATCCTGAAGTTGGTGGCAGATGTTGAAACTGAGTGGGTCAGTAAACACCATAATTTGAGTGTCATCGGCGTATGACACCAATTCCATCCCCATAGATTTTACTAGCCTTGCAAGGGGGGCGACATAAATGTTAAATAGGGTCGGGCTGAGAGCCGACCCTTGTGGCACCCCACATTGCAAGGACATAACAGGGGAGAGGAATTCACCAAGCTTGACTCTTTGCTCCCTGCGCTGTAAAAAGGAGCGCAGAAGGTTCAGAACCATGCCGGAGATCCCTGCCTCCCTCAACCGAGATGTAAGAGTAGAGGGAGACAGGGTGTCAAACGCCGCCGTGAGGTCCAGTAGCACCAACACTGTAGTTTGGCCGGCATCCACCTTCATACGTATGTTATTTGCCACCATAGTCTGTCTCAGTACTATGTGCCTTTCGGAATCCATGCTGGGAGCTGTCAAGATACCCAGATGAGTCCAGGAAGGTAGTAAGATGGCAGTTGAGGTGTGACTCAAGAATCTTCGCAGGAGCGGGTAACAGTGAAATAGGTCTAACATTTTTCCACTGTTCCGGATCCAGCGTGGGCTTCTTAAGTAAGGGCTTCACTATCGCCCTCTTCCATATTAAGGGGAAGGTTCCTTGTGTTATAGCACCATTCATGACTTCCAGGAGCGGCGGAAGCAATATCGCTCTGCATTCCTTCAGTATCCTCAAAGGGCAAGGATCAAGAGGGGATGAGGATTTAGTCCTATCGAGCAAAAGCTCAAGTCCTTCTTGCGTAAGTAGCGGAAAGTCCGTGAAACTATCCGGATGGTCTCTAGTCCAGGCTTCTAACTTGATCAAGGTTTGGAGAGAGGAGTCGGCTAGGGACTTTCTCTGGATTTCCAGCGCGAGATATATGTCCTCAATTTTCTTGTGGAAGAACTCTGATATGTTGTTACAGAGCTCCTGCGAGCCCACAACTGGATCAGGAACCTGTAGGGAGCAGAGAGAGTCGACAATCTTAAAGAGCTCCCTAGAGGAAGTAAGGGAGGTAGTGAGATTCGAGAAGTACTGCTGCTTTTCCCTGATAACACTAGATTTATAGTCGGCAAGCAGACCCTTATGTACTTCCCTTTCAATAGGATCCCACGCTTTCCTCCATTTTCTTTCCTGTCTTCTACAGCCTTGTCGAAGGAGTCTTAGTGAATCCGTATACCACGGAGCAGTGGGCTTACGGCGAGCCGAATATCTAAGGGACGGGGGAGCCAACTCATCAACCGCCAAGGTGATAGAGTCAGAGAGCCGTCCCGCTGCTTCCTCCACATCTCCTAGGGAAGAGTAGATAAACTTCTTTATGTATGGCTCAAGAGTATCATTATTGATGTTCTTAAAGCTCCTTTTCGGACCTCTGGTAGTGGGGAATGAGTCGGATGTTACTTCCAGAGGGAGGGCCATCAAGAGAGGAATCGCCGAGTGATCCGACCAGACCAGAGGCACCGGGGTGTCAACAGACAGTCTGTCGTCATTAGTGAAGACTCCGTCTAGAATGTGGCCCGCCAGATGGGTAGGTTTATTGACAAGCTGGATGCATTCACAAGCTGCTAGTGTGTCCACTAACCTGATGGTATCCGGGTCTCTTATGTTGTCCAAATGAAAGTTAAAATCCCCAAGAATGGACAGATGGGAGTTGCCAAAATAGGGTTCCAGGATTCTGAGAAGATCTTCAGTGAACGTAACTCTGGAACCAGGGGGTCTATACATAAGGATTCCTGAGAAGGAGACCGAGGGAGCACACAGGATAGAAAAATGCAGAGCCTCAAAAGAATCCGAGGCTACAGACAGGGATTTAATCGTGCAGGGCAAGGCGGCCTTGCAAACAATAGCAAGTCCACCCCCTCTGCGTTTAACTCTGTCTTGTCGCAGCAGTTTATATCCCTCTGGGATGGCCATCAATAGGTCATGGCCAGAAGACTCAGAAGCCCATGTTTCTGTGACAAGCATCCATTCCGGTTGCCTGTCTACCACAAAATCATGGAAAGCAATATTATTTTTAATAAGGGACCTGGCATTGATCAAAAAGCCCTTCTTTTTCAATGTATTCCTAGAGGAATGAGAGTCGTCTCGAGTAGCCGCTTTAAAGGATGTGGGAGGTAGTATCACAGAATTACAGGTGTGGCAGCGGGAGGAATGCAGGATACCTTCCGGAGAAAATCTATGGGTACAAGGTAGGCAAGAGGGTTTTAAGGCTGAAAACTCAAGAGAGGAATAAGAGAGAATTCCCAATGATAGCGTAGGGGCGAGTCCAGTGTCCAGCTCGTCCTCAGCGCGGATGGGCGCAGACGGGCTGGACTGTGGCTTGACTCCGACGTGAAAACGGCGTGCCCGCTGAGCGCGTCCGCTGCGCGGAGTCATAGCCGTCTATTTTTATAGTGCCTAGCCCTACCCAAAATGGCCGGCGCCGTATTCCGCCCGTGTCCCAGGCAAGACAGCCCTGAATTGGCCGGTTGCTCTGGGGGGAGGCAGAGGAGCTGTCCGTGCAGCGCGGAAATCGGGGGGTGCAGAAGGTAATTTTAAAAGAAGTAATCAAGTGAAAGCCTCCACCCTCGATCGGTGGAGACACGCGCTGCGATAAATCCGCGCGCTGAAGCAGGGAGGGGGTAGGACACACAGGAAGTAATCTCACAAAAGATTTAAGAGCAAAATTAAAATTGACTGCCCGGCTCAAGCCTCAGGCATCAAGTAGCAAAGGTTGGCATAGTAAAAAAACATGGGAGTTTGCTAAATCTAACTAAAGTTTAAAAAAAATAAAAATAAATGCATTCAAATAAAGGTAAACCCAGCATCCTAGTATATTTCCAATTATTGCTTTGAAAAGTTCACACATTGTATGCGCTCTGATCCTGAAGTGGATGGCATAGCAGGCTAGGGTCAGTATTTATCTCTATATGCAATGAACTTCTATCAAATAATATTAGACATCATTGGATAAAGACATCCAAGCTAGAATGCAGCAGAAGTGTTTTACATTCATGAATTACCTATGCACCAGCATTGTTCCTATCACTAACCCATTTCCCCAAATCTTAAAAAAAACAATTGGGCACATGTTAAATAGCACAAACCCATCTTGGAAATAATGTTTGCAAATGTTTTTGCACGACTTTCATGTGTACCACTAATTTGCAGGCTAATGAGTATGCTACTGATATCTGTCCATGATCCACAAAAATTGGAAACTTTCCCTTGCTGACATTTCTTACAGTTCTCAAACAATTCCAGTGGAACCTCCCAATGTTGGTACTTCCAGGAATACTCACCTGTATAAACATGTATGTATTCAGAAATACAGAAACACATTGATCTTCCATGGAGAAGTTGTGCATGTAGTGTAAGAGGTAAATGTCCTAGGAATGTTGCTACTAAAACCCTCAACTGTATCCAAGCTGATCTTGCAACATCTACATAATAGGGTTTCCATATTGGACCAATAATAATAATAATAATAATTATAATAATAATAATAATACTAATAATAATAATAATAATAATAATAATAATAATAATAATAATAATAATAACAATAATAATAATACAATAATAATAATAATAATAATAATCACATTTATAAAGCGCCTGGTTACACTAGGCCAGTGTGTCCCAGCGCTGCGGCACAATCTGCACACGGCAGCTGAAAACCTATCCTAGAGTGGGGGTTATGAAGAAGGGAAAAGATAAGTTTTTAGTTTTTTACAGAAAGTAACCTCCGAACCATCCCGCCAGAGGCTCTGGGGGAGTTTGTTGCACTGCTGTGCAGCCACATAGCGAAAGGAACAGCCACCCATCCTTGCTCTCTTTATGGTAGGAACACACACCTGACCCGTCCCACTAGATCTGAGTTGCCGGGTTGGTGAGTAGAGAGTGAGTAAATCAAACAAGTAGGAGGCGCCAATCCTTAGTATGATCCGGTGGCAAACACACAGTGCCTTGAACAGTACTCTCTCCCTAATAGGCAACCAATGGAGTGAGGCCAGCGCCCTCTTAGAATAGGCTCTCCTCGGAAGCATAAGAACCAATCAAGCTGCTGCGTTCTGGATACCTTGGAGTCTTTGCACGCATTTAGCGGTGGCACCCAGGTACAGTATATTACCATAATCAAGGCGCGATGTGACCAGGGCTTGCACCATGGTCTTCCTGGCTGCAGTAGGCAGCACATCCAAGGTTTTCCAAAGGCCCCACAGAACTCCAAAACAGGCTCCTGCCACCCGCCTGGTATGGTGCTCAAAGGAGAGCTTGGTATCCAGCCATACCCCAAGGTACTAAGCCTGTGCACAGGGCGTAGGGGTGGGCTGCAGACTCTGGGGCCACCATGCCGATGACCACACTGATGGAGCTTTCCCTATCACAAGCACCTCAGTCTTATTTCCTTTTAATTTCAGGCAGTTATTAGCCATCCACAATGCTAATTCTTGCATACACGACACGAAGTTGGAAGCTGCCGTATCCAGTGCCTATGTAAGGGAAATCACCAGTTGAGTGTCATCAGCATAGGACACAACCGTGATTCCAAATTTTTCTGCAATCTCAGCTAAAGGAGTAACATAGAGATTGAACAGGGTCGGGCTCAGGATAGATTCCTGAGGCACCCCCTGTTTAAGTTTGATAACTTTGGAACAGTAGGAGCCCTGCATCACCTGAAAACTGCGCTCCGACAAGAAGGATTCCATCCAACTCATAGCACTGCCTGACACACCTCTTTTCCTCAAACAGTGCAACAGGGTATGGTGGGCAACAGTGTCAAAAGCGGCACTTAAATCTGATATAATTAAGGCAGCTGTCTGTCCCGCATCCACAAATTTTCTAATGGTTTCTGTAGAAAATAGCAGGGCCGATTCCGTGGAATGGAGGGCCTGAAAACCAGACTGAGTGGGGTGAAGGAGATTGTGTTTCCCAATATGCACTGTAAGTTGCATATTTACTACCTTCTCCGCAACTTTTGCGAAGTAAGGGAGCAGGGAAATTGGACGCAGATTATCTAGTTTATCTAGACTAATGTGTGGTTTCTTAGGTAGTGGAAGGACAACTGCTTTCTTCCATCTTTGTGGCAGAGTTCCTGACATAAAGAACAGCTCCAAGAGGTGTCTGATGCACGTCTCAAGAGTTTCACTACTCCCACTAAGCACCTTAGGGGAGGCGAGGTCTCTGGGAGAACTTGGCTTAACACTGAAGATAATTTTTGTCAAAGATTCGGGGGGGGGGGGGTGGCGTGAATTTATCAATACAATCTATCTCTAAAACGTGACTGGCTTCCCCGAGGTCCAGTGGCCTACTCGAGCAGAAGCAGGGAAGGTAGAGTAAATATTCTCCACCTTTTCTGCAAAAAAATCAGCCACACGGTTGCCTGACTCCTCTGAGCCAACCACTGGTGCTGCCGTTTTCGCTAGGGAGGATATTTCTTTATAGATCTGGAACAGTTCCTTCGCTGAATTTTCACCCGTCTCAATTCTTTCCTGATAGTAGGATGCCTTAGCCCTGATGAGCGCATGATACCTCTTCAGGGTGGTTTTATTCTCACTCTTCACCTGGGCAGAGAAGTCTTTTATCCACCGCCTTTCTAGGTTATCTGTTGTCTCCCAACAGTTTTAATACAAAATGAAAAATTAAATTGAAATGGAGTGGGAGAAGAATTCTTTTATTAACTCACCTCTATCACAAGATCAAACAAATAGTTTTGTAGCCAACAACTTTCATGTCTTTGACTGATTTTTTATATGATTGTGTGCTCAGTAGAGATAAGGCACATTCTTCAGGACATTCACTCGATGCTGATGTCGTTGTTTAGTGTCACAGTGTCACAAATGAGTTCTATAACTTCAGAGGACTTCCAGCTCCATTACTTTTAATTGTCTTTTCCTGGTCCAGTGAACTAGAAGACATGAACAAAATATAATCAATGTAATATATGCTTTTGATAGAAGAGTGAATATTGCTGGCATCTGGTTCTCAGGTGCAGTAATCATAGCTGCCAAGGTTTTCAGATTGCTTATGTGAGACATTTTCATGGTTTTAGTGTGCTTATATGTGTTATTCAACAACCAAATGTGTGACACTTAGAGTGACACTTTCCTGCAAGCAAAATCAAGCATTGAAGTCAATGGAAATAGATACATATCAGAAATTAGACCCATTTGAGCAACAAGAAACTCTAAAAAGATCTTGAAACTGCTGCAAAGAACCTGAAATGGAAGGGCACTAACCCAGTGTCCTCTGATAAAAATACTAACCCACGGTGCTATCCACAAAAAATAAAAAAATTTGATACTCTGGTACACCTTCTTTGCAGAAGGCATATTGACCCTCTGTGCTACTTTATGTGGTGTTAAAATTGTTAGTGGGCAAAACTCAAGTCTCTTTCTAGCAGGTACATTAATCATGAGAGTTCTCTTTGACAATTTTCATTGTTGCTTGAAAACTCCTGGACACATAAGTAACTCTGCGGCAGGTGTTTTTAAACCAATACGTTATTTGTAAGCACAAATGACCCCCCCCCCAGCTCAGCATCAGGTGGGACAGAACTCAAAGTAACAGAAGGATGTATGTGACAAAAGTAGTAACACACTGAGCTATCCAGATAAAACAGAGATCTGTGAGATGCATGGTACACGTTCTTTGCAGCAGGCACATTAACCCTGCGCGCTACTTTATGGTGACTGCAGCTAGACAAAAAGGAGAACATTAATCATTTAAGTTGTCTTTGACTTACCAACTGACTCAGCCAGGGGTAGTGCTAGATAAAATAATGTCTGCTTCAGGCTGCTGCTGTCCCTGCAGCAGATTGTGGACTTGCTCATACTCACAGTTAACAGTTGACAGTTGCACAGGTCAGTTGCTGATGAGGATAGGAGTGAAAGTTGAAGGTTCGGTGTGAGGTCAGGCAATCAAAGAGATACTGCTCCTCTCTCAATCTGCAGTGCTGCAGAAGTCACGGTGTGCGAGCTAATGGCATGGCACACAGGCCCGTTCAGAGCAGGCCTATGCCATGCACGTTTTAAAGACACAACAAACCCTCACTGATTACTGGATAAAAAACACTGACCTCTCCCGTACCTCCTTCTCCCATCCCACACACAGATGAGCAGGGCAGCATGTGTTGAGGACTGGTATTCCGGTGTGGGGGCCTAACAGCAGCAATTCCTTCCTGAGGGTCCAGTCCAGCACTAATTAATTAAACACATCCTGCCTGCGCCAACCGGACCCCTGAGTCTAGTTGGCAAACAGATGGTTACAGTGGTTTAGCATACCCACAGATGCACCCAGTGGAGCTGGAGACACCATATCCCCACTCTGGTGGCAGGCATCACACAAGAGATAAAGAAAAAAAACAGATTTGGTCCCAGATTCTTCTGCTTGGTTGTACAACATAGAAAAAGGTCGATGGTAACACTACCAGTGGGGTTGTGCAGGGTGGCGGAAAACAAAACAACTCTGCAACTTAAGGTGCCACCCCCTGGATTCGCGTGGGCACTGCCGGAGAGAATTCTCACTCTTTGGGCAGACTTCTGATAGTAGGCCACGTGACTTGGTACAGCCTCTGAGGATGCCCAGGAGGGTCTCGCAGTTTGAATTATGAATCAGTTGAGCCCAGTCCTCTGTAGTACTCCTCATTGAGAGGCTAGTTCCACTGGTTCAAGGCTGCTTAAATCCTGTATAAGAGATAGTGTCAAACTTAATAAGATAATTTAAGTGTGTAGGTCTCGACAAGTCTCATCTGCAGCACAGAGTGTATAGTGCACAGGTCACTAACCACAGCACTCAACTGCTGTTTAATTGTGGTCAAGTCCTGGCTCGTCCCTTAGTCCTGGCAGCACACTCAGGGGGTGTTAGGACACTATAGTAATGTGTTGCTCTGTATTTAGTACAGTGATGGAGACCATCACACTAAAATGTGTTAGTCTACGCCCAGATGCGTGGTACTTGACAGGACTGATTAATAATGGTCTTTCTTATGGTTTCTACTTGAATTCAAGTGGATGTTCCCTTGGCATTACCAAAATACCATTGGTTGAAACAAGTACACTGGTGACCTTGACAATTCTAGTAAACTTTACAAAAAGAATTACGCATTGTTAATGCTATGTTTATTGCCACCAAATGTGATCATTCATATTGCTATCTATATTTTTCCTAGCAATGTTCAAATATTTTATAGGTTGAAATCAGGTGTTCACAGAGTGTGTGACTACTTTTTACTATGTTCAGGATAATTCATGCTTATTTACTCATGCATTGAGTCGATGCATCCACGTTTACTCTGCTGATCGCGGTCCCCCCACGTTGCTATGTTTGAAGAGTAGTTGTAGCATAGTAAGGTGAGTATTGGGGTACAATAGCATGGGAGCAGTATTTGAAATGTGAGCTTCCCAGTACTGTCCTGCAGGAGGCCCTTTTTATTTCATAATATATTCAAGTACAGTCTGCACTGCCCTGAACCCTTCTAAAAGTAAAGAGAGTTCAATAATGTAGGAAGATCAATCTTTGTAGAATTATACACTATATATGGATGTGGTATGACGTGCTATATTTTGTGGTACTACGGCATGGGCAAACTTTCTGTGAAATTTGTAAAATTTCTCTAAATTATGCATTTTTAAATTTCATATATGATAAGGTTTTACCCGAAGAAGCCCCACCCATTATAATATCTTGTGAGATACAAGTGGGTGAATGGTTTGCACAAAAATGTCTCACCAAGAGATGTCTTGTTTTCAAACTGTTTCCAGACCATATTTTTTATGCAATGTGTGTGCTTGGGTAAAAGATGTGATACAAGATACCAGTGAATTACATTTCGCTGCAAAAGCATAATTTTGGAAAAATGTTATGAAACTACATGAAATATCATCAGAAACATTATGCAATGCTGTCCAATCCTAGTTTTTTGTGACTAGTAATGGTTAAGTTTCTCTGATTCACCTGTACCGTACAAGGAGCACGAGGCTCTAATCACTCACCAGCTGTTATAGAAATAGAAGCTAATGAATCAAGCAAATCAACTGTAAAAGTCTCTGACTGCCAAGAAAATATTAACTATGCCATTATTTTGCAACCAATTAAAACTGGTCATTTTCCTTTAATTTTCCATTCAGAGTCATAGCCTGCCATTAGAAGCTTGTCCAAAAGCTGCCAGGCTTAGTCTCGTATTCCCAAAATATTTTGGCAATGATAAACCAGCTTCTCTCAAGCCACTGGATATGTGTGGAACTTAGTTACGCTGAGATGGCTTCAGATTAGTTGTATTGCACAATATTAAGTACAAAAGTATTGCAGTACTAAAATATCATCAGTAAAGCATCAATAATCATGACATTGACTTTATCAAACCACTATGGAAAAAAAATCAACTACAAAAATACTGTCGTTCAAATTGGTAGAAACCAAAAATATTGATAAAGAAATTATATACTAAAACAGTTATAACAACAAAAATATTGATACCATCATCTTCACTACCATAATATACTAAAACAAAAATACCTAAGCACACAAATAACCTATTACAGCACACAAAAATAATAAGATAAAGATTCTAAGTAATAAATGAAAAATGTTAAAGATTATAAACTTTTAACCTTTCTTCCGTATAAAAATATTAAATGAAATGCGTTAAATTATATTTCTCAACATGTACTACTGACAATTATTAATTCTTCATAATTTTTCATTTTTTGCACCCTATTTCCATTAAGACACAACAGTACTGATGTTTAAATAATACTTACTTAATTAAAAGTTCAGTATACAAAATGACATTTAGAAATGAATAAAAAAAGCAACCATAATGACAATGATTTAATTTTTTGTAAGAAAAATTACCATTACCCCCTTGAAACACATAAGCGAGGTGAAGACTGCCAAAATGTTCTCTCAGGAAATCTGAGCCTGCACCTGGTGGGCTCCATATTGGATGGCTGTGTGATAGCCCAATCTTCACTCTGGAACATACCAGTGAAAGGCAGTAGGCTCCATGGTAAAATGAACAGAATATGCCTAATGGACGATCTAGACCACTTCATACTTAGGGCATTCCACAAGTGCGATAATAGATTACACATTCATCTCTCTTTCACTGTCATCTTCTTATGCCTAGGAGATAAAGTTGACCCCGATTATTGACCTCAAGAGGTATCCCTGCTAACAACTTTGCCCACATTCAGCCATTCGGTGGACATACCCTACTCCAACTTTACGGTTAATTACAAGAGAATACTATACAGTGATCTGTCTACTATAGGTGATCTATCACAGTCAGCAATAGCACTACTACAAGCACAAATGGGTACAACAAACTATGCTATAGGAAGGTGGGAGTCTTCCACCAGCAGTCTGGAAGAAATATTTGTTGTGCCACCCAAATCAAGGCCTCTCCAATCACCCACTTAGGTGTGGCACATTCCAGTCATCCCAACTACATCAATCAGACAATAAATCGCAAAAGGCAGGAGAGAAAGGGCCCGGATCCAACAAGTATCCCCCTGGTGCTCTTCTAGAGAATGGAGAATGCTGGGCAAGTTCTTCAGAGGCACTTTTCTATGAAATCAGACTTCGAGGCACAATCCCAGCCTCGTAAAGAGGCTCCATAATCTCTCCAATCTACAACAGTAGATAGGAATAAACCTTGGCAAAGAACTATTATTTGCCTGCTTTCATGGACTTTGTCTCCCTTGTGGTATATAAATAAATAATACCGGATCTATTTTTATATGAATGAATGAATAACAGATAGCTCAATAAAATAAGAGTCAAGATTCGAGGTAGTAGGAGTTTCTGCAGGTTTATTACAGCATAAGGACAGGATCAGGACAACCTGCATAGGATGACCCAGCAGGGGAAAAGAGGCCCAGCAGCTGCTGGGGCTAGGTCTGGGATGAGCGCGCTAACTTTTAATAACAATACATTGACTTATATACATAGCGCAAACACATAGCATTACATTGCAGTAGGCGTAGCAGTGGGTGGAGCAGAAGGCGTGAAGCGTAGCAGTCGCGAAAGATAACAGTAAAAAGAGGTGTAACTGGGAGTATACTTAGGCATGTGATGAAAACGTAACAGAATATGTCATGAAATGGGCGGAAACATAGGAGGGGGCTACCTAAGGAGCCGGGACCTCTAACCTAATGGTGCGCGAAAACTGGCAATGACGTGTTACTAGGAGAAGCTGGGGGCTACGAACTCTGTGCTAGGAGCAGAGACTAGAGTCTGGAGGGTCGGAGCGACATGTACCTAAACCCTATCTAGTATCTGATGTTTAGGGAACATGTTGATATAAACTAGAAGTCATGAGGGGAAAAGCTAACTTGATTCTAAGACTGGACCATGCATTATTCTACATGTAGTGCGTGATGAAGAATATTAAATGACCAGTAAATACAGTATTTCTCTAACATGGAGACGAGGAGGCTAGACAATGACGGAAACTATTGATACAGTTCAGTAGCTTAGGAATGCAGAGAAGGAGGACTGAACTGATAGCTGGAACTATAACATACTTTTGGCAGACTCAGAGGCAGAGCCAAGCTGCACCGGGCACTGCGAGGCAGGAAGTAAGTGAAAGGTCGAGGATACAGGTGGGGGCTGTATCGCTCCTCAGCGAGGCTTTCAGGAGACAGGAGCTGAATCCAGGGTCCGGGCCCTTTTGAGGCCTGGAAACGGGGACTTTATACTGGAATAACGTGCACACTGAGAAACGTGGCAACATAACTTTACCTAGGCCTGATATTCGTAGTATTCACGAGAACTGGAAAATGACATACCAGAGGTGGACACAACTATAATTGCGTCATTAATCAGACATGGGGAATAACATATGCATATTGGTCATGCACACATAACATATGATGGATGAGGCGTAGGGACACAGAACATGGCAAAATTTACTTTTCCACATTCCCTCCTTGTCACTACGTTTCCATCAGGAAACATCAATTTTCATGATACCATCTATCATTTCATACAGTACCATTTGCTCGTCTCGAATTGTCTTGGAACGGGATTTAGAACGGGGCTTGGGACTAGGAATACAAGAGGTAGCACACATGCTGCAAATCGCAGGGCCACATTGTATACAGAGGCAGCAGCTAAATATGATCGCTACTGCTATACTTAGAAAGGACAGGACTTTCCATCCCCATGCGGAAATTATACTCCAGAACCAACCGGACCATGTCCAGGTGCCTGGATCTTGATGTAACAGATGGGCAATTTTATGGAGTCTGGTTATAGCTGAATAAACAGACGGCGCGTTATTTGGAATGAAAATGCAGCAACTAGATCCGATGACTCTACAGGCCCCGCCCCTATCGGCCAGTATGACGTCAAGGACGAGACGATTTTGCAAAACGACAAATCTCATAGCAGATTGTTCTTCGGTTAGGTTACCTAGAGCAGAGGCAGTCTCATTTACTACAGCTTCAAGGGTTCTTGTTAACCTACGGATCAGTTTACTATTCTGGACAGGTCCTACAAAGAAGAAGAAACCTTTATTGAAATCTGTATACTGTTCTAGAGTAGTTTCAGTATAATCGACAATTGGGGACTCCCTTCTATGTCTAATGTGTACTAGATGTGTGTTTCTGTGATAATCAGATGGGGCTAGGAAAACAGGTGGTAGTAAGAAAGCAATGTAACAGGTTCCCTCCCAATCGAGGGGCAGACGGACATATGCAGTTTGACCACAAATAAAATAAGAATGACGTGAAGCTTTGAAAACAGATTTCCCACTGTCACTATACTGGATAACAGTAGTACAATCACTATGTCCTACGTGTACGGAACCATAATTACGGACACATAATTCACCTTTGACTGGTAGTACTGAAATAGCAGGTAAGTCTGGAGTAGTATCAGACTGAACATTCAGAACCATGAAATTCGACGAATAATTACCTAAATTATACACTTCATTCTCTAGATCTAAACCTGTTCTGTGGGGAAGACCTTGCTTGTCTGGAAAACATGTACATCATTATGCTGAGAAACAATATGAAACTCAGAAAAACGATACATTGAAGTGAACTTCGACTGACTCTCTCACTATGGGGGTCTATTTTATACATGTCAGAAACAATTTAACCGTTTCACCTAGGGGAGGACTTATACAATCAAACTGACTGACTTATTTTACTAGACCTTAATTTGAGCTTATACTCCTGTTGCGGAGTTTTCTCTAACAAGGGAGGGGTTGTAATAATGTCTTGTGCGGGACAGTCCTTTAAAACAATGTTCTGGCAATCTTTCGAATCTTGGGAATCCTTGGAAATGTTTTTAGAAACTGGTTTCAATCCTTTGAAAAGTTTTACATGAGAAAGGTGGACCCATCCTTTTCTGCCTTCCAACTTGACGGCGGTACGGGTGGTCAAGAGGACCTGACGTGGCTCCTTCCAACGTGGTTCCAGCGGACTTGATCTGTCGAAATTCCGGACCATCACTAGGGAGCCTGGAACGATTTCATGCGGTGCCACCTCGGTATTGTCTGGAAATGCGGCAGCAACCTGTGAACGACATGAGTTGAGGGCAGACATCAAGGAAGCTAGGTAATCTGTCAGCATATTACATGAAACATCGGTAATACTTCGGGGTCTAGGAGTACCCCACATGTTAGGGGGGCGGCCGAATACGACCTCATACGGGTACATACCTGATCTGGAATGTGCGACCATGCGCATATAAAACAAAGCGACTGGCAGAGCTACTAACCAGTCCACACCTTTTTCTTTACAGACTTTGGCAATGCGGATTTTCAGAGTCTGATTATGTCTCTCTACGAGACCGGCTGCTTCAGGATGGCGTACACAATGGAACTTCCACTGGTACCCTAACAACAGGGAAACGTGCTTCATCAGTTCAGATGAGAATGGCTGGCCGTTATCAGAATATACGACTCTAGGGAGTCCATATCTAGGGAAGAATTCACGAACCAACTGCTTGGCAGTGGTCGCGGCTGTGTAATCTGGGACTGGATATGCTTCTGTCCATCTGGACAAAGCACATACAACTACAAGGACATACTTGAAACCTCGACATCGCTCCATCTGAATATAATCCATCTGGAGGACCTCAAAAGGGTGGTCAGGGGGCTGGAAACCACCTTGTTCCACCGGGACACTTTTACCTGGGTTAAACTGACAACATATCATACAGGTACGGACTTTCTGCTTGGCTGCAGCTCGTAAATGCTTGTTGAACCAAATGTTCTGGATACTGTCTAACATAGCTTTTTCTCCTAAATGTGCTGGACTATGTGCGGTATTGATAATGACTTGAACCATAGAATCGGGGAGAAACCATGTGGCTCTACCCTTCGTTAACCATCCTTGATCTGTCCGGACCCCTCCTTGTTCAGACCATTTCTTGATTTCATCGGGAGTAGCATGTAACTGGATATCTATGACGTCTTGTGTAGGGTCCTTAACTGTCATGCATGTAATCGGATCTGGAGTATGTGTCATGTTAACTGGAATGTCTGGAGTCTGTGCTGTAAGTTTGGCTGTGTGGTCTGCTAGATCGTTACCTTGGGAAATAATGTCAGTAACTTTCGTATGTGCTTTGCACTTCATGATAGCAATAGATGTCGGTAAATGTATGGCATCTAACAGGGCTTGAATAAGGAGACCATGCTGAATCTTGGTTCCATGAGAAGTCATAAAACCTCTCTCCTGCCAGAGCACTCCGAAGTCGTGTACAACTCCGAATGCGTAACGTGAATCTGTGTAAACATTAACTTTCAGGTTCTTGGCATGTATACAGGCTTGTGTCAGAGCGACTAGCTCTGCTGCTTGAGCAGACAGGGTATCAATACGGTGTGTTTCAATAACTTCAGTGTCAGTAGTTACTGCATATGCTGCGACTAGTTCTCCTGTACTAGTTCTCATACATGAACCATCCACATAAAGTGTCAGGTCAGGATTTGATAACGGAATGTCTGTCAGATCTTGTCTTGGCTTAGTCGTAATGTTAACTACTTCCACACAGTCATGTGTGTCTGGATTTGAATTAACTGATGGTAACAGTGTAGCAGGATTCAGGACGTTGCAGCGTCTAATTTCTATGTGTGGCTGGAACAGTGTCAATTCATAACCTGTTAAACGTGCAATTGTCAAGTGTTGAGTCTGTGTTCTGTTTAAAAGAACTTCTACGGAGTGTGGAACTTGTACTGTCAGGGAGTGTCCTAAAACTATGGAATCACTTTGTCTGATAGCTAGAGCTGTGGCTGCAACTGACTTGAGGCACGCAGGCAACGCCTGGGCGACTAGATCTAATGTGCTCGAAAAATAAGCACAGGGCTTGTATTGTCCTGCTTGATCTTGTGTAAGAACAGATAATGCTGTACCTTCACGTTCAGTAACGAAAAGTGTAAAAGGCTTACTGTAGTTCGGTGTAGCTAGAACTGGAGCTTGACATAGGGCTTTCTTTAACTCATTGAAACTAAGCGTATGTTCAGATGTCCAAGGGAGGCCAGTCGATACGGCTGCCTCCTGTGTCGTTAACTGTATCAGTGGCTTGGCTAGAAATGCATACTGGGGAATCCATTGTCTACAATAAGAAGTAAGGCCGATAAAGGCACGTACCTCCTTCTGGGTTCTGGGCTGGGGAAGACTCGCTATTAACTGGATACGGTCGGGTGTCAACTGCCTACCCCTCTTGGACAGCAAGTGTCCTAAGTATACCACTTGCTGGACACAGAATTGAAGCTTTGAAGGTGACACCTTGTGCCCCATCTCGGCTAGAAAATACAGGACTGTAAGTGACGCTCGTTCGCAGTCACGTTCAGAACGGGCTGTGATCAGTAGATCATCGACATACTGGAGCAGGGCAGTGTCAGTTGGCATGTGAATATTGTCTAGTTGTCTCTTAAGTGCTTGACTGTAAATACTAGGACTTTCTGTGAAACCTTGAGGAGCGCGTGTAAACATATAGCTCCTTCCATTTAAACAAAATCCGAAAAGAAACTGGCTGTCTGGATGAATAGGAACACTAAAAAAGGCATTCTTAAGGTCTATGACAGTGAAAAACATGGCTTCGGAATCAATAGCTGTTAACAGGGAAGAAATATCTGGGACAACTGGGTACTGCGGAATAATACATTTATTAAGCTCTCGTAAATCAATCACTAATCGATATACTGGGGGTGCATTTGGATCAGTACGTTTCATGACTGGAATGATCGGAGAATTGCATACATTGGAGTCAGTTTCTACAACTACTCCTTGAGCCATGAGCTCGTCAATAATTTTGGATAAGGCTGCTACAGCCTCAGGTGGCAATCTGTACTGTCTGATTCGGGGTAACACTACGCCTGGCTTGAGAGTCACACGATGGGGTGTGATTTGCATGTAACCTACATCAGTTGGACCTTGCGCCCATAAGTGCTGCGGGACATTAGACAATCTTGAATCAAAATCTCGTAATACATAGTGACCCTTAAAGTCACGTAGGAACAGACGTATTCCCTCTGGGGAACAGCAAATAACTGCACCTAATTCTTTCAGTGTCTTAATGCCTAATAGATTTTCTGGACATGACTTAGTAAGTAACAGATCAGTAGTGCGGGACAATGGACCTACTTCTAGAGTGACTGGCTTTGATATCTCGTTAACTATTGGCTTTCCTGAAAATCCAAGGGAAACATTTCTTGAGCCTGAGAGCGGAGCCCCTGGAACTTCGGCATGACTAATTGTGGTCCTACTTGCCCCTGTATCGATCAAAAACTTTCTGTCTTTCCCTAATACTTGACTGTGAACATAGGGACCTTCTTGATCTACAGGTATCTCGATGAGAGGCAAGCCTACCTCCCTCTCTAGGCTGTTTCATGAATATGGCTGGTACTCTGGATACTCGGACTGTGCATACTGGTACATCTGTGATGTGACATGCTGTGTTGCAGCAATAGGCTGCGGTGCGGAAACTGTCTGTGGTGCATTCTGTGACTGAGGAATCTGTGAAACTTGTTCTTGTCTAGGCGGACGTGGTCTTTCTTTAGTCTTACCAGTAGCTATGTTGTGTTTCAGAACTGCACACTCGTTTATAAAATGACCTGGCTGTTTACAATAATTGCAGTTCCCTTTAACGGGAGCTGCAGGATGACTGGCTTGATTCGGACCCCTCTTCTGACTGTCTTGAGGAACAGATTGTGCAACTAGCACTTTCATTTTCGTGTCTTTCATACGTTTTCTCTCGTGTTCTTGCTCTTCCCTGATTCTATTCTGGTGATACTGGAGCATCTGGAGCATCTGGGACGGGGTATTTGCTTGCCAGGTGCTTTCGACTTTCAAAACTCGGTTTTTAATTTGTGGACTCGAATTCTCGACTAATTTAGTAACGAAAAGGTGAGGGTATGACTCACTACTTGTCTTGAGACCACTATTGATACTGAAACATTTTTCAAATCTAGAATAAAAATCATTAATATCCTCATCTTGTTTCTGTTTACAGGCTGAGATTGCATCCCAGTCTTCCTTCCTAGTTGTCAATAATCTGGGTAAAACTTGAATCAATAATTCTGGTAATTCTTTACATTTATCTCCAAGACCGGTACCTGGTACTCGTGCCTTGTCTTCAGCTTCTAGAGCTGCCCAATCGATCTTTTTCTCTCCCACCTCCCATTCTTTTTCCTTTAACTTTTCATACACCCCTGCGGGTAGCAGAACCTTTATCATTTTAATAATATCTGGGTAAGTATATTCTCCCATACGGAGCATGTCTTTTAATTCTCTATGGAACCCCGCTGGATCTTTGTCATGACAGGGAATTAATTTCTTCATTTCAAGAAGTTCCATCTTTGATATCGGAGTGTATACAAACACTCGTTGCATTACGCCACCCGCCCCTTGGACTGGGTGGACTTCTCGTAACGGATTCTGTCTGTCTATGTAAAATGGTTTACTTTCTGGGGGTGAGACATGAACAAAATGCGGGTTCAGAAACGTTCTATATTTGTGACGTTGTTCTAGAATGACACTTATTAAATCGGTACCTAGACCTCTCCATTTATACTGGAGTAACTCGTTCAGAATATCATGCAACGGACCTGGATCAGAATGCTGACCCTCATACAAAGTAATGAGGTACTGGATCATATACATACCCACCAGTCGTTGCTCGGCTGGGGGCAGTTTCAGAAACATTTGTGCCACTATTTCGTCTGGAAAAGTGGTAGAATCAGTAATCCATCGGACTGCTGATCGGGCTAGTTCTTGTTCATGCATGGTGCTTAATTCACTGTAACCGATTCGTGATTTCAGAATGTGATCGGTAGCTTGAAATACTTGTTCTAGAGAACCTTGTTCTGGCGCTGAATGATGAAAAATAGACTTGGGTTCTAGGCGTAAATGGCGATCTGGAAATCTGGATTTTCCTACATACGCTATTCTGACGGGATTCTCGTCTTCCTCTTCAGGATCAGAGATACTTTCTTTCTCGCTTACTTGTGCTGCTTTACGCTGGTCGTGTAACCTTATTATTTCTTTACGAATTTTCTTGTACATACTCTCCATGGCACCGACGGTCTTGTGCTTACCCTCGGCTATATTATCACTCCACTTTGTCAGGATTCTCATTTCGGCGGGATCTTTAGACGGGTAATCTTGTTCTCTTATTAGACAATTGATCAGGAACTTTAATATCATGAGCTGAATCTCGGCTTTCCTTTGAGACATAATCTCGCCAATACTTTCTGGATCATCCCCTGTACGGATGAAACGATATATTCTGTCTAGATCTTCTTTCATATTCGGTAAGGTGACTAGATACTCGGTCACTCTCCTTACACGTAAGGAATATAAAACCATATTATACTCACCTGGGACTGGATCATAGACACATTCGCTAAGGGTTTGCCTGATTTCTGTAACAGACTGATGTTTAGGCGTGCGCTGTAACGCTTGAGCATGTAATTCGAGTAATGTTAAACGCTTGTGTGGCGGCGGGGTTTGAGGAGGACCTCCTCCTGCGGCCCCTAAACTAGAATCGTCGACTGACATTCTTCGTCCTGGCAGGGTCGGTAATTGTAACGTGGGCTGGACTTGTATGGCGGGCTGGACCGGGGGTACCGTAACAGGTACTCCGGTGTCTGGAAGAGCAGGAAGTGCCTGATTTACAGGGACTGGCGGAGCGCGAACAGGATTTGCATATTCAGGGACTGTGTCGTCCAAGTAGGATGAAATAAAAATATCAGCTGCGGTCGGTTTGTGACGTAGCTTGGTCGGAACTAATGGTGGCGGGAAATTACTGGATGCCTCTGGGGTCGCTTTTGGCAAGCCCTCGGCAAGAAGAGGATACATACCCTTAATAAGGGCATGCCTCTGTCTGTCTGACTGTTCGGCTTTGACTTGTTCACCTATCTCGATTAATTCTCTTCCTTGGGCTCGTTCTTGGGATTCTCTACTTAACTCTGACCTTCTGACTTCTTTCTCGGTTCTTCTATGAGCTTCCTTACGCCATAACTCGATGGCATCTTTCTGTGACTGTCTGGCTTTCTTTTTCCATAATGCTTCTTCTACTCGCATGATACATTCGGCATCCCATGTACCCGATACGGGCCATCTATACTTTTCTTCTAACTGTTTGGTATACTCTACCCATAAATCTAGATACAATATGGCGCTTATGCCATGTTTCTGATACATAAAGTGACCTGGACTGTCCCTAGGCGGAACAGGAACCGCTTCCTCTAACAGACCCTTTCTAGTTTTTATCTGACGTAACTTGGAAAATAGCGGCATGACTGAACTGTAATCTGGACACAATACAATATACAATAAAAACACGAAATCACGTCGCACTCATACCACAACAGTAAAATACATGCAGAACATTATAAATAACAGTTCGAACAGAATATTACCTGAAATACTGAGAACAGAAACAGAACAGAATTTCTCGAGAACGGAACAGACTAGAGTTACTGGATGCACTGCTGTAACAGTACGGAACATACCGGTCCCATAAAGGAACGCATCAAGACCCGTATCCACCTAGGTGAACACTTCGTTTGTGAGTCTGGGCACCACCAACCCACGGACCAGGAGTCAATTTAGATTGGTCCTGTCTAGATACTACCCCAGCAATGGTACTCACCGGGCAGCACGGAACGGAAGGCCTCGGACTGGACTGGACGACGGACGACGAACTTCGGACTTCAGTTACAGGTGGGCCTCCGGATACCTCGGACCTTGGACTCTCGGCTTGGGCTCTGGTCGGGACTCGCCGCGTTCCTCCACCGTCTCGTTTGGATGCTGGACCGCCTCCTCCGTCTCCTCCGTGGGCCTGAGGGATACTTGGAGCAGAAATATCTGCCAGTGCACGGTATGGTTCCGTCACGACTGCAGAGGGTCAGGGGGTCGGCGTGGCTTCACCGACGCGTGGGGAAAGGGCAAGTCCCTATTCGGGCGCCATTATGTGGTATATAAATAAATAATACCGGATCTATTTTTATATGAATGAATGAATAACAGATAGCTCAATAAAATAAGAGTCAAGATTCGAGGTAGTAGGAGTTTCTGCAGGTTTATTACAGCATAAGGACAGGATCAGGACAACCTGCATAGGATGACCCAGCAGGGGAAAAGAGGCCCAGCAGCTGCTGGGGCTAGGTCTGGGATGAGCGCGCTAACTTTTAATAACAATACATTGACTTATATACATAGCGCAAACACATAGCATTACATTGCAGTAGGCGTAGCAGTGGGTGGAGCAGAAGGCGTGAAGCGTAGCAGTCGCGAAAGATAACAGTAAAAAGAGGTGTAACTGGGAGTATACTTAGGCATGTGATGAAAACGTAACAGAATATGTCATGAAATGGGCGGAAACATAGGAGGGGGCTACCTAAGGAGCCGGGACCTCTAACCTAATGGTGCGCGAAAACTGGCAATGACGTGTTACTAGGAGAAGCTGGGGGCTACGAACTCTGTGCTAGGAGCAGAGACTAGAGTCTGGAGGGTCGGAGCGACATGTACCTAAACCCTATCTAGTATCTGATGTTTAGGGAACATGTTGATATAAACTAGAAGTCATGAGGGGAAAAGCTAACTTGATTCTAAGACTGGACCATGCATTATTCTACATGTAGTGCGTGATGAAGAATATTAAATGACCAGTAAATACAGTATTTCTCTAACATGGAGACGAGGAGGCTAGACAATGACGGAAACTATTGATACAGTTCAGTAGCTTAGGAATGCAGAGAAGGAGGACTGAACTGATAGCTGGAACTATAACATACTTTTGGCAGACTCAGAGGCAGAGCCAAGCTGCACCGGGCACTGCGAGGCAGGAAGTAAGTGAAAGGTCGAGGATACAGGTGGGGGCTGTATCGCTCCTCAGCGAGGCTTTCAGGAGACAGGAGCTGAATCCAGGGTCCGGGCCCTTTTGAGGCCTGGAAACGGGGACTTTATACTGGAATAACGTGCACACTGAGAAACGTGGCAACATAACTTTACCTAGGCCTGATATTCGTAGTATTCACGAGAACTGGAAAATGACATACCAGAGGTGGACACAACTATAATTGCGTCATTAATCAGACATGGGGAATAACATATGCATATTGGTCATGCACACATAACATATGATGGATGAGGCGTAGGGACACAGAACATGGCAAAATTTACTTTTCCACACCCTGCTTCCCGACGATTCCTGCTGGGGTGGGACTTGGTCCTCCAGCGTA
This sequence comes from Lissotriton helveticus, assembly GCF_964261635.1. Classification (NCBI taxonomy): domain Eukaryota; kingdom Metazoa; phylum Chordata; class Amphibia; order Caudata; family Salamandridae; genus Lissotriton; species Lissotriton helveticus. Next base: position 407,434,044 of record NC_136067.1, on the reverse strand, counting down.
CCTTTGGTGGCAGGAGGGGCCAGAAGAGGGCCTCTCAATAAATCTACCGCAGAAGTCCTGCACGGGGAATGCTTTCAAGGACTTTGTCTCCCTGCTTCCCAGACACTTCCTGCTGAGGTGGGACTCGGTCCTCCAGTGTAACCTTTGGTGGAAGGAGGGGCCAGAAGAGGCCGCCTTGATAAATCTACTGCAACAGTCTGATGGCGCAGGATGTTTTCAAGAACTTTGTCTTCCTGCTGCCTGGGTGCTTCATGCTGGGGTGGGACTTGATCCCCCAGCGTATCTTTGGCATCAGGAGGGGCCTGAAGAGGCCGCCTCCATAAATCTACTGCAGCAGTTCCGCGGCACGGGCTGTTTGCAAGGACTTTGTCTCCCTGCTTCCCGGGTGCTTCCTGCATGAGTGAGACTCAGTCCCCCAATGCACCTATGGTGACAGGAGGGGCCAGAAGAGGCCGCCTCCTTAAAACTACCGCAGCAGTCGCGCTGCACTTGACTTGCACAGGTCACCGCCGGGGTTGTGCCCCGGACAAGACCGGTCCCGTCTTCACCTGGAAGAGGCTGGTCTGGGCCCATACTCTTTCATCTATGAGACACCTTTTTGAAGCTACCTTCAAGCTCCCTGAAGTGAGTGACCTATTCAGCCTTTCCATTTCACCACGCTAGCGGATATTGATACATTAATTGGAGAGGTAGAGCTACTCCTCAATACAAGCAACACAAGGGGGAAGGGCAAATTGTCAAACGTACCAGACATGTTTAAGATCAATACATCTAGAGCTTCCAATATAATTGAGGAACTTACTATGCACTGTGAGTCAAACACAGCAAATCAGGGTGATTTGAGTACTTCAGCCCACCTTTCTTCCAACCCTAGGACAGCCCCATTAGCCATACAGATCCATGTTGTTTCTGTTACACTGTTAACATTATCCCGAAAGTGCCTTTTTACAATTGATTCAACCCTATACAACTACTTGATCAGACTGTGGAAATACCTTTGCCTATCGCACTTTCACCAGAAGTATCTGCCTATGTCAGGATCACATAATGTCCCCTCAGAACCAGCGAACATTGATTTGCTGTTCAGAAAACTGAATGACCTTCATCATCAAGTAGCATCTCTAACTGTGCAAGTAGCAGAACTTGCTTCTAAATTATCTTGTTGCTGTAGAGGGTGTAATTGCAAAATTAATGTTCAAGAGAACACCTCGATAGTTCTCCAAGCAGCAAATTCAGTTAAGCCAATAAGTAGGGGAGTAAACTCGAACTCTACTTCTATCAAAAGGAAGGCAGTTATAATCCCCCTCAATTACTAATTCCTTGTGTGGAAGTTCTCTTCCAACGAGCACAGATCGAAATTGGCATAAGGAATCCCTCAACCCTCATATCGCTGCTCACTTAAAATCTCAATACACTACGGGCCCGATTCACAGAATAAACTTAAGACTAAATCCTAAACTTACTACTATTTGGTATTCACAGAATGCACTTACTACTTTCGGGATTCACAGAGTGAACTTACTACTTTCGGGATTCACAGAATAAACTTACTACTTTCGGTATTCACAGAATAGATTTAAGACTACTAACTCTAAGTCCGAAATCGGGGAGTAAATTCCGGCCCGGAGGCGGATCTTACGGCCCGGAGGCGGAGCTTACGGGCCAGAGGCGGAGCTTACGGGCCGGAGGCGGAGCTTACGGCCCGGAGTCGGAGCTTGCGGCCCAGAGTTGGAGATTTCAGCATGGCAAAAATCCCCACCTCCGAGCCGGAAGCTCCGCCTCCGGCCCGTAAGCTCCGCCTCCGGCCCGTAAGCTCCGCCTCCGGGCCGGAATTTACTCCCCGATTTCGGACTTAGAGTTAGTAGTCTTAAATCTATTCTGTGAATACCGAAAGTAGTAAGTTTATTCTGTGAATCCCGAAAGTAGTAAGTTCACTCTGTGAATCCCGAAAGTAGTAAGTGCATTCTGTGAATACCAAATAGTAGTAAGTTTAGGATTTAGTCTTAAGTTCATTCTGTGAATCGGGCCCTACGTCATTGTGAGCAGGCACTCAAGCAGATGAGAGGAAGCATCCCCATAGAAGTCCTTTGTATCAACCAGAAAACCCTAGAGTTTCCTTTTCCACTCCAGGGTGTCGACGCCCTTCTAACAACCAGCCCTTCCGGCACAATGAGAATCGGAAATCTAATAGATTGATTTACATGGTACAGGTCCCAAAATTGAAGCCAGACATCTTTGAGGACACTGATGCGGAACTGTTTATCCATATTTAGATCTGATATTGTCTATGCAAAAACACGTTCAGTTATTGCATCGTCCTATGATCATAATATCCGTGTTGTCCTGTGCTCTAATTACCTGGCTGACAACCGTATACATGTTGAACTATGTACCTGTTATCTCTCTGGGACAAACAACTGGGCATACGGCTGAAAGCTTCTCCTCCCCTTAAGATTATTATGGGAAGGCAGTCCAGGTCTCAGCTCGTTACGGCCCCAATGGAGACTGCTACCCCTCTACTCTCCCCTACATCGTCCTTGAATGCAATCGATTGACTAAGTAACAACTTGCATTTACCAGCATGTACTTACCAAGGACAAAGAGCTTGTATATCAATTATTGGTAATATTGAAATGTCAAAAGTGTGTACACCAAAGCAAACCAGGGCAAATGGAACCACATACTCTATCTCTTGTAATGAATCACCACGTGGTTTAGTATCTACTCAGAGTATTAGCGACAACGGATTAACTTCAAGAAGGGGGTGTTCGAATGCCTGAATTGTATAACTTGGATGACAGCAATTCCCTCATAACTTCTGACGAGCTATGTAGCTTTAGTGTTTTTCCAGGGCCCTAGTCTGATAGCAACATTTTTTTGTTACTTTGTCTTAACCTTTTGTCTTGGAATGTAGCTAGGTTAAATGCAAAGATTAGCAAACCTGTTTGGTTAACGTATATTGGGAAATTTGATGTGTGCATGTTCCAAGAACACTGATAAAATGTTTATAGACAGGTTTAACTCCTTGAGTTTTGAGGCTAAACCTGCTTAGCGCTTTGGAAGGGCAATAGGAGGACTTTTCATTTTAGTTTGAAATGCTCACTTTAACACATTGATTGCCCTGATAATTGACTGCCCTGAACTAATGGGGATTATAGTTACTCTATCCACAGGTTTTTGTCTGGTCCTATTTAACATTTACATTAGCACATTAAAATTAAATGATAAATCCCCTACAATATCCCTTTTAGATGGTAAATTGGATGTTGTTCACCAGGATACAAGAATAATAGTGGTTGGGGCTTTTAATACTTCTTATGAACCTGGTTCACTTTTGAATGAAATTACAGGAGAGGAGAACGAATATTGGGGTATTCCAGAATTGTCAAGATCACCAAGAATTGTTTTTTCTTCGATTTCACACCAAGTAGCATCACTAACAACTAGCAGAGGGCTCAGAGCTTGTAATGGTCGTACCATCTCTGACCCTGACAGAGTACCAACCTTTCAGAGGGAACTTGTTTTAGTGTTATTGATTATGTACTCATATATGTGAGGGTGTGGTCGCTATTGGCTGATATAGAAGTTATTGTGCGATCCGATAGCAACCATAATTCTTTGGAGGTAACTTTACTTGGTGAGCCAGTGAAACAGCGAAATAATCATAGTTATGTCAAACCAGAAACTTCACTCAGAGTTAAACAAGCTGTTTGTTGCTCTTTTAGAACAATATGAATGGACAAATGTGGCTGATATTCCTATTTAACTGTGCACACCCAGGTGTTTGGAGAACTGCAAACCATATTTTATAAGAAGGTGACCGTTACAAATACTAACCTGCCTAAGGAGAATGTATGGTTTGACCTTACATGTAAACTAGCAAAGAGTTCCCTAAGGTTGGCTAGCGCAGAATTGGATAGATCTAAAATTAGCACACCCAGACGTACCTACAAAGCCCGACTGAACCAGGTTATGATACAAAAGGTAATAATGACTATGGATTTAGCAATAACCAGATCTGTGCCTCATCGATATTACACTTAGAACAGAAAGTAGATGGTGCCCCAGTTTTCCTTAGCCTAGAAGAAACAGCTAATGCAATTGATTCATCAAAAATGTCTAAGGCACCAGGTCCAGACAAAGTCCCAGGAGTTCTTTTACATCTAGTCCACTTATTTGAATATGTTATCAATCGCCATTTCTGCGTGCGGGAGAATTACATGAATCATGGAGGGGAGCTGATATCTTAACCATATTTTAAAAGAGTGGTGCAAGCAACCCAGCTAACTAAAGGCCAATAAGCTTGATTGAATATGCACAGAAAAATTTAGCTAGGCAATACTTGAATAAACTGAATGACTGGGTGGATGGCAATAAAAAAATGTCACCTTTTCAAGCTGGCTTTAAGCTAAAGGTTAGCACTATTGATCAGATTTTTACATTTTCTATCTTATATTGGAAAGGAGTTTTATTACAGCAACAAAAGCTCTATATGGCTTTTATCGATCTAAGAGCTGCCTTTGATCTTATCCCACACCCAGGTCCCCGGCAACCTAGCACAATGTTTAAGTAAATTGCATGAGAATAACTTTACCCAGGTTCGTTGGGGCCCAGATGGTGAGCTGAATGAACGTATCTCAATTGAACTTGAGGTGCGTCAAGGCTGTGTCCTTGCACCCACATTGTTTTCCTTGTTCATGAATGATATTGTTGAAGTACTAGAAAACTGTAGGAAGGATTCTCTACTCTAAACAATAGGAAGGTACCCATTTTATTATTCACTGATGAATCCCTCTGTATCTCAAAGACACCCTTGGGCCTCCAAATTCTAGTTAACAGATTTTTAGATTTATAAAGTCCAGGGGTCTCAAACTACATGTTGATAAGACCAAGTTTATGGTGTTGGGCAAGGGGGTGAGAAGGGAAACAAACGGTCATCCAAGTGGACAATGAGGTACTTGAAAGGGTAGATAACTTTGATTATGTGATTTTTGTTGAACTACAAGTGGCTGGGTCAGTTAACTAATATCAGTCTTTTAATTGAGTACAGGTCGAACGCTAACATTCAGATGCATAAGCGAACAGTGTCACATGTAGTATCGCCAGCTTTGGAAATATAATGCGCTAAGGCAAAAGGGGCTGCCCTTCTACGGCTCAGCAATATGGAGCTATGTGGATGTCCAGCCCAAGGCCATTGCTGAAAACTATTTCACAAGGAAATTGGTCTGTCTCCCATCCAGCTCACCCCTCATCCCATGTTATTTTGAAATGGGGTTAAAAGAATAGCAGATGTGGCAGTATTAAAAATACTAGTCTAGGAGGAGGAGCTTAGCGCGCACCCAAGATGGTCGCGTAAGCTCAGGGCTCCCGGACCTTCGCAACCTCCACCGACTATCCTGTACCCTATCCTGACTTAGAGGACCGGTTATTGTTGGCACGGCCCTGCTGATCGTTTATCCGTTTTCGGACTTCGATTCAGATATGGACTCTTGAACTTTTCCGGTCTGCTCCGTGGTGCTGCCCCGGGCTCGGTTTCTCTGCCAGCCGGACAGTAATTGAATAACAACGGATCATGCGAGCCTCCCTTGCCCGGTTGTCTACTTTCAGTTTCGTTTCTTGGGCTTAGACCTATCTGACTTTGTCTTGTTCGCCCTGGCTTGCTGCTCTCGACCTACCCACGCCTCTACAACTGGTGACTCGGCCTCCTGTTACTCTTCACCTGGTGATAGGTCCCCATCTTACTTTCCACATTGCAGCGGGCGCATCGAGTCTAGCCATTTTTACTAGGTCTCAAACTACCCTTCGGGGCGCACGAACTAAGATGGCCGCCAAGCCTGAGGGTGAGAAACGCAAGACCAGACCGGCAATGCGAGGGGGCTTCGTGCAATCGAATGTCATGGACAGGTACACCCTCGCTAAGGGCTCTCCGGGCGGATTGACTAAATCCCCGGCCAATGTCATAGAGGAATCCCCGATGGAGGAAGATCTGTCGTTGAGGGGCGTCATGGGCGCCATTGCCGGGATGAAGGCCACACTGGGTCAACAGTATGATGCCCTGGCCCACAAGTTGGATACGGTCGCTATCGACGTTACCCTGATCAGGGCTGACCTTGCGAAAACTAATGAAAGGGTCAAATCCCTCGATCTAAAGACGTCTAGCCTTGTTACTGACGTCGCCGATTTACAGGCAGAGGTCGATAACTTGCGCGCCGCCCGTGACTATCTCACTCGACGCTTGGACGATTTTGAGGGCCGAGCGAGACGGAACAACGTCCGTTTGGTTGGTGTCCCGGAGACATCGGAAGCATCCTCGGTGGACCTGCTGGTGGAGGATCTGGTCCTGAATCACCTGGCACCCAAGGGCCTCAGCAAGTTTTTTGCTGTAGAACGTGCACACAGGATCCCGGGTGGCCCGCCTAAGCAGGGAGCCACTCCGCGTCCCATCATTGCTCGTATCTTTAACTTTCGGGACAGGGATGCGATCCTGCAAGCGTCCCGCCTATCTGGTCCTACGGCTTATGAGAACGCTACAGTCAGCTTCTACCCGGACTTTACCCAGCAGGTTCAGAAAAAGCGGCTAGGGTTCCAGGGAGTGAAAAAGAGGCTGAGGACTAGAGACATGAAATATGCAATGCTTTTCCCGGCCCGGCTGCGTGTGGTGTACAATGAACGAACATTTTTCTTTGATCATCCAGGGGCGGCAAGTGACTGGCTGGACACGCTGTCTCCGGGGCCAGATCATTCTGCACACTCTGGACACTCCGGTGGAGCGGGGGGCGGCCCGATGGAGCAGGAATAGGGGGCGGAATCGTCTCCCGGTCCGTAGTATTGACTTTCGGCTGTGGTCTGGTGTTATACCACTATTGCTTGCTAATGTGCTATCTTATTGGGGTGTGAGCGGGGGGGTGGGTGAGTCTTCCTCCTCTGGGGTTCTTCTCGTAGAATAGTTGTATGTTAGGGCGACAGGCACACTGCAAGTTGGGGTGGCTTTTGAGTCTTACGCAGGGGTGCGCGGTGGGGGGGTGTTGCACGGGGTCTATTGGGGGGTTGGGGGGTTGTGGTTTACGTTTTATTGTTTTCTTCTAGGCAAAGTATCGATGATCTCCTGCTGTATAGTGTTGCATCGGGTGTGGGGTGGGGATGGGGTTGATCTTTGGGATGGGGTAGGGTACTTAAGTTACTGTGTTGGAACGTTAATGGGTTGGGGGATAGGATCAAGCGGGGCGTGGTGTTGCAGTTGTTGTGACGTTTGTCCCCTGATGTGGTTTTGCTTCAGGAGACGCACTTGCTTGGCAATACGTGCCATGCCATGACTAGGCGTGGCTATCGTCTCATGGCGCACTCAGGTTTCACTTCTGGCTCCAGGGGGATGGGCATTTTGGTTCGGAACTCCCTCCCTCTTGCTGTTGACGACATCATCCTTGATGATAGGGGACGGTACGCCGCCATTGTGGGGCGCTGGGAGGGGAGGGTTATTACCCTGCTCTCCGTGTATGTACCGCCGGGTTTCCAGTCTACTACTTATGAAGATCTGGGAAGAGTGATCTTGGGAGTCCCCGAGGGTCTACTTGTAGTGGGCGGGGACTTCAACTCTGTAGTGTCGGGAATGTGTGACAGCTACCCCCCCCGTGAAATTGCGAAGTCACAATCCTGGTTGGGGGACTTCCTGGAGGCTCTGGGGCTCACCGACTGCTGGCGCCTGCTTCATCCTGGACGCTTGCAGTATACCTTCCACTCTGGGGCTCACGGCAGTCTTTCGAGACTTGACTATGTGCTGATGCCCTCCTCCCAGGCCTCCTTCTTAAGGGAGGTGAAGCATTTAGCTAGGGGTATCTCGGACCATTCCCCACTTTGGTTGGTAGTAGACGCTCACTTGGGGTCGGAGGGTAGAGTGGCCCCGATAAACCCCTGGTACCTCCGCGATCCCAAGGTCAGGACGGAGCTCATTAAAGCGATTGACCAATACTTTGCTGAAAATGTGGGTTCTGTGTCCTCCTCTGTCACGTTGTGGGAAGCGTATAAAACTGTAATTCGGGGCCAGGCCCTCTCCTTGATTGGCGATGTTAAGAGATGTAGGCGGGAGGAGGTTGTCTGACTTGAGCATGATATTACTGTTCTTGAGGGGGAGCTGGAGACCGTGGTCACCCGGGAGAGGCTGCACCTTTTGGGTCTAAAACAACTCGAGTACAGGGCGATGGTGACAGATGCGGCGAAGGAGATGAGCAGAGAACAGCAGGGACGTTTGTATGATGTGGGGGATAAGGCGGGGAAATTGCTCGCTTGGCTGGATAAGAGAGAATGTGCGAGTCGAGTGGTCCCTGTGATTGTGGATGTGAATGACGTGAGTATCACCGACCCTGCTGATATTGTTGAATGTTTCGCTGACTATTTCAGGGAAGTATACTCCCCTGTATCTGACAGACCTGAGCAGGACTCCCACTTGCTCCTGCGCGATATCTCGCTGCCACGTTTGTCCGACCCTGAAAGCGATCTCCTAGAGGCTCAGCCTACAGTTGATGAGGTCGCGACCGCCATCCGCTCGGTCCGCTCGGGGAAGGCCTCGGGACCCAATGGACTGCCTATCGAGCTTTACAAGCTCCGTCCAGATGTGATAGCACCGTATCTGCGGTCAATGTTTTTAGAATCACTAGAGGTAGGCTCCCTCCCTCCTGACCAAAGGTTGGCTTCCATAGTGGTGATTCACAAGGATGGCAAGCCACGTGACCGCTGCGCCTCCTTTAGGCCCATATCATTGATTAACGCCGAACCGAAGATCCTGGCCAAAGTGCTTGCTAACCGCTTGGTCACTGTCATTAGCGATCTGGTCCATCCGGACCAATCCGGATTCATACCCCATCGCAATACGGCACTGAATCTCCGGCGCTTGCATTGAGTCCTCACGCGGGCGGCGACTCTGCAAGAGCCGGCCGTCTTGGCGTCTCTAGACGCCACCATGGCGTTTGATACGTTGGAGTGGCCATATCTTTGGGCGGTTCTCTCTAAATTCGGCTTCGGCCCTACCTTCATTGACTGGGTGAAACTGCTCTACACTGACCCTTTGGCCCAAGTGGTGGTAAACGGTCGTGTCTCAGCCTCCTTTGCCCTCGGTAGGGGAACGCGCCAGGGCTGCCCCTTGTCTCCTCTCTTGTTTGCCCTTGCTTTGGAGCCACTGGCGGCATGGCTGAGATGGGAGCCGTCCTTGAGGGGCATTAGATGGACTTCGGAGTTTGAAGATCGCGTATCCTTATATGCGGATGATATACTCCTGTATTTAACGTCGCCTCGGAAATCGTTGATTGTCCTTTTTGACGTCTTGACTTCTTCCCGTACAAATTCCGGCCTTGTCATTAACTGGTCAAAGTCTTGCGTCTATTTTCTCTCCGGTGAGGCTCCTCTCCTGCCTCGTGGCTGTCCTATCTCGGTGGTGCGGGAGGGCTTTCAGTACTTGGGGATTTTTATCACCTTGGACCCTGTGCTTCGTTATGGACGCAATTTGTTGCCCCCTCTCCAGCGCCTCCGTGCTGATGTGACCGCGTGGGGTAGGCTCCCTCTCTCTCCTCTGGGACGGGTGGCGTTGTTTAAGATGATGTCGCTCCCCCGGTTCCTTTATGCGTTGCAAAATACACTTGATATTGTGCCTGCCCGCTATTTTTGTGAGATCGAAAGCCTACAGAGACAGTTGATATGGGGGGGCCGATCTCGCATCGCTCTTGCGAAGCTGACGCTCCCGTGGTACGACGGGGGTATTGCGCTCCCGGACATCCGCCGCTACTATTGGGCCTCTCAGCTAGGGGCCATCAACCACGGCACTTACGGTCCTTTGCCGAACCCGGCGTTTGAGATGGATAGATAGCTGCTACCCGGTGGAGACTATAACAGGGCTCTGTACGTGAGATCTGTTGGCAAATCTCTCACAGGCCCCACTAGGACGGCGGTACAGGTGTGGTATCGCGCTACTGCGGCCCTGGGTTGGGCTGATAAGCCGACTCGTGCTACCCCGCTGTATGCGTCGGAAAAACTTGTCTCGCTCTGGCAGTCGAAGGGTTTCGATAAGTGGGATATGATCGGTATCAGCAGGGTGAATGATGTGTGGGTCAAGGGTAGAATCAAGACGTTTGAGGAGCTGAAAGTGGAGTATGACTTGACGGATAGAGAATCCTTTCGGTATGCGCAAATCCGACATGCGGTTTTGTCCGTCTTTCCCCTGGGCTCGGATATTCCGGAGGCGTCCCCGCTTGAAGATCGGATACTGGATGGGCATGTCCCTGATAGCACGATCTCGCTCATTTACAAAAAGTTGATCAATTCCAGAACCGACCTACTGAGTAACCTTCGAGAGGTATGGACTGGGGATGGTCTGGAACTCGACGACGAGGATTGGCAGGCTGCGATTTCTTCCCCGAAGGAAGTGGCTATCCCGGCGCGCCTCCGGTTTGTCCAGCTCAAAATTCTCCATAGGGTTTACGTGACTGGTCCGCGACTGGTGCGCATGGGATTCTCTGTGGATGGTCTGTGCAAGCGTGGCTGTGGTTTGGTAGGCACGTTTCTCCATATCATTTGGGAATGTCCTGTAGTGATGCGCTATTGGACTCGCGTGCACGAAGTTATGAGTGAGGTCACGGGTGTGCAATCAATGCCAGAGGCGAGACGGTGTCTGTTGAATGTCTGGGAGCCGAATGATTATGACCTGGCGCAGCTTCGATGGATGACCTTGGGTAATATGATTGCCAAGAGAGACATTGCTCAGTTATGGGGTGCCCAGAGGCCGCCGACAGTTCTGGTGTGGCAACAAAACATGGACTGGTGCATGTTTAGGGAAAAGACAGTGTATGTCTCCCGTGGCACGCCCCGCAAATGGGGGAAAATCTGGAATCATTGGAACGCATACCGTGGTGATATATGTACTCCCCCCCGTTCAGCCTTGGACACTGACCCGTCATCCCCCCGGCCTGATGTTTCCTCCACGGGACTCTAGATGTTTTGCTTATTCCTGGTCTCCTCCCCCCTCCCCAATCTCAACACGTGTTTCTGATCTTTGCTTTGAGAATGTACCCCCCCTCCCCCGGCACCGAAATGACACATTTGTAATGTACTGCCTTGTTTTTTGTTTTCTTTTCCATGTTTTTCGTTCTTTGCATTCAATAAAAAGATTTAAAAAAAAAATATACTAGTCTATTGTGTTAGTCTCTGGAGCACACCCAAGTTAGTTGATTAGAAGGACTCGCTTAAAGAACTTCTAAAGATGCCAGGTGCTAGGTCACTCTCTTGGGTCAAATTTGTATCTTTGTGGCTGGGGAAGTTGGGTTTACAGAGCTATTGGGCTGACCCTACAGGAATTAATAAAACAGATATGTTTACATGGGGGTTCGTGTGCACACTGAGTAGCACCCACTGTAACAGTGCTTGTTCCCTGAGGAACTAAGTCAATTGAACACAACAGCACAGGTGCACCACAACATTTGGCATTCGATTTACAATTTCAATAAATCACGAAGAATGAAGTTCCTCGGTTTGATTTCTTTATTTCAAAAGATGAAGCACCATACAGCCGACGCGTTTCGTCCCAAAAATGGGACTTCTTCAGGGCTTCTGCTAGTAGAGACTTCAAGTAGAGATGGAATATGAAGCTCTAACTGAATGGCACCGCAAATGACAAACAAGGGTTGTCTCATCAGATTGGGGACAAGAGTTTCAAAAGTATCTACTAGATGTATCTGCTTTGTTTCAAGAATATTGTGTGGTATCTGTAGATCCGGAGATTATATAAGACTACGTGTGGTGTTCAGCCTATCTGTCATCCATTATAGATGTATACTCTAGTAGTGCGTAGTCAGAGATTGAATAATATCGGCATGATGTCCCAATCGGTATTTGACGAAACAGATCGATGGCGTCCAGTATTCTCCCAGTGGTGAGCGCGGTGTGTTCCCTGGCAGCGACTACACAGTGTGAGTGTCAGCATTCCTCTATGTTTCTGAGCAAAAATGTAGGTAATTTCTCTTTTTAGAAGCTGGAAAACATACTGCCCAGCGAGCTTTTTAAAGACCACTAACCTTGTTGAATTCAGACATTAACATATTGACCAAAGTATTGGCAAATTGAATTTCTCATTATCTTGATGAAGTTATACATTTGTTTTTCACTTTACTACTTCTGGTTGTGATAATCGAACTATGTGTAGAAGGTGTTCGACCTCATGAGCTGAGAGTTAGTTTTAGCAGTTACAGATAAAATGCATTTGCTTTTCTAGCTTTCAATCTATTCACCTCACTATAGTAAGATTCTTTAGCAAGTAATAGTATTATTTCTCATAAGGAAAGTGAAGTGAAGTTTACAAAAGGGATAGCCTGTCTCTCTGATCAAAAGTGTAAGTTTACCTTTGTGAATCAGGCCATGGATTGTTTAATGTTTTGGTTCATGGTTTGTTCCTGTAGTTTGTGTCAGATATGTCCATTGGTAAGAGTACTGAAGTCAAAATTCAAAACTTTCAAATCTGTAGCTAAAACTTCTCTTCTTCTGTCCTGGTGTATCGACTGTTCTCAAACTCTCAAGAATTCTTCTGGGGATACACGCCATCTGTTCAAGGAGGGGTCAGGGCAATCATTAAAGGTCCAGCCCCACCTTCAAGGAAAAGTTGAAAACTACCTCCTGGAGACCAATCGTAAGGCTCCCAAACTTACAGAGGCATCTTCTGATACACAAGTATGCAGATAGTACTGGGAGGTTGGACTCACCACTCTCTCAAGCAAAGCATCCAGCTACACTACACATGAAACTGGTTAGTTGGGTATTCTTCCAAGATACCCTTCTTGTCCATGATGTCCTTGTCGACATCAGGATATCGGCTTCCCAGAAGCTTTGAGTACAACATTCAGCTCTTTGTGTTCAAGAGAAAGCAGGATAAAGAAACTGAGTCCTTCCTCAGGGCACAAGCAGTCAGCTTCTATGTGTAGTCTCTGAACTCCAGGCAATAGTCTGATTTCTGACTGGTGGAATTCCCAAGATATTGTGATAACTATCTATAGAAGTTACCTGACGAATACCCTGAACCTATCCTCACAAAGTTCCCATGCAGTTTACAAATTTACAGTATCGTCCCCAATTAATCACAAAATTCAAGTAATATCCTAAAATGCTAGCCTGTGTGGATTCTAAGACGCTGAGGGGCACATTAGAATATCGGCGGATTGCCACCGCCCGTATGGCGGTAGCGATCTGCCCAACATTCCCTCCCGCCCGCATGCCTTTTCCCCCTGCCATATTACTATGGCTGGTGGGACCCCGGGTGACGGAAAGACCGTCTGCCGGTTGTCTGCCCGGTCAAAGAGTCTACGGGCAGAAAAGGTTTTAATATGGTGGCGGTGTCTGTTAGACACTGCCATCCATATTAGGACACATGCAGGGATAAGCCTTAAGGCATGCAGTAGCAGGCCCCCAGGTATTCTGTGGGGTGGGGGATGCACATGGGGGGTCCTATGGTACCCCCCTGCATTTGCATGTACAACGTGATAGGCACCGCGCGGTACCTTTAATGCTGTGCGTTCAAATGCACAACTAGCATTTTTGTCATTGCGGCTGCGCAATGTTAAAAATGTGGTATGCGCCCCCGAGTGTGGCGGGCGCATCCCAAATGTATGTGCGGGACCACCGCATGCATTGCGGGCGGTCCCATTTCCCGCTAATGCTAATGATGACCTAAGTGTCTGTCTTTCTGCTGGAGGTCCTCAAACACACCTATAGCTCTGCCTAAATGAATGGAAAGCTTACTCAATCTATCCAGTCTCACTGGTCCCCCTGGCATAAATGCACCGATGCGGATATAAAAAGACCAAAAACATAGAAAAGTTCAGTTCACGTTTTTCCTTATTCATAAGCATAAAATATGCTTCTATTTTGTATGTGTGTCTCAGTTTCCCTCACTTCTCATATTCCTCTAATGAGTGTAGCTTATTGTTTCCGATGTATTAGGTATTTGGAATATTTTTCCCTTGCCCTTCTTATAAGAATCTCCAAGCAAGATAATGCCACAGAAGGCATTTTTGTTTTCTAGGCAGACTTTTCCTTTTCCTTGGCAGCTCTGAGCTGCAGGAAATATAATTGCACTCATTACAGTGAGCATGACAGAACTAGACCTGCAAAACGTAGATTATGCTGGCATAATTCGCATAGCTTTGGGAATTTCACATTATGTTTGTTACATGAAATCCTGATACTAGGCCATTACGCCACTTCACTTAATTATGCACCAGTTGCGATAAAATTTGACCACATAGGAATAACGAAAAACAAGCAGTGTTTGTTTCTAGTACTTTATTTAAATGTGTCAGCGCATCACAAAAATTATGCAAGGACATATTTTATGGCAATATGTTGTGTGAAATGATAATTTGTAATAATGTGAATTTCACACACCCCAAGACCTGTTCAAGGTGCTGTCATTGCTTATACCAAAATCAGTGTTCTAATAATCATTTTTGCGGCATCTGCTATAAACTGATAAGTTTACTGACAAAGTACATTTTAATAACTAGGAAAACACCTAGTATTTGAAATTTCGAGGAGGTTTGTAGGCAAAGTTAGTCATATAGAGATACCTTTAGCCTGTGCAAAAAGTAGCACCTTATAATTATGTTACTGCAGTGATGTGTCATTTATATACTTGCTTGCCCCTCTCCTAACATATGTAGATCATGTAAGAATGAAAACACATTCCATAGGTGAACTTTGTAATTTTATAAATAGACTTCAAACACACCAAAATATTTATTTTTATTTTGACCTGTGTTCACAGCAACTTGAAATATAGCCATTAAACACTGCAGGTGCAGCCATGATCCCAATTATAGCAAAGTTGCCTTTTCTGCATCCTCAAGACCATATAGGGGTGCAGCCCTTAAAAAGTTGCCATGAGTAGGGCTCCTATATAACACAATTATATAGCAAGATCCCTAGATCAACTATAATTTCACAATTGAGTTAATGAAGGCTCATTTGGCACTTTATTGTTTGCGTCAGGTAGTCATCTATTAGGCCATGGTTATGTTCCCATTGTGCATAAATCATGGACTAATTCAACTGTGCATACCAGATAGATGGATCAAAACCTACTACCATATCTGCTGGATTTAAGCCTCTCTGGAAGGTCTACCCAAATGTTTTGCCTTCACCCCACCAATTTTTTGCTGAATTTGTTTTTGTTGACTTTAGGACTCTGTGCCCTTTACCACTGTAACGAGTGCGAAGGTGCTTGTGCTCACTTCCTAATACATGGTAAAATTGGCTTACACCTGATTTGCTGTAGGTGAGTAACGCTCCTCTTGGTAGAGCCAACTATTAGGCCTGTTATCCTTAGGATGGTGTTACCCAAACATTTTGCCTGATTACCTTCCATTTTTACTGTATCTTTTTGTTGACCTTAGGACTCTGAGCACTTTACCACTGCTAACCAGTGCTAAAGTGCATTTGCTTCACCCCTAACATTGTGATATTGGTGTATACATGATCAGCATATTTAGTTTACTTATACACCCCTTGTAGAGTAGTATACCATATCCCCAGAGCCTAGTTTAAATTAAATGCTACTAGTGGGCCTGCAGCATTTATTGTGCCACCCACTTAGGTAGCCCCTTATAAAATGTCCTGGCCCTACCATTGCAGCCTGAATACAGTTTTAAACCACCAATTCGACTTGGCAATATAAACCTCTTGCTAAGCCCTAAACTCTCCTTTAGCCTACCTGACTCATAAGAAAACATTGGGATGCCTTATTACATTCAATAAGGGCTAATTGTAGATTGGGGCAGGTAATTCTTTCATGTTTAGTGTCTGAGATACTGTCAAACATCAAAAATCCTCTTCAATCGTGAAGTCAGATTTTAAGTTACCATTTAAAAATTGCCACATTTAGCAAGCTTTCATTTTTCTGCCCTTGCTATTTGGGGCCTGCAGCCTGTCCTACGTTGCATGACTGGATGTACTTGGCAGTTGGACTTTGTTTATTTCTTCCATAAAGCCTCACGAAGGAGGGTTTAGGTGTAACTGGATGGGCCATTGACTAGCAGAATGGGAGGGTGGAACCGGGCACAGCCCCACTTGCAAATGAGTAGACTGTGCTCTGCCTTCACACAAGTACTTGTCACCCCTGCATTGGTCATACAGCCAGCTTGAAACCAGGACAGGAGAGTAAGGAAACATCCAACACATCAAAAGGAATTCTCTACAAGCTAATCCCACTTCAAAGAAGACACCATGTATAAAAAGGGGACTCTCAGACCCACGGTTCAGTTCACTTTCTGGACCACCTAAAGGACTCTCACTGGACTGCCTGGTAATGTAACCTGATGTGTACTTCACAAGCTGCACCTGGAATGATCTGTGTGCTGCCTTGAGCATGCCTTGAACCCTCAGAGGCCTTAAGCCCTGTTCTACAGCTGAATCCAGGGCTACCAGAGTGACTCCATGGTCTAGTTGGCTGGGCTCCTGATCAGAGCCTCAGGGACAGATAAGTCTCTAACCATCTTGAACCCGCAACTGGACCCAGCCTGAGTGACTCTGCAACCCCCAGCTGATACCTCTCTAGTCCTGGAAACTTGGTTGCAGTGTTAAAGGTGCTCAGATAGCCAAAGTTCAACTCTTGAGACTTAGAACATTTTTGGCTAAAAACTGCTCTGAGAACAGAAGAAAGACAGAGACCAACCTGCTCATCTATCTACCCACGTACATCGCCGGTCGGCTTGACTTCACAGAAGCTCCCACTATGTTCTTCTCAGATCCTTAATCGAGTTCAGTGGTTTTTCGCAAAAGGGGTATCCAGCCTACTAGAATTCTTGTTGGCTACATCCTTCAGCTTTGTCCAGTTGCAAATTTCAATTTGCAAAACAATGATGAGAGTAGAAATTATCACTGCAACTTCGTCCAGCAGCTCCCTGGCGATGATGCTTCCTTCGCAGACACAGCCTGTGGCCTTGCCCCACTGAACTTTATCTTCTAAGATCAAAGGTAAGCACTGACCATCCTAAACCACTGTTGGTGCTTTGATCTTTTAGTAACTAGTTTTTACCTTACATTTTTTTAATTCAGAACTCCCATTCTACTAATTGGATTTGTGTTGTTTTGGTGTCAAATCATTTATTAACATTTCTAAATTGGTGTGGGATTTTTCTTGTGTTGTTTTTTCTGTGCTGTACAAATAATTTACATACTGCCTCTAAGTTAAGCCTGACTGCTTTTGTGCCATGCTATCAACGGATTAAGCACAGGTTAATTTAGTGACTTTTCCAAAACACATTTTTATTGATCAATTGCACACACGGTGCAGCTCTCCACATTCAGGAGAAACTGCAAACAAATCAACAGCAGCAAATGATTGGCAATCCATACATCTTCCAGCTTCCCTCTCCCCCCCTTCCTGTCCCCAACACCCCCCCCACTGCCAACTCCCCCCCACCCGGATCCCTCTCTAGCCCACTGCACGATAACGTCTCATTCTCAAATAGTGTTGCATGTAAAATCCTGTATACAGTTCCTCAATTTCTGCCCCTTTCCGCTATATCCGAGCAATCCTCACGTTCTGCCGGTGGTTCTAACCATAGAACCCTTTATTCCGCCACCTCTTCCATATTTTGTAGTGTTTCCTAGGGCAGCCCCGGGCCTCAAAAATAGGGCGCTTCAACCCCATACAAATATCCAGTCCCTTTTTCCACACCACTACTGGAGGTGCCCAGGAATCTTTCCAAGCTTGGGCCACATCTATCTTGGCTATGGTGAGGCCCAACAGCAGCACATGCCTTTTTTATATGTTACCCCTCACCCCCTCTAGAACATGCAAAAGACCTAATTGTGGGGTACGCGGAAGTTCCCATCCCAACACCTCAGACAAACAGTCCCACACCCCTTTCCAGAACGTAACCAAGACACTACAGCTCCATACCGTGTGAAGTAGGGTGCCCACCTCTCGACCACACCTCAAACAATCTGGAGACGCAATCAGACCCCCCCGCCACAGCCTCTCCCTAGTGTAATAAGCTCTGTGAAGATATTTGAATTGGATGCGTTGTAAGCGTATTGCAATGGCTGCACCTCGGGGAGCTTCAAAAGCTTCCCGTCAATCTTCCTCTTCCAGCGTTCCGACATCCCTTTCCCAGGATTCCCTCAATTTGTGTAGGGAGGAGGAACAGTGTGTAACTAGAGTCTGGTAAATGCAGGATATTTTCTTATCCTCTAGATCCCCCATAAATACCTTTGCCTCTAGTGGGCTAAATTCAGGTAAGGAGTCAAGTCCCTCTAGACTAGGTGCAATGGCGTGGCGGAACGGTAAATATTTAAAGAATTGGGTTCAAGGCATGCCATATTCCTCGCTAAGGTCCTGAAATGACTTAAGGGTCGTGCCAGACATAACATTACCCAGTGTGGAAATACCTATGCAATCTGTAGTGTTCTGAGTTTAGTGTTTATATTACTGCACTTCTCTGCATCTAGCTACTCAGCCAGTGTGAGTGTTCCAGGTTAGAATGTGAGTGTGATTGACATGGATGGAATGCTTGGGTGACTGGTGTGAGGTTTGTCAGTTGGAGTATGGGCTGAGCAGCTAAGAGGCTGCTCCTGGTGGGGCTATTTGTTCCACCATAATTCTTCTTGTAAATCAACTTATGGTTAAATAAACCTACTCTACAACTCATCTACATCTGCCTCGGCTACATCTCTTCATGTATGCATGACTCAACATACTACATTATTCTTGGCGACGATCTGGAGACTTTCCTGCGCAAAATATGCCTATTTACAAGAGATGGGAGTAACCTGCAACTAAAGTGGAACAAGCTATTCAAAGAACCCATGGAGCTACCTTGATGGATTAACTTTTAAAGACTGAAGTAAATGAAGCTGCTTTGAAGGAGTAAGAATTTCAAGAAAAGTTTCCTTCTGTTTGGAAATTTGTGAGACTTAAAAGACCCAAGTAAGTGAACATTGACTTATGAATATAATGAAACTAGGCACACAATTGCCCCACCAGTGACCCTGACAACGGTCGCCCTTAATTAGATTGTGCCAGTTTCTATTTGCCTGCCTACTGCCTTAGGAACAAGACTTCCAACTTCTGCCACGTTGTCTCTGCCTGAGTTTTGATTGTACTGCATACAGGATAATTCTGGATGTTTTGGTCTGCTTTGAACTCTGACAAACGCTAAAGCTTGTAATATAATTATAAACAACAGCGTGTGTTGTGCATCCACCCATGCATGAAGTTTGGGAATCTTGACTACAGTATTGTTTAACAAAGACAATTGCAGTCGGAAGTATTTGTCAAACCTCAAGTTTTGACGAGTGTCTTTAACCAAACTTTCCCACTGTTTGGTGATTGGAAGTATATGTCAAGCCCCAAGTCTTATTGAGTGTCTTTAATCAAAATTTCCCACTATTTGATGACCGGACCGTCGAATTTGGTGATCGGGGGCAGAGCTCGAGCCCCGGAGTATTGTGTTATTTTTCACATTCTGGGACACGATGGTGTGACTTTGTAAAATTTTTCTTAATTTCTAAATTGAAATTTAAACTGTCACCTACCTTCAACGGTCTCTCCTTGCTCATGGGCTCTGGCACGAGCCCTGTCTTCTGCTCGTGGAATGTTCTACTACTTCCGTGCTTTGTTGTGCGCACATGCCTGAAGCCACCCGGTACCATCTTGACGTACGTGCCATCAGCGTGATGTCATCTTCATTACGGCCTCTAGCTAGATGGTGTTGGATATTTTCCCTCAGCCGAGTGTGTGTGGTTCATCATGAGTCTATATTCTCAGTCAGCATTGGAATGATGCACCAGCTCCGTTTTCCGATGTCCTGCTTTTCAAGGATTTTCACAGTTCGTATTTTAGCTTTGAGTAAAGTGTAATTCTAAAGTGCCATCTAGTGACTAATTGGCGTCATTACTCCTCAACAAAAAAAAACCAAAAGCTCACTTGTGAATGTCTTTCTATATGAAGTTTGCCTGATGTGTTGAGAAGTGACTGTCTTGAGCTTGTCACCAAGTTGACATCAAGGGAAAGGAAAATTAAACAAGACAAGTGAAATTTTATTTCGAATTCATTTTGGGAGACCTGATCTGGATACTATTAAATGCTCCTTTAACCACAAGGGAGTCTGTGCTCTACATCGGCTTGGAACCCAGCTGCCACAGGAGCTTATGATGTTCCCCTCGGGTGAGTGATCGCTCACCGGAGTAAGAGACTAACTTTCATTTTTATTAATGCTATATTGTTTGTGGGGTGGTTGCAGGGTGGTGAATTTTACTGATATTTTACTATGACATTTGAGCTTTAAATGTATATGCCTTGACTGGGGTAAATATCTTTGGAGTATGTTTTTACAAATTGTTTTTATGTGGCTGGTTTTTGAAGGTATCTTTGGTGTGTGTTATGGACTGTGCGCTATTGATACGCACGTAGTGTAATTTTGGTCTGTGTGTTACGGGTGCACTCTCATTGGTGCATCATTGTTTCCCTGTTATGGGATGGGTTTAGGTTGTGATCCTATTTCCCCTCATGGTTTTACCATATGTTAACCCTTATGTCTGGGTTATAGGGTTTAAGTCTTTGTTTAGGACTTTATACCTTCTCGACCTGTGTTGGACACCTTGTTGTACGTTATTGCGTGCATGTCGCACTGTGCGAATCTCTCTTTAGTGTCCAGTGTGTAAGACGCCCTGTGCATCACATTTTTATCTATGTCTTGTGTAAGCTGGTTGTGCTTCACTTCTTACCTATGTGTTGGTTTGACACATTGTGCTGCACCTATTCGTGCCGCATGTGTGCATGGGTCCTGTCCCTTGTTACACCTTCTTCTTTTTGGTTATGGGTAACCCCATATTTTCTCAGTTCCTATCATGAGGAGTGGAAATTTTGCCACATTGTGCTGCACCTGTTCGTGCCGCGGGTGTTTTGGGGTTTGTCCTTTTAACACTTTCGTTCATGGGTAGCCCCATATTTTCAGTGTTCCTCTTATGAGGTGTGGAATTGGTTTGCCACATTGTGTTGCACTATCTTGTGCTGTGTGTGTTTTCTGGGTTTGTCCCTCAGTTACACCTTCATTCATGGGTAGCCCCATATTTTTCAGTGTTCCTCACATGAGGAGTGGAATTGTTTTGCCACATTGTGCTGCACCTTTCCGTGCTGCGTGTGTTTTCTTGGGTTTGTCCCTCGTTACACCTTCGCTTATGGGTTAATCCCATGTTTTCTTAGTTCCTCTCTTGAGGAGTGGCTTTTATTTGCCACTGTCTACCTTCGTGAAGACGTTTTCTTCATGTTAGGTCTTCTCTCATATTTCATTTATTTTTCTTCAGTATTAAAGGAGGAGGATGGTGTCAGTGTTAGTATTTGCTGTCCCCTTCTTCCTTCTTTCCTGGTTTTTGTCTGTTTACCCTCTCGTGGTGTTAAGTCCTTCTCATCCCTGAGTTCACGGATAAATATTACTTCTGTATATTTTGACTGTAGATAGTTTTCAAATATTACTACTGTATACTTTGATTGTGAGTAGTTTTCTTCTTCACTCTCTGATTTTCTTTTGTTTTCAATTTGGAGAGGGAGAGGATGTGTAGTGTTCTGAGTTTAGTGTTTATATTACTGCACTTCTCTGCATCTAGCTACTCAGCCAGTGTGAGTGTTCCAGGTTAGAATGTGAGTGTGATTGACATGGATGGAATGCTTGGGTGACTGGTGTGAGGTTTGTCAGTTGGAGTATGGGCTGAGTAGCTAAGAGGCTGCTCCTGGTGGGGCTATTTGTTCCACCATAATTCTTCTTGTAAATCAACTTATGGTTAAATAAACCTACTCTACAACTCATCTACATCTGCCTCGGCTACATCTCTTCATGTATGCATGACTCAACATACTACACAATCCCAGCCCCTAAATCCCTGCAGGGACGCCAGTGCATGCAGACGACCATTACGCCATAGGGGGGTCTCCTCCGTTAACGTGTCCCACCATCCCATGGGACGCAGCGCCTGCCTCCAGACCTGAAAGACTATCCGGGTAGCCTGCAGCAACTGCCTCCTCAACCGCACTGAATATAAAATCGTGTGCAGCGTGTCGGATCCCATAAGATATCGCTCAAGAGCATAAGCCGGGTCCCCCCTATCCCCATACCACCATTCGTTCAGGATCAAAAGATGGGAGGCCTGATATGATGACAGGATATCGGACGTTGCCAGCCCACCACAGTATGTAGATAAAAAGCAGGTGCGCAACCCGCACTGCACCTCCCGCCAATAGAAAGTGCCCCAGCACCGAATTGACCTGCCTAAACCAATGAGGTGAAATCGGGTAAGGGTGGTTCTGCAATTGGTATAGCAGGCGTGGGAGGGCGACCATCTTAAAGATCGCCGACCAGCCATAGATAGTCAGGGGCATACGGGACCACGTCTTTATCTCTGTTCGAATCCGGTCCCAGACCGACACTATGTTGCGCTACCAGGAGACTACGGAGGATTCAGACAGGAACACTCCTAAATACTGAAGGCCCCCACCGCCACCTGCATAGCGGACGCCCATGTTCCAATTTCTGTCCGATCTCCCAGCCCCCACAGGGTGAATTTACGCGGATTCAAGTAGAGTCCAGATGTTTCACCAAAGATTTGCATTATCCCCAATATACGCGGTCCCGACCTATTAAAATTAGTAATGAAAAACAGGACATCATCCGGGTACAGCGCGATTCTCTCTGTAGGTCCAGCCTCCCATTCAAAGCCTTTCAATTGTGCGTCCAGGCGCACCCACGCCGCCAACGGCTCCATTGCCAGAGCGAACAAATACGGCGACAGGGGGCATCCCAGCTGAGTACCTCGCCCCATGTGGAATTTGGTAGATGTGGCCCCGGCCACCCTCACCGACGCGGTCAGGTCTGTGTATAACAGTTTTAGATACGACAAAAAACGGGCCCCAAGGTTAAGATGAGACAGGAGTGCAAACAGGTAGACCCAACTCAACGAGTCAAATGCCCTATCTATATCTGCCAACAGGAGTGCTGCCTGCTCCCCAGTGCCTTTAATCGCCTCCACTGCGACATGAGCACGTCTGATGTTATGTCTCGTTGCCCTATGGGGCATAAATACAGCCTGATCCAGATGGACCAGCTCAGTTATATAAGGAAGGAGACGATTCACCAGCGCCTTGGTCAGTATCTTCGCTTCGACATTTAGGAGGGAGATGGGTCGGTATGACTCATGCCGTTCCGGAGGCCTACCAGGCTTGTGGAACACCACCACCTCCGCATGTCTCCAGTCTGCCGGCAGGCAACCCTGCTCTCTAGCCGCCTCCAACACTGCCCTACAATGCGCTCCTAATTGGAGGTGATATTTCTTAAAGTATTCATTTGGGAACCCATTGGGCCCGGGTGCCTTCCTGGTGTTAGGCTCCCCTAGGGCCGTGCCCAGCTCTTCAGCAGTTAGGGGGAGTTTGAGACACTCCCTCACCTCATCTGACACCGCATATGGCGGTAGGTCCGCTATAAACTTATCCACCACCTCCGCAGGGAAGCACTCCTGCTGGGCATATTGTGTGACATAATATCGTGCAAAGCTGTCCGCTATCTCTTTGGGGTCTGTGATCGAGGCCCCGGCCGTATCCGTGATCCCCGGCAGCGTCTGCGCCTGAAGCGTATTTTGGCAGAGCCTATGAAGCATAGTGCCCGACTTATCTCCCCATTTATATATTCTGCTACATGTCGCCAACCACACCTGCCGAGCCTCGTCCAGTAACAAAGACGCATAAGACTGCTGTGCCAGTAGTAGCTGCCCCACCTCTCTACCCTCCCTAGCTCCACTGCATCGCCCCTCCAGAGTCTCAATATGTGCTGCGGCCTTCACTAATTCCTCTCTGCGCTTTTACGGGCTGCTGGGCACCAGGCGATGTCTACCCCCCGCAGTGCGGGCTTCAGGGCCTCCCAGAGTGTCACAACATCTGCAACCAACCCCACATTATCTATTACCACAACTATTACCACATTATTATTATTATTATTATTATTATTATTATTATTATTATTATTATTATTATTATTATTATTATTATTACATTATTATTACCCCACACTATTACTACAATAGTGGGTTATAGCCTCCCACATGTGTTTTCTATACTCCTCCTGCTGAAGATGCCACGTGGAGAGACTCCACCAGAAAGGTTGCCACACTTTGTCTAGCCAAATGTCTACCGCAACCGGAGAGTGGTCCGAGAACCCCCGTGGTAATATAACAGCGGATTTCACTCTACCGATTGCTGCGCGGTGGATGAACACATAGTCTAATCTAGAAAAGGACTTATGAACAGCGGAAAGATATGTATATTCCCGATCATGAGTATGGAGGTATCTCCAAACATCTACCCAGCCCATCCCGCCAACCATAGTTTAGTGGGCGTGTCCGCTAGCTGTCCACCCCCTGGTCTATAGCGATCCATCCGACCATTTATAACATTGTTCCAGTCACCACCAATTACCGCTATTGCCTCAGGAATTTCTGCCCACACCGCAAACAACTTTTCCACTAGCGACCACTGCAATGGGGGCGGGGCATACACACTCCCCAGCACCAGGGGCTCCTCACCAAGCATCCCTTTAATAAATATGTATCGGCCTTGCGGGTCAACCCACTGCTTCGAGTGGACGTAGGACAACCTGCGATGCACCAGAATGGCCACCCCCCTGGACCCCCTAGTAAACTCAGCGTGATAAACCTGTTGGTATCCGTAGCGCTGCAAGCTAAGTGTTTTGTTGCCTAGTAGATGCGTTTCTTGCTGTAGCAGAATGTCCGCTCTTTCCCTTTTCCCCAACCGCAAAACTGCCCCTCTCTTCACCTTATCAAGCACTCCCTGCACATTCCAGCTAAGAATCCGTATAGACGCCCTGGGAATCATCGGCCTGGTTCCTTCAACCGCCATCTAAGGGGATGCATGTCAAGAGCCCAACAGACGGGTCTAGAGGACGTATACCTCATATTTATCGTGCAGATCAGACCAAGCCCCCCCCCAAAAAACACACCCTTCCCCATACCTCAAAAACGCTGAGGTACCTGTCGTGGCCTGGGCGACCCCAGGTCCCAAACGCAGGACCTGAGGCTATCCACCCCAATGGATCCCCAAGAAACTGCCCATCTACCCAACTCCCCCCTCCAACAAGCCTGAAACCCAGGGAAGTGGTCCGCCCCTTAACTACCCCCACCCAATCCCAAAATGCCCCATATCCTCATAATCACTGTCATTTAGGTGTCACAATTACCCTTCTCGGCCCTCCGGCCACTCCGGCCGAGTGTCCCTTACACTTACAACCACAGGGGTATATGCACACCAATGTTCCATCTCTCGCCGGTTGAATGTTCAAGGATCTGTGGTAGGATGCTCCGGTGCAGCCTCTCTGCTGCCCGCGGCCCCCCCGGCGAGGAAAGCCTCCTGGATCTGGACCTCCAATTCCCTCTACTCTGCACCTGTTATCCGCTCAAAGAGGAGTCTGAGTCATGGCCCGGCGGCGTATTTGCCCTCACCTTCACCGTTTCATCAGTCCAATGGAACACTTCCTCCGGGGTGTCAAAGAAGTGGGCACGAGATTGAAACACCACTCGCAGGCGGGCCGGATAAAGCAAGGCGTAGGGGAGCTTAAGATCACGGAGGCATGCTTTGGCCGCAGTGAACGACTGCCTCTGTTGTTGGACAAGCCTGGTATAGTCCGGAAATATCAGGATCCTTTGATTCTCACACATGAGAGAGTCCTTCGCCCTTGCTTCTCGCAGAATGGTATCGCGATCATGATAATTCAATAGCTTGGCTATTACAGGCCTGGGACGGGCCCCCACTGGCGGCTTCTGTACCAGAGCACGATGGTCCCGCTCAATCACGAAGCCTCGTGATAGGGATTCGGGGGGGAGCCAACTCTCCAGCCACTGGGTCAAGAAGTGCTCCATGTTGCCCTTCTCGCAGCCCTCCGGAAGTCCCACAAATCGTAGGTTGTTTTGCTGGGCCCGTCCTTCCACATCTTCCACTCTAAGGGCCAACCCCTTTTGGACACTCTCCATGTCGGTTACTTTGCACTTAAGGGTCGCCGCATCACCTTCCACCCCCGAAATCCTGGTTTCGGCCTCCGTGATGCGAGCCACATCCGCACCCACGGCACAAATTTTCGCGTCAAGCATATCCCTTGACTGGGTGATCGCCGCCATCAATGCCGCATTATCGGGTCCCTGGCTGCTCTGGCCCCCAGCGGTTCCAGCTCCACCACTCGGCCCTGTGTACTTATCGATGGGCCCCTGCTTCGCAGACCCTCCACCACTCCCGCCTCTGGTCATTTTCTTCGGTGGCCGGAGACACACTCCACCAGGATCAGCCACCCGTATACCCAGATGTCGCCTCCTATATCTCCGGTGGGCACTGCGTGCTAGGACCCCAGGTGCCTCTCCAGTCCGGTTGCCCTATCACTCCCCCAAGGTCCTGGAAACTGTGCGTCTGAGATGTGCACCGGCCACACTCTGCATGAATGTCCCTCACCAGGCCTCACACTGCTGGGCAACTGACCACGGCCACTATTTCGTGCTCAGGGTACTCACACTACCGCTGCCCACACCAAGGCCAATCCGCCCCCAAATCACCTGCTGGCGCAGTCCGGTGCATGGGCTGTCCACACGGATATCGCGTGGCGCCGATCTTCAGTATCGCCACCAGTCACTGGGCCTCACTACGCAATAGCCCTCGCACCACGGGCCAAATGGAAAAATGTCGCCGCCACTTGGTGTGCCTTAGGGACTCCTCTAAAGGCACTGGCTGTTTCACTAACGTGGCCCCAGGTCTCAGGTATACAGGGGACCCACGCCAGAACCAGCCCTCCGCAGGACCTCCGACTACTTCTGGGAAGCCCCACTGCTGGTCGTGCACACCCCCGGGGCACCCACCGAGGGTCGACCTGCCCCCGATCACCTGCTGATGTTGTCCGCCGTCAGGGCGCGCCTCTTCGGATGGCACCAAACTCCAGCTCCCGGCTGTGTCCTGGACACTAGACCTCGCAGTAGGAAGGCTCTGGCCCCATTCGCCCGGACCGCGCGCTCCTCCCTCCAGCAATGTCCACCACAGCAGGGGGGCTCCGATGACTTCAGGAGCGTTCCGGCCTTCCAGCACCTTAACGCGGCACTCCGCCGCGTGCTGCCGCCCCCGCGCTCCCGGGCCGGGGTGCGCGAAACTCGAGGTCCCGGCTGCACTCGCCCAGACCAGGCCACAATTCGCTCCTCCGCTCTGCTTGTCAACCGGGGCCCCCAGAGCTCCGCGAACGGCACCGGAGCACAGCCGCTCGATCCAGGGCACTGCGCCATCCTCTAGGGCAGTGGGATCAGGAGGGGAGACAGGATATTTAGGCGGATAAGTGGCGGGCTGGACGGAGCTCTTCTAAGCTACGTCCGCCATTACGGCCCGCTAAGCCACCTAATTTTGTGACTTTTGTGGTTCACCCTGATAGAAATTATGGCTTCTGCTCAAACAGGGGTCACCCAAATACAACTGAGAACCCAGTTATCCTCAACATCCTAATAACACAGTTTTAGAAACACATTCAAATATTAAGAATAAAAAATGTATGACTGTAAAGGGCCGAAATAACGCTACATTTAAAAAACACCTGCGTTTTTTGACAAGTGCAAGGAAACAATCTGTCACCCTGAGGATACAGAAAAGAGTAGGTCAAAAGATTAGTACATTTCTGTTTTTAGAAAAAAGCAGATATTCTTGTGAGACTTCACTATTGCTGCAATTTTTAATAGAGTCCTCAGAAAAGTACTGATCAATGCTTTATGTGACACATTGCATTTCAAACAGGAGATTTTAATCTTAATCTCTTAATACCATTCACAAGGGACGAAGCAACACAGTCACAAGACCACCAATGGTCAATCCCGGTCCAAGTAACAGAGCCTTCAAATAAACAAGGCCACCAACTAATGGGTATACATTTTATAAAGGATATGGAAACCTTGGGGTTGCGAACACTCAATGAAAGATTCCCAACAGATTCACCACCAGCATGGTCTTACTATACCCACAGTACTAAATCCCGTATCGACTATACCATGGTATCATTGAATATCTTTGGCAATTGTACATCATTCCATCTAAAAAAGGTCCTGGAGAGTGATCACAGTCAGCAAATCATTACCACAACATTCAAAAATAAAAATCATCAAATCTATCTAATAACTGAAGGTCAAGTTGGAACCATTAACCATAAAAAATTAATATGGGAAACAGAGTCGCAGAACAACCGATTAACAAGCAATTTAGCACTAAAACGGTTCAATGAATGCAGCGAAGAGGCACCATTTGCATCAGCAATCGAGCAATGGGCCAGTTTCACCTCCAGATTGCCCACCTGCAAAGGTAATCCCAATATCCCAAGAGATGGCCATATGACTCAAGCAATAAAAAGGGTAATTCATTTTAATCTCCCATATGCAGTACAGAAATTGAAACAAACCAGAAATAGATTAAGGAAAGATCTGACTAAATTCCCAGATAAAGAAAAAATTAAAACCGCCCTCAAAGAGGCAAATAATAATGTAAAGAAGATAATATGGAATGAAAAAACTGAAGCTAATAACATTCTTTGGACTCGTGTATTGTATGCAGTAACCAAGGAAACTCAAGGGAGTTTTGGAAGATGATTAACAGCTTAACAAGGCCGGATAAAACGGTAGTCTCGTCAGTACTGACTGAAACAGAATGGACGAATTTTTTGAGTCACCACCTAAATCCACATCCAACAGTACACGGAACCAAGGAGCACAGGCAGTGGAAGGAAATTGCAATAACAAAGCAAGAACTAGTCCTGGAAATAACGCAGGAACAGATCATTAAACTAATAAAGAAACAGAAAGATGGAGCACCAGGACCGAATGGGATACCCTTTGCTGTATACAAAGAAGATCCGGAAACATGGGCAGAACTTTTTGTAAATGTCTTTAAAGAAGTAGTTAGTAAAGGGGAGATACCGGAAAGCTGGAGAGGTTCTTTAATATCCCCGATATTTAAAAAAGGAGATTGGGCGCTTCCGGAAAACTATCGTTTAATAACACTACAGGACACCGATGCAAAATTATTTGCAGCCCATCTGCTAACAATCTTATCCGATTGGGTAAAGAGGAATAGTATTCTTCCGCCAAATCAAACTGGCTTTATTAAAGGACTTCGTACATCCTCCAATATCCTGACACTATCTATTTTAATTGAAAAAGCTATTTCAAACAATGAGTCATTATTCTTATGTTTTGTTGATTTTAAATCAGCTTTTGACTATGTCAACAAAGATCGATTATGGGAATAGTTACATGTACAAGGGATTCCCTGTCCTTTAATAAATCTAATCAGTCTTCTGTATACAAAAACTTGGGCCAGAGTTCGTATTGGGAACGGCAGGTCATTAACTGAGGAAATACCAACGCTAAGGGGAGTGAAGCAAGGCTGTGTATTGGCACCTTTATTATTTAATCTGTTTTCAACTGATCTAACTGGAGCCTTGAACAACATAAATGCACACCCACCTAAGCTTGCAGATAAACACATATCAAACCTGCTATATGCAGACAATGTCATCCTTTTAAGTAGAACAAAGGTAGGTTTGCAAAGGTTAATGACATGTATACAGGAGTACACAATAGAAAACAAAATGGTAATAAACGAATCAAAATCAAAATCAAAATCCAAAGTTATGGTTGTATCAAAAAACTTAAGAAGGAAGTTTAACACAAAATGGTTCTTAGGAAAGGAAAAACTGGAGCAAATAAAACCTATAGATACCTGGGAGTGGTTTTTGATGACAATGGTAACTTTATACCCCAGAAATTGGATATCGCAAGGAAAGCGAACTCCCTAACAGGTACATTTGGGATTATAAAAAAGTCCACCAGTAATTTAACCTACCAAACTCTACTCAAAGTCATATCTGCAAAATTGTTACCTTCTCTAACCTACGGTAGTGAGGCATTAAACGGAAAAGACGCAATAACAATAAACAAAGAAATCTCAAAAGCTTTCCGATCCCTTTTTTCTTTACCTAAAAATGCTTCACAATCCCAAATTAGACTAGAATTTGGCTTGAACAATCAACTATATGCTCGAATGGGTAACATTATTAAAGTATGGAACAGAGTAAAAAATGACAAGGAGAATTTAATCTCACAGCTTTTATGGAAAGAAGTAGAGGGAAATAACAAATCATCTGTTTGGAAATATCTTGAGAAGGCTTTGGATGAATTTAGGCATAAGATCTTGATAAGAAAGTATAAATTGGAAGTTATTAGGGTAAAACAAGAATACTTTACTGCCCTAACCTCCTCACTTTCATCTCCTAAAGAGCTCTTTAGGATAGCAGATTCCCTTACTACCCTTCAGACCCCTGATCCGGTGATTGCGTCACAGGAGTTCTGCAACAATATTGCGATGTTCTTCCAGACTAAGATCCTGGACATTTATACCGCTCTAGAGTTGCTGAAACCTGTTACCACTAAGCCCGTTGCCCCAGCTGTCCTGGACTCTGGCCTTTCGGAGAAATCTCCGGTATGGTGCCTGGAATCCTTCCCTCCTCTCTCCCTACAGGATGCAGAGATACTTCTCAGTAAAATTAAATCTGGCTCTCCTCTAGATGTCTGCCCGCTTAAGATCCTAAAGCAGTGCGGAGATTCTCTTTTACCCCCTCTTGTAGACATCATGAACAGGGCCATGAGGGATGGCATTTTTCCCCAGCAGTGGAAGAATGCAGTAGTAAGACCTTTACTCAAGAACCCCTCTCTCGACCCTGGGGTACTAAAGAATTTCCGTCCCATCTCACTGCTCCCAGCCCCCGTGAAGATGTTAGAAATCCATCTGAATAAACATCTTGCTGCCTTCGTGGAAAAATCTGGCTGTTTGGATCCTTCCCAGCATGGATTCAGGAGGGAACATAGTACAGAGTCTGCCCTCACCATAGTACTGGATAATATCCGTATGTGTGTGGATGGGGGACAGACCTCCCTCCTGATCCTTTTAGACCTTACCGCCGCCTTCGATACCCTTTCTCCCTGAGTGCTAACATCTCGCCTGAGGGAGATTGGGGTTCAGGGGGAGGCATTGGCT
Organism: Lissotriton helveticus; assembly: GCF_964261635.1. NCBI lineage: Eukaryota > Metazoa > Chordata > Amphibia > Caudata > Salamandridae > Lissotriton > Lissotriton helveticus. The sequence continues at coordinate 407,402,918 of NC_136067.1, read as the reverse complement.
CTACTCACCTCTTTCCTCGACAAGCGAGAGCAAAGAGTGAAGCTGGGTAAGTTTCTATCTCCATCCCTGTCTGTGCAATGTGGGGTCCCTCAGGGGTCGGTGCTTAGTCTGACCCTTTTTAACATCTATGTGACCCCCCTTGCCAGACTAATTAGATCTTTTGGGATGGAGGTAGTTTCCTATGCGGATGACACCCAGATCCTCGTCTCTCTCTCCCAGTCAGTTACTCCGACTGCCTCCAATTTTAGATCTTGTATGGAGGCGGTCGGACAGTGGATGATTCACAATTCGCTGAAACTGAATGGGGAGAAGACTGAGGTGATGGTGTTTGGAGGCAAGGAGGAGGTATGGTCAGCTGAATGGTGGCCGGACTCACTTGGAGCATGTCCTGTCCCTGCGGCATCTGCTAAAAATCTTGGGGTGGTGATCGATGCCTCCCTCAGTATGTGTCAACAGGTAAACAGGACTATTGCTACCTGCTGGGGCGTTCTACGCATACTGAGGAGGATTAAGCACTACCTTTCGCAGCATGCTAGGAAACAACTGGCAGTGGCTCTAGTGGGTTCTCGTCTGGATTACTGCAATGCGCTGTATGCGGGACTGAATAAAAGCCTGCTGCAGCGCTTGCAGGTGGTCCAGAATGCAGCGGCTAGGTTCGCTCTGGATCTACCTCGGGGCACCTCAGCCACACTGGCTAGGAAACGGCTTCATTGGCTCCCCATGGAGGATCGTATTCCGTTTAAAACCCTGTGTTTAATCTATAGGGCCCTAGCAAGAAACAGCCTTATAGGAATCGGATCCATCCTGTCCTGTTATAGTCCTTGCAGGAACTTACGTTCCTCTAACAAGGCTCTTCTATCAGTCCCGCGTATCCGAAAAGCCAGATGGGGAGGTAAAGCCTTTTCCAATCTGGCACCCAAGTGGTGGAATGTTCTTCCTATGGAATTGAGGTCCCTCCCCACTCTGCAGCTTTTAAGAAAGGCCCTGAAGACCCGTCTCTTTGCGCTCGCATATGCGTAGTTTGATTTGCCATCTTTTTGATTTATTTTTTTAGGCGCCCTGACACCTTAGGGTTTTGGTTGCGCGATATAAATTATTTTCATTTCATAGGCTAAAAGGGATTTGGACGACTACTATTCCTCAGGAATCTTTAAAAAAAATGGTGAATAAGACAACCGATCGCCTATCGTTGGTAAGTGACAAGGAGTCCCTGGTTAAAAGGAAGCACGCTTGGTTCATAATAAATGGTTACAAAAAAAAGAGTCCTCAACAATATTTGAATACAGCTTGGACTTGGAAATATAAAAATATATTCATGAAAGCACGATTTGGAATATTACCCGGAGAATCTCATGAGCTACCATGGAAAAAACTCAAAAATAACATATCATGTTGGTTGTGTAACACAGGAGAAGAAAACATTATACACCTACTGTGACTCTGTCCAGAACTAAAAAATGAAAGACTAGGGGCCAGATGTAGGTGAGAGATTTTGGCCATTTACCGGCCGGTAACGGCCGAATTCGACCGTTACCGACTGGTAAATGGCCATGGAGATGTAGGGAGATAAAAAACATGCATTTTCGGTAATTTTACCGAATCGGTAATTTTACCGATTCGGTAAAATTACAGAATCGGTAAAATTACCGAATCTGTATATTTTACCGAATCGGTAAATATACCGGTCGGTAAAATTACCGAAAATGCATTTTTGGTATGTAGGTGCCAAGCCTACATTGACACAGGGCTTTGAAAATCGGTATTTTACCATGCAATACAATTGCATGGTAAAATACCGATTCAGGTGTACATGCACATCTGTGCATGTACACCTGTGCCACGTGGCACACATACATGCCCTTAGGGCATGTATGTGTGCCACATGGCACACAAGCCTAAAACAGGGGTGCCAGAGGGTGTCAAAGTGACACCCCCTGCACCCTTGCAAAATTCGGTATTTACCGATTCGGTAAATACCGAATCGGTATTTGATATTGAATCCTATGGGCTTCAAGGCCCATAGGATTCAATATCAAATACCGATTCGGTATTTACCGAATCGGTAAATACCGATTTTTAGCGATTCGGTAAAATTTACCAAATTGGTACCTACATTAGAAATACCTACTCTTAATTACCGAATCGGTAAAATTCGGTAATTAAGAGTCGGTATTTCTGATTTTGCTACATCTGGCCCTAGCACTGTTAAAAAGGTTATTTAACGAAAGAGAAATAAGGACTTGTAGACAAGCATTACTCCAGTGTCTTTGCCCAGACGATATACTCATTAACTCTGCCTTCTCAAAATTTTTAACATTTGCATGGAAAAAACTTGAATTTGTATAACATTAACTGTCATACTGTTCATATTTTTCTCTTTTAAACTTTTAAACAAATGAATTTACAAACTTAAAACAGTTTTATAATCCACGTCCACTATTTTAAAAGTTATTGTTTCCATTTTAAACTCATTTTCTTTTTACTGTATTACTGTAATTGAAATGTTTATACTGTGCATTCATGAATCATTTCAAACTCTCATGTAAAGTGGTCACTCCAGTGAGGCCCTCATCAGGATATGTATTCTTGTGCAAATATTTCCTGACAAATGTTGCACCATACCATTTAAGACTTTTAGTAGTAGTCTTCAACCGTTTGGACATTCATCTTGCTCACTTCTGTACATTTATAGGTGCTACTTGTGTTCTTTCACAGCAAGTGATGGAATCAAATTCCTCAATCTCATGTGTCATTTACATTGGCCACACCCTGACATTGGGCAGTGAGCAGCCACACGTCACATGCCATCAGAAAACAGCCAAAGTGGAACAGTTTTGATACTCAGTCCTACTCTAGATGCCCAATACACTTCCCTGGCTGGGAGTTGAGGCCCATGTTTGCTTAGGGAAATGGCTTGACAATACCTAATGGGACTGACAGAACAACTGCCACTCATTCCCAGTGCCCACGTAGACTTTATCCAAAACAGTTTGGACCCTAAAAGAGGGGCTGGGGGAACAGAGGGGGCTGGGGGTTTTGATTTGAAAATGGGAATGGCTAAGAAAGGACCAGAATCCTCGAAATGGAAGAAGGGGTAGCCACCTCTGATTTACAGCTAAGGAAGTTTTGCAATAAATCAAAAATGGAAGTTCTGAAAAAGGAGGTTATGATAGTGTGAGAGAGCAGTCTGGACTGGGAGTAGAACATTCTCCAATCACTGGCTGGTACATAGAATAAGCCTGGCACCTTGCAGCAACCCAAGTGGAACATTCATTAACCTGGGAAGAAAATATATTGAAGAAAGACGACACTGATGGAAGAAAAGGACTCAAGAGCTCCTCGCTCTGGCTTTCATGCAGGGACTGGCACTGCTCCACAAGGGTCAAGTGATTAACCTCATGTGTGTCCACTGCAGAGACACAAAATACTCTGACTACAGAAATGCCCAGCTGTCCACTGAGGGCTTGGCCCTGAGGGAGCAATGCCCATAGAGAGTTTGGGTTGCTGGAAGCCTGCACTGAGGACAGAAGGGCTGCAAGAGTGACTAGAAGGAACCTTCCCAGCAGTCCAAGTAAAGTAAAACAGTAATTTTTCCATTATCAGGGGACTAGGGTAAGGTGCTGATGCAAGGTGTTGAGGCTTCTGCAGGAAGGGCATACACTCAGTGGGCAAGAAAACAAGGGTTTTGCTATTAAGAGCTGTTTGCTGCTTTGAAAAACATTTCGGCAGGACCTCACAGAAAGGGTATCTGACCTTGTTGTGCACTGGCTTGTTACAATTTACAATCTCACCATGCTGGTATATTTTGAGAACCAAAAAGGTGACTGAAGATAAAACACTGGACAGGGTGTAGTAACAGGTCTATTCCAGTGGTGAAATTGCCTCACTTGCTTTGTAATCCAAGTTTGTTCTGCTTTGTGCAGATGCACCCTCGCTGGTCTCAGATGTGGACCTTGTCACACTGCTGACTTTGTCCTCCAAAATGTAGTTTACATCTCAAAATTATGTTTTTGACTGGTATGACTCGCATGCTGTATCAAACCTCTGCTGCAAAGAGTACAGCCTAAAAGTGTGCCCAGGTTCTGGACAATAGTGAAATAATATGTTGTGTCAGTGCTTTACTTTTCCTAAAAGTTGTTTGCCTTATAATCATGTCTTCGACTCTTCTGTGAGTGTAACTTTTTTTATATTACATTGTTCTCTATATTTGTTTGCAACGGGTATTCCTTTGTTTTCTTGACTTTAAAATGGCTGGTACTGAATTAACCTTACATGAATTTGTCAGGGAAACTGCCTGCTGCTTGTGTCACAGCTATCTGTCATTTTTCTGACTAGAGTTACACAAAGAGTAAACAGTTATTCATTTCATTTCAGGCAGTCTCTTGCTCTGTACATCACTGTTCATCGCTGGCACAATGTCATGCTCAGATTAGGCCTTCCTGTTTGTCAGAGTCACTCTGGCTCCTCCACATCTGCAGGAGCTATAACGGTATCCCCACAGGTAGTGGTTGGTGCCGAGTATGAGTGGCAACCACGGGTCTCTAGATTACTGCATATGGAACACAATGTGGCACTTTTTTCTTCAAGGGACCATGGACACCTTTAGTACCCAGATAAAGGCGGGGCCTGATGCCAAACTTCAGAAACGCCTTCAAAGCATACAGAACGCCTCCGCACGACTCATCCTCAACATCCCTCGCCACAGCCACATATCCGCCCACCTGCGAAACCTGCACTGGTTCCCCGTCAGCAAGAGGATCACGTTCAGGCTGCTCACCCACGCACACAAAGCGCTTCACAACATGGGCCCCGAATACCTCAACAACCGTCTCTCGTTCTTCACCCCCACCCGCAAGCTCCGCTCCACCAGCCTCGCCCTCGCGACCGTTCCACGGATTCGCAGAACCACCACCGGAGGAAGATCGTTCTCCTACCTGGCAGCCAAGACATGGAACTGGTTATAGTTCAGCGAAGCGTTATCAGTGTTCAGAATTTAGATGGCGCACAACAGGTCGTGGTTGAGTAGTCGCGAAAAGGGTGGTGCTGGTTGGTGCTGCTTGTTCAGAGAAAACCCTAAAACTCTGAATCCAAAGGGAAAAGAGGCTTACCCTTAGGTTAAGTAAATTGACCAGTCAAGCGCACACAACAATTGTAATGGTATGGGTAATCAAGGTAAAGTTGTTCAAGGATAAGATCACACACGAATGTCGGGGGACCGGTGATAATTCCATCCCGGTCCTGATCGGGTGTTCAAGCCTGTAGTGTAGGGTATTACCCTCCGCGTGACCCATCGGCTTACCGCCGCTCATTGCATCACTACAGGCAGTACCCTCCTAGGCTCTAATTCGAGCTTCTGATCCTTCATGCCGTTTATTTTTTTTGCTGCGGACCCTTGCACACTACAGGCTTGAACACTCGATCAAGACCGGGTTGGAATTATCACCGGTCCCCCGATATCACCTCATCTCCACACTTTGCAGCCCTGAAGAGTCATTGGGTTAACACCCTTACTGACGAAACACGTGTCGGCTGGTTTCTTTCTTTATGGGTCTCCTTTGATAGGAGGACCATCTACACACCCATTAAAAAAGAATAGAAAGAACATTCGTGTGTGATCTTATCCTTGAACAACTTTACCTTGATTACCCATACCGTTACAATTGTTGTGTGCGCTTGACTGGTCAACACAAGACATGGAACTCCCTCCCCGCACACCTACGACTGACCCAGGACCATCTCACCTTCAGGAAACACCTCAAGACCTGGTTATTCGAGCAATAGCGCCCCCCCTCAGCGCCTTGAGACCCTCACTGGTGAGTAGCGCGCTCTACAAATGTACTGATTGATGGATTGATTGATAAAAGGTCCAGTCCAAGGCAGTGGTCTGCCCATATGAACATCCCAACCCAAGATGTGCTGTCCCTGCCTCCGATGTCAGTTCCTGATTTATGGCATATTAGACACAGCAATTCGAAAGGGTGGATGTGTCACAGATTAATTCATCACTTGATTTTTCAATTTGCTCAGCGCTAATTGTTGTACATTTTAGATTTTAGTTCCTGATTTTTTTGGCGGAACATTTGGATCACTCCTTGTGAGTTTTACCTTTTATGTTGCCTCATGTTGTTTCTGATGTTTCCTTTGTTATTTATTCTCTAAGTATTTTGATTATCTGCTTGAAGAACATCTGACTTATTGTCTGAACAAATCTGTTATCCTTTGAAAAAATATAGTATACCTTTGAAAAGGCAACTTCGCAAAGATGAATAATAATGTTGAGTCTAAAAAAATATAAAAGACCTGCAGTTCAGTACAGTGAAGGCGACATGAAGTGATTAGACCAAGCCTATTAAGCTGGGCGTAAATGCACACCTGTCCTAAGAATAAATCAAAATGTGCAAAGGAAAAAGATCAAGTTGCATTTGATCCATTCGGACAGTATACCAGAACTATAATAAGGGAAAGCATAATAGATTGTACTTTAGTTTTGAAAAGTATCATCATAGTGTGTAGGATTGTGAAAAGCTGGGGCATATGTAATAAGAATAGGCTATACATTTTTCAAAACGCTGGCTTTGCATTACACTACATGGTGGGAGCTTTACATAGGTAGAGTATGGGTGTTAGTATGTAGAGCCAAGTGCACTGCTCATTTGTAATAATTTTCTCTTTAGTTTTCAGAAAATTTTGGGTGCTTCACAGGTGGCGTCCTTCATCCCCGGACGTCTGAAATTGAAGAATATATGTGTTCCTAGTGCATCACTAGACCCATCCCTGTGTGCACTCCGTTTCACCTCAGTGCGAAATGAGGATTTCAACACAGTTTTCTTATTCCAATTCTTTGGATGTTTATTTCATGCAATTTTAGCAATTATAATGATTTGTTGAAGTCTAGTTCCATATTCAGTATTGCCCAATGTTTTGTGATAATTTTCCTGAACTTGGCACTTGATGTAGAGAATTTCGAGACTACTACCATTCTGGTTTGTTCCTTCTTGGTCGTGGTTTTTAATAGTTCCCTTCTTTCAATAGAGTTGACACTATGCAGGTAACAAACTCAAACAATTCAATGGAATTCATACATACAGGGGCATATTATCAAGGGGCTTTATCTCCGCTTTTTTGGCTTTAAAAGCCAAGAAAGCGGAGATAAAATTATCTCCCTATTACCAAGCTGTCGCTAACACCAGTTAGCGACAGCTAATAGGAGATAGTGACCATCTTGGGCCCCGCTTTGCATGTCAGTGATATTTATCACTAATGACATGCAAAGTGGGCGTGCCAAGATGTTAGCGACTGAAAACAGTCGCTAACATCGCTATCTCCTATTACCAACTTTTGGAGATATTTGCGCTAAGCGCGAATATCTCCAAAAGCTAACACTTGCCCAGGAGCAGTTCTTAGCCATGTTATCCAATGGGAGGTGGATAACATGGCTAAGAGCATTTGCTCGATAATGCATGAATATCGCTGACTTTTCAGCGATATTCATGCATTGCGGCCGTTTTTTATCGCATTTGCGATAAACCTTGCTAATAGCAAGGTTTCTCTGCGATAAAAATCGCCGATGTGCGGCGATAATTTTTGTCTCTAAACAAGTTAGAGACAAAAATTATCTCTATTGGTTGGTAATATGCCCCACAGTTTCTTATCGTTTTTTCTATTATTGTTTGTAGTGTTATTCCCTGATGAAGGGCAGAGACGAAATGCCCGAAATGCATTGGATTTGACGTGAATAATGCCTCATGTATAAAAATCATGGAAAAGAATTGATGAGCTCTCAATGAATAATAATTGCTAAAATTGCATGAAATAAACATCCAAAGAATTGGAATAAGAAAACTGTGTTGAAATCCTCATTTCGCACTGAGGTGAAACGGAGTGCACACAGGGATGGGTCTAGTGATGCACTAGGAACACATATATTCTAGAGTATGGGTGTTCCCACAAAGTTACCTGTGCATTCTGACACATTCCCAGATTTACTAACACTGGGAATATATCAGAAATGTACACCTTTACACCAGAGACGCAACAAGGAGAAATATCTTTATTTCTCCTCGTTGTTTCCTCTTTCTAAGTGTGCCACATTTTGAAACACACCTAGAAAGAGGAAAACACCTCTCGGGATTATCTTTTTGCAGGAAGGTGTCACTTCCTGCACAAAAACATTCCTGTCTAAAAAGCAAGCTCCCTTGCCCCCCGCCTCAAGGGTGACTGCATTGGATCAAGGCATTGGATCAAGGCAGCACATATTGCACCAGTGCAAGGAGAGGACAGGAATGCACCATATCTTGCTAGATGAGGCACATTCCTGCCCTTTCCATTTGAATCAGTGCTGGAAATTGCCTTGCTGCATTGCACTGTGTCTAAAACTGAAAAACCATGCCCCTATGTGTTTTGTTTGGAAAACTATCATTTATATCAATTGAGAAATTACAAGGAATGAACAAGGAAGGCAACTATTGAAACTCCAAGAGGATTGTTGGGTCTCTAAAAAAGGACTTCAAAGTCCCTCCCAAATGACAGGTGCAGTAGTTATATATTTCACTGGAAGATCAGCAGGTAAGGAAGGTTAACGGCCCACACTTCTAGCAAGATAAATTCAAGGAGAAATTGTTCTAAATTTTCTGCCTGGAATATACCTGTGCAAAACCCTTACAAGCAGAAGAGATGGCATTTTTGGAAGAGCTATGCTGGAAACAGCCCAGTGTCTTTGACACAGTATGAGTAGCATTTCCCAGCCCTGGGTGTTTGATGAGAGTGAATAACTTAATTTGGAATAAAGAAATACATTTTTTTTTAAAATAAATTATATTATTATTCAGTCAATCAATCAAGTATGGGTTTATTGAGTGCAGATACTCACCCGATTGGGTCTCATGGTACTGGGTGGGAGGGAGCAGAGATCCAGGATGTTCAGAGAGATCTGTCGAATAGGCAGGTCTTGAGGTACTTTGTAAACTTGGAGAGTGTTGGTGTTTGTCTGAAGTGGAGCGGAAGAGTGTTCTATGCCTTGGCCATGAGAAAGGCAAAGGACGATCCTCCTATTCTGTCTTCTTGATGTGAGACACCATGGCAAGGGAGAGCTGGGCTGAGCGGAGGGACTTTTGGGGTGCGTGGAATGTGAGGCGGTAATTCAAGTATGCAGGTCCAGTGTTGTGGAGGGCTTCGTGGGTGAGAAGCTTGAAGGTGATTCTCTTCTTGATGGGGAGCCAATGTAGTGAACACAGGTGTTGGGTGATGTGGCAGTGACGCAGTAGGGTGAGGACTAGTTTGGTGGAGGCGTTCTGCACATTCTGGAGTTTATCAGTGAGGTTCTTGTTGATTCCAGCATAGAGAGCGTTGCCATAGCTGAGTCTGCTGCTGGTGAGGGCATGGGTGACGATCTTTCTGTGTTCGAGGGAGATTCATTTAAAGGTCTTTCATAGGAGTAGGAGAGTGTGGATGCAGGAGGATGAGACAGCTTTGATTAGGTGGTCCATTTTGAGTTTGGAGTCCAGGATGATTCTGAGGTTGCATGCGAGGTCCTTGGGGGAGGGCGGGTTCCCGAGGGCGGAAGGTCACCATATTGACATAGCAGTGCACCCAAAATAATAATGAGACATAGAACTGTCCTTTAAGCTTGCCTAAGATTATTGTATCTTCTTTATTTTGCTTCTCAAACTATTTTCTCTCTGTTATTTATTGCTGCAACTAGAGCCCCAGCCAGTGTGTTTCGTTCAAAAGTGAACATCTTCAGGGCATATTGTTATAAATACAGTACATTTACAAAAAGAAGCTTTGAAATGTTGAGTGCCTATTACAACGAGGGACACTGATCATGGTGTCAACATGCAATACTCTCAATTATGAAAATGATTGAGGTGGAAGATAGAAATTTCCGTAACTGTCCACTCAGATAAGAGAACCTTGTTGAATTGAGAAGACTTTTTTGGTATGGGAATATATCTGAGAAAAAAGGTTCTCCCTTCAAACTTCCTAAGGAAGTGTACTGTGTTTGTAACAAAACTTCCCGAAGAAGTTGGCTTTTGAACAAGATACTTTGACTGTGGCTGTAATTGCCCTAATATTTAACAGAGAGAAAATGTTTGTGAAACAAAAAGAAGAAGATACAAGAATTTCATTCAAGTTTATTATACTGCTTTTTGTCTTAGTATTATTTTGGGTGAAGCCTTTGTCAATAATGATATGTTTGTCTGTTAAGCAGAAATATAATTACGCAGCTGATACCTTGTAGAGTGTGTACCAAACCTATAATTGGGAGACAGTGTTTGATGTGCAAGTAGCTTAACCTGGCCACTGTGTAAAGGTATTTGACATATTAAATTATCAAAAAATGTATTTTAAAAATCCTAACTTAAGTAAAACAATTAGTCATTTATTATGTATTAAACATTACTAAATTATGAGTAGAATTAATTTAAATTAATGTAATTATATTTATGTAATAATCAGTTATTTATTTTTTACTATGACATATATTATATATATATATATAATTTCTTAACCTTATATTAAACAGACATTATAAATTAGTTTATTTTAACATGATTTCCTATGGGGTTCTACTTCAAGTCCATGCTTCCATTATTTTCAATGAGAAAGTGTTGCAGTCCATTGTCCACCATGAGTAGTGCTGGACTTACTCCTCGTCTTACCACTGTTTTGTTCCTTTTTGATGTAGTAACTTTTGAAGTGCAATTTGTGAATAGGAATTGCCTTACTCTTTTGTGGGTGGGTGCATAATTCTACCTAAACCCCCCTTAGCCCTTCATAATTCCCTCTTTTATCCTACCTATAACCCTTCCTTTTTGTAGTAATGTGGGTTAGTGAACAGCATTTTACAACATGCAAGTGGTACTATCCACAGAACTGAGCAGGCGGAAGATCATTCTCTCTCATTGCAGCCAAGACCTGGAACGAGCTACCGACAGATATCAGACGTGCCCCCTCCCTGAACACCTTCAGGAAGACCCTCAAGACCTGGCTCTTTGGCTAAACAGATCTGCGGACCCCTCAGCCCCTTGAGTCCCCCATGGGTGAGTAGTGCACTTACAATTCCCTGATTGATTGATTGACTATTGTAGTACAACTAAACTTACTACAAAATGCAGTTCATGTAACTGCCCAATAGTTTTTAGGTCTGGCCTGACAGTGAAGGTGTCTGCAAAAAGCATTGATACTAAATGTTTCAAATATACATAGAGTGGTTGTTAGAAATTGGATCTCTAGTTGGCAGAGGTATGCACCCTGTCCAAGTAAGGACCACAATCCTAGTCAGGGTAAACTAAATACACATTAAAGAAAACCTGTGCTCACCCTCTGTTAGCTTGGCACAGAGCAGTCAGGCGTATTTAAAGAGGCAATGTATAACGTATTTGAGCAACACACACACAGTAACACAATGAAAACACGACAAAAATACTCCACATAGGTTTAGAAAAATGGAGAATATTTTTATCAGTAAATCAAGACCAAAACGACAAAAATAAAAAAAAGAAACCAGAGTCATTCATTTTTAAAGAATAAATAAAAAAGTAGTGCTTAGAAGTCAATAGTGCTACGGAGTTATTTGAGGCCGCGCTGGACTGGGGCAAATCCAAGTTCAGGCTGACCATGATGGAGGCCAGGCCAGCTACACGACTCCATAGGTCCTGCTGAGAAAGTACCTTGGATGAAGTAAAGCATTAAAGTATCAATGTGTCGGTTACAATCCGTGCAGATGATGAAGAACCCCTTTATGATGCAGGCACTGTGCCGTCATCGTGCCGCATTGTTAATCATCATCAAGCCGCACAGTCTGGTGAGGCAATGTTGTCTGTCAGCTTCTGCATCGAAGGAAAATGCGTCTGTTCCGATTGACACAAAGCTGTCACTGTGTCAATTTTGATAGTTTTGGAGAGCAGAAATCCCCTTTCAAGGGCCCAGGACTTAGGACCACTTTGCAGGGCAGGACTTACAGATGGCAGAGTCCAGGTGCTTGTGCAAAGTTAAAGGAAGTCTATGAGAAATTCATATTTGAAAAAAACACCTTAGCTATATTGGCGCAGAAGCCAGGGAAGGCTTCAGGACTTGATAAAATCCCAGTTGATTCATATACAAGTGAACCGCAGATCTGGGCTCCATATATAAATCCTTGATGTGTGGCTTTAGGTCCCAGATTCTTGGAAAGGTGTTATTGTAGTGCCGAACCACAAAAAGGGATATAGGACCTCCCCAAGCAATTCTAGATCCATAAGCCTAATCAATAACATCCAGAATGTTTTTAGCTCCAAGTTACTCAACAAGGTATGTGATTGGATTATGCAAGTGATTGTACTATTCCATCTACAGGCAGACTTCAGGCACAAAATCAGCACAATAGACTAAATTATATGTTTCTTAGCCATCAAGTGGAGGATAGTAGATTTGGGAAATGGGAGGTTATTCATGGCCTTCGTGGAACTCCGATCTGCGTTCGACCTAGTCCCAAGGTCAAAACTATGGGCAACCTTGTGTAGGATAGGGGTTCCAACAGGCTTACTGACCCTAATCCAGGCATCATAATCAGATAATGTTGCCAGGGTAAGGCGTGGACCTGCGGGCGATTTGACAGAAGAGATACCAATTTGGAGAGGAGTGCGCCAAGGGTGCGTACTGGCTCCCACACTCTTCCTCTTATATATCAATGAGTGTCTATTGTATCGTTTCAATTGAGAAAATGCCTCACTCAAGCTTAAACACAGAAAGACACCATGTCCATTATTTACTGACGACACCCTGTTTTTGTTCAAAAGCCCCTAGGGCCTTTCCATATTGCTTGAGTGAATCTCTATACACTGAAGAGACCATAGGCTAAACATTAACAATAACAAAATCAAGTATATGGTGTTTGATAATCGTAAGGGCAAAATAAGAACTATATCAGTGGATGGGACAGCCCTTAAGTGAGTCTCTTAGTTTGATTACTTGGGTGTACGTCTGGAGGATCCGCTTAGGTGGCCAGCTCAATTGTAGAAAAGTTATTTGTCTTTAAAGCAGGCCGCAAAGTCCACCATGAGGTTTGCCAACTGTGTGCCATCCTTTCCCATTTCTCCTCCTTTGGAAATTTATAGGAGCCAAGCTTGCTGGCGGCCCTCTATGGGGCAGACATCTGGGGCTACTGCAACTTGAAGATGATGGAAACAGCAGAAAACACGTTGTAATCATTGCCTGTAGTTACCTGTTTTCCACATAGATATATTGTTTATACACTTGGTATTTCACTTACTTTCCTCCCCTCCCTTTCCCCTGCCCTTGATACGTCCCTACCTTAAAATGTTGGTGAGAAGCTCACCTTAGAATGTTGAGCAGCCTGAGTTGGAGCTGGTGCCTGAGGATCTGGTTGAATAAACTTCTTCTCTTCATCTACCTGTGTCTACAATTATTCTAACAAATTGGCGACGATAGCTTTGCTGGGGGCGTCTCCAGATCCTCCCCCTTGTTCCTTCTACACCAGCTGAAGGTCCATATTTTCCTGTTCTTCGTTGGACTTCTGAATTACCCTGCTTTCCATTGGATGAGTGAATGTTACTTTCTCACCTTGGGCTCCCCCTGGTCAGTATCCTTTGGGGAGCAGCAGATTTTAATGGACACCTATATTGACTTTTCACACCTTTATGTATCCAACAGTGCGTGTCTCAATCTGTTCTTTCTGAAGTGAACTGTTTATTCCGCAGTGTGTACGGTCATCAGCAGTTCCCTGCGCTGTTGACATTTTGTTCAGCACTACACTCTGAAAGAGGATACTTCATTAGCCGCCTTGGTGGAAGTTTAGTCACTGCAGCTTCCCAAACGGTAGCCTAATCTTTGTTCAGTGCTAGTCCTGCTAATGTTAAGTGCGACCTATGTGCCTTGTGCCATTCCTGCCACGGTGCCAAGTGCAGCGAGAACGGAGGAATGGAAAGAGATTTTTTTTTTACCCTCATGGTTTTACGGGGAAATATTATCAGCATAATTCTGAATTTGATTGGTGTGGCAGTTCACTAACGTGAGTCTATTGCTGTCCACGACGGATTTCCATCAGCTGTGTATTTCATTGAACGGTCTTACTCTCAGTAAGTATGGGCACAAAATCCGCTAATCTCGCGAAATTGACGAAAAATTCGCAAATTCGTGAGCAGGCGGATTTTTTTTTGTGAACATACATAGAAGCCCCGCACCACACGCTAGCGGTATCAAACGTCTTCCCACCCTTTCACAATCCCAACTATGATGCACAGCTCACTCAAGGGACCTCGGCGCATTTTGGCGCGGTGGCAAGTTACAGGCACACATGGTCAGTGGAGACAAATCTTCTGGCCCTTTACGCAGCTGCAGTGTAGGAAAAGCACTATCATTTACCCAACGAGGTAGCACTTACTGATTAACCAGTAGAAAGTACTACAGTTGAGTAGAGGTATCGCACAAAACAGTGGCATCTTCGTGGATAACTATGCAGGACAGGATTCATTATGGCAAGAAGCTCCTGTCCCAAAAATTAAACCTCAACAGGAAGCACTTACAGATATAAATAAAGCAGGTGCCTGAGTTGAAGCTCAAATTCAGTAATGTTTTAATCAGCCCAAAACATTAGTGAGCACAGTCGAGGCTGGGCAAGTGTGCTTCAACCCCATATCTGCAGTCGAAAATTAGCAGTAATACTCGAGGGAGGTCTTTGAATCCCTGAGTTTCTCGAGCGCAACCCCTGTGTAGTCACTGTGACCAGGAGGCTGCTTTCTCCTCACCTGCTGCCCTGCTCGCTCTCTGACCTTACACACAAGAGGCATGTGAACAAGCATAGAAGGATACAAAAGGGGGTTGCTGAACTGTTCCTATGGAGGGATAGGGAAAATTTACCTGGCGTGACCAAGGATGTTAGAATGACACCCTGGGGCATCCATTATGTTGGATGTAGTTGCCTCACACACCCAGAAGGGTGTCATGCTTCATCATCGGCGGTTGCTCCTCGTCGGGGAGGGTTGCACCGCCTCCCCAACGAGGAGCAACCACCGATGATGAAGCATGACACCCTTCTGGGTGTGTGAGGCAACTACATCCAACATAATGGATGCCCCAGGGTGTCATTCTAACACCCTTGGTCACGCCAGGTAAATTTTCCCTATCCCTCCATAGGAACAGTTCAGCAACCCCCTTTTGTATCCTCACTACTAGATACGGACACCAGCTGATACTGGACCTTCCACCACTCTGAGTGGTAAACAGTGTCCGTTGATCAAGTGATCGATTGTCCTTTCTCCCCCTTTTTTGATATATAACAAGCATAGAAGCCCCGCACGACACACTAGCGGTATCAAACGTCTTCCCGCCCTTTCCCAACTATGATGGACAGCTCACTCAAGGGACCTCGGCGCCTTTTGGCGTGGTGGCAAAGTTACAGGCACACATGGTCAGTGGAGACAAATCTTCTGGCTCTTTACGCAGCTGCAGTGTAGGAAAAGCACTATACATTTACCCAACGAAGAAGCACTTACTGATTAGCCAGTAGAAAGTACTCCAGTTGAGTAGAAGGAAATCGCAAAATAATCCGCAGACCGCAGATTCGCAAAATTCACCCATACTTAACGATCAGTCCCATGCAAAATTGCACAATGTTCCTGTTAGTTGATCCTCTCAGCAAGCACACGCTTCCTCACAGTGATTACAACATAGTCTTTGGCGGTCACCTGGTTTGACGCGGCGCATTCGCAGCTGAGGTTTCAGTCAGCTGATCCTCTCAGCCTGAAGGCTTTTCACTCAGCGTACGCATTCCACCATCGGAGTGCGGAGCGTTCAACAGCTGAGGTTTTCAGTCTGCCTTCCTGTCAGCTGATCTACGAACGCTTGAGACGCGCTCTGTCTACGATGATTTCAGTGCCCCAGGCGATCTGTTTCTGAGTGCAGGGTGGTTCGCGTCTGTGATTCAGTCAGATTTAATGATGTACGTTCTGTCTGCAGTGTGTTCAGTGCCCCATGCGGTCTTCTTCTGAGGGCAGAGCGATTCACCTCTGAAGTTCCAAACAGTTTCCAGTCAGCTGATCATTACAACATGCGCATGAACACGCGTTCCTTCCATTGTGTACAACCTGCCTGGGAGTGATCGACTGCCTCTGCTTCCTGTGAGTTCAGATGTGCTTCAAAGGAATATCATCTAACTGTTCATCAGCCCTGTTGTCTCCTGTGCAGCATGTACATCCTATCGCTGACAGGCACAGCTATATATATATATATATATATATATATATTCACTGAAAAAACCATAGGTTATAGACCATATATAGTTAGGAATTAGCATTTAAAAAACCTTATTTTACTCACACAAAACCATTGAAATTCCATATATAGTTAGTTGTACTAACTATATATCGCGCACCCGCAATCCACTGCTGATGATGTCACATATTACATCATTCATGACATGGTCAGTGACATCACTGATGACATCACTGATGACATCTCAAATGACATCACTGATGACATCACTGATGACAACATCCAGTGACTGTATGTTTCTGTAAAGTTAAAATATGTCTTATATATTGAAGAATGAGTGGATGTATAAGTGTCTGGATGATGTATTTAGTAGGTGCATGACTGACTGTATAAGTGAGTGATTAAATGTGTCTCACTGAGTGCATGGGTTAGTGACTAAACTGTTTTAAATTGTGCACCATTGTGTCTGTTGTTTTGTAATCTGATGCATGTGTTGATCATTAGCTATATGACTAACTATATGGGTTATTGATTAGTTGGCCAAGTATTTGTATGGGAGACTGAGTGTGTGTGTGGGTGGCTGGGAGGTGTATGACTCTGTGCATAGATGTGTGAGCAGTTGATTCACTAGATGTATGGGTTCAAAAGTGCATGTGGAAACAGCTGTATGGGCGGTTTACTGTGTGCATGAGTGTATTGGTGAGTGAATGGATATCTCAGTGCTACATGTCAAAGTAAGTACATATGTAAAACACAGTACATGTGGTAGTTGACATATATAAATAACTGTGCATAAGAGCCAGTGAATGTGTGAGTGGCTGTATGGATTATTGTGAACTTGTATCAGGGATTGTATAACAGAGTAAATATGTGTTATTATATGTTTCAATAAGTAAGGTGTGTTTAACGATATAGTTGAGCAAATGGAGGTGTGATTGATTCTTTGCAAGACTGATTAGGTGTGTGAGTAACTCCATGGATGAGTGACAGTCTGTGAGTGTCTGTTTACACTGAGTGTATCTACGGTTATATTAGAGTCTGAAGAGGTTCATCGTATCATCACATGAATGATGTCATGAGTAATGTCAAATGAGATGTCATCAGTGATGTTATGAGTGATGTCATTTGAGATGTCATCAGTGATGTCATCAGTGATGTCACTGACCATGTCATGAATGATGTAATATGTGACATCATCAGCAGTGGATTGCGGGTGCGCGATATATAGTTAGTACAACTAACTATATATGGAATTTCAATGGTTTTGTGTGAGTAAAATAAGGTTTTTTAAATGCTAATTCCTAACTATATATGGTCTATAACCTATGGTTTTTTCAGTGAATTTTCAAGGTTTTGTAAATGCTAATTCCTAACTATATATGGTCTATAACCTATGGTTTTTTCAGTGAATTTCATAGGTTTTTTAATAGAAAATCTTTATAAAAATAATACATTTTAAATCTAATTTTATATTTTATAATTTTTTAATTTTTTTTAATATTATTTTTAGTGCGCTCCCGGGGCGCGGACAGGTGAACGCACGGGTAAGCGCAATCTTGCGGCGCGCCCCAGGGCGCGTACTAATGCGCGTCCCGGAAGCGCTATTGCCGAGAACGAAAACAACATTGTGACGTATCGCGTAGCCGCCACGCATTGCGTCATAAGACACGTATCGCGTAGCCGCGAGATGCGTCTTATGATGCACCGCGTAAGCGCACCCGGAAGCGCATACGATCGCGCAACGTAAGCGCCCCGATGCGCTTACGATACACGCCCGGGACGCGCCCCGGGGCGCGTAGCGTAAGCGCGTCAAACCATGTGACTTTAAAATAACACTTTTCATTGGTTCAGAACTTTTTTTTTCCAAATTGTGTGAAACCCACCCATTTCTCTCACTATTGCTTTGTACTTGGAGAGAGCAAGAGCTGTTGTGTCTACTCTATCTCCTACTTTTCTGATCTCCAGCAATGGCTGCAAGAGAGTCATCCAGCAGTGATTCAGAGGGATTTTTAGATGAGGACCCTCCTCAGCAAAAGAAAAAAACCCATTTCATCTGGAAATTTTACGAAATCCCAGAAGGACAGAAAAAAGTCAACGCTCCCAAAGTAACATGCAAAATATGTGGGAGTAGTTTATCCAGAGGCAATCCTCTGAAAAAATAAAGTTTTGGGAATGCTAATTTGATCCGGCATGTGAAAAGAAGACACCCTAACAACTTTGCCAGGGAGAGTGTCAGAGAGCTGGCACGGAATGTACCCACAGATGGCGGCAGCACCTCCACTGGTGGAGCAACACCTTCGGGACCACCCCGTGGAAGAATGGTCCCTAACATTCAGCCGGTGTTTGCGGGCATCAAATTTTCGTGCACAGAGTGTGACGAACTGCTCTGCTATGGGGAGCAGAGTGTTGAACTGATTGCCCTAAAGAAACAGCAACACCGCTGCTCTTCCAGTCCCTAAATGTTCAAATTTTTTTGCTCCTGTTGAGCAGTTTTGGAATCCTTGTTTTTGTTTTTCCCTTGAAAAAAATCCCAAAAAAATATAAAATTGTTTTAAAAAGTCTAAAAAAATATAAAACAACAAAAACAAAAAAAAATATATAAAACAACAAAATCAAAAAAAAAGTTCTTTTCAGAACTACCTCCAATTTTTAAAAAGAAGCTTTATTTTTTTAAAAGTCTGTCATTTTTAATCTCCATGGTACGCTCCCCCATACGCTCCCCGGTGCGCGTACCGGGCGCTCACCCCCGCAAAATTGATTTTTTTTTTATTTTTTTTTTCACCCGCGGGAGCCTTTTATGGCCCCCACATGAAACCTAGGGGGTCAGGGGGTGTGTACCCTGCCCCCTCTTGCTCATTTCCCCCTTTGATTTTTGCCACCTCTTGTGTCTCAATCCTACCGAGACACAAGATGGCGGCCGCTGCGGACTGTTTCGAATGTTTACAGACACCCGAGAACCAATCAGCTTGCCGTGCGCAAGTCGCGTTGCGCGCCTGGAGCGCTCCCCGGTACGCGTACGGAGGAGCGCTCCAGGTGCGGCTCTAGATATATATCTTTTTTTGAACGTTAATTTCTCAAAATCCACTGTAGCACATATATTGAGACCTACAAAAGGCACATCGGGCTACCAGTCCCTACAATTTTGCCAAGTTTCGTGCAAATCCATTCAGCCGTTCGGGCTAAAAGTGAGGCCAACCGCCCTATGGAAATTAACATGGGAAAAACACGTTTTGGGACCCCCCTTTTTTCTCAGCCCCCCCTTGACAAACCCCCCCCAAATTTTCAGTGGCTGCTCAGAAACAAAATGTTCCATTTTCCTGAAAATTTCAGCCAATTCCGTCCACAAACGCCAAAGTTATTAGACATAGAATTTTCAAAAATCCCATAGAGAAAAAATCCTAACTATATATACCTACTGGCGACCGCCAGTAGGTAATATATATATATATATATATATATATTACCTACTGGCGGTCGCCAGTAGGTATGTATAGTTAGGATTTTTTCTCTATGGGTTTTTTGAAAATTCTATGTCTAATAACTTTGGCGTTTGTGGACGGAATTGGCTGAAATTTTCAGGAAAATGGCACATTTTGTTTCTGAGCAGCCCTTGAAAATTTGGGGGGGTTCGTCCAGTGGGGGCCGAGAAAAAAGGGGGGTCCCAAAACGTGTTTTTAACATTGAGTTTTCCATAGGGCGGTTGGCCTCACTTTTAGCCCGAACGGCTGAATGGATTTGCACGAAACTTGGCAAAATTGTAGGGACTGGTAGCCCGATGTGCCTTTTGTAGGTCTCAATATATGTGCTCCAGTGGATTTTGAGAAATTAACGTTTAAAAAAAGATATATATCTGTAAGCGCGGACCAGGCAGCGCTCTGGTTCGCGGACTTTTCGCGCAACGGAGCTTTGTGAAGCGAAGCTGATTGGTTCTCCGGCGTCTGTCAACATTCCAAACAGTCCGTAGCGGCCGCCATCTTGTCTCTCGGTAGGATCGAGAGACAAGAGGAGGTCAAAACAAAGGGGGAAATAACTATAAGGGGGCATAGTAGATCCTCGCTGACCCTCTAGGTTTGATGTGGAGGTTTTAAAAGGGCCCCGCGGGGCAAAAAAAAATAATACAAATAATAATTGAACGGCTGAATGGATTTGCACGAAACTTGGCAAAATATTAGGGACTGGTAGCCCGATGTGCCTTTGCTAGGTCTCAATATATGTGCTCCAGTGGATTTTGAGAAATTAACGTTCAAAAAAAGATATATATCTGTAACAGCGCTCCGCTTCGCGTAACGGAGGTTTGCGAAGCTGATTGGTCATTCTGTCACTGGGCTATAGTTGGGCTACATCTGGCTGATATTTGGGCTACATTTGTTTTTTTGTGTGTCTGGAGGCCATCTTTGGGCTACATTGGGCTACATTGGGCTTCATTGGGCTACATTCGGCTAATTAGCAAATAGCTCATCGCAAACTAGGAATGGTAAAGAATCGCTATTTATTCCTTAAAGTTCGCTATTTAGGAAATGCAAATAACTTTGATGATACATATGGCGGTTCATCTCTAACAAGATAAGAAGCATAGGGATACATTTATGATGACTGGCGCTTCACCAGGGATGTGTTAGTCATTCTGTGCCGCTGTTCCGTCACCTATGGTGTGCTGCATTTACAATGCGGCGCATCATGGGGCAAAAACAGCACAGATGCGTGATGTATCTGTGCCGTAAAGGTGGCGCATTGCTGGAGTTGTATCGCAAGTGTGATGAAGCTCCAGCAAGGGTCGGGGGTGCCCCTGTCGCAGGGTTTCTGTTCTCACACAGAACTGTGGACAGAGGATTGGAACCTCGGCGAATGCATTGCTGGAGTTGTATCGCAAGTGTGATGAAGCTCCAGCAAGGGTCGGGGGTGCCCCTGTCGCAGGGTTTCTGTTCTCACACAGAACTGTGGACAGAGGATTGGAACCTCGGCGAATTAGGGTGTCCCAAAACTCACGTTAGTAATCAAAAACTATTTAGCAAGCTAGGTACAGTGTCACATTGGATATAACAAACTCTCAATGTTTAGACAATCCAGAATATGAACTTATAGTACCTCAGGATACGTGGAACTCATGAACAGTCGGTCGTTATAGATTTCTTAGAAACCAGAACATGGAGTTAAGAAGAACAGATGTGTATTTGAAATGTTTATTTACTAATGCCGTCTTCTCAGGCGTAGTACCTTAGATAATAAAAGTACACATATTATCAGTAGCAAAATTACCAGCATAGTTACTAGTACATAAAAAGTGAATGGTGATAGTATGTTAACATGCTGTAAATGAATAAGAGTTAGCAACACTTATAAGCAGCCGCGGGCCGTGGAGGGAGTTACGGTGAGGCAGGGAGGCGGGGAGGGGGAGAAGCAGGGTGGAGAATACAAGTACACATATTATCAGTAGCAAAATTACCAGCATAGTTACTAGTACATAAAAAGCGAATGGTGACAGTATGTTAACATGCTGTAAATGAATAAGAGTTAGCAACACTTATAAGCAGCCGCGGGCCGTGGAGGGAGTTACGGTGGGGCAGGGAGGCGGGGAGGGGGAGGGGCAAGGTAGAGAGGGCTCCACCCTGCTTCTCCCCCTCCCCGCCTCCCTGCCCCATCGTAACTCCCTCCACGGCCCGCGGCTGCTTATATCTCACCCTCCCTAATACACATATTATATTATTTGCTAAGAAGGTCTCTTTGTGTTGGTTTAGGGCGTGCCCATACTTTAGTGTCTTAGATTTGAAGGAATCACATCAGCATACACCAGCTCTCTCTTCATGTGAACCGCATCAACTGTTGTGTATGTGTGTTCGGCAAAGCAATATAAAACCCGCCTCATGCCCAGAATTGACAGAAGTTGCACTTATGTTATGAGTATGAAGTCGTGGAGATCAGACCTCATAACAATTCTGTATCGTGTTGTTCTTGAAACTTTAGCACTCGCTGTACAGATATAGTTTAACAAGTAAAGCAGATAGTAGACCAATAACATATTATTCTCATGTAAACCACGATGAACTACTAGGTGGAAAGCTAAAGCAACAACTAAGTGTCGTGTGCAGAAGTTGCAAAAAAGGAAAAATGGCGTTTAAACCGGTAATGAGCCCATGCTAACTTAACACGGTGTAAAGATATCCAGGACCTAGATGACACCTCCTCATGATCCGGAAACGAACTGAATAAGATAATAGAAGTGCCATCTCATGAGAGCAGATTGCAAGTTTATATGTGGACGGTCCGCAAGGTAAAGCATTAAAAACTAGGAAAATTCAATGCTAAAGAAAAATAAAACAGCCAAGTACTTTATCGAGTCTTAAGCCAATAGGCAAGGTAAATAATAAAAACTTGACAAATAAGTCAATGAATTGTCAATGAAATGCTAGTACTCAGCATATCAAACATGAAAAAGGTCTATGACATAACTGTGTATGCAAAATAAGCTGCAACAGCCTCCAATAGGAAGTCACCGTCTTCATCCGAAAACAGTTCAGCCATCCAATTTAAAAGCGGAAAAGAACATACGTGCTCTCCCAGCACCGGATCCTCTATCACCATCAGAGGACAGCTCGGTGGGTTTTCAAGAAAGCTCTGTTCCAAGAAAGACTGTGCTGCCGCCAGTAAATTCCAGGGACCAAGTAGTCCATGCATCAATGCCACAGCCATAATCCTTTCGCCAGGACAAACCAACTCGTGAGTAATGATAGGAGTCATCAGCTGATTAAAGTCGACGTCAGGAGAAACCGGTCCGCAGAGACACAAATCAATGGCCCAATCGAAATCACAGGTCAGGCAGTGAAATACAGGCTGGACACAGGTGAAGTAGGAGAACCGAAAAGATAATCCATATGCCGTGCTTAATATCGCCAACGGCATTGTGCCATAATATTCTAGCATGCGATTGCGGAACAGTGTCAGCAGCTGCAGGGTCGGAGGTTGCATAGGAGGGACATCCATATTTAAAAATGTAAAAAAGCACAAGAGCGTCCGCTGGTAATGCAAGTAAAAATGCCAATCCACGAACCAGAGTGCAGAAAATACAATGAAAGGGAGCAGGGATGACTCCAAAGATTTTCTCAAATGAAGTCACGAGACCACTGGTAACAACTTTAAAAAAGTGTGCCAGGGATTTTGTGGAGGATGCGTTAAAGATAGTCGGAAACATGTTGCTGAAATTGAAAGGCAAACCTGTGTACGGGTGTTCGCTATGTGAAGTACGAAAGTTTCACGGGCCGAACTCAAGGCCACCTCTCTCTGAGACAAAAGAGCTCTTATTCTTGCCATGCCGTTGAAACGTGTCCCAAGGTTGGTATTTGTGGCCAGATTGAAAACTCCCTATGTTCATGTGTGGGAGGAAATAGAACATTTCTGCAGCAAATAACCCGTTCACTTACTGTTACGATAAAAGGAATACTTTTAATTAACTCAGAACAATCTTCATTATTGAGCATCAAATAACTACCATTTTCCAACAACTTGAACGTGGGGATGATAGCAGGAACTGGCGTGCCTTGCAACACGCAAGCCATATTTGGTCGGTGTTTGTTGCATGAATCGTGTAACTGTATGTGCCTACACATTAGTGAATGATCTGGCGTCTCAGTGCATTCCTCTCCATTCAGATAAACTTCTTGATCATCTTTGAAACATCTGTATGTGTATGGAAGCGACCAGACCTCATGAACAAAAGCACTACCTAAAGGTTCATAACGACCTATTGGTATATATTTCATACAATTTGAAAACTTATATAAAGCAAAAGGCAGCGTTATTAAACCGTGGATAAGGCATGTTGCCAAAAAACCCGCAATCCTCTGCTGATGATGTCACTGAGCATGTCATGAATGATGTAATATGTGACATCATCAGCAGTGGATTATGGGTAATGGTATCTCTAGTTTACTCCCCTATAGCTGTCTTTCTTTTAACATAAGTGTGTGTTTCCTTCCCTTATACTTACTGTTTTTGGTTCGCTTCCAGTTCGCGTACCAGCGAGCGAACTAGGAAGCGAACTAAGAGAAATAGAGGTTGGCACAGTTCCAAATATTGTACCAATTTTTTAATAACGGGGAGGTAGTTCTGAAAAGAACTTTTTTTTTTATTTTTCTGAACATTTTTTTACTGTTTTTGAATTTTTCGGAACAGTTTTATATTTTTTTGGGTTTTTCTTGGAGGGGGCAATGAAAACGATTCATTGTAAAGGGCTCAACAGGAGCAACAAAACAAAAAAAAGAAGTATTTATTATTTTGGGCGTTTCGGACAAACTTGCATATGATAGTCAATAGCTCTGTTGATCAGAGTGATGCTTTTTTCTCCGTAGGAAATGAATCCATCGCAAAATGCGCAGGTGTGTTTTACATCACCAAATCTCATTTGTATATTTGGCACCATCTCCCTGCCCTCTGGTCCCGTTACTTCCGGTACAACAGATCTTCTGGCCATAATAGGGAGATTATCTAGGTCGTTCCGAAACTGTGCAGCACTGTAGTTGTTAGGATGCCACCTAGTCATATGGCGATGCATTGTGTAGTTTCCGAAACTGTATTTTTTGTCGGTCCCTCTGGACAGTCTATCTTGACATATAAGGCAAGTTACGTATCTTGCATTTACTTTTTTCTGACCTTTGGGAATTTTAAAAAATTGCCAAATGAAGTTTTCTTTCCGGTGAGACGTCTTGGGCTGCTCAGGCAAAAACTGCCTCTCTTCGTGCTCGTCCTCCTGTTCCTCTTCTTCTTCTTCTTGTTGAATTACAACTTGAGCAGGTGGTCCACTCTTCCTTGGATGTGGTGGAGGTGGTGGGGAAGCACCAGCTGAAGCTACTAAAGAAGCCATTGCTCAGTGATCACAAAGGGTCTTTCTCTCACAATGATGAAAGTCAGAGTGAGGAAAGAAGGAGGGATTTTCATCATTTGGGAAAAACAAGAGTTCTCAACCAATCAAAAGTGTTCATTTTAGATTATATGACCTAGTCTTACATCATTAGGAAACCAAAAGTGAAATGAACCAATGAAAAGTGTTATTACCAAGTCACATGACTTGCTGTGTTTACGTTAAGCGCTTTGCAGGGCCTCCCGGTTTGCTTCCAGAAACCTGCGCTTTGCGACTCGCTTCGCGTACCAGTTCGCTAACGTAGCACGTCATATGACGTATCACGCGACAACGTGAAACGTCATGCGGACGGGAGGCGTCACGATGTTGTTTTCTAACGCGGCACTTGCGGTAAAGAAACGTTTACCGGCTCGCGGTCTATTTCGCGGCATCAAGGTCAGCTAACGGGAAGCTTCCCGATTCGCGAAGCGGGAACGAAGAAAAAAAAATATTTAAAAAAATTATTCATAAACATATAAAATATATTTTTGGAATTAAAGAAGAATACATTTTACAGCTACAGATATTAGCTGTTAAAAAACCTTGAAAATTCACTGAAAAAACCATAGGTTATAGACCATATATAGTTAGGAATTAGCATTTAGAAAACCTTATTTTACTCACACAAAACCATTGAAATTCCATATATAGTTAGTTGCACTAACTATATATCGCGCACCCGCAATCCACTGCTGATCATGTCACATATTACATCATTCATGACATGGTCAGTGACATCACTGATGACATCACTGATGACATCTCAAATGACATCACTGATGACAACATCCAGTGACTGTATGTTTCTGTAAAGTTAAAATATGTCTTAGATATTGAAGAATGAGTGGATGTATAAGTGTCTGGATGAAGGATTTAGTAGGTGCGTGACTGACTGTATGAGTGAGTGATTAAATGTGTCTCACTGAATGCATGGGTTAGTGACTAAACTGTCTTAATTTGTGCATCATTATGTCTGTTGTGATGTAAACTGCTGCATGTGTTGATCATTAGCTATACGAGAGGCTATATGTGTTATTAATTGGTTGCCCAAGTATTTCTATGGGAGATTGAGTTTGTGTGGGGGTGGCTGGGAGGTGTGTGACTCTGTGCATAGATGTGTGAGCAGTTGATTCACTAGGTGTATGAGTTCAAGAGTGCATGTGGAAAAAGCTACATGGGCGGTTGACTGTGTGCATGAGTGTATTGATGAGTGAATGGATATCTCAATGCTACATGTCATAGTAAGTACATATGTAAAACACAGTACATGTGAGAGTTGGCATATATAAATAACTGTGCATGAGAGCCACTGAATGTGTGAGTGGCTGTATGGATCATTGTGAACTTGTATCAGGGATTGTATAAGAGAGTAAATATGTGTTAGTATATGTTTGAATAAGTAAGGTGTGTATAACTGTATAGTTGAGGAAATGGAGGTGAGATTGTTTCTTTGCATGACTGACTAGGTGTGTGAGTAACTCCATGGATGAGTGACAGTGTGTGAGTGTCTGTATACACTGAGTGTATCTAAGGTTATATTAGAGTCTGAAGAGGTTTATCGTATTAGCACAAGAATGATGTCAAATGAGATGTCATCAGTGATGTCATCAGTGATGTCATTTGAGATGTCATCAGTGATGTCATCAGTGATGTCACTGACCATGTCATGAATGATGTAATATGTGACATCATCAGCAGTGGATTGCGGGTGCGCGATATATAGTTAGTGCAACTAACTATATATGGAATTTCAATGGTTTTGTGTGAGTAAAATAAGGTTTTCTAAATGCTAATTCCTAACTATATATGGTCTATAACCTATGGTTTTTTCAGTGAATATATATATATATATATATATATATATATATATATATATATATATATATATATATATATATATATATATATATATATATATATATATATATATATATATATTATATTATCCCCAGGACTGTTCCATTGAAATATTAATATCACAATTTCATAGTAATTTCCTGTATTGTTGACATATATTCAATTACAGTTTTTACAGAATTGTTTTGTATAAGGATATTGGGTTAGTTTCCCATAATTCTCTTCTGTTATTCTGATTCCTTCATTCTTCTTTCTTCCCTGTTTTCTCTATTCTCTCTTCATTTTTTTGTTTTACTTTCTTTCTCCCTGACCTCATTCGTGTTATGTTTTCCGCCTTGCAGTATGGTGTCTTTTGCAATGTCTCAACCCCCCTTTTTTGAGTGAAGAGGGTGATCCACTCATCCCTTGGAAAAGATGGGTAAATCTTTTTGAATCTTATCTAATCGCAATTGTGGGGGATAGATTTTCATCAGTACTCAAACAACACATTTTATTACACAAGTTAGGGAAACATGCAAGAGAAATCTATGATAATCTACCTGACACTATAATTGAAGGTGGAACTGGAAGTGAGGATGCTCATGGAGATCCCCAACATGATGTTTACCAAATTACCCTTAAAAAATTAGAGGACCAATTTGGAAAGAAAATCAATGTGGTTCGGGAACGTCATAAATTCTTCTCTAGGTCACTAGGGAAGAATGAGAGGGTAGCAAATTACATAGCTGTGCTAAGAGGTTTAGCTCCTACTTGTGATTTTTGCACATTACCAGAATCTCTTATTAGAGATCAATTGGTGAGGCGCGCAGCTAACAAGAAAATCTAAGAGAAATTGTTGGCGGAAGCCCCGGATTTAAAACAGGCAATTGACATTGCCAAGAGCATAGAGCATATAGCTTTTTGTATGACTGAAATGAGAGATGCTGTTGAAGTGAAAGAAATAAATGACATGGATGTACTCAAGGTGTCTACAAAAGAAGATAAAAGTAAAACATCCTCCACTGAAAATGTAAAACAAAAAGCAGATGTTTCAAAGTTTAAATGTTATTGTTGTGGTAATCCTAATCATTTGGCCAATAATATAAGATGTCCAGCTAAGAATGCTTTATGTAGGAAGTGCAACAAACGTGGACATTTTTCTAAAGTGTGTCATGATATGAAAAGAAATGCAACTCACATGGTTCATAATGAGAATGTGCCAAATGAAGACATTGTAGTGTGGGTAGTGAACCTTCAGAATGTATCTAACAGTAATTACCCTGAGTGTAAACATTTTCTTGATGATGTACCATACAAAGTTTTCTCAGACTCATGTTCCCCTTATACTCTAATCAATGAAACTACATTTAAGGCCAATTCCGGAAACAAGGAAAATGAAATTTTAACCCCTGATATTAACCCAGGTGCTTACAACCATGACCCTATAACCCTGGTAGGCATGCTTGTAATGCAAATTAACTTCAAAGACAGAGTTACAGTGTAGAAAATTTACATGACCAAACATGGGTTGAATTTGTTAGGGTGGAAACACCAGAAAGATCTAGGTATAAAATTGGATCCTAAAGCTTCAGAACCAGTGTATCTTGTAGAGAGACTGAGTATTGGGAATGAACTATGTGAAGAGTTTCCTGAAGTATTTTCGGATGAATTGGGTTTGTTGAAGGGTTTCCTCCATAAAATGTAATTGAAGAAACAATATAAATCCTCTGTCCACAAATCTATATCTGTCCCCTTACTTATAAGAGAACCCCTCATGAAGGAACTAGAGAAATTAGAGTCCAGCGAGGTGATTGAAAAGATTGAAAACTCAGAGTGGTTAGCTCCCATAGTGGTTGCATTCAAGGAAGGAGGAAAAGGTATCCGTTCATGTGTGGATCTTAGGGACCTTAACTTCAACATTTGGGTGGATAGACACCCAAGTCCTAAAATCAATGAAATGCTGTGTCATAAAAGGTGCCAAATTCTTCGGCGTCCTTGACCTCTCCTCAGCATACCATCAAGTAGCTCTCCACACTGATTCCACTGCCCTCACATCATTCATAACACCTTTTGGGGCCTACCAATTTAATAGAATGCCATTTGGAATGGCATCAGCTGCGGCTGTATTCCAACGGATAATGCAACACATTTTGAAAGGTTTGGGCAAAGTGATGTGCTTCCAGGATGACATCCTGATATACGGAGAGTCAGAAATGGAACACAACAAAATCCTCAGAGAGGTCCTGTGTAAGCTGAGCAAGGAAGGTTTCACCACTCACAAAGATAAATGTAAGATCGGTGTGAAATCAGTAACATATTTGGGCCACACCATCTCTGAACAAGTTATTAGACTTAAAACCAGTTTGGTAGAAGTTGGCCCCTGCTCCCACTAACAAAGAAGAGATCAAATCCTTTCGAGGCCTAGTAGAATATATATATATTTTTTTTTAACAAAGCAAAGGTGCACCACCCAGAAATTCTATCGGCAAAAGCAACTCAATTGTCCATAATCAGAGAATAAAGAAGTCTTCGATTTTCTTTTTTCTTTATTTTTATTCCAGGAAAAACACAGCATTCAACACAACGGACAACCGGCGTGTTTCGTCCATTTACAGGACTTCTTCAGGGCTGTTAAGTACGAACTAATAAAAATACAAATATAAGGACAAACTTCCAACAAATATATGATGCTTCATATAAGAGGACAAAGCATGGTTAGTTTGTCATAAAAGCACAACAAAGACAGACTGACAAAATATTTAAGACATTACAACATTGTCATGTGTTACAAACACAATGATACATAAAAACTCTTTGCTCTTACACATAGGGCAGAGATACATAAAAAGAAGACACAAACAGGCCCAGCCGGGACTGTGCTCATCCATACGACCCCCATATGTACATGTCTCCTACGGCAACATACTACATGGAAGAAACACTAAAAGCTAATATCATGGATTTCAAAAGAAAGAAGGGAGTTACCAAGTGAAATCTACTAAAGCACCCATAGAAAGCAGTCAGAATAATGAGAGTAAAGATTAAATAATAAGTTGGGACGACGGAAGAAGAGAGGAAAGGAGAGTATAAAGGCACCCGTGAGTAGGTACGGTGTAACATCATAATGATATTGAACGTGATAATGTACTAAAGAATTTGTAAAGTATCAACACATCAAGAAGCATAAAAGCACCCAAGGGTACAGAAAGTATACCTTCTAGAGCCAATATAATGATGAGGTTAAAAAGAAGAGAAAAGAAGAGCACCCGGTTTGATCAATCACATCAAACCTAAGAGAAAGGCGGAAAGAATACAGAGAGCGCAAGTCACCAATATTACACTCAATTCATGCTAATGCAGACTCTAAACTAAGGAAGAGAGAGGGGAGTGGTACCAACCATAATAGTAGGGTAGGCTCAAACCCATTCAGGCGTATTGGGTAGGGTGTGTGATTTCTCACTGGTTTTTGTTCCCCGTCAAGGGCAGTCTATAAGGAACGAGTCAATAGTCAGGTGCAACATAAAGGACAAATAAGGTAATATCAAGCGAATCTTGCATCCCTTAGCATGATCACTTACATTAGGTTCAAAGTAGTGATCCTGTATTTTCTTGATAAAAAAGTAAAGTTGACCAGCAGGGCCATGTCCAAGTTTGAAGGCGTCGTTCCCCGACACAAACGGTCTACAAAGTATAGAGCAAATAATTGAATTCAAACTTATAAATGAGAAGTGATAATGTCGCAATGGGTTTATTAACTCGTCTGACGAACACTTACTTTAAATTAAGAGATATTATCCAGAATATAGGTCTCAATAAATATTAAAAATAGTCAGCAAGACCATGTCCAATTTGACAGGCGTCTGAATCTGCGAACCTCAAAATGGATACAACAATGGGACAGCAGCGAGAAATGTCTGGAATCAAAATAGATTAAAATGAGGAAACAGGTAGGTAATTATTACCTGTACTGTATTTAAATCGGCAGCTTCTCATGTATATCACAGTTGCCTGTAAGTAGTTTCACAGTTAAGCCGCATACTTTGAAGTTGACGCATACCTTTCTAGCACGGTTCTTTTACCATCCAGTCCCGTCCATATAATAATGCCTTAATGCAGGGTATGTGCCTGGTGTAATGGGAACCGTATTACACCTAGGAAGTAAGTATAAAAATAAATATTAAAAGGGGGAAATGCCTTACCTGTGACAACATCAGTCAATCATATAATAAATGCAACCAAGGAGCTAAAAGGCCACATTCCAAGGTAACAATAGTCATAGTAAATACAAACATACCTTTCAAATAACAAATCAGAAAACGTCCTGTAGCGCTCCTAGGGGGATTCCTTTTATGTACGATATGAGCCTAATATTGTAGGTATCGTGGAGCACCTGGGGGGCAAGTGTATAGAACCATTTAGATGACATCACATCGCCACAGTTTTGAAAATATAACCATGCAAGATAATCCTAGGGTCTATTCAGATACCTAAGAAAATTGATACCCACTCCCGTATTAACAGACAAGGGGAAAAAGAGTGTATATAGTCTTACCTAAAATTATTAAATACGAAGCGGGCGTTCCCAAACAGATGTGCTTGTAGGATATTATTCCCCAAAGCATCTTGAAACCAGCCTGAAAATGAATATATCAGGGTACGGCCTAAGTTGCACGCAACAGAGAACATTCTCCTATTAAGTAGCGACTCATTTAGTGAGTGCATTTGCAAATAGCCAATGTCCCACAATCCCATCCAAACATCACATAAGAAAGCGTTCAGTGGCACACTGACTATCCATTACAGGGGGGCGGTGCTTGCTCGCGACCAGTATGGCCGCTTGAGCCCCGAGCTCCATCTCGTCGTGACAATTTCCTGATTATATCCTGCATCACCAATTTGAGTTTGGCCTCCAAAGACCTTGCACCTGCTGTCAGTGGGGTAGCGCCGCTGTCGGAAGAAACTTTTGCCCACTTTAGGGGTGTGAGCCCTGAGAAAACGCGGCGACAATCGGGCGCAGCTTCCGGCCCGAAAAGCCACGTAATGTGGTGAGTGGCGGGATGGCGCCGCGTCACGGGACATGCGGCATCGCCTCCAGCGCCTGATGGGGAGTATGGCTGCGGCCCACGGAATCCTAAGCAGACACCAGGCGGTGCGGGACAGGCGTATTACGGCGGGGAGTGAGTAGCGCTACCCCCCCTTCCATCCTTCCTCCCCTACGGACATGGGACTGTTGCCGAACCCTGGAAAGACGACAGTGACGGGGGACTTGGTGTGCGGCAGAGGCTCTGGTCCGCGAGATTGTGGCTGCGGCAGGGGGCAGGAGAGGCCCCGATTGTGTCAGTGGGGGCAGGACGAGCAGAGCAGCAAGAAAATGTCAGACCTCTGAGGCGGAAGCCGGAGGTGTTTTCGTTCGTTTTTTAAACTGTGTGAAATTGTGTTTAACTGTGTTTTTAAATTACTGCACCTACCCAGAGCTATTTGCAGATAGTCCCGCCAAGCTGGCACCCTAGAAACAGCGGATCCTAGCGCTGTTGAAAGGGAAAACATCCCACGGATGCCATCGCTGATAACGCGAGGCCACGCCCACCCGCTAGGCCACGCCCATCTCCAAGCCTATGTAAGCGCTGATTGATAGCGCGACGCATGGAAATGTCAGACCTCTGAGGCGGAAGCCGGAGGTGTTTTCGTTCGTTTTTTAAAACTGTGTGAAATTGTGTTTAACTGTGTTTTTAAATTACTGCACCTACCCAGAGCTATTTGCAGATAGTCCCGCCAAGCTGGCACCCTAGAAACAGCGGATCCTAGCGCTGTTGAAAGGGAAAACATCCCACGGACGCCATCGCTGATAACGCGAGGCCACGCCCACCCACTAGGCCACGCCTATTTCCTTTCTCCATAAATGTGCTTCCCACGCAAGCGCAGCGGACGAGCGCAGCGGGAGCGCCGTTTGGGCGCCAAAGTCTAGCCCGTCTGCGCCCGTCCGCGGCCGGACGGGGCGCGGGGTCAGAGCCTCTGTCACCTCTAAGTCCCTCGATATACGGTATGACAGACAAGAATTGTTAGATCTATGCCCTACCATTGCCCTTCGCTGTAAACACTCTATGGAGGCTACATCGATACATAGCTGCACTTTATGCACCTTCACTCCTGATAAATGCCTCACCACATTTAACACGAAAGGGCTGCTAAAAGCGGCGTTGCTGAATTGCAGATCCCTTAAGAAACATCGTACTCAAATTTATCATCTCCTTGAGGATGAGGAACTCAACATCTTGTTTCTCACCGAGACCTGGTTAGATGAGCATTCTGACCCTGATATAATAGAGGCCATGCCACCTGGATATTCCCTCTCCAGACTCGATAGGAAGGATGGCAGAGGTGGGGGTATTGCTATAGCAACTAAGGCACCCTTAGAATGCTCCCTATCTCCCCTCTCAATAGATCATAGTGAAGCAGGTTCCTTCACTATCTTAATAGGGCCGAAACACTCCCTTTCAGGTATCCTTGTATATCGACCCCCAGGAAGGCTTCACGACTTTACATCTAGCCTTATTGAAGCTACAACTCACCTAGCACTGAGAAAAAACAGATTTCTAGTGCTGGGAGACTTGAATGTCCACTTTGACAATCCCCTTGATAGTGAGGCCTCGGACCTAAAGGATGATTTGCTCTCCTTACAGTTAGAGCTCAAAAACCAGGACCCAACTCACCAACTAGGACATTTGTTGGATCCCATTTTTGGGAACTGGAACGGAGTACTCCCTCTGCCCCCACTACCGATACCCTGGTCTGACCATTTCGTGATTCCGATGCAAATACAGATTGCTGCTACCGAACTCAGTCCTGATACTGCTCAACGCTATCAATGTAGAAAATGGAAACATTTCTCCCTTGACACCTTCATTAAGCTACTTGATAATGCTGGTCCTCCTGGAGGGTTTGACTGTGAGACAGCCTATAATCAGCTACAAAAACGTATCTTAACAGCTTTAGATAGCACTGCCCCTACTCGCACGCTGACCAAAACCAAGAGGGCCAGTAAAGCTAATCCGTGGTTCACCCAGGAACTACGTTTAGCCAAATCCGCATGTAAAAAACTTGAGCGGACATGGCGCATCAATTTCTGCCCAAAAATTAAAACCTTGTATAAAAAAGCTCAAAAAGACTATAACAAAATGATTCGAGCCTCCAAAGCATCCCACTATAACACTCGTATCACGGAAGCAGAGAGTTCCTCGAAAGAGCTTTTTAAGATCTTTAAAGAAATCTCTATAATGACTTCGAACAATACTTTCCATAATGATTCGGTGGATACTTGCAACAAGATCGCCAAGTATTTTGCTGGCAAGATCACTGACATTTATGCCAACTTCTCGGGTAATATATAACCAGGACACGACTTTGTTGAGAGGGAAGATGCCGCTTCCACAGACTTCTGCCTGTGTAACTTCACGGTCCCTTCCCCGGAAACCTTTATAAAAACATGCCAAAGCATTAAATCTGGCTCCCCTCGGGACCCTGCTCCTCCCAAAATAGTAGCTACTAGTCTAGCTGTCCTGGAGCCGCACCTTAGATATGTGTTACAAATCTCCTTCTCTACAGCCTGTCTGCCTGAAGACTGGAAAAAAGCAATCGTACTTCCTATAAAATAAAAGCCCAATGTGAGTCAGGAAACCCTAGAGAATTTAAGACCTATATCTCTGCTACCTTACCTAGCAAAAGTCGCAGAGAAAATAGCCAATACTCAACTTATGGCTCACCTTGAATCTCAAAATGCTTTACATAGCTCTCAGTCTGGTTTTAGATCGGGCTACTCAACAGAAACAGCGCTCCTGAGAGCGACTGAAACCTTACGGGAGGGAGCAGATGAGGGTAAGACCATGGCACTCATTATGTTGGACCTCAGTGCCGCGTTTGACACTGTAGCACACTCCATCTTGCTACAGTGTCTAAACAAAGCTGGGGTCACCGGGAAGGCATTGGGCTGGCTGAAAGCTTTCTTAACCAACTGGAGCTTTCAGGTTCAGAGAGGCAACTTTCTCTCGGACAGCATAGCTTTAGACCAGGGGGTACCTCAGGGCTCGGCCCTGAGTCCCACCATGTTCAACCTCTACATGGCCCCGCTGGCAGGGGTGGTCCAATCGTACGGCGTAGAGCTAGTCTCGTACGCCGACGATACCCAACTGCTGATCTCCCTGTCCCAAGCCCCCTTCTTGGCTGCCGAAAACTTTAAAACCTGTATGAGCGATCTTGCAGATTGGATGACCCAACACTGCCTCAAACTTAACGGCTCTAAAACTGAGGTGTTAATAATTGGAGGTAAGGATACAAGCTGGACCAAAGAGTGGTGGCCATCCTGTCTGGGGTCTTTACCCACTCCTAGCAGAGAAGCTAAAAATCTAGGTGTATGGGTGGATACCAAACTCTCCTTTGACAGCCATGTAAACAAAATTGTAGGGAAGTGCTTTGGGGTCATGAAAACTCTCAACCGTACCCTGGACCTCCTCCCTTTGGAGGCCAGGCGTACCATGACTCAGGCCCTAGTAACTTCTCGTATGGATTATGGCAACGTGCTTCTTCTTGGTACTTCGGAAAAGAACGTTAGGAGACTGCAGGTACTACAAAATTCAGCAGCACGGTTAGTATTGAGACTTCCTAGAAGAGCTGCTTCTAAACCCACCCTGGCAACCCTGCCTATTAGGAAGAGAATTCTGTTTAAAGCACTCCTCTTGTGCAATAGAATTATCTCTCATAAAGCACCATCCTACTTGTCTGACCTAGCTGTTCCATACGAGCCAAACAGAGCACTACGCTCGATGGGAAAGGGCCTCCTCATGATCCCCCGTATAAAAAAATCCAGAATGGGAGGTCGGTCTTTCCGTTCCCTGGCAGCAATCAAATGGAACTCCCTTCCCACCAATATTAGGCTAGCAAATAATGAAGCCACCTTCAGAAAACTACTAAAAACGTACCTATTTGCCCTTTAGGCTCCCTACCTCCACTGTTCTCTGACACTTTCCTTTAGCACGGGGATACGCCGGGAGGCGTCACCAGGCGCTTTATAAACCCCTTTATTATTATTATTATTATTAAGAACAATGGAGCCCCATTAACGGGCCGGGAGTGCCATCTGGCTCACTACTCAGTTAACGGAAGAAGCAGGTAGGGTACAGGAGGTGCCCCCAGCTTTTCTGCCTTGGGTGCCCACATTCTGGTTAGCAACTAGGAGGACGATCGATCGAGCTGCGTGGGCAGCATCACCCTACTGACGCAAGACTTTGGGTCGGAGAGTGCAGCGCAGTCCGCGTAGGCCCAACTCGGTCGCCCCTACACGGTCACTCGGACGTGTGGGGAAGTGTGGAGGATCATTCCCCTCCACCCTGCATACTACTGGCTGTGGCATGCGGAGGTGAGGAGAGTTCCTGAGGAGAGATTGCGCAGTGACCCGGGCGCACTTGTGGTGTGTAGAGGCGGACTGGCGGAGCCGGTCGGTGGAGGAGGGGACTTGGGAGAGATGGAGCTTAACAGCAATGATTGAAAGGATCTGGGCCTTCCTGGGCCTGGGTAACACGTGCAAACCAATGGCCTGAGGTGCCCATCAGTGCAGCTTGCGGGTTGGTGACCCTCCTCCCCCCTGAATCGGCGCGTCCTGTCAACCATTGTAGTTGAGCCTGGTATTACGCATGCGACCCCAGTGGCCCCCCCCACAAAGCAAAATGGGACGAGGAGACAAAACCCAGTCTAAGCTGCCGTTCAAACAGAAACGCTCAAAATCCCACGATGCCGACGATGCTGAGTCCATGAGACAGCAAGCAACGGAGAGCGAACACATTGATATGGATATACGGAGCCTACTCTTATCAATGGAAAAAAGTTGGCAGAATGGGATAGCGACATTAGGCACGAAAATGGATGCGCTGACTTACAGGATGGATACAATGGCGGAAAGAATGGATAAACATGCTGAGAGACTTTATATGTCGGAGAGGAGCCTCACGGAAGTGGAAGAAGCGCACACCACACTGGACACTGACCACAAGAAACTGGGGAAACTCATGCAGATACTCTGTCCATCACAACCCCCTTTTTGTAATTATTTTGGCCACCATGAGTGTGGAAGGGTATGCTCAGACGTGAGTCCCTTGCTCACTGCACCATCAGGATTCAAGCAAGCCGGGCCGAAGACGGCTGTAATGCCAGAAACCGGTCCCCGGAAGCTTGTTTCCTTTCCAGTGAAGAATTGGCTTGGTAGTTTGGTCTGCCCTGTTCCCATGATGCACTGGGCCAGGGACAGACTAATTTGCATATAGCCAGGTTCTGAACTGGGATGGTGCAGTGAGCTAAAAAACGGTGATGGATCAAGCCCTGATCTGTTGACTGGGTAGGAGTGTTCTGATTAACTCAGATACTCTGTCCATCACAACCCCCTTTTTGTAATTATTTTGGCCACCATGAGTGTGGAAGGGTATGCTCAGACGTGAGTCCCTTGCTCACTGCACCATCAGGATTCAAGCAAGCCGGGCCGAAGACGGCTGTAATGCCAGAAACCGGTCCCCGGAAGCTTGTTTCCTTTCCAGTGAAGAATTGGCTTGGTAGTTTGGTCTGCCCTGTTCCCATGATGCACTGGGCCAGGGACAGACTAATTTCCATATAGCCAGGTTCTGAACTGGGATGGTGCAGTGAGCTAAAAAACGGTGATGGATCAAGCCCTGATCTGTTGACTGGGTAGGAGTGTTCTGATTAACTCAGATACTCTGTCCATCACAACCCCCTTTTTGTAAATATTTTGGCCACCATGAGTGTGGAAGGGTATGCTCAGACGTGAGTCCCTTGCTCACTGCACCATCAGGATTCAAGCAAGCCGGGCCGAAGACGGCTGTAATGCCAGAAACCGGTCCCCGGAAGCTTGTTTCCTTT
Source organism: Lissotriton helveticus (assembly GCF_964261635.1). Lineage (NCBI taxonomy): Eukaryota > Metazoa > Chordata > Amphibia > Caudata > Salamandridae > Lissotriton > Lissotriton helveticus. The sequence continues at coordinate 407,365,063 of NC_136067.1, read as the reverse complement.
CCAGTGAAGAATTGGCTTGGTAGTTTGGTCTGCCCTGTTCCCATGATGCACTGGGCCAGGGACAGACTAATTTGCATATAGCCAGGTTCTGAACTGGGATGGTGCAGTGAGCTAAAAAATGGTGATGGATCAAGCCCTGATCTGTTGACTGGGTATGAGTGTTCTGATTAACTCAGATACTCTGTCCATCACAACCCCCTTTTTGTAATTATTTTGGCCACCATGAGTGTGGAAGGGTATGCTCAGACGTGAGTCCCTTGCTCACTGCACCATCAGGATTCAAGCAAGCCGGGCCGAAGACGGCTGTAATGCCAGAAACCGGTCCCCGGAAGCTTGTTTCCTTTCCAGTGAAGAATTGGCTTGGTAGTTTGGTCTGCCCTGTTCCCATGATGCACTGGGCCAGGGACAGACTAATTTGCATATAGCCAGGTTCTGAACTGGGATGGTGCAGTGAGCTAAAAAACGGTGATGGATCAAGCCCTGATCTGTTGACTGGGTAGGAGTGTTCTGATTAACTCAGATACTCTGTCCATCACAACCCCCTTTTTGTAATGAAACTCATGCAGACCCTGCAGGACAAGACTGAGGACCTGGAGGCCCCCTTGCGGCGCTGTAACTTCAGAATCACGGGCCTGCCAGAGACCACCCCTTTTGGAAATATGGAGCTGTTCATAGAGAAGTTGCTGGTCACGCTGCTTGGAGAAAGAGTTTTCTCGATAATGTTTGTAGTGGAAGGACGCATCGCTCCCTTGGCCCCCGACCTCGTCCAGGTGCCCCACTGCGACCCATTATTGCAAAACTGCTTAACAACAGAGACAGTGATACAGCACTGTGGGTGGCACGTGAGGAGAAGTCAATGTGGTTTGGAGGTACCGATATATTGATATATCCTGACTTTACAGCGCGAGTGCAGGAAGCACGTAAACATTTTGTTCCGCTGAAGAGGCAACTCCGTCACCTAGGCATAGACTATGCTATGCTGTACCCTGCTAAACTATGTGTCAACTGGCAGGGGAGATCCCATATATTCACAGACCCGAAGACCCTACAGCAGGCTCTAAAGGGGTGGCCGAAGGAACAGCGCAGGAGTCCGGAAAGTCAGTTGTTGGACAAGGCAGCTGTTGGCCCGATGGAGGAGCAGGACTGATAAAGAAAGACACTTGCCACAAATAAATTTAAGGTAGGGGGGGCAGCGATCCTGGGTAGTAAAACTGATGATGTAAAATTGCTATTGCCCATGGCATAAAGTACATTGAAACTGGTGGGGCGAAGGGGCATGTAGATGATACATGCAAGGAGGCATACACTAGGCGCACATGTAATGTTTCGGAATTGAGTGATGCATAGGGCTAGTCGCGGTGGGGCAAGGAGGGGGGTACCAAGCAAAGTTCGAGACAAATACAATCTCCACACACGGAGTGACCTCTCCCCACGCATGCTGAGCTCCTCCAGTATTCGTTAATGGGGTTTGGTTGTGGGGTATTTTCAGGGGCGGGTAGGGTGGGACACGGGGTACTGCATGACCATGTTGGGGGTGGTCAATTGTGGGAGGGCGGGGGTGATTGAGATGACAGTTGAGTATGTGGGAGATCTGTTTTTGTTTTTGCATGCGGAGTACAGTGCACGTACACACAATAGACTGAGGTACACTATGTGCAGTGACTACACTGATGGCGGGACAGGTTACGGCTGATAGCCCTGGAAGGGCTGACAGTATTACAGCGTTGTCATGGAATGTCAGGGGTCTCAATGACCACCGGAAGTTACGTAGGGTTTTGAGTAACCCTGGGCGGTGAACTATGCTCCGCTCGCGGAGTTTGCGAAGTTTCGGCAACTTCACGCTTCCCAGTGAACGCGAAGTTGTCGAATACTTCGCAATCTACAGCGTAGCGTAGTTGTTTTCTTCCTCGCGCGCTCAATAGCATTCTCGTGTGCGCGGTAATGACTTACCGTGGTTCTGCGTTCACCTACTCGCTTTTCTCTCCCAGTCGCGCACCACGAGGTTTGGAATCCGGCCGCACAATTCCGCGAGACTGTGCGAACAGGATCACGTCATTTGGACGCGTGATCAGGTCATTCGGACGCGCGACCTTCTTTCCGGCGCAGTGTTGGTAAGATCGCGTTTCCGAACACGCAGGCACTACAATCTGGCACAGAGTATCTTTCGCGGTACAAAAGGGGGTGGTGATGGACGGAGCATCTGAAACAATCAAACACTCACACCCAGTCAACAGATCTGGGTTTAATCCATCACCGTTCTTTAGCCCACTCTGCCACCCCAGTTCAGACATGGCCATATGCAAATTAGTCTGACCCTGTGCCTCATGGGAACAGTCCAGCCCGAACTGCCAAGCCATGCCTTCCCTGGACTGGAAACAAGCTTCCGAGGATCTTTTGACTGGGTGTGAGTGTTTGATTGGTTCAGATGCTCCGTTCATCACCACCCCCTTTTGTACCTCTTTGGCCGCCATAAGTGTGGCAGGGTATGCTCAGACGTGAGTCCCTTGCTCACTTTGCCACTGGATTCAAGAAAGCCGGGCTGAAGACGGCTGGAATGCCAGAAACCGGTCCTCGGAAGCTTGTTTCCGGTCCAGGGAAGGCATGGCTTGGAAGTTCGGGCTGGACTGTTCCCATGAGGCACAGGGTCAGACTGATTTGCATATAGCCATGTGTGAACTGGGGTGGCAGAGTGGGCTAAAGAACAGTGATGGATCAAACCCAGATCTTTTGACTGGGTGTGAGTGTTTGATTGGTTCAGATGCTCCGTCCATCACCACCCCCTTTTGTACCGCTTTGGCCGCCATAAGTGTGGCGGGGTATGCTCAGACGTGAGTCCCTTGCTCACTTTGCCACTGGATTCAAGCAAGCCGGGCTGAAGACGGCTGGAATGCCAGAAACCGGTCCTCGGAAGCTTGTTTCCGGTCCAGGGAAGGCATGGCTTGGCAGTTCGGGCTGGACTGTTCCCATGAGGCACAGGGTCAGAATGATTTGCATATAGCCATGTCTGAATTGGGGTGGCAGAGTGGGCTAAAGAACGGTGATGGATCAAACCCAGATCTTTTGACTGGGTGTGAGTGTTTGATTGGTTCAGATGCTCCGTCCATCACCACCCCCTTTTGTGCCAGAGTATCTCTCAAGCATGATAAAACCTCCTCGAAGATGATCATTTTGCTCAGAAAAACCTTCAGATTGTGATTTGGCTGTAGACTTTTTTGCAAGGAGTCCTCTTTTTTCTACTCTTTTTTTCAAGAGGAAGGAAGTGCTCCTGAGTCTCCAACTTCCTGTTTCTGTCCAGCAGGGTCCTCCCAGTGCTTTGTCCATGTGCTTATCACTTTCATTTGGATTTGGTGCTGGAAGGATCACTTTTTGTTTATGTCTGCTGCTTCATATAATTGGATTGGATTTATTAAGGACTTTTGGATTTGAAATGTTATTTCAGAAGTAAGTTGGAGAATTGGTGTAAATGTTTGTTTGATTTGGACTTTTTTTTACCTACTGTTTTCTGGGCTTTTCAATCCTTGTTAAAAATTATTGTTGAGGGAGGCCTGAACTTTCATGAGGGGCCAAGTTGTATTTCATTGGAATTTCATCCAGTAGGCCCAGAGGTACCCATGGGTCCAACCATGTTTCTGTGGTGTCTGTTGAATTTCAAGTTTTTAAACTTCATGGATGGCATTGGATTCAATTGCAAACTGAGTTTTTGGGAGTGGAATTTCAGTTTTGGGGTGTGCGTTGATTAAATTTGGCTTTTCAGCCAATAGGTGACCCTAGGTGTTCATATAGTTAGTGTAGGCCTGCTTGAGTTTCTGTGGGTGGCCTGGCCATGTGGTGGCGGCCATTTTGTGGGACCAGCCACTGTGCTTGAAAGTTAAACAACTGTTTTTGTGGTGTTTGTTTAATTTGTAACATCATGTATGGCATGGATGGCTTTGGATTGATTTGCAAAATGTGTTTTTTGGGGCGGAATTTCAGGGTTTAGGTGTGTGTTAAATAATAGGGCTTTTTCTGCCAGTAGGTAACCCTAGGAATTCAGCTCACGTAGTTTTGGTAACTTTGCACAGTGCGACAATGCGACCTTACAGTTTTTGTCTTCTTTGCGCGCTCAATCTGCGTGTTCGCTCACGCGATAACGACTTTTTGTACAGTTCGCGCTGCCGAACACACTAAATTTGCAATCTCACGATCAATATGTCTCGAGTTGCACAAACCTTTTCGAAAACGATTATTTTGTTAATTTTGCTTAAAAAACTCCTCAGGTTGTCTTTGGTTGTAGTTTTTGGAGCATGGAGTCATTTTTCTGTTTTAATTTTTTTTTAAAAGAGGAAGTTCCCCAGAGACCTCAACTTCCTGTTCCTGTCCTTTGTATGTACTTTGTTGTTTGAGGGTGGGCTGACCATGTGGGTGGCGGCCATTTTGTGAACCCAAGCATTGTGCTTTTGCCATGGGCATGCATTGTCTGTTGTCTCTTTCTTTTCATGTTGTTGTGGGTGACCAGGCCATGTGGTGCTGGCCATTCTGTGTGACCTTCCACTGTCTTTTGCCATAGGCCTCCAAACTTGTGGCCTATTCTGCCAGTAGGCCTAGAGTCCCAGAGGTAGTCATCGGGGGTGCTTGATGTAGCTGTTTCTATGTTGTCTGTTGAATTTAAACATCATTTAGGACATGTATGGCATTGGATTGAATTCCCAAATGTGGTGTTTGGAGTGTAGTTAACTTAATTGATGTGTGTTAATAAATGCCTTTGTTGTATGTGTTGTAGTGTAACTTTTCAACCCTTTTAGGCATGCGGATTTTCTTTTTTGCATTAAGCTGTAATGTGTAACAGGCATCCTCCTTTGTCTGACCATATAGGGATATAGGCCTGCTTGAGTTCATTGTTTTCTGGGCTTTACCCATGTGCCTGTGATGAGTGACCATGTGGCTGGGGGCCGTGGTGGTGGTAGCAGTAGTGTGCTCTTTTGTTTTTGCCACATAAGCCTGTGTGTCTTTCCATTGTCCCTGTTGGCTTACTGTTTCCATCCCCATTGCAATCTTCTGCAGGTCACTAATGCTGCATCCATCCGACATGATGCACAAATTAAGGATAAACAATTTCCACTTCCACTACATTTTGTATTTTAGTTCTTTGCTATTCTTACTCTTACTGATCGTACTAACACTACTAGTAATTAAAATTAAAGCACAACAAATTCCACATTTGACTGATGTTCTTCTGCCTTCTTTGCTTGAAGGTGCACAAAAGACTGAGGAGGAGGTGTCTGTCATCATTCATCGCCCGTTGTACTGCCAGACAGACGTCCTTCTGTTGTACGTGACGTGTGGTGTGACCTGACCAGACATATCTGCAACATGTGCAACTGAGTGCTGCTGATACCTGAAGAAGATGGGCCCAAAGAAAGCAGACACCAGGTCCTCCAAGACCAAGAAAGTTGCTGAGAAGAAGGAAGAACAAAAGAAGGAAGTGACACTTAAGTCTGGTGTTGACCCCAAAACCTTTTTTGGGAAACCAAAAAGTACGCCTTCAGCAGCGGTGTCACATCAATATTACATTACTGCCACAATTTTGGATCCACAGTACAAATTATTTCTGAACAGTAATGCAGTAATTCCTTTTTCAGAAGAGGATGTTGCCAAGTACAAAACTTTAATAGCTGAGGAAGCCACTGATTTAGAAAATGAACGGCTCTCAATTAGAGGTCTGCCAGTGCCAGCCCAGGACAGTGCAAGTACTTCAGGGCATCCAGAGTCAAGTTCTTCTTCAAAGCATGAGAGCAGTGCATTTGCTTCCCAGCAGTCACCAACACTACCAATAACATCAACAACAGCACCAACAGGATCTGATTCATCAGACACAGTAAAGAAAATAGCTGCTTGGTTTCTACAGAAAGGGATGGGTAAGTTCGTTGCTGGTGCAAAGTCAAAAGAAGCCAAGCAAATCGGAGCACCCCTGAACATTGAGAAGATGGTCCAGGCCTATCTGGAAGACACAACAGAGGTCTTCATGGAGCAAAGCCCATTGGCATATTGGTATGGGAAAAGAAGCCAAGGGCGAGTGCTCTGCAGGCTGGCGATAAAGTATCTGGCTTGCCCTGTCGCAAGTGTCTCTTCTGAGCATGTTTTCAGTGCTGCTGGTGCCATTGTAACTGTAAAAAGGACCAGTCTCTCGCCCAAAAGCGTGGTGAGGTTAACCATGATCAAAATGAATCAGCACTTCATACCACCGGACTACAAAATATGTGAATCACAGCAGGAAGAGGAGAGCGACTCTGAAGACATAAGTAGTGGGTTACATGACCTACTTCTGTCCGAACCACCAGAGTTTGAGGACAAGCTCCTCTTCCCTGACAACTAGGCTTTCAAATTGTTACTTTCTCCCTTCCTTTATTTGTGTGTATATCTGTCTTTCTGGTTCAAATTAAACCATAACAAATCCATCACCACCGTCTCTTATGTTTATTTACCAATTGGGGTTGCACGTCTGTGCATTTACCTGTCCACTCCACTCCTCAGAGTCCTGCTCCATCTTTCTGACTCACCCTAAATACATTTCCATCTTGCCAGACATTGGATGGAGATGGAGAATAGTACAATAATGTAGCCTCTAACAGTCCCTCCATAACAAGTCAAATGTACGTGACTATAGCCATCTTCTGTTTTGTTTCCAATCCGAAATTCATCACTGTCTTAAGGCTACCACCTCTGTCTGCAGGCATACACAACTCTTCACTGTCAGAACTTGAGCAGGCATCCAAAACTAAAGTAAACTCGTCATCACTTTCAGAAGGCTTGGCATCTCTGATCTGACAGCCAAAGAGAAAAGCAAGACAGGTATATGATTAATGAATGATGCCATGCATTGCATTGGATGCTTGCTGACTCTGAGCAAATGTGCATGAAGTCGAACTATACTAGTAGTTGAAATAATAACAAAGTAAAAGAGACTCAAGTGATAGTCAATGTTTCCATGTTGTTTAATAATAACCAATTGTACTCCTACTACTGTAGGTGCAGTCTGGATTTACTTAATTGGAGTCACTCACTACAGACTGAGTTGGTGTTGGTCTGTTGAACAACACATACACGTACCACACCATGATGATGATGACGACCATACTATCTGTGCACGCAGTCAGTCAGTTGGATCTGAGATGATTGATGGAATAACAGCATTTCAGGAAGTGGCATAAAAGGTAAACAGAACCAATCAACAAGAACCACTGAAGACTAGGCTACATGTCTGTTTAGTGGTGGAGTCGAATAGTGGTATGATGACTGACAGTGGCACATTGATTTAGTCACTTGATTTGGAAAATGCTAGGTTGCTGTATATGCCTTTTGTCTGGCTCTCTCAAAAATTAAGGTAAATGGAGTTTGGGTCACGGCCTGGTGCCGTGGGTCTGTTCTGTGCTGGCTCCTGTCCTGTTGTTCTTGTAGATTAATGCTGTGTAAGTAGTAGATTATCATCGTATGTGTAAGTATAAATAAATAACATTTCTTTTCATAACAAAAATAGACTATCCCACACCTCACCCACCCCTCTCCCTAACCCCAACGAATGTCCAAGTCCAACCAATGTCCAAGAAATAAGAAACCCCAACACCCAATTCCCACCCACCAACAAAAGTACTAAAGAAGGGACAAGTGAACAGGGTCCATCTACAATCGGCGGGCTTTCAGGTGTTTGTCCACGAAGATTTTTACGCGCTCCTCTAATTGGTCCTCCAGCTGTGCCATCCGGAGGAGAAGTTGCTAGCAAAATGCACGGCACTTACATTTGTATCCATTTGGGGGGGCAGCAGATGTTGAAAAATGGCGGCGGTGGGCGGCCGCCTGACTGCGGTGTCGTACTCCTACAGGCGGAGCCTTGCTGGGGCATTGGTAGAGGCAGCAGCTCCTGCCGCCGCCTCCTCCTCCTCCTCCTCTGCCTGAGCCACCAGCCAGCGGTATTCTCACAGATGGCCTGCAGTTTCTGTTGCCAGGCCCTGTCTGCCAACTCCTTCTGTGTTGGTTTTTGGGAAGGAGGATCTATAAAGAAAGAAACAGAATTGTAACCAAAACTCTTAGCAAAACAGTAACACAAAATTAATTCTACACATAGTGGCACAGTAGCACTAGGAAGCGCAGTACATAACATTTGTGGTAAGTATCTATCCTCCTGCTAACATTTGTTGTTTTTTTTCCGGTACTTGCGTCCAAGACCAACATACGAGTCAATACGCAGTCGCCTGTTACTTTTATTTACTCAGGTGCAGGTAAGGAAGCTCGTATATTTTTCGATTACGGGTAGCACTGGTCATACTCTCTCTGTTACATGAAGGGCAATTGCTCAATTTCACTTTCACTGTGCCCTGGCGACTACAAAAATTACTGGTAAGTAAACATATAAATAAATAAAACAAATTGTGTTGTGAGCACTAAATTCAGAATCCATAGTTTACCTTCCCCCAACCTTCCCCTCCCCACATCACCACCCGCCAGCACTCCCACCACCGACCACTAATGCATAAGGTACTTTGTTCATTGATTGTGTAACCAACAGATAGGCCATCCTCTGCATGCTGGCTGAGCTGACACAATCGAAAAAAAAATAACATAGGTAGGAAGTGGTCCTTGGAGTCAGAGGAAGGTGCTTGATAATATATATAATATATGATGTGCTTGTAAACTACTGAGTCATCAACTGTATTCTGAAATAAAATCCTACTTTTATATAATATAGGATGACCCTCTGCTTTGCTACTCTGGCGCAGTTTCTTTTACATTCTCTTCAAAGTAAGACTCTAGTCTGCATCCAGTGACATTCTCCACCTATGATGAATACATCCGGGGGCATCCATCCATTAAAAGTAAATGTCTGTCATTCTTTTGTTATATGCATCGCTTAACAAACCTTAGCTGGTTTCGCTTTCACCAACAACCATCCATGCGTCCACTCCTTTCTTCCTTGCCTTGTCTTTTGGTTTGACACAAACACCTCTGATGATTCTTGCTATCCACTATCCACCCATATTGTGTCGCCCACCCAGGCGGGCATCTTCTTTCACCTTCCACCCATCCTTCAACAACCCATGCATCTTATTCCTATCAGCCACCTGCATGCTTCTTCCAAAGTATCCTTCTCTGCTAGTCGTATTACATCTCTTTCGTCCTTTCTCCTTCCACCTAGTTCTTCCCTTTCTGTTCAACACATCCATCAAGGTCATCTGATCTGACTTTTTGCATCTTCTCCATAACTTTCACAGCTGAGTTGGAGTCTGATAGAAGAGGCCTTTGTTTACTCAACTCACGCTGGTAATGCTATTGCTAATGTATTAGTAATACTAAGTAAAGGGTGTCTTCCTCAACCATTGTATATTGTTCAGTACAACTTCAAGTTCAAACTTACTTAATAAGTCTCACAGTACAGTGAGTGAAGTGTTCCCCTTCCAGCTAGTAATGCCAATAAGTAATGAATATAACTTACCACCGCCCACCTCTGCTGTTTCCTCCCCCACTGGTGCTCCTGCAGGTGCCAATCTCCTACGCCCTCCTGAATGGCAGCATTGGCATCGCCGCTGGCCCCGCCGGCACTGGTGGTTGGTACTGGTAGTGACACTATAAAAAGTACACCTTTTTTAGATGCCTGTACACCTCCCCCTATTTTACTCGTTTTTACCAGGAAGGAAGATTATAAAAACAGTTAAAGTACAACATAAATCATCACTAGTCCAAATTGTGTACTACAGTAGAGTCAGTAGACAGACATTAGTAGTATTATATGTTCCCTAGGATCATCTCATTTCTACTCCTGCTCTATTCTTTGGAAAGTTAGCCTGAGCCATGTAACCATTTTAGATTCATGTCTACTCTTTTGCGCATGTTACCTCGCAGCGAAACACTGCCCGGCGCACCTTCGCCCACCGGCGGTGACACTCCTGGGTAAGGTACCCGAAGCCTGCCCTGCTGCCTGCTGACAAGGTCAAAGGGAGGTGGCGCTGGATGAAGAAAACCAGGACGGCCACCTCCGCCTCTCCAAAAAGTTGTCTGGCCTGCACCCCTGCAGGGCGCATTCTGCCGCAAGGCAGTCGGCTCTTGGGCGCAGGCGCCTTGCCCTTGGAGCCGGTACTGCAGCCCTTGGCCGTGGTTCTGAGGTGGAGGCAGAAAAGAAAAGAAGGAAAAAATAAAGTTAGGGGGAAGAAGTAGGAGCTTGAAGAAAGAAGTAAAATAAAAAAGTACCAAAAAGACAGTGAAAGTAGAAATAAATCACAAAATATAAACTTAGGGACAAAGAGACAGAGATGATAAATACAGTGAAAATAAGTAAAGATTTCAAAGATTAAAGGTGGATAGAAAACTAGGCCCAGAACCATAGCATAGAGTGAAAAACAAGATGGCTGCGTCCGTCGCGTCCACGTGGGTAAGTTCGCGCGACATTTCTCGCAAACTCGCACTTGTCGTGGCGAACAAGTAGATAGCATTCCCGAACATGACATGCACAACGCAAACACATTATACGCGACCCGTAACAGGAAATAAGGCAACGCGAGTGGGCAGCACAATTGAAAAAACAAGATGGGCGCGCCCATCACCGACCACATGGGTAAGTTCGCAAGCTACGATCCCTGAGCACGCAGACAGCGCCCGAACATGCACAACGCGCTTCCGAACAATAAAAACGCATTGCGAACGGGTCCAACAAGCAACTACGTACGCTTGCGAAGCTAAGCGAAGCTTGTGTAGTGTGAGAACGTCTTCGCATAACTTCTCGTAGCGCAACTACGCTCACTACGCCCAGACCTAGTTTTGAGCTACCTGCACAGACATGAGATTGATGTTGCCCTATTACAGGAGACCCATCTACCATTGACGAGCGCGATGCTGCACTGTAGAGGCCTCATTGGCAATATAACCATGGCAGGATTCACCACGCACGCAAGAGGCGTGCTGATATGGGTAAACCCCAAGTCAGAATACACGCTAGAATTACTGAGGGCAGACACGGACGAACATTTTGTAATATCCAGACTTAAGGGTCGAGGTATTGACTTAGTAATAGTAAACTTGTACGGACTTGTACTGACCTAACTATGACTGCCCAAAGTTTTTCACATCGCTGGCTACAGTTACATGTAGATTTTACAATGCACTGTTTTTATGGGGTGGGGACTTTAACTTGGTCCGGGATCCAGAACTGGACAGATCGGCGGGTTCCGGCCAGAAACCTGCTGCGGCTGCGCTCGCACTGGACATGGTGATGGTTAGTATGGACCTCAATGACGTATGGCGGACGCGCAATCTGGGCCAGGGTACTACACGCACTATTCAGCCTTTCACAATTTGCAAACCCGTACAGATAATTAGCTGGCTCCCATGTCACTGTTAGTCCAAATACGGGTCTGTCAGGTCCTGCCGCGCACACTCTCGGATCATTCACCGTTGTTATTGGTCCTGGCCACCCCTAAGAAAGCGGTATCCCCGTTTACAAGGCGCTTCCTGCCATACTCAATGCTGGACCCACTCTTCAAGGGGGAACTTGCTGAGGCGATTGAAACATATTTTGTGGCAAATGTAGGAACAGTGAATAGTTTTCAAACAATATGGGAGGCATTTAAGGTTTATATTAGGGGCATAGTGATGACTAAACACTCGGGAGTCCTTAAAGCTATAAGACGAAGACTAAGGGACTTGGAATTGAAATTGGGGCACATGGAAGGACGCTTGGTGTCGGGCAATATTTAAGGACCTAGAGGAAGAGATTAAGGAATTGTTAAGTGAATACCATGAGGAGGCGGACAGGGAGTTCCAGCACATGGGGAAGTATGCGTCGGCACGCATGTACGGGGAAGGAGACAGGCCAGGATCAGTACTTGCAAGGGTGCTGAGTGCGAAACGGTGGAAGACACAAATTACGACAATAAGGTCGGCGGAAGGAGAGCTCTTAACCAATGAAGTGGGCATAGCGGATCGGTTCCAACAATATTACACAGAATTATACACGGCGAGAACGGGGGACCTGGATGGGGAGATCCTAGACTGTCTGGAACACATCGCACTACCGTCTCTTACAAATATGGAATTTCTAATGCTCCCCATTGAGAAGGATGAGATAGTGGAAGCCCTAGCGGGTATGAAGACTGGGAGCGTCCCCGGCGCTGACGGCCTCACTGTGGGTTTTTATAAAGCCTTTTTTGATCTCCTACTCCCACACCTGGCAACACTCTTTGATGACATGTGCGAAGCGGGTAGTATGCTACAGTCGAGGAGGGAGGCAATTTTGGTGGCGATCCCCAAGCCGGGAACACCGCTGGAGGAGTGCAGCTTGTGCCACCCGCTTTCCCTCTTAAATGTAGATGCCAAGATATAAGCGAAAATCTTAGCTAACCACCTGGCACTCCTGGCTCCGCATCTGGTGGCTCCGGAACAGGCGGGGTTTGTTCTGAGCAGGAACCTGACATATAACATCCGAACCGTGTTTGGAACAATGCAGCATTGTAAAGCAGGATACAAAGGCAGTGGCGGTATTTTTAGACATGGAGAAAGCTTTCGACTCCGTGGAGTGGCCCTTCATGAGGCAGCTTCTTAGGAGAATGGGATTAGGGCAGGTGTTCCTACATATGAATGGTACCTTGTATAACAATCCCACGGCGAGGATTCGATTGGGCAATTTGGTCACGGACACATTAGCCATCTCCAGGGTGACCAGACAGGGCATGCCCGCTGTCCCCCTTGTTGTATGCCCTAGTCACGGAACCACTGGCATGTGTGCTCAGAGAATATCATGGGAACAAGGGCATTGGCTTCCCGACATACAAAATTGTGGTCTCCACTTATGCCGATGATACACTGCTATATACACTGCTATACGTTTGCGACCCTGAGAACAACTTGTCTGCGGTGCTTAGAGAAGTGGTGCACTTTGGCGCGCTAGATAGCCTGAAAGTGAATTGGGAAAAGTCCACAGCTTTCCCTTTCACTCCATACATGAAGGAATTTGAGATGGAGTTTCTGCTGCAGTGGACAACAGACTCCGTCAGGTACTTAGGGATCCAGTTACATACGGATTCTGAGATAGTATTTTGTGAGAATTACGGGGTGGCCATTAGTAAATTGGAGGACAACGTAGAGGCCTGGTGCCGCCTCCCATTCTCACTTATGAGATGCATCCCCATTGTGAAGATGGTGGTGTTACCCAGGTTGCTGTTTCTGTTCATAAATATCCCAATGGTACTCCCACTGGTCTTCTTTCAGAGATTGAAACAAACTATGATAAAACTTGCGTGGGTGGGCAAACTGGCCCTGGTCCAATGGCAAGTCCTTACGCTACCATACAGTATGGGAGGCTTGGGGGCTCCATACTTTGAGTTGTACTATAGAGTCACGCGGGGAGCCCACATGTATACCTAGATTCATGATGACTCGAATATCCCATTTGTCTGGATGGAAAATCTTTTTGCGGACTCTCTTCCCTTAACAGCGACAATATTCAAACCGTTTGACCGCCAACCTGGAATACTGGATTAGATAACTGCTACCAACCATGCATGGCATTGCTTGCTGCAGCAACAGCACTTTTGTACTCGTCTAAAATGCCAGTGGAGTGGGCCCTCTGGATGGCTCCCTGCAGAGACGGAGGGTTAATAAGAGCACTGCACCAATTAAAAGTTCTGACGGCAGGGGACTTGTTTCTGGATGGGAATGTAAAGACCTGGGAACAGGTGTCTGAGATTGTGGGAAGAAGCACAGTACTGCAACGTTTCCAGTACTACAGGGTACGCAGGGCCATGCGGGAACAGTTAGGGGAGGACCTAGATAAGCCGCCGGAGGTTCCCAAACTTACCTATGTGATTAAGGCTGAATCCCCACGGAAGGTAGTTACCAATATCTATAAAAGAGCAATGTCCCACAGGGAGAACAGGTACAGTGCTGCGAGGCTGGCATCGCAAAGGGACTTGCAAATAACGATAGATGATGATATGTGGCGATACTGCTGTACAAATACAAGGAGAATCTCGCTACATGGTAAACACCGGCTTATCCACTTTAAATACATTAATAGGGTATACTACTCACCGGAACGTTTATGCCTATATGGGTTGCGGGAGGAAGCGACCTGCGAGAGATGCCACGCGCCTATTTTTTACATTTGGCATGGCTGTGCCCAGGAATATATGCATATTGGGTAGAGATTTTCAAGGAATTAAGTAGAATAGTAGACATACCACTGGACCTAGATCCCGTGGTAGCCCTCCTAGGATACTCCAAAAAAGCTGCCTAGGGCGAAGCACAGATTGGTAGATATGGGCATGCTTATAGCTAAACGGGTGGTTGCCTTGTGCTGGATGAGAGGGCCGATGCCCACAGTGAGACGATGGACGCATGATGTGTTGTACTGCAGTACGCAGTCAGAAAACTACAATGAATTGCTTCCACCACGTAGCAGACCAAAATATTTATGGGGACTATTACTGGCACAATTGCCCAGTGGGAATGAGGAAGCAGTTCCAGCGGAGCTGAACCCCCAAGGGGAGGTTGCGACGCAACACAGTGTAACACACAATGAATGATCATAATTTGATGGAAGCAACTGAAACTGAGTGCGGGATTTGGGGAAGGTCCGACATGTTAAGCGTAAATTCAGAGAAGGTGAACACACGGCATGGACGCAGGTGGAGAGTGTGAGCGGGAGCTGTAGCCTTGACAATGGGGGTAGATACGGAGGGGGGTAGACCGAGGGTGTATTGCAGTATTGCCAGATAGAAAGTAGCAGGAACACTGCCAAGATTCACGCAGCGCTATTCAAGAGGACTCCCCCTGTTAGTGTTATTGTTTGTTTTCTGTGCACAATGCGCCGCCTGCCCCATGATGGGTTATTGGCATTACGGTTCTGTATTTCCTAGGAAGGGGGTGTATCACCAAAACTCTTCAGGTGTCTTACTCTGTACGACTGTATGCTTTTGGTGTTGTTATGCAATAAAACCTAAAAATAAAGAAATAAAAAAAAGACTATCCATTACAGGCTTTAGTCAAATGCAAATTCGCAAGTCAGTGACTATATATAAAGCATTTCTTACTCCTCCCTCATGTTTGATAGGTGACCCAGATATAATGGTACGGTAGAAAGTCAATAACTGGGCATGTATTTTAGAGCATATCCACATTTATTTATTTATTTATTTATTTTTAACATTTGTTAAGCGCGAACAATTGCCCGCAGGCGTCTCGGCGCTGTACATTTGTTTGCTCTCCTGTGTGGTTTTGTGAAATTTTAGAGGTTAAATAACCATGTTTTCAATTTCTTCCTGAAGGACATAAGATTTGGGCTGGATCTTATGGATTGCGGGAGTGTGTTCCATAGTTTTGGGGCGGCAACCAGGAAACGTCTGTCTCCCCAGTTGACCAACTTAGTCCGTGGCACTACCAAATCGTTCTGTTTTGCTGAACGGAGTGTCCGAGAGGGAATGTATGGGACAAGATGGTCTCTCAAAAATTGAGGTGCTTGATGATGTAGCGACTTGTAAACGATGCACAATGTTTTAAATTTAATTCTGTTCCTAACAGGGAGCCAATGAAAACTTCTTAAGGTCTCAGCTATGGGCTTAAATTTGGGAATATCTGAAAGAAGTCTGGCTGCTGCATTTTGGATTGTCTGCATTTTCTTAATAACCCTGACTTGGGCATTGGCAAACAAGCCATTGCAGTAGTCCAATGCTGATAGGACAAGAGCGCTGACCAATGTCTTGCCTACATTTTTGGGGAGAAAAGGAAGAATCTTCCTGACCAGGCGTAGTTTGTAGAACGCTGTGGTGGCCGTCTGATTGACATGAGCCATGAAATTTAAATTGTCATCAAAGATGACGCCCAGATTTCTCACTTTCGTGGCAGGTTTGGGCAAGGCTCCGAAGGATGATGGCCACTATATTGGGGACCAGTTAGGACTGAGATGGCCAAAAGTGACCACCTCCGTTTTATCGGAGTTTAGTTTCAAACAGTTTGCTGACATCCATTGTCCGATGGCCAGCATGCCTGCTTTGAAACTCTCCGCTACTGTTTCCCCATCATTTCTGACAGCCAGAATCAACTGGGTATCGTCTGCATATGAGGTAAGGTTCATCCCATGCGCTTTGATGGTTTTTGCGAGGTCCGACACATAGATATTAAAAAGTGTCGGACTAAGGGATGAACCTTGAGGTACCCCACATGGCAGTGATAGCTCTGCAGATTCAAATTGACCCAGGATGACTGCCTGGGATCTCTCCGCCAGAAAAGATGCTAATAGATTTTTTGCTAGGCCTTGCACGCCCATCTTTTTGACACGGTCGACTAAGATCTTATGGTCAACCGTGTCGAAGGCGGCCACATGATGGTATCACGAGGCTGACATATTAGGAATCCAAAGTACATAAGCGGCCTACTATCCAACGCTGTTACCAAAAAGTCAGTCCCACATCAAAGTATATGATAAAAGCATGCGGAACCGGTGCTGTCCCGTTTACCCTCCCAGAAACTAAAATGGACCAGCGTGAGCGTCATCAAGCACTTATACAAGACCCTTACCAGAATGCGGGCATGGTAGTATAGACGTCGCCGCAGAACAGGACAGCAGGAGCGGCAACGGAGGCAAGAGTAATCCCAAGAGTGTAAATAGAGCCGCGAAAACACGCCAAACCTGCATTGTCGCGACACGTTAGACAGGAAGTCCATTGCGCGTCATCACGCTTGCTGAGGAGGAGGAGGCTGACTCGATAGCCCCAAAGCGGCGGCCATCTTAAAGGGGTATACTGTCAGCGGATTAATATTAAGATGGGTGAAAAAGGCAGACCCCAATCACATACAGGGGTGAAATATCATAAACCCAGTCATTGCCTATCTTGCCTTACTGCCAGTATCAATCACCCATCTATTCAGAACTTTAAGCTCACGTGTTTAAGTAGAGCCGCGTGAGAGCAAACACCCGGCATGATTGAGTCACGCGAGCCATGTATTCCTTTGCACGTCATCAGGCCTAAATTATACAGGCGGCCAAATCGATAACCCCAAGGCGGCGGCCATCTTGCAAGGGTGTACTAGTGTGGGATAAGTATTAGATTGAGAACCAAAAATTAAAACATTTAAAAAAATGTTTAAATTTTTTTATTTTTTCTGCCCCAGATGTGTGCAGGATTAGGAAGAGAAAAAAAAATAAGCTTAACCATTGCCTTCCCTAATGTTGCTGCCAGTATAGACAGCTACAATCTTAGAAGCCTAAAGTGCACATGTGTGAAGTTCCAACCTCGGAGAACATTACAAAATAGGTCCTCCCATATGCGTGACCCGGACAAAGGCTGTGGCCTATTAGATACTTGAAAAGGCAGCCATTTTGTTGAAGTTTAAGAAATCAAGTGAGTGATTCCGGGCCCGGCCAGTGAGCCTTATAAAATATCAAATAAAGATATGGGAAACATTCCTATCTGAAAGGCCAAGAGCGTAGTTAGGTATAATATTGCAAGGGAGTAAAAGACAGGGGGAGTAGGTTTCCCAAAAGCAACCTAGTCTACTCGAGTAAGCAAAAGCCTATATATGCATTATCTTTTACAATAAAGTGAAAGGAGTTCTAATGGTCAAAGGAACCAAGAGTCACAGGGTGTGAGGGCTTACTGCCACCTGAAATAGAGATATCATCTTGTGAAAGAGTCTAAGTGGTGGGGGGAAAAAGGGGGAAACAAAGGAAGAAAGGGCAGCAGCCACATTTGTACACTTGATAGAACTAGGATGTTCATCTGATCTCAGACAAGGGGATGCAACATGTCATTGTTTGCAACATAGAGACAATATGGCAATGGTACTACAAAAAACAATGCAGTTCATCATCATTAGTATGCCCTAACTCGACGCTACGTAGATTACAAATCCATCCCGCTTCTTTTCCCCATAAACCAGAGCTACTCATTCTCAGTGTGATTCTCCTGCATGTGGAAAATAAGGTGGTATTTCAAATCCCCGTTGCGCAGCACTCGTACATGTTCCTGCACTCGGATTTTCACGGCTCTGTTTGTGCTGCCCACGTAAATCTCATCACAGGGGCAGCCCAAATGTAGATCACATATTTAGAGTTACAATTAATCAGATGATTAATTGTATTTCTGCAGGTGGTGTTATAGCAGAAACGTTTGGTCTTATTCCTACCTATCTTGCAGACACAGCATTCGTTGCATGTGTAGAAACCTGTTATCGCTGACTTAAGCCATGTATGAGATTTAGGGGTTGTCACATAGCTGGGGTATAGTATGTTTTGCAGATTTCGTCCCCTTCTATATGTTACCTTTGGCTTGACAGTGAGTTATTCACCTAAGCTAGGGATTTCGGCTATTAAGTGCCAAAGCATTCTGAGAACATTGTGAACCCGGATGCTATGTTCAATATATTCTGTATTTAAAGCAACAGGGGCCCTCTTAGTCCTGTCCTCATGATTTATCTTGAGGGTTGCTTCCCTTGGGATTTTCATCACTCTGTCATGAGCTCTATTAAGAGTGACCTCGGGGTACCCTCTCTCACGGAAGCGCTTCTCTGTTTCCTTAAGGTTCATTAAAAAACTCTCTTTTGTGCTACAATTAAGTCTCATGCCGATCATTTCCCCATAGGGGATATAGTTGATCACATGTTGGGGATGTGCGCTTTGGAAGTATAACATGCTATTGCAAACAGTGTTCTTTCTATGTGTGCCACTGTAGCTCCGATTGTCTTGCATAAAGAAAGTTAATTCAATCTCCTCCCTACTGTGGTTGATGGTAAACTTGACGTTGAAAGGATTATCGTTCAGGTAGGCACAATAGTCCACAAGACCGGGGGCAGGTCCATCCCATAACATGATCACATCATCGATGTACCAGCCCCAGTAGACCACATGCTCCATCCTTTTTGCCGCATGTCGGCCCCAGTCATGCTCCCACTCAAACCAGCTCATAAAGAGCCCGGCGTAAGCGGGAGCAAGCCTGGAGCCCATCGCAGTGCCCTGAATTTGGTGAAACTATACTGAGTCATGAATAAAATAGTTTTTTGACAGTATGATATCTGTCATCTCCAGCAGAACCTCGTTGTGAAAATAATGGTCCGCTGTTCTTTGTCCCAGATAGAATTGTAAAGCTCTTGCCCGAAACTTTTTTGATGCATGTATATAAGCTAGTGACGTCCAGGGTCACAAAGATTAAAGTCTCAGACCAATTGAAGTTCTCCAGCTTGCCCAGGATATCCTTAGTATCCTTAATATACGCAGGCACATTTTGCACTAGGGGTTGTATATAGTGGTCGACATATTCAGAGAGTTTCTCTGTGGGAGAGTTGACACCCGAGATAATAGGGCGGCCAGGAGGAAAACGGACACCCTTATGAATTTTGGGCAAAATGTAAATGCAGGGGTAGGTGGGTTCAAAAACTGTCAGATATCTACATTCCTCCTAACTTAGGAACCCTACCTCCCTCCACTCCACCAGTCTCATATTTATATGTCCATCCAAGTTTTTGATGGGATTACCTGATAGTTTGATGTAACAAGAACTGTCTGCTAATTGTCGATCTATTTGTTTCATGTAGCAATTTTTGTTCATTATTACCACATTTCCCCCCTTATCTGCCAGGTGCTCCACGATACCTACAATATTAGGCTCATATCGTACATAAAAGGAATCCCCCTAGGAGCGCTACGGGACGTTTTCTGATTTGTGTTTTGAAAGGTATGTTTTCATTTGCCATGACTATTGTTACCTTGGAGTGTGGCTTTCTATCTACTTGGTTGCATTTATTATATGAATGACTGATGTTGTCACAGGTAGGGCCTTTCCCCCCCTTTTAATATTAATTTGATTTTTACACTTACTTCCTAGGTGTAATAGGATTCCCATTACACCAGGCACATACCTTGCATTAAGGTACTATTATATGGACAGGACGGGATGGTAAAAGAACCGTCCTAGAAAGGGATTCGTCAACTTCTAAGTATGCTGCTTAACTGTGAAACTGCTTATCAGTCAACTGTGATATACATGAAAAGCTGCCAATTTCAATACAGTACAGGGAATAATTACCTACCTGATTCCTCATTTTAATCTATTTTGATTCCAGACATTTCTCACTGCTGTCCCATTGTTGTATCCGTTTTGAGGTTGGCAGATTAATATGCCTGTCAAATTGGACGTAGTCCTGCTGACTATTTTTAATATTTATTGAGATCTATATTCTGGATAACATCTCTTAATTTAATGTAAGTGTTCGTCAGACGAGTTAGTAAACCCACTGCGACATTATCACTTCTTATTTATAAGTTTGAATTCAATTATTTGCCCTATACTTTTAGACTGTTGTGTCAGGGAACGACGCCTTTAAACTTGGACGTGGCCCTTCTGGTCAACTCTATTTTTTCATAAAGAAAATACAGGGTCACCACTTTGAACCTAATGTAAGTGATCATGCTAAGGGATGCAAAATTCGTTTGATATCACCTTATTTGTCCTTTATGTTGCATCTGACTATTGCCTCGTTCCTTATAGACTGCCCTTGATGGGGAACGAAAACCAGTGAGAAATCACACACTCTACCCAATACGCCTGGATGGGTTTGATCCTACCCTACTATTATGGTGGATACAACTCCCCTATCTCTTCCTTAGTTTAGAGTCTGCATTAGCATGCATTGAGTGTAATTTTGGTGACTTGCGCTCTCTGTATTCTTTCCGCCTTTCTCTTATGTTTGATGTGATTGATCAAACCGGGGGCTCTTCTTTTCTCTTCTTTTTAGCCTCATCATTATATTGGCTCTAGAATGTATACTTGCTGTACCCTTGGCTGCTTTTATGATTCTTGATGTGTTGATACTTTACAAATTCTTTAGTACATTATCACGTTCAATATCATTATGATGTTACACTGTTGCTACTCACGGGTGCCTTTATACTCTCCTTTCCTCTCTTCTTCCGTCGTCTCTACTTAATATTTAATCTTTACTCTCATTATTCTGACTGCTTTCTATGGGTGCTTTAGTAGATTTCACTTGGTAACTCCCTTCTTTCTTTTGAAATCCATGATATTAGATTTTAGTGTTTCTTCCATGTAGTGTGTTGCCGTAGGAGACATGTACATATGGGGGTTGTTGGACCTGGCC
Organism: Lissotriton helveticus; assembly: GCF_964261635.1. Lineage (NCBI taxonomy): Eukaryota > Metazoa > Chordata > Amphibia > Caudata > Salamandridae > Lissotriton > Lissotriton helveticus. Next base: position 407,343,955 of record NC_136067.1, on the reverse strand, counting down.
CTTTTTTGGCAGGTTCACCCCGAAAATTTTTGCTTTTGCCTAGCCTGTTTTTGTAACCTGGTGTTGGTGATTTTAGGTCTCTGCGCACTTTTTCAATGTGGTACAGTGTAAGCGTGGGCGTAAAATCCGTTTCGCGGGCAAATTTGCGGATTTTTGACGATTTCGCGATCCGCGAATCGCGCGGAATTGCCCAATAATCCGCAAATTCGCAAGCTACGAATTATTTTGCTTGGTCGCGCTTGAAAAATACAATATCGCGCGCACGACGTTGACTCTGAGCCTGCCGAGTTGTTTTTCTCCCGTTTTTGCGTGTGCTGCGCCATTTTCGATCTTGCTGCGTGATCGCGCGAGAGTTTTTCGAACGCAATTACGTCATCGCGGCTTGCCATCTTGCACGTGAGAGTTTGACAACGCGAGTACGTCATAAATGCCCGCGACGGCGCGCAGCTGACTTCCGGCGGGAGATTTGAACAGCTAGCGTTCGCGAAATTGCAATTCTGCACAAGAAATCCACCACCGGAAGCATAAACCTTGTGAAAATGATGATTTTTATTAGAATAACTCCTCAGATTGACATTTGGCTGCACTTTTTGGTGCAGGAGTCCATTTTATGGGGTGGGGGGAAGGAAGTGCCCCAGAGTCTCCAACTTCCTGTTCCTGTCCAGCAGGCTCCTCCCAGTGCTTTGTCCATGTACTGGCCACTTTTCATTTGGCTGTTGAGCTGGAAGGATTACTTTTTCTTGCTGCTGGTGGATTTTTGTATTTGATGACTTTTTGGACTTTAGAGTTTGGATCACTTTTGGACTTGAGATTTTACAAGTAAGTTGGTGTTGTTTGTTTGGGGCATTGCAGTTGAGGCAACTCCAGTTCTAAAACTTTTTTCACAACTTTAACAAAATATATATTGTGGTGGTAGCTAGCCACAGTATCCAGTAGGCCCAGGGTTAGTCATGGGTGCATGATACAACTGTTTCTCTGATTTTTTTTGACTTAATTCTCATTTATGCCATGGAATTTTAGCTCACTGTTATATGTTTTTTATTTTTTTATTTTGGGGTGCCTGTAAAGCCTCACTAGCCAGTAGGCCCAGGGGTAGTGAGTGGTGCATGGGCCTAGTCTTTCTGTGGGGTGTCTTGAATTTAAATATCATTGAGGGCATGGATGGCATGGGATTGTGGTGATTTTTGTGTGTTTTTCGATTTTTTGGGGTGTTGATGGGGCATGGCCATGTGGGTGGGGGCCATTTTGAGGACTGGTACAGGCAGGGCCTGGCCATGTGGTGGGGGTCAAGGGGCCATTTTGAATCCAGGCAGTGTGTTTTGTGCCATAGGCCTGCATCCAATGTGCCTTGCTTTCATCCATTATGTCCAGGGGTACTCAGTGGTGCATGGGCCTAGTCTTTCTGTGGGGTGTCTTGAATGTATACATCATTGAGGGCATGGATAACATTGGATTGTGGTGATTTTTATGTGTTTCGATTTTTGGGCTGTTGTTGTGGCCGTTTGCCCAGGGGTACTCAGTGGTGCATGGGCCTAGTCTTTCTGTGGGGTGTCTTGAATGTAAACATCATGGAGGGCATGGATGGCATTGGATTGTGGTGATTTTTGTGTGTTTTTCGATTTTTTGGGGTGTTGAAGGGGCATGGCCATGTAGGTGGGGGCCATTTTGAGGACTGGTACAGGCAGGGGTCAAGGGGCCATTTTGAATCCAGGCAGTGTGCTTTGTGCCATAGGCCTGCATCCAATGTGCCTTGCTTTCATCCATTATGCCCAGGGGTACTCAGTGGTGCATGGGCCTAGTCTTTCTGTGGGGTGTCTTGAATGTAAACATCATGGAGGGCATGGATGGCATTGGATTGTGGTGATTTTTGTGTGTTTTTCGATTTTTTGTGGTGTATAACTGATGTTCCTCTGTCTTCCATTGCTTTTAGGTGCACAAGAGAACCACCAGTGCCAGGAAGAAGTCCTGCAGCGGTGTGTGCAGCACAACATCACGTGACGTCACGTGTGGCCACAGACAAGACAACTCTGCAACTCGTGCAACTGCGGCCTGCTGTTCTGACATCTGAAGAAGATGGGTCCAAAGAAAGGTGGCCGTAGCGCCTCAGCGAAGAAAGTTGCCAGTGCTACTGCCGGTAAGAAGGAGCAGAAGAAGCAAGTGGCACCACCTACCAAGGAGACGGGTGTGTCCACCGACACCTTTTTTGGGAAAAGTACATGGGCAAGGAGAGGCGCAAGTACATGCACAAGGAGAGGCGCAAGTAGAGGTGCATGGAGAGGTGCCACTAGAGGTTCATGGAGCAGCACAACTGCCTACAATACTTGTTCCTCCAGAAGTAGGGGCACATCACGAAATTGATATTCAAGTGGAAGAATCATCCGAGGAAGCCACTCCTCCTGAGGATGATCCATTGTCTTCCAGATCACCAGCAAGAACAAGGTTAAGGAGGGCTGCTACTACTACAAGTTCTTCTTCAAGCCCCCTTCATTCTGATGACCTTGACCCTGATTGGAACCCACCAATGCAGTCTGACAGTGAGGCACGCCATGAGCCGACAAAGGTAGCTAAGCTGAAAAGGAAGGTTCCCGCAAGGCTTCGACTTATGGTTGCTGACGATGAACAAGAAGTGGTGCCTTCTGCTGCTGATGAAGAGTCTGACGATGACCCAGTCATCACATATGTCACTCCAGCCACAGCGGGCATGCAGCAGACAAACATTTTAACCCTAGCCCGAATTGCTGCTGAGCAGGATGTAGGCGGCGCGGCACTGGTCGTACCACCACCAGCGCAGTTAACTACAACACCAACACGACCTACAGCTTCCATATTTTCTCGTCAGAAGGGCCGGCAGGGACCTCCATCCAGCTCGACCCCCATTACCTCAAGTAGTGGTGCTGTAAGTCAACTACAGGAAAAAATTCAGCCACGCACAACCTACACTTCATCTGGCATTGGAAGTCAAAGTAGCTCCTGCACCACCAGCAGACATCTCCAGTCCCCAGTTTGGGACTTCTTTACTGTTAGCAAAAAGGCGGAAAATATGGTTGTTTGTTCAATTTGTAAAGAATCAGTTAGTCGGGGTAAGCTTGGTACCAACTATGGTACCGGAGGCCAGAGAGGTCATCTAAAAAAACACCACCCTATCCAGTGGTATAAGCACCTAAGTGACATCGATGAAGCCAAAACAAATCAAAATGTATCCCTTGATATTGCATCTGATGATGATAAGAGGCTGATCGTGCAGGGGGGAAGTGAAGAAGGTACACACAGTACCCCTGGCAGCAGCACTGCAGTGGTAGCGCCCACACCCTCTACCCCTACAACATGTATGAGGCACACTAAGAGTCTGGGACACACACCAATGCAAAAAAGTAAATCAATGAGCCTAACTGGTTTGAAGTCTGCATCATCATCATCATCATCATCACGTAAAACGGTCCAGCGCACCATTAGCAGCATGTTTTGGTCGGATCCGCCATTTGAACGCAACCACCCAACGGTGCGTCTCTATAACGCAAAACTGGCTAAAATGCTAGCGCTGGACCTTCTCCCTATCTCTTTCGTGGAAGGGGTGGGTTTTCGTGAATTGGTGGTAACAGTCTGCCCTAAATGGAAGGTTCCTAGCCGGTACTATTTTGCAAGGGTTGCTGTTCCAGCACTACATCAAGATATGCTGGAGGTGATTGGCGCAGCTATTCTGAAGAGTGCTGTTCACACTATCCACATGACAACAGACATGTGGACCAGTTGCCAAGCCCTTGATTACATGTGCATCACTGCACACTGTGTCTCTTTTGCAGGGGTCAAAAGACAGTTAAAACACAAAGATGTTGACACGGAGGAAGTTTTTCAAGCTACTCGCAAACATGCAACAGTAGGCATGTTTGCCATGGAGAAATCTCACACTGAACCTAACCTTTTGGAGGAGTTTAACAGGAAGGTCAATGAATGGCTGCATCCAAGAAACTGCACAGTTGGTTATGTTTCCACGGATAATGGCAGTAATATAGTTAAGGCCATGCAGGAAGGTGGCTATTTCAGAGTGCCGTGTTTGGTGCACAGTATTAACATCGTGGTGCAAGCATTCTTGAAAACAGAAGAGCCAGTCGTCAAAGTACTGACCATTTGCCGAAAAATCTGCGCACATTTCAACCATTCTTTTAAGGCCCGGAAGCAGCTGAGGGGCCTTCAATATGAACGTAAACTGCCAGTCAAAGGACTAATCCAGGAGGTGGCAACACGTTGGAACTCAACCTTTTACATGCTTGAGCATCTGTCTGAGCAGTGGGAGGTAATACATGAGTTTGTCTTTAAACTGGGTTCTACTCACAAAGACTTGATGCTAGAGTTGGAGGAATGGAAGCTAATTGCAAGCCTGACAGACATGCTTCGTCCTTTTGAGCTCTTCACGCGTGAACTCAGCAGGGAGGACTGTTCTTTGACCAAAGCTATCCCATTGTTGCGCATGCTAGAGCACCAACTGAAGGAGGTGTCTTCAACGTTCCGAGATGATGGTGAAAAGCGAGAAGCATATGGTTTGGCGCAGAAGTTATTATGGCGCCTACTTGACAATGAAAGACTTAAAAAGATACATACAGAACAACATTACATTTGTGCCACTATTCTTGATCCACGGTACAAAAAAGCACTGCCCACCAATACTTTCTTTCCTTTTTCGGAAGCAGAAGTTTCAAAGTACAAACATTGGCTAGCTGTGTCAGCCACTCGGTTCGAAAGAGAGCGGCAGAACATTCAAGGAGGCAGCACAAGTACAATGAATCAGCAGGCCATCCGGCATCAAGTTCCACTTCTCCATCTGTGGCCGAAGGGAGTCACTTTCCCTCACAGCCGTTAACGACACCAGCAACCATATCATCACCCTCACCTGCACCAGGCCGCAAACAAATATTGTCATTTGGGGATTGGCTAACTCAACAAGGGTTAGCTCGGTCCCCTGATGAAAAGGTCGCAGATGGTACGCAAAGTGGATCAACCCTGGAGAACCTTGAGTCGGTGGTGCAGGCCTATCTGGATAACCCAACAGAGGTCTGTCATGATGAGAACCCACTGGGATATTGGTATACGAAAAGCTCAAAATGGCCACTGATCACCAACCTGGCTCTAAATTATTTGTCTTGCCCACTCGCAAGCGTGTCTTCTGAACGTGTTTTCAGTGCTGCTGGTGCCATTGTTACTTCAAAAAGGACCCGCCTTTTGCCCAAAAATGTGGAGAGGTAAAAATAATCAAGATGAATCAGCACTTCATACCACCCGATTACAAAATACGTGAATGCACGCAGGAAGAAGAGGACACCGACTTAGGTGATGACGACGACGGAAGTTCTTCTCAGTCACCAGACCTAATCCCATCTCAATTCATAGACTTGGAGGACGAGCTCTGCTTCCCTGACAATGAGGACTGAAAATTACTTCCTTTTTTTCCGTACTTATTCAGCTTTATTCCTGTGTGTCTTTCTTTGTTTTGCTACTTTTACCACAACAAAACTCTAATCAACTAATCACAATAAGTCCATCATCAGCACTGTCTTCATCTTATTTTCCGTATTGATTTGAAGGTGCCGCAGTCTGCATTCAGATGTTCACAAGTTCACAACTCAATCATGCTCCTCTATCCTCCTCCTCCAGACTCCCCCTATCCATTTTCCTCAAGGCAGATGGATGGATTATGGAGAAAAAACAAACTTTGTCTTCGTAGACGAGTCCCCTCAAGTGGGACTGAAATAACTGACTGACTGACTACATGCTTGCTGATTGTTGACAGACCTACTTCTGAAATTTACAGGAGAGGCTGCCCTGTGGGCCCTCAGTTTCCGAAGAAGATGCGGACATAAAGTAGAACAGGTAATGAATAATGAGAAGATGGCATGCAGTGGACAGCAATGGCTGTCTGTCTCTGTTGAAACCAATTGCTGTTTGTTTTTTGTAAACAGCGCAATTTGCCATGTTTTCAATATAACAGTATTGCAGGTTTTTGGGGGTTTATTTGGGGGTGTTCTAGATTTGCGGTGCTGGGTCGGGGGTCTGGGAGCACTGCTGGCACAGTCTAATGTTGATTGCATTTGTTTTTCAGGAAATCCATGGTGGAAAACGGGAGTTATGGCCTAGCTGCTCAGTGCGCCTGGAGTGATTTTGGAATGAGGCCTAAATATTTCTAAGTGTGAGCTTTTCCGATTTTGCTTTTTGCCTGTTTGGGGGTCTTCTACTTGTTTCCGCCTGGGTTGACGGGTCTGGGGCCATTGCTGGGAAGGTCTAATACAGGATAAACGTGTTTTGGATAAAATACATGGTTAAAAGGTTTTTCACTTTTTAGAGTTTTCTCTCACTTTCGTGTTTTCAGGGGGCCTGCTTGAGGGGTTTCCTGGTGTTTGGGGGTGGGTTTTGGGGTCTTGGAGCAACGCTGGGTATGGATACTTTTGATTGCAAGAGGTTTGAAGCAAATCCATGGTGGCAAAGGGGAGTTAGGGCCTAGCTGCAGAGCGCGCGCTGAGTGATTTTGGAAATTTGCCTGAAAATGTCTAAGTCCCCACTTTTGTATATTTGCTTTTTGCCTGTTTGGGGGTCTTCTACTTGTTTCCGCCTGGGTTGACGGGTCTGGGGCCATTGCTGGGAAGGTCTAATACAGGATAAAAGTGTTTTGGATAAAATACATGGTTAAAAGGTTTTTCACTTTTTAGCGTTTTCTCTCACTTTCGTGTTTTCAGGGGGGCTGCTTGAGGGGGTTCCTGGTGTTTGGGGCTGGGTTTTGGGGTCTTGGAGCAACGCTGGGTATGGATACTTTTGATTGCAAGAGGTTTGAAGCAAATCCATGGTGGCAAAGGGGAGTTAGGGCCTAGCTGCAGAGCGCGCGCTGAGTGATTTTGGAAATTTGCCTGAAAATTTCTAAGTCCCCACTTTTGTATATTTGCTTTTTGCCTGTTTGGGGGTCTTCTACTTGTTTCCGCCTGGGTTGACGGGTCTGGGGCCATTGCTGGGAAGGTCTAATACCGGATAAAAGTGTTTTGGAGAAAATCGGAGTTGAATTTCTTTTTTGCGTTTTTGCTCACTTGCTTGTCTTTGGGGTGCTGTTTGGGGGGGGTTCCTGGTGTTTGGGGGTGGGTTTTGGGGTCTGGGAGCACTGCTGGCACAGTCTAATGTTGATTGCATTTGTTTTTCAGGAAGTCCATGGTGGAAAACGGGAGTTATGGCCTAGCTGCACAGCGCGCCTGGAGTGATTTTGGAATGAGGCCTAAATATTTCTAAGTGTGGGCTTTTCCGGTTTTGCTTTTTGCCTGTTTGGGGGTCTTCTACTTGTTTCTGCCTGGGTTGACGGGTTGGGGGCCATTGCTGGGAAGATCTAATACCGGATAAAAGTGTTTTGGAGAAAATCCATGCTGAAAAGCGTTTTGGCACTTTTTTTAACTTAGGGCTCGTTGGGGTTAGCACTGGCAGCAGTATTGCATGTGTTTGAGAGTGTTCTAGATTTTTGAAACTGGGTTCTGGGGTCTTAGAGCACTCGTGGGAATGTGTAATTTTGGTTGCAAGTAGTTTGAAGAAAATCCATGGTGGTAAAGGCAGGATTTGGCCTAGTTAAATAAAGCGTTTGCCACTATTCTTAACTTAGGGCTCGTTAGGGTTAGATTTTCACGACTGGGTGGGGTCTTGGAACACTTGTTGGAATGTCTAATTTTGATTGCACGTGGTTTGAAGATAATCCAGGATGGGAAAGGGGGGTTTTGGGCATACTTTCTGAGTGCGTTTTGGCACGATTTGAAATTAGGCCTCTGCGAGGTAGCAGCAGTATTCTGCATGTTTTTGGGAGGGTAATATGGGGTGTTCTAGATTTTGGGGATTGTCATCTCTGAAAGTGACAGTATAATTTTTGCACTACACAGCGTGCCTTATATATTTCTTTTCTCTGAGGTGTCTTTAACACTTACTGTTGTGTTTTTCCATCATCAATTACTGGCAGGCTTTACCCTGTGCCATCGATGTACTACTCAGACTTACAATTAGCGATCCGCAAATCCGCATCAGGCAGGCAGTGGACAGTCAGTGTGTCTGGTCACCAAGATTGATCGACGGAGCATCCGATGGAATGAAGGAGTACAGCGAATAAGAGGAATGGCTGGATGCATCAACTTCACAAATTCAACGGGACAACTACAAAAAACAGTAACAGTATCCAAAATTTTCCTTATCTTTTAAATGATATTCTTGTGAACTTGAACTTACTTCTACGAGTGTGACTCTGTGCGTTTGTTTGATCTCTGCTTCAAATTCATCCCTCCAGCTATTTGATACGTCTTTGCTATCTTTAACACTAATTTAATGTTCTAAGTGTTTATTGTCTGAGGGCAGAGAGGCAAGTGAAATTGCGTAATGACTGCAGCCCTGTACTGCCAACTTGTTCCTTCGTAGTTACTAGTAAGTTGCAGTAAGTAGTAGTACTACTTTTCAGTAAGCTAACCATCCATTTACTAAACAACTTCTGGCATGCAGTAGTGCACTTCCTTTATGTCCCTTTAAAGGTTTATAGATATCTTCAAATCCAAAGATTTGTTTCTCTTCATTTGTTGTTTGACTGTCCATGCTGTTTTTTTTTTTCCTCTCTACCAAACTTTCCCAAAACCCCACATTCCCATCCAATTTTCAAACCCTAACCCTCTTCCCCCGGGCTGTGTGGTATTTCATTGATGTGTGACTGACAACAACAAGAAATTCCACACACTTGCTGGGGATGATAAGGTCAAAGCAACCAGACGTTCATGTGCGCCATTGTGGACTGATAATAAGAACATCCTCCTCCTACACGACGTGAACAATCTAATGCTTAATGCTTACCTTACGTTGGCACTGCTTGGGCTACAATTTAGGGCACTGTTCTGTACCGTACTATCTATTGTACTGTTTCTAATGCTATGCTCAGGCCACTCAATGTTTAATTTCCTCTTTTTTTCATATGGTGATACTGCAAGTGTGTAACACTACTGCTACCAGCACAACAATGATATTGCATTCGTCGAGGATTCAAGTCAACAACCAACCTTAATCACCATTTGCAATGCAGCCAGCCCTGGGGCTACCCCGATTCTCAAACAGGAATCACAGGTAAGATAAGCATTTTGGAGTGGTAGAATAATGGGCTAGGACTGGGAGGAGAGCATAGATTGCCAGTACTACTAGTAAAGTACTAGTAGGGCTACTGAATTCACTAACTCGGTTACTGGCACTTTGGTACATTTTAGGACTAGATGTTTCATTCATGCTGGTAAGTTGGAAGAAACCAAACGTCCAGTAACCACCGCCCACCCCCACACAAAATAATATGAACGCGTATACTATGTTTTGGTATGAAAAATAATTATTAAGAAATATATTGAGGTAGTCAAAAAATTAAATAAATTAACCCAACTCACCCCCCTACCTAACCCCAACCAATGTCCAAAAGTCCAAAAGTCCCGCTGCTCTTTGCGGAGGTCCCGGAGGTGGCGCTGATGTTTCTCGGCCAACCGTTCCAGGTAGTCCACTCTTTTGCGTAGTCGGCGCACCCGAACGATCCAGGATCTGGGGGGGCGCTGATGTTGTTGCTGCTGTGTGGCGGCGGCGGGAGGCTGTCGGGCCACGGCTCCGTTAGGCTGGAGGCTTCTGGCTGGTGGACCCGGGGGCAGTGGAGGAGGAGGTAGATGTTGATGTTGTCTCCTCATGCTCCCGAGACCACAACCGCCGATACTCGACACAAATAGCCTCCAGCTTACGGGCCCTGGCCCGGACAGCCATCTCCTTATGGGTGAGCTTTTTGGGAGTAGCATCTATGAAGAAAGAAAGAAAAATACTGTAGCCAATAGTCCTTAACATAAAGTCAAAATAATTCAACGGAAGGTTGACGCTCAGTAACACCAGCAAGTAGCAAACACAGTATAACATTTTGGCCTGTATCTTTCCGCCGTCTTTGTAAGCCTGTGACACTGTGAGTTTTAGGAATTCCACTAGCAGCACTATAGGTGGACTCACTACTAGTACATACATAGTCAGATAGTACTAAAAAATGCATTTTTTACTTTTTTTCTCTTGTTTTGCAAAAGAAATTACTGGTACGTGAACTTGTGGTAGCCGCCATAATGGCAGCTCACTCAGCTTTAACCCAAGAAATACAGATACAGGCCATGGTGATGCAGACTCGCAGTACTTTAAGCAGTACATGCAGGTGGGAATAGGAATGTCTTACTTTTCTATAGGGGTGGCACTGCCACTGGCCATACTTCATCCACTCAGCGTCTGCTCTACTACATCATACACCTCTGCTATCGACGAGGAGGATAAAGAAGATAACATCCAGGCTTCCAAAGTACGTCTATGATTTTTCTTAATGTCTCAAATGTACCAAAATTTCTTTTTGTCAACAACCAACTAACACCCTTTTCATTATATTTTGGAAACCGCCGTCTTCTTTCTTATGTTGAATTGCATTCAACAAAACCATTCTTTACAGTCATAAATAAATATTAAGACTCGCTCGTCCTTCGTTTCACCCTTCTTTAACTTTTCGTTGTTCACATCCCTAAACTACATGTGATCTGATATGACTTGGCTTCATAATAAAAATTTGCCAGCTGAGTTCAAGTAAAATAGAGGGGGCCACTGGTTACCAGAGAAGTACCGCCGCTAATGCTATTACAAGTCAAGGTTGACTGTCTTCTCCGTGATAGCCCAAAAAGTAGTTATGAATTAGTAAATGTTCTTGACAGTGCAGTGTACTTATACTAGTGTACTGTGTACTACTGTACAGTACATCATACACTCCTTTACGAGCCTACTCAAAAAAATTTCAATAAGTAACTTACCACCATCCGCCGCCGCTGAGTCTTCCCCCCCAGCTCCTCCTGTTGGCGCCGCCGCATCCAGAGTGGACCCCTCCGCACTGCTGGCCCCGGCACTGGTGGTCATCTGTGCCGCATCAGATGTTGTGACGTCTAGGAAAAACATGTCATATTTTTAGATGCCATACACAACCCCCTATTTTGTCTCGTAATGGAAGGAAATGTTACATAACACATTTTTTATTACTGGGATTGAAGAAAACTAACGGTTTTGGGGAGGGTGTTAACCTTTTAGATGCTTATTCCATTAAATGCTACACTTCTTCTTATGACTACTGATGAATGCTTGCTTAATGTGCACCATTTTTCTCATTACAGAAAGAAGATTCCATTGCCCTTCTGCCAGACGATTCACCAACTACTACTGAGTCACCACCAGCAGTACTTTAAGTACTTTAAAGAAGGTGGGGGCTCACGCACAGTTATTCTACTAATTTCCTGTGTCTGTTAGTGTTAACTATTTTTAAGTTTGAGTCATACTAATTACATTCATGGGAATGTTGTTTAAACTTTAACGTCATCTTCATCCATGAGAATACTACGCTAGTAAAAATAAAGAAATAATGTTTTCATTTCTCAATAGAAAAAAAACTTTAAAACTAACAAACACTGTGTGTTTTTTTGTTCACGAATTAGTGAGCGGAAAGGTTTGAACTACTGCACTTGGCAGTCATGTTTCAGTGACTCAGATAGGCCGGGGCTCGGAGGTAGTCTTCTTCTGTTCTTCTGGGTCGTAAAATCATTGGTCAGACATTCTAGATAGTCGGTCAGGGGAATGGGGGTTCAACTTCTGGTCAACTGAGGTATGTTGAAAGTCGAACTGCACCTATCATCAACAATGTCCTATTTATCTTGTCCATACTTCTTTGTGTGCAGAATAGTCCCTGAAACACTAGCGGTATGGGATGTGCTCCTCTCAAATCAAAAAGGCAACTGCTACCTTTTACTTGGTGTAAACAATGACATTGTGTTGTTGGAAATTGTCAAAGCACTTACATTAAGAAGACTGGAATAGACAGCAAGGGCAACCCAGAGGACTTCACTCAGTGCCTAGAGCTATTGCTGTATCAGAGTTCTGTTTCACACCGTTTGCCGAATGGGCAAGCTTAGCTACCTACACAGACCGACTCATAATTGTAAATAGTAGTAGTACGCAGTAATGCTCTCAAATGACTCAAAAGTTGCAAACAAGTAAGCATAGTAGCAACGCCAATAACCAAGCGAGCACCTGCAATGACAGAAGCTATTTAAACATTAATTTACCTGCAATGTAATCGAATCAGCAGCATTCGTACTCTTCAGGAAAAAAATAGATTAGCAATATAGCAGAGCAGAAGGAAAAAAAGTAGTTATCAAATAGCTACTTACCAAGGCCAGGGATCTCCACACCGAGCAGGTCGACCATGTCATGCTCCCGGTCCAAGATGTCACTCCACCGGTGCGTCACTTGCTGGTAGGTGCACCGGACCCCAGACTCCTTGTACATGCGCCGGCACACCTTCTCCCAAAGCTGGCGGCGCTCCCGGAAGCCGTAACCGGAAGCAATCCGCCCACCTGCTGCCACGGTTTTAGGGAGGTGGACTTGCACAAACACCATCAAGGCGGCCACCTCCACCGCGGAGGAGATCTCCCTGGCCTGGACTTCCTCGCTGCTCAAACGCCCGCAAGAGAGCTGGGTACGGGGTGCTGGGCCCTTCCCCTTGCCCTTGTTGCCTCCCTTAGCCATGGTCCTGGCAAAAGAAGAAGGAAAGAAGAATAGGTGTGAAAAAAAACTAAGAGAGAGAGCGAAAGAAATAAAGTAGGTAATAAAGTAACAAAAAGTTAAGAAAAAACACAAAATATAGATGTAGGAAATTGAAAAGAGAGATAATAAGCAAAAAAGACAAAAAAAGTTCAGAAAAACATAGGATTACGAAGATGTGAGATGGATAGAAAGGTAGCATGCCCAAAACCATAGCAGTGAATGAAAAACAAGATGGCCGCGCCCGTAGAGGACAGCATGGGTAAGTTCGCGCGATATTTTCCCCGCGAGCACGCAAAACGCCCATGAACACGTAATCGCGCGCCGCATACGTCGCAAGCATGCAACAAGCGCCCGGAAACGGAAACACGTCACGCAAACAAGATGGCCGCGCCAATACACGACTGCATGGGCAACCTCGGGGTCGGTGCGCTGCAAGTGGTCCGCGAATAAGCAGAAAACCATGCGAACACGCAAAAAAAAGAAATCAGCAAATTCGCACGAATTTGCGGATTGCATGGTCGATTTCGCACGAATATGCGCCCCGCGAATCTCGCGAAATGGCAGAAAAACGACTTTTGGAAAACTGAAAGCATTTAGCAGGTGCAAAAGTTCTAGTTAATTTGTAACCATACCACACCCTTGCCACCCTGTACCAGAGGGTGGCAAGGGTGAACCAGTGGTGCTGTGATGAACCAGAGGGTGCTGTGATGAACCAGAGGGTGGCAGTGCTGAACCAGAGGGTGGTAGTGATGAACCAGAGGGTGGCAGGGATGAACCAGAGGGTGGCAGGGATGAACCAGAGGGTGGCAGTGATGAACCAGAGGGTGGCAGGGATGAACCAGAGGGTGGCAGGGATGAAGCAGAGGGTGACAGTGCTGTACCAGAAGGTGGCAGGGGTGAACCAGAGGTGCTGTGATGAACCAGAGGGTGCTGTGATGTACCAGAGGGTGGCAGTGCTGAACCAGAGGGTGGTAGTGATGAACCAGGGGGTGGCAGGGATGAACCAGAGGGTGGCAGGGATGAACCAGAGGTGCTGTGATGAACCAGAGGGTGCTGTGATGAACCAGATGGTGGCAGTGCTGAACCAGAGGGTGGCAGTGATGAACCAGAGGTTGGCAGGGATGAACCAGAGGGTGGCAGGGATGAAGCAGAGGGTGACAGTGCTGTACCAGAGGGTGGCAGGGGTGAACCAGAGGTGCTGTGATGAACCAGATGGTGTTGTGATGAACCAGAGGGTGGCAGTGATGAACCAGAGGGTGGCAGGGATGAACCAGAGGGTGGCAGGGATGAAGCAGAGGGTGACAGTGCTGTACCAGAGGGTGGCAGGGGTGAACCAGAGGTGCTGTGATGAACCAGAGGGTGCTGTGATGTACCAGAGGGTGGCAGTGCTGAACCAGAGGGTGGCAGGGATGAACCAGAGGGTGGCAGGGATGAACCAGAGGTGCTGTGATGAACCAGAGGGTGCTGTGATGAACCAGATGGTGGCAGTGCTGAACCAGAGGGTGGCAGTGATGAACCAGAGGTTGGCAGGGATGGCAGGGATGAACCAGAGGGTGGCAGTGATGAACCAGAGGGTGGCAGGGATGAACCAGAGGGTGGCAGGGATGAAGCAGAGGGTGACAGTGCTGTACCAGAGGGTGGCAGGGGTGAACCAGAGGTGCTGTGATGAACCAGATGGTGTTGTGATGAACCAGAGGGTGGCAGTGCTGAACCAGAGGGTGGTAGTGATGATCCAGAGGGTGGCAGGGATGAACTAGAGGGTGACAGGGATGAACCAGAGGGTGGCACTGGTGAACCAGAGGGTGCTGTGATGAACCAGAGGGTGGCAGTGGTGAGAGCTGAACCAGAGGGTGGCAGGGGTGAACCAGAGGGTGGCAGTGATGAACCAGAGGGTGGCAGCAGGGGTGAACCAGAGGGTGCTGTGATGAACCAGAGGGTGGCAGTAGTGAGTGCTGAACCAGAGGGTGGCAGGGGTGAACCAGAGGGTGGCAGTGATGAACCAGAGGGTGGCAGTGCTGAACCAGAGGGTGTCAGTGGTGAACCAGAGGGTGGCAGTGTAAACCAGAGGGTGCTGTGCCCACATACACAACCGCATGGGTAACTTCGCCATGCAAGCGGCCCGTGAACACGCAAAAAGCCCCGCGAACACCCAAAACCTCGCAATTTTGCACGAATTCACGAATTATGCGGATCTCGCGAATTTCGCGGACAACGATTTCGCTGATTTCGCCCATACTTAGTACAGTGTAAAGTGCGTGAGCTCTCTGTGTATGTGTGAGAGTGACCTGCCCTCCCATAGGAATGCATGGGGAATATGTGTGACCATGGTAGTTCCTGATGTGTGGGGAGTGCAGGGTCGAGTTTGGTATGTGCGAACTCGTGAGATTGAATGCTGCGTAATGATGTATGTGGCATGAATGTGTCTAGTGTAGAAGTACCACTTCTAGACATGGGTTGCGTGTGTAGTGAGTGTGCTGACACATGATTGGCTGGAGCCTGGCTCCAGGAGTCTGGATGGGTCTCCCCAGTGGTGAGTATTGAGATTAGCATGCTGATGTGAGGGGAGGGGTGCACCTGGGACATGAATAGGGCTGGGCTTTCCCCACACAATGCTAGCTCCGCCCCCTGTGGTGCGACTAATGACCCTAGCCTGCCTGGTGAATGGAAAGGGTGGCTGGGGAAAACAAAGCCCTCGCCAGAAGAACAGCCCGGTGAGTAAAAAGGGCTGGGGGGGCTCCGTGGGGGCTACTGTTGGTGCCGGAGAGAGGCACAGTGACGAGGGTGGAGGTAGGACGGCCCCAGATGGCAGTGGGCCGCCCCAATGTTTTGACAGAGCCCGAGTGCTCCAATGCCCATATTTGTTTGAAGAGCCTGAGATGCTCGAGGGCATGTTTCCCTTAAGGAGCCGAGGTGGCTCCCCACCCCATTCGTTTTCGTAGCCCGATGGCTCCTGGGGACATTTGTGTATTTCGAGTCCACAAGGGACTCCAACGAGGGGGCAATCATTTCTTGCTTAGCCCAGAGGGGCCATATTCCCCCCGGTGGTGTGGCACAGTGGTGCCATATTTGTAGAAAGTCCCTGAGAGGGACAGAGGCGGCAAAGTGGTGCCAGGCCCCAGTGAGTCCCAGTGTCAGAGGGCTCCCAAAGTGCTCAAAGTGTATTTCAGAGCCAGTTGGCTCTAAAAGTTGGTGCAGTTCTGTTCTAGGGTCAGTGGGGGCCCTGTCACAGTTTTATTCATTCCCAGCTGCCCAGCAATTAGTGGGCAGCTGCACCGTTTAGGTGCCAAGGGAGCAAGAGTCCCTGTGTGGGACAGATGGCACAGAGGTGCCAGGCCTTCTACAGCTGCGCAGCACTTAGTGCCAGCTGCAACGTTTAGGCCCTGTCACTGTTCCCAGTTGCCCAGCAATTAGTGGGCAGCTACAATGTTTAGGTTTGCGCCGGTGGCGAACCCCTGACTGGCGCTGCGTGGCAGCGCGCCCTGACATTCTGGACACAGGGCTTTTGAGTCCCTTTTTGAGATGGCTAGTTGGCCAGGGGGGCTGGTATGTGGGTAAGGCGCAAGGCCCTAATGTGATTTTTGCGTAATGTGATTTTACTATGTTTATAATGGTAATTGCCTAATGTGATTTTTGCGCAATTGTTCTTACACCTCTGGATGTTTTTATGCATCATGTGTTTTTCCTTCCCTGCACCTCTGAATGTGTTTTTTGATGCATCATGTGCCTTGTTCTTACATCTCTGAATGTATGTTTATGCATCATGTGTTTTCCTTCCCTACACCTCTGAATGTTGTGATGCATCATGTATAATGTGTTCTTGCTTACGCCCCTAAATGTATTTATTCTTAGGTGGTTGTGTTTTGCCTAGTATAGTTTATACTATAGAGGTTATGTGTCCATGCTTGATCTATATCTATGGTTATTAGTATTGCGTAGTGTGTACCTACCTTTACCAGTAGTTACTGGTTGTGATCTATAATTGTTATTTTGTGCTACACTTATTCTAAGTTCTAGAAGCGCTATTTCTACTAAGTGTTGATTCTGACAGTGGTCCATGTGGCCCTGTCCTGTAAATAATCCCTTGTGAATATTGCCCGTGCCAGTTGGCACAATGTATATGTGTGATTACTGTCTGATGTGTTTTGACAATACAAAAGTTATTTTTATATAACCTTGTGTGGTGTTCCTTTTGTGGTGTGCCTAGGATGTTGTTGCTGTTGTATGCGTGCGCAAATGCTTTACACATTGCCTCTGGGATAAGCCTGTCTGCTCGTGCCAAGCTACCAAGGGGGTGAGCAGGGGTTATCTTGGCATGTGACTCCCTTGCCCTGACTAGAATGATGGCTTCTGCCTGGCTTTGGAGCAAGCCTTAGTCAACCAGAAATCCCAGTTCTAACAGGGGTCGTATGGATGAACACAGTCCCGGCTGGGCCTGTTTGTGTCTTCTTTTCATATATCTCTGCCCTATGTGTAAGAGCAAAGAGTTTTTACGCATCATTGTGTTTGTAACACATGACAATTTTGTAATGCCTTAAATATTTTGTCAGTCTGTCTTTGTGTGCTTTAAGGACAAGCTAACCATGATTTGTCCTCTTTAATGGAGCATCATATATTTGTTGGAAGTTTGTCCTTATATTTGTATTTTTATTCATTTGTACTTAACAGCCCTGAAGAAGTCCTGTAAATGGACGAAACGCGTCGGCTCTCCATTGTGTTGAACTCTCAATCAATTAATCAATCATGCCATTTGTATAGCGCACTACTCACCCGGGAGGGTCTCAAGGCGCTTGGGGGAGGGGTATGCTACTGCTCGAACAGCCAGGTCTTGAGTTGTTTCCTGAAGGCGAGATGATCCTGGGTCAGCCGAAGGTGGATGGGGAGGGAGTTCCAAGTCTTGGCAGCCAGGTAAGAGAAGGATCTTCCTCCGGCGGTGGCTCTTCGGATGCGTGGTACGGCTGCGAGGGCGAGGCTGGTGGACCGTAGCTGGCGGGTGGGCGTGTAGAAGGTCAGGCGGTCGTTGAGGTACTTGGGGCCCAGGTCGTGGAGAGACTTGTGTGCGTGGGTGAGGAGCCGCAATGTGATCCTCTTGTCGACGGGGAGCCAGTGCAGGTTCCTCAGGTGGCTGGAGATGTGGCTGCGTCGGGGGACATCCAGGATGAGTCGGGCGGAGGCATTCTGGATGCGCTAGAGTCTTTTCTGTAGCTTGGCTGTGGTTCCGGCGTAGAGGGCGTTTCCGTAGTCCAGTCGGCTGGTGACGAGTGCCTGGGTGACAGTCTTCCTGGTCTCGGTCGGGATCCAGCGGAAGATCTTGCGAAGCATACGCAGGGTGTTGAAGCACGATGAGGAGACGGCGTTGACTTGTCTGGTCATCGAGAGGGAGGGGTCCAGGATGAAGCCCAGGTTGCGTGCGTGGTCGGTTGGCTTGGGTGCAATGCCCAGGGCTGGGGGCCACCAGGAGTTGTCCCAGGCGGAGGGCGAAGATCCCAGGATGAGGACTTCCGTCTTGTCCGAGTTCAGTTTCAGGCGGCTGTCCTTCATCCTCTCGGCGACGTCTTTCATCCCTTCGTGTAGGCAGGTTCTGGCGGTGTCGGGGTCTCTGGTGAGGGAGAGGATCAGCTGGGTGTCGTCGGCGTAAGAGATGATGTTGAGGTTGTGCTGGCGTGGCGATGGCTGCGAGAGGTTTCATGTAGATGTTGAAGAGGGTGGGGCTGAGTGCAGATCCTTGTGGGACGCCGCAGATGACTTCGATGGCCTCAGAGAGAAACGGGGGGAGGCGGACTCTTTGTGTTCTTCCGGCGAGGAACGAGATGATCCACTCCAGTGCCTTCTCTTGGATACCGATGTTGCTGAGGCGCTGGACTAGGGTGCGGTGGCAGACTGTGTCGAACGCAGCGGAGAGGTCCAGGCGGATGAGGGCCACTGTTTCCCCCTTGTCAAGCAGGGTCCGGATGTCGTCGGTGGCTGCGATGAGGGCGGTCTCGGTGCTGTGGTTGGCTCTGAAGCTGGACTGCGAGGGGTCGAGGGATCCGTTCGTCTCGAGGAAGGCGGTCAGCTGTCTGTTGACGATCTTCTCGATGACTTTAGCAGGAAAAGGGAGGAGCGAGATGGGGCGGAAGTTTTTGAGATCGGTGGGGTCCGCTGTAGGTTTCCTCAAGAGGGCGCTGATCTCGGCGTGCTTCCAGCTCTCCGGGAAGGTGGCGGTGTTGAAGGAGGCATTGATGATGTTCCGGAGTTGGGGTACGATGGTGGAGTCAGCCTTGTTGAAGACGTGGTGTGGGCAGGGGTCGGTCGGTGATCCGGAGTGGATGGTGTTCATCGTGCGGGCTGTGTCTTTGGTGGTCACCGTGGTCCAGGTGCGAAGGGTGGCGGTGGGGGGCGTTGGTTCGACGGTTGGGTGCGTGGGTGGGGCGCCGAAGCTGTTGTGGATGTCGGCGATCTTGCGGTGGAAGAACGAGGCGAGGGAGTCGCAGAGGTCTTGTGACGGAGTGATGTCGTTGGTGCCGGTGCTGGGGTTGGAGAACTCCTTGTCGATAGTGAAGAGCTCTTTGCTGTCGTGGGCGTTGTTGTCCAGTCATTCCTTCAGGGATTTCTTCTTGGTGGTGCGGATGAGCTGGTGGTGCTTGCGGGTAGCGTGTTTGAGGGCGGTCATGTTGTCGGTGGTCCAGTCGAGGAGCCAGGCTTTCCCGAGGGTGCGGCAGGTCTTCTTGGAGTCCTTGAGGTCGTCGGTGAACCAGGATGCCTTCTTGCTTCTGGGTCTGCTGGGAGGGTTCTTTAGTGGCGCGAGGTCGTCGGCGCAGGCGGTCAGCCACTGTGTGAAGTTGCGGGCTGGTTCGTTGGGGTCCGTTGTGTTGGCGGGTGGGCTCTGGCTGAGGGAGGTGATGAGCTGGTCTGCGGTGATCTTGCTCCAATTCCTGTGAGGTACCTGTTGCGGGTGGTGGTGGGTCGTGGATCTTTTGAAGCTGAAGTGGACGCAGCTGTGGTCGGTCCAGTGGAGTCCGGTGGCGTGGCTGAAGGTGATGTACTTGCTGGAAGAGAAGACGGGATCAAGCGTGTGGCCGGCGTAGTGGGTGGGGGTGTTGACCAGTTGCTTGAGTCCGAGGTTGGCGAGGTTTTCCAGCAGGGCAGTGGTGTTGCGGTCCTTGTTGTTCTCCAGGTGGAAGTTGAGGTCCCCGAGGAGGATGTAGTCGGTGGAGGGGAGGGCGTGCGGGCTGATGAAGTCTGTGATGTCTTCGCTGAATTGTGTGCGTGGTCCCGGGGGTCTGTAGATGAGGGTGCCTCTGAGGGTCGTCTTAGGGTCAGTGTGAATCTGGAAGTGGAGATGTTCGGCTGCGGCGAAGGAGTCGTTGGCGTCGGTCGTGATGCGGATGGTGTTCCTGTGGACGATGGCGATGCCACCTCCGGTCTGGTTGATGCGGTCCCTCCTGATGATCTTGTACCCGTCCGGGATGGCGAAGGCGATGTCGGGTGCAGAGGAGGCGTTCATCCAGGTTTCCGTGAGGAAGGCGACGTCCGGTGATGTAGCGTCGAGGAGGTTCCAGAGTTCCACGGCGTGTCTGTGGACGGAGCGGGTGTTGATCAGGATGCACTTGAGGTGGTTGCTGCTGGTGTTTGTCTTGGCGGGTGCGGGGCAGGTACGGAGGCAGGTGAACTTGCAGGTGCAGCAGGTAAAGGGTCCGTGGGTGCGTCTTGGGGTGGCTCGGCAGCAGGCGTGGGTCCGGCCGGCATTGAGTGCGTTGAGAGTGGCGGCGTCGTAGGTCAGTCGGGTCGTCTTGCCTCGGCGGGGAGGGCCAGGGGTCCTGGCGCTGGGCGCGGGCCAGGCGCGGACGGGCGCAGACGGGCTTACCTTTGGCGCACCTTCGGCGCTCAATCGGTGCTTCCGCTGCGCGCGTCCGCTGCGCGCGTCCGCTGCGCGCGTCCGCTGCGCGGTCGCTCTGGGGGCGTCATAAGTAAGGAGCCGGGAGGGAGGAGCAGCTGGGTGGCGGGAGCGGGGCGGCGAATGGAATCACAGGGGGGCGGGGCCGCAGGGAGGCAGCGGCGGGAAATTCCAAGAAGCAGCGGGCAGCGGGAAATTCCCAGGAGCAGCGGGAAATTCCCAGGAGCAGCGGGAAATTCCCAGGAGCAGCGGGCAGCGAGCAAAGGAATCTGCAGGCAGGAGGCGGCAAAGGCAGGCAGGAGCGGCAGCAGTGAGTGGGGCGACCAAGCCCTGTGGAGGGCTGAGCGGTCACCTGTGTTTTTCCTGGAATAAAAATAAAGGAAAAAGAAAAGAAAAATGAAACATCGAAGACTTCTTTAATCTTTGGTTATGGACAATTGATATGCTTTTGCCGATAGAATTTCTGAGTGAGGCACCTTTGATTTGTTTAAAAATGGTTATGATCCCGGCTGGGAATTAGTACTGTGGTGGTGGGTACCGAACAGTTTGCACACAGCCCCCACCTGAAATAGTGGGTAAATTACCAATTGAGTAGAAAATTCCTGTTAGGTGCTGCTAGATAAGAGGTTCCACTATCAGTACTCCTATTTCCATTAACCTAGTAGAGTATATGTCTAAGTTTGTGGAGAATTTTGCGGAACATGTGCACTCTCTAAGAGATTTGTTAAAAAAAGGATCCCCCTTTAACTGGAATTCCCAATGGCAAAGCGATTTTAAATACATCAAACAAGCTATAATAAAAGCTCCTACCTTAGGTATGTTTGACCTCAATGCCAAGACTACTTTGACTACAGAAGCAAACAAGAATGCACTAGGTTCATCTCTCACACACACGGTCAATGGCAATGAGAGAGTAATTGCATTTGCGTCTAGAGCATTGAAAGACCCTGCATGCAATTATTCCACGATTGAGAAAGAAGCTCTTGCTTGCTACTTGGCGGTAAAGCATTTAACATTTTTCTTGTGGGGAATTCCCTTTACTCTGCGTAGTAACCATAAACCCATACTTACCATGTTCTCAATGAAAAGCATGGAAAGAGCCACCTCCGCATCTCCAAATGGGTATTAGCCTTTCAGGGTTTTAATTATTCTATGTGCTATGTTGCAGGTAAAAAAAAACACTATAGCTGATTGCTTGTTGAGACTCCCCATTTCTGATGATGACTCCCAATTTAATCCTCCTGATGAAACCATCTTAGGTACTGACTGTACAAATCAAAGGGAACTAAGAAACCAAAAAAGGGCTGGTTCAACGCTGCCACTAGGAGAGCCTACTCGTGTCTGAAGAAGGCACTCCGATGCAGCATTAGAAACAAATCAGAAATAGTCCGTCTTAGAAGGGAGTATAATCAGTCCCTAAAGCGGTGTAAGCTAGAGATCAAAAAAACCTTATGGGAGACACTGCACAAAAGCTGCCTTGCAAGGGACTCAACCACATTTTGGCGTACAGTTAAAACTCCCTTCTTAACAAATTCTAATTTGAACCCGAGAATCAAGGTGGCAGTGGATGAGTGTGCCTGGGTCACTCACTTTTCAGCTATTTTTGGGGGAACAGCTGCACCCACACGGGTACCTGCTGTACCTCGAGATGGAAGCAACCTTAGCTTCTCCCACGAGGAGGTAGTTACTGCGCTAAAGTCATCGAAATGTGGGAAAGCCCCTGGCCCTGATGGGGTTCCTCTTGACATATTTAGACATAATTTGGATTTGTGGTCCCCTATCCTCACTAGGGTCTTTCATGCAGTTAACGAAACAGGCCCAATCACCTCATGGAAATCCTCAATCCTCCTCCCAATATTCAAGAAAGGGGATTGAAAGGACCCTGCTTGTTATCGACCTATTTCTTTATTAGACGCAACGGGTAAGGTCGCATGGCGGCTAGTCCTCCAAAAACTTCGTAGCTGGGCAGCCGAAAACCAAATACTGTCAGACCTACAGTACGGATTTCGTGAGGGTATGGGGACGGTAGAACAAGCACTAAATTTGTCCCTACTAGCGGGTAACAATGTGGGGGCGAAGAGGGGTAAAATCCATCTGGCATACGTCGACCTGTGGGCAGCGTTCGACTGTGTGTCTCATTGCAAGTTGTGGAATATCCTCATTAAAATAGGCGTAGACCCCCCTTTAATCCGCTTCATGCAAGACCTCTACTCAGGGGCATCAGCCAAAGTCCGCTATGGCACGGGGGGAGTTAACCAGGTCTTTTGACGTGGTGAAGGGAGTCAGACAGGGCTGCGTGCTGGCTCCCTTCCTTTTTAACCTGTACACTAACGGTCTGGAGGTGGCAATGCTAGAGGGTAGTCAGGATCTCCCCATGATTGGCCGTCGTCCTATTCCAGCTCTGCTCTATGCAGACGACGCGGACATAATGGCGCGGACTCCCTGCCAACTACAATTGCTGGTCAACAGATACTGCCAATTCATGGAAAGCCTAGATCTAAAGGTCAATAACAAGAAAGCCTTCATCATGCATGTTGGGAAAGCCACTAGTCACACAAAGGGTATATATATAAACAACACTAAGTTAGACTGCACAAAAACATACCCCTATCTGGGAATTCTGATCGATAATAAACAAAACTGGCGACCAGCTATCCAAAGCAGGAAACTGTCATTCCTTAGAACAACAACGGCCCTGTCACCGTTTGCCCGGAATCTAGGCCAGCGTCCGGCACGCGAACTGCTCCAGATTTATCACGCTAAATGCTCCTCAGTAGCTCTATATGGAGCAGGAATATGGGGTATTACTGCCACCGCATGTATTCAAAAGGTGGAAAACTGTTTTCTAAGGTATCTTTTAGCGGTCCCCAAAAGCTCCCCGATCTATGGCTGCCACGTGGAACTAGGTTTGGACTATATATCTGACATCATTGCCATCCAACCGATCCTACTGTGGCAGCGTATATGGCATACAGATGAATGTAAGCTTACTCGCTCTTTGAATATCGACTGCCTTGCCCTAGAAAGATGGAAGAGCATAACAAGGCTGGATTATGTTTCAAAATTTTTCACTGATCTAAATTTAGAGTCCCATTTTACCCATCCCGAAACCATCGTGGGCATATCACGAGCCACTCTGAAAAACGTATGTTTATCCCACCTGCGTGAGCTCCGAATGACAAGAGAGATTTCTAAGCCGACTAATGTTCATCTTTTAGCAGTACAAAGCTCTTGGGGGACTCAGCCGTATTTACTGCTAACATCCATCACATATTACGACAAATTCTTGCTGACCCGGTTTCGCTTCAGTATTTTCCACCGCTTAGTGACTTTCCCCAAGACCAACGATTGGTCAGCAAATCTCTCCACCTGTCCTGGTGATGGTCAGTCAGAGCAAACGCTTCTCCATGTAATGTTCTTCTGCAGTCTCTATGACCACCCACGGAGAAATTGGATTTTACCATTAGTAAAATACATGGGATTGCGCCAATGCCGTCTGGCGCTCCAAGCCTTACAATGTTTGGACACAGAATTTTCAATTGTCCCTATACTCTGCTTTTTAAAATCATGCATTAAATTACGAAAAGATTATGATTAATTCTATATTTAAAGTATTGTTTACACTACTGTGTATTAAGTTTCATAAATCATATCGTGTTTAGTATCCTTTCTCTTTTGTGTTTCAAGGATAGATTTCTTTTTTAATGTATTAATTTAGTCCCTATTATACTTTGTTTTATCTGCACTAATCTTAGGATTTTGTTATCTTTTTAAAAAAAAAATTTTAAATGTTTTTTTATTCTGTACAATCGCTTTGATTCGTTTGTACTTTTATGGATAAGTTCCCTTATCCGAATAAAGTTTATTTGATTTGATTGATTTGATTTGACTGTACAGCCATTAACCAGGATGAATGGGAAAAAAGTTTACAAGAAGACACTATTTTAAGAGAGTTAAAAAATATGATTTGCAAAGGATGGCCTAGATCTTTTAACGATCTTCCTAATATGTTGAAGCCTTTTTGGGTGGTGAGAGATGAATTATCCATAATAGGGAATCAAGTATCAAGAATCAAGTATCAAGAAATCATAATAGGGAAACAGAATTCTTCCACCTTTTAAAATGAGGGAACGCATCATAGAGATTGTACACGAAGAGCATCCAGGAAGAGGTGTGACCAAAAGTAAAATCAGACAGTACTATTGGTTTCCCAATATGGACAGTATGGTGAAGTAACAGTGAAATATTGTATAACCTGTGGGTCTAGAGACAAATCCAAAGTTACTCATAAAGCGCCCCTCATTCCGTTATCTGTTCCATCCAAACCTTGGGACAAACTAGGCCTGGATATCATTGGTCCCCGAAACCTACTAAATGTCTCTCAAAAATTTATGTTTGTGCTTATTGATTATCATTCACATTGTATCTGTTCTAAAAGGGTTTCCTCCATCACCACATCTGCCCTGATCGAATTTCTGAAAGATTTAATTTCAAAAGAAGGAATACCCAGTACCCTCGTTACTGACAATGGTGCTCAGTTTACTTCTGAAGTGATGACACAGTTCTTATCTAATTTAGCCATCTCACACATAAAAACTCCCTTTTATTGCCCTAAAGCCAATGGGCTGGTGGAAAGGGCAAATAGAATGTTAAAGAGCACTATTCAAATGGACTTAACATGGCACAAACCCATCAAAGATGCCATAAGAAAGACTCTATGGTCTTATCACTCCTCTCCCAATGCCATTACAGGTGTGTCTCCTTTTGTGTCTCTTAAAGGGAGGAATCCTGGTTCTAAACTTACACCTAATTGGCTTAATAGTGGAAGTCCTGTCTGGGTTGATAGAGAATCAGTCATGGAGAAAGTTGGTCACCATCGATCTAGTTATAAAGCGAGATATGGCCCGAAGTTGGAAGCCGCCAGCAAGCAGTGGTTTATAGGCCAATGGGTAGTGGTTAAAATACCTCATGTAGGTCGTGACAAAACATCCTCATTCTCCAAACCTCAAAGAATCCAATATGTAAATAATAATTTGGTTGTATTGGAGGATGGTAGCACTTGGAGCATGGACAATTTGAGTTGCTGCCCCATAGTATGTATTCCTATGTCAGCTAGTGGAGAGAACCAGGAGCACATGTTCACCAACAAACAACCTCCCAGGTAGGCCCAAACACTTCGTCCTCCACGCTGGCAAGAGGACTTTGTAAAGTAAGGACCTGGTATAATACTTGTTCAGGAATATTTCCCTTATGTTTTTCATCATATTTCCCACTGCTGTTCTTTTGTTTCTCCCTAAAGAGGGAGGTGTGTTGTAATCATTGCCTGTAGTTACCTGTTTTCCACATAGATATATTGTTTATACACTTGGTATTTCCCTTACCTTCCTCCCCTCCCTTTCCCCTGCCCTTGGTATGTCCCTACCTTAGAATGTTGGTGAGAAGCTCACCTTCGAATGTTGAGCGGCCTGAGTTGGAGCTGGTGCCTGAGGATCTGGTTGAATAAACTTCTTCTCTTCATATACCTATGTTTACAATTATTCTAACGAAACAGCTTCTTAAAATCCCTGTTAAAAATTCCCCTGAGTACTCCCACACTTCCCTTAAATATGAGATCCATCTCTGATATTGCAGCAATGAGACTGATTCAGTATTGGTTAAGGGTGTGGGTGATAGAAGAACTAGAGCCCTATAGGGAATGGTTACAAGGCCTGTTAAAGGGGTTGTGTGCTGATAGGATCCCTTGGTGTGCTTATATAAAGTCCTGGTTAAATAATCTGGGGAAGGGGCTTTTGGTCAAACTCCCAAGACCTACCAGGTGTTGCCATTGAAAAGCTCAAAGTGGCCTATAGTGCCCATGTTTTGAAGGAAAACGGTCCAAGACCACTTTGGGAAGTCTGACTGATGGTTTTTCTTTATTTAAATTTGGATTTGAGTTTGAATTGTTTTTAGATTTGGCTACAAACCCATATACATGAGTACTTTTTTATCAAGTTCAGAATGGGCTCTTTACTGATAGGGTCCTTTACCTGCCTTTGGAAGAAGGGGTTAGGCACATCAAATATTTGCTCCATGTGATGTGAAGCCATAGAGTCTATAGAACATGTTTTATTCTTGTACATGGCATACACAAAGCAACGTACATGCTGAACTAGTCCACTATTTCTCACTACCATATGGCATTTGAGGGCCAATAAAATGTCTCCTAGAGAAAGGCCTTTATGGACATTTTACATTTCTTATATCTTTGTTTCGAGGTTTGCTACCCGTGTTTATTTCTTTTTAATCCATAGCATGTTTCTATGTACTTATATGTTTTTGAAATTATCTTGTTTATCTACATATGTTTGTACACTGTGACCTTTCATGGTTCTTTATTAACTGAAGTAAAGGAAATTAATGAAAAATGAATGAATGAAAGCTGTTCCATTTTTAGGTTTATATTAGAAATCATGATGTCGAAATGTAAAACTGCAATTATTATATGTGATTGTTGCACCATGCAAATAATGTTAGACAAATTGCATGTGCATTCGTTCAATTCGATTATGGTTCTGGTGACGGGTAGCTAATATTGTACAAACGTCAGGCTTTTCGTTAATGCATTATTATTATTCTTTCAGTTGTGCATGCGTTTCCCGTACAACCGAAATACTCTCTGCATAGCAAAGCACACATCACAGTTTATTTCCTGCAGTGAAATAAATGCATAATGGTTCAGCTTAGGGATATTGGAAGTCAAACGTCCTAATGCAGCCTTTAGCTTCAGCTATGAATGTTTAACCTCCAGGCCACAAGAACTTGTCTCTCGAAGGGACTGCAGGGCTAAAACAATCATCTCAGAAATTGGAGCATTCCCGAATGTCACTGCTGTGCTCTGCAAAGCATAATCATGTTCACTGAGAAGGGCGAAGGTTTGAAATGTGACCAAATCAATGAGGAAAAACAATTAGATGGGATATTTAATGAATAAACTGTTTGAATCGCAATTTTATAACATCCTTTGCCTCGTACCCAAGTCTGGCTGCAAAAGATGGAGCTCCGCTTCACGACTGTTGTTCCTTAAACTAAGCAAAAGGTAAATAAAGTTTTTGCAGAGGAAGTATGGTTGATTCATATACATTGGAGTCAACCAGAGACCGCAAGACCGAGCGACTGCATGCACCCACTCATACACGCACCATACATTTATGCACACATGCAACACACTCAGCAGAATAGAAAAAGCATTTGCACATTAGTCTGGGTGCTGAAACATCAACTGTTCTTTAACATGGAGGGAAAGTAAGTACCAAATTGCGTGATACGCCAGGTATGGGAACTCATTTAGAGGAATATTGCCTTTCAGTGGGAAATGGTATAGTCCAAAGCTATGTTTTTAATATAAAATCAGGGCCTTCGGTGGTCATATCACTGAAAATACAAAATTTGAAAAAAATATTATTGTCTACGGGTGCTCATCGAAGACTATTCCTAAGAATGGAATCTAGAGAATGCTAAAGTGATTCTGTTTTTTTACTGACCTCTGCTTGTCGTTTTCTATCAAGAAAGTTAAATAGATCAGTTGCCAGATATTAAGAAAATGAAAGTCCCTCAGCAGAAAGCAATTTTTGTATTTTACTGACCTCTACTGGTCTTTCTACTTTCTATCGAGACAGTTAAATAGAGGCAGTTGAACAGAAAAAAAGTCCCTAAGTGGAAGCAGACAAGTCCTACGGCTTAGCTCCAGAGCCCACAGAGTACCTACACTTATAAGTATTTACTAAAGTATAT
Organism: Lissotriton helveticus; assembly: GCF_964261635.1. Taxonomy (NCBI): domain Eukaryota; kingdom Metazoa; phylum Chordata; class Amphibia; order Caudata; family Salamandridae; genus Lissotriton; species Lissotriton helveticus. Next base: position 407,315,691 of record NC_136067.1, on the reverse strand, counting down.
ACAAGAGGTCTTGAATGCTCGACCTAAAAAAGGAAACGTGCACCACTTAAGAGTCATACATGGACACACCTAGAAAACACAAGGGCACTCATGCATATACTAACAGGCTGAGAAACATCCATGTACATAAATACACCAGACATTCAGAACCGGTATGCACACATTTTTGAACTGATAAATACATAAGGGTGTGGACAGGTGAATTAATGCTTGCATGGGACTGGGTATATAAAGAGCTAGGCAGAATAATTAAATGGATGTGGGGATAGCCCAATCAAGTGAATGAGTAAATAGGCAGTCAGAGGGATAGGTGGATGGACCGAATGAAGATTGATAACAGTTAGAGTGTGGGCAAAAAACTTGGTGGGATGATGTTTGAATATATAGCTTTGCTAAAGTGTGTGCTTTCTCCTAAATTTCAATCACAAAAAGATTCCTGACAAATTTGCTGGCCCTGCTTCTAGGTCTGGTGTTAGTCGAGACCTTTTGATTTAATAAAATTATATTTATAATATACTTACATAACTGGGCTGTCAGCCACCTCTCTTCATTCATTTTTTCTGTTCTTGTGTCATTCACATTTCGCTTCCAACCACTTCAGCATACATCATGGGGCAATGGGTCAGTAACATACCTCAAGGCCAAAGCCAAAGCCGAAGCCATATTTTCTGCTCTGTGAGAGTTTTCACACCTCATCAGGGGAAGCACTCAAGGGGCCAGCAGCAGGCTGGGTAATGCTAATTATTCTACTAGCGCTTTAGGGGGGCAAATTACAACTTTTTAGAATTTGTTTCTCCTCTTGTTATCAAACTTGCATCATCACCATTAATCTTTTTGTTTAATAGTCAAAAACCATTTGAATCACCCCTGTATTTTATTCTAAATCAAAGTCACAAAAATAATATTCTAATTGCACGTTATTTTTTCTGTTACAACTAGCTACAGTTCTTAACAGTGACAGCAACTTTTGGGGACTAGTCACTATAAAAGCAACATAGAATCTTGCGAGCACTATATATTATACAATATTAGGCACACTGCCTTATAGGCTATACAGCCTTCTTAGTGGTGACTTATTTTATACTTAAAAGTAGGGTTCTTTCCTGTCAAAAAACATTAATTTGACAGGTTGACCTCCAGATTTAAAAGTTGCAGCAATCATGCTACACGTGTAGCCCTGAAGCCATGTTCTTACTTGTTGGCCTAGTGGATGGTACAATAGGGCCAGCAGTCCACAGATGGAATATGTGGCATTTTTCATCACCATTTACTATTGCCTGACTGGAAATGTAAAATGCCAATTTGCAATTCACCAATTCTACTACTATATAGGGGCCAATGCACACATTCTGGGAACCAGCAATGCCAGTCAGCAAAATTGGCAATGATCACAAAGGTTTCCACATAGGTTTTGCCTCAGTAAAACTAGTGAGGCATGAAGGGGGGCTTGGACAAATCACGACTTGAAACAGGCAGAGGGCTCTATGGGAGGGACGTTTCCATGCTTCTTCCTGTTGGTGCTACCTACCTGTGCTAGTTATATGTAATGTTACCTTTAGTCGTGTTAGCAAGCTGTTTTTGTACCAGTAGCTACCTATATGCTCCTTACTGTCATTCTTGGTTTGTAGTGGTGTTGCTTTGTTAAACTGCTAGCATAGCAATATAGCCCAATATAGATGGTTGTAATGATTGTCAAAGGCTTTGCACCTGCGTTACAGTGAGAGTATCATGAATGTAAGAGTCTGTAACAAGTGGCATAGCCGAGACAGAAATGCTATAATGATATTAGTACATTCTACCCACTGAGGCTAGAATGTTCTAAATTGAAAGGAAGAATCAGAAGAAAACACTGAATTATTGGAGCAAAAATCTATGCCAGCCATTATTGGCCCTGGGCTACTTCTTTGTCTTCAATGGGGATTCAACACATTCCAATGTTCTAATCCATAATGACCTAAATATCGGTCTTGTAATTCTTAAGAATGCATGCTTGATCATCTTCAAATCATAGTTCGTTGTGATATATGTCTTATCTTCTTCCTTGATAAATCTAGTTAATCTTTTTCTGATGAAAATTCCATAGGCATGTTGGGCTATATACATAACATTATGTTTTGACTTCGTGTGAAAACAGATTGCAAAAATATATAGTGGAACAATATACATTTCAAAATATTAAATGTAAAAATCTATACTTTGCATAAATAACTATATACCTAAAAGAAGTTATTGTGTACCTTAGCAGCCTCATTCCATGTGCTGCAGTAGAGCTTGAGAAAAAAACAACTTGTGAAATACCACTTATGATATCAGAGCTATTTATGCACCGTATTGCTAATTGTGGTTTTTAACGGAAGCAATGTAAAAAAATCATTTTTGTTACTGTTTTTGGACATTACATTCTTTTTACCAGACTTTGCTTTTTAGTACATTATCTGAAGCACTATGTGCAATACTGCAGAAGTGGGTGCTAAATGTAATCCAGTGCAAAAACGATTTATGTCTGATTTAACACTTACTGCACAATGCAGAATCCTGACCTTGAATTATTATTCTAAATCAATTTCTAGCGTTCTTGGTAGCAATAACATAGGCAGGTAGATAATTTTTTAGGGTCGAGATTACGATATTCTTTTTATTTAAATGTTCTCATATTTTTAAATGTTACCTGCTATAGCTCTTTGTATATTGCCTCCTGCATGCAATTTTTCTACGTTGTCCTCTTTATGTCAGTCTCTTCCAACAAATGCTAACTCACAAGTCACATGCACTGAATTTATAGAACTCTTGAATTGTTCAGTTCAGTTGAACATGGAGTACTAGCATATTTGGTGGCAATACCATAGGGAGAAAGACATGTATGTGAGGTCAAGATTATGATATTATTTAGTTGTATTATTTTTTATTAGGTTTTTAACATACGTCCTTTAGGTAGCCATTCCCAATTGCTATAAAACAATAACCAAAACCTTGTGCACCCCCTCCTTCCTTTTCCCTTTGAATGGAGTTGATCATGCTAATGCTAGAGAGGTTTTCAATGGGTCACAACCAACCAACGCATGTAGTTAGGCTCATACAAATACTTCGCAGGGTCCAGACGTCCCAGGGTCTGCAATCTGGTTGAACGCCTGTTCTCTCTTTTCTGTGTTCAAGTGCGCAAGGAACGGCCAATAGCAATGCAAATTTGATTCTATAATCTTTCAGGATTTGTAACTGCCATAGCCTCTGTAGGCAGAGTTCTTTTACAAGAGTGACATCTTTACCTCCTAACCCCAAAATAGTTTGCTTAGCTGCTAGAAGTAGATGGAGATTCTCTTGTCTCTAGCAGAATGTAAAAGGTAAATATATTTATTCGAGGTTCCCAAAACAACAGAGGCTATGTTGCCATTGAATTCTACTCCTTTCATTTCCCATATCATATTGAAGACCAAAAGCTTTCCATCTTTGGGTATTACTTAAGATATTTGTTATTTTGCCTGGGCCCCGCATTGCCTCCAATGCAATTCAGAATGTGAGTTTTTCATATGTAGTGTGGGGTGTGTAGTGCAATCTCTGCACTTTTTTGCACAATGTTTCCCAGCTTTGTGCATGGTGTGCAAAGTTTGTAGTGTGGGTGAACATTGTTTCCCACTGTTTCTGATCAAGTTGGAGTCTAAAGTCAGTTTCCCAGCTGAATTGGTATGAACATTTGTGGTTAGTCCAGTTCATATTAAGTAGGGTGTAAAGTTACATATGTGTTTATGGAGAAATTTATTTTTTCACCCCAGATGAAGTTGTTGTTGATGTTTTGTATGTGTGCCAGTATATTCTTGATGAGTGTAAATGAGAAGTTTGGGAAAATTATGGATTTTGGAAAGGATGGTCATTTTATAAAATGCATCCCTGCCAGGCCACAAGAGAGTGCCTGGGCACCATGAGGTTGTGAGTGTTTTGATCATTATTAGTAAGAGCTTAAAGTTGCTTCTACCACCTTCTTGAAAGTCCAGGAAAATGGTTAAGGTCCATCTGGGCCCACTGAAAGGGAATCACCTTTTGTAAGAACTGGGTTAAGGACTACCAGCGATTAGGAGACCTGTAGATTTGCTTAAACTAATCTTACATTCAGCTATTTATTGAAATTCTTCTAGTATTCAGATTAAATCTCAAAGAGTTTTTGTGTGACCAGTAAGTGTCAGTAAAATATCATCAGCAAAGCGGAAATCTTTTATCTGGCTCCTTGAAATGCTATGCCACATATTGTCTTGCTGTCTCTGATCCTTTGCAGGTGGGGTTTTAAGTAAAGTGCAAAAAGTAAGAGCAATAAAGGGCAGCCATGTATTGTGCCCTTTGAATTTCTAAAGGTATTTTCACCATTCACGTGAACCCTAACCCATGAAAAAACATTTAGTGCATCTATACCCCTCAAAATCTGGACTCCAATTTTGCTCTAGTTGGAGTTGCTCTCATCATGCACCAGTCTACACAGTCAAACATGTTTTCAGTATATAAGGAAAGTAGGGCTATCTCATTGCATCTTTTCTTTGCAATATCAAGTATGTGGAGAGCCTGTATGGTGTTAACCTTTGTGGATAGAGCCGGGATAAATCCCATCTGGTTCATGTGTATTAGTTGTAGTAGTATGGTGTCCATGTGATTCTCTAAGGCCTTCGCAAAATTGTTTGCATCAATATTTAACAAGGAGATTGGTTTATGTGATGAGCACACAGTGGCATCCTAACCCAGTTTTAAAAGTATAACAACTGATGCTTCAGTCATGACTTTGAGGTTCCGTGACGATTTTAACCCGTGTTTTCATCATTGTCGTAAACACATGATTTTGGTATCAGTGAACCGCAAATGATCCATTTAGTATATCCTGGTGTTTTCGCTATGCTACGAGCAAGAGCACTCCTGTTATGAACACATTTCTGATCTACCCGTGGCATCCATCTTAGAACACGGAAGCCATTTTGTATTCCTTGCCCTCACATAGTCAATGGACACGCAATGACCTCTTTTCATCTAAGGACACGTAGGCTTTAACCGGCGATTCACCTTGCGAGGGACACGTGCACCTTAGGCCAGCAACGCTGTGGCAGCATGACTCGGCAAGAACTGCCTCCCCAGCCTGAGGCCAGTCCTGCTATACTGGTTCTTGTGTTCGTTGGCCTGATCATGATTAGGCGGCCGAAGCTGGTAACCGTGCCCATTTACGACCCACAAACATCTCTTATCCTGTCTTTCTATCTTCTGCACCTGGCTCTGCTCCTTTCCTTCTGGGCTTTTATTAGGGGGAGGTAACGAAATTTACGATGAGGCGGTCCGGGTCTTGAATGAGAAATTGACATGGGATTATGATGGAATAGTGGGAACCCCTCATTCGTAATGTTTCGACATCAGATACTGTTGACAATTCCTGTGCAACGCCAAATATTTATTGTTTAAGACACGAATGTTTAGAACTGTGGTAACATGCAAAGAATTTGCCCCGAGCAGAATATTTAGTATTTAAGGAGTAACCCTCTTTGTACAAATTGAACAGGCTCCTAGATACTGCCCGTGTGCAGTTTCTGTGACTTCTGTGTCCCTGCAGTAATAAACCTTTGGTCTTTGACGCCACCATCGAGAAGCCCGTGTTTCTGTTTGTTTGTGCACCGAGACAGGTAGAACTCCGGGGTCTTCGGGTGTTATCCCTGACACCTCTGGACAGAACCAAAAAGTCCAGAACTCCAATTGGCGCCCAACGTGGGGCGACGTCATTCGGTACCGGTCCAAAAGCCTGAAGAGTTCGAGGAGCTTCGTGTGAAGATTTCAGAGGGAGGCGCCCCACTTCATCGATCCCGGCATATCGCAAAAGTGGCCCGACGTTCTCTTCCACGAGGGTTCCCGTTCAGACGGCTGCAGTGGTTCGTTGCCTTGACCGTCGCCCTGTCTTGGACCCGAGGTGCAGTCCTTAGTACGGCGAGACGTGACGGGTTTCTCCTTGGTGACGTCTTCAGCGCCTCAGTTAAGTATTTTGTGAGGGTTGCTCCTGTTTGGATAATCCTTTTAGTTCTCAGTTCAGTTCAGTTCTGTAAGATTATCACTGGTTATTCTGGTTACGATAATCATTCTGTTCAGTTCAGGTATCGATACATTTGTCAGTTCTGGTAGGCCTAAGTTCTTGGTCCGAGTGCGCATCTTTTCTGTTTGTGTTTTGTCTGTTCTGTGTTCCGGATTATAAAATGGTAAGTCGGAAAAATTGTATGTTGTCTTGTTTTAGTTGCAACAGTGATTCCCAGTTGGAGGACTCGTGTTTGGTTCCTCCGATTGGAACTCCCCTTTATGATCTATATTGCAAGTTTGGTGTGGGCCCTATCTCTTATAACGAGGTATGGATCCACTATACAGAGAAAGATGGTGTCCTTAGTTGGCCACTACATGGTAGTTTTGAACCTGAAGTTCTCGATAATCTAGAAAGAAGGTTGTTTAAGAAGAAAGCCCGGCCGGCAATGTTTGATTCTTTCCGTTATTGGCGAAAAGAATCTAAACAGAGAGAAATTAAAAAGTTGAAGAAAGAACAAAAAGAGCAAGAGTTGACTTTAGAACAGTCTGCTAAACAGCTGCAACTCAACGAGTCTGAGAAAGCGATGGAGGTGGCCAATAGAGAGCGTAATTTAGCGATAGACAAGTGCTATCCTGCTTTGCCATCGAGTACGGCTAAGATAGTAGAGGACCCTGAAAAGGATCCCCTGTTGTCTTACTTGTTATGATCACCCCCACCGTATGCACAGGGTGCTACGGCTCCACCTATACCGAATGTTCAATTACCGGTTGCTGGACAACCTGGTGTCCCTGTTTCCGCTCCCCTGAATCAAGTTCCTGTACCTCCTGTGGTCAATATTCATGTTCCTTTGACAGCCCCTCTTCCAGGGTTGCCGGCTTCTTTGCCTATGCCTGTGTCGCTCACACCTGCTAGTTCACAAGCTATTTTGCCTGCTACTCCTACTGTTCCTGATCTATCTGTTCCAACTGCTACTCTATTTACTGCTTCTGCTAATATTATGACTCCACTTTCTGTTCGTCGAAGAATCACTGATTCTGTCTCTAACATTCTATCTCCCTTCTATAAAACTCTGATTAAGACTCCTACCTCTGACTTTGTACAGAGACGTAGTCAGCTTCCCAGTACTGAAGAAAGAGGAATACTAGATTCCACTGCTCTTAGATGGGTTTCAAAAGTTGGAAGATATAATGTACAAGATGTATTAGATACATTTATGCAATGGAATGAACCGACACAACGATATGTGTTCGATGAAATGTGTTTCCTTCTACGTGAGGAATTGGAAGAGGATGACCCTGAATCAAATCTAGGAGAATTAATTAATGTTCAGAAAGAGTTTGCTGCAGGTATGATAGTTGGTCAAAATATAAAAGAAGCGATGGAACTGATTTTAAGTTATAGGAATGACCCATCCCTTCGTTCACCAAGAGAGTTAGGGAAACGTAGTACGAAACAAAATCGTCAATACCCAATGAGAGAGGTTCCACCAATTTGGCGTGAAGCTGTGCAAGCTAATGCACCGCTTGGTATTGCAGCCGCTCCGGCACAATTCCAGAGAGTATGGATACATATTCCATGGAAGCGAGCTGAAGTATTAGCAGTGAAACAGGCCTTGCCAGATCCACGTAAAAATCCTGCAGGGTACTACAAAGAGTTGGCTCAAACAGTTGACGCTTGTGTATTGAATCTTGCTGACATAGATCTGCTATTTGGTAATGTAGTACCACAACCAATTTGGGCTAAAATTCGTAAAGAGAATCATCCAGTTGCCCTAGGTGGTGACTGGGCAGCTATAATTGCAGCGGATGGTCAACAAATAGGTGGTTCCAAACCTGAACCTTTAATTGCTAATTTGCCTGGTAGAATAATCGATTTAATGAAAACCTTGATGCCAGCATTGCGCGTTAACTGGGACAAATTGTCCGCGTGCAAACAAAAGAAAGACGAAAGCGTCTCCGACTTTTTCACAAGATTCGAGGAAACTTTCGTGGATCATAGTGGTCAGGATATGAGCACAGAAGGAGGCCAGAGATTATTTGTTGATAAATTTGTGCACAATCTGTTGCCAGAACTTAGTGGTAAATTAAAGAATTCTGAAAGTGCGTGGGCTGTCTCTACGACTGCGCAAATACTTGCGACTGCCCAGTACTATGAAAATAGGGATAAAGAGGAGAAAGAAAAAACAGATAAAAAGACGAAAGATCTAAAAACTAAAGTTCTTTTACAGCAAGCATATCCGCCTCGCACCAATCAGACTAACATGCAGCAAGGGTCATATCAAAGAACGGATTATAATTTTCAAAGGCCACAATACCAATGGAATCAATGTGCTTATTGCAAAAGGGAAGGTCATTACAAAAATGAGTGTCCAGTTCGAACGCAAAATAATACTGCGGCTGCTCAGAGAGGTCGTGGTAGTTCTATGCAAAACTCTAGAGGTCGAGGACGAGGTGCTATGCCTCCGCAGACGAGTGATCGCCCTTCTAATTATTTCGACCAGCGAAATGGACAATCTGCCCAACAGAATAGGTCTCCACAGTATCATGTTGAAGACTATTATGAAGCTAGTGAGGAAGTTCAGCAAAGTGAGTACTAGGACAGCCATGGACAAAGAGAGGGAGTAGTATCAGTTCCAGTAGATCAGAGTGGGCCTTATGTCGCAGTAGCAACATCAGGTATAGTCGAACCGTTTCTGTTGGATACTGGTGCAGCAAAAAGCTCTATCATACATGCGAAACTCCCTGGCGCACCTTTGTCTGGCTCAACAAACGTTTCAGTAGGTTTTTCGGGCGCCCCTGTTCATAACCCTGTTTCTGGTCCTTTGTCTATTTCTGTTGGACCCTGTCAATTGAAAGCACCCCTGATTTTGACGACAGGTTGTAACGAAAATCTGCTTGGTTTAGCCTTGTTAAAACGCCTGTACGCGACATTGTACTGTTCTCCAACAGGAGTACAGCTTACGTTGGGTAAAAGAATAATCTCTCCGATGTACTTGTCGATGGATGCGCTCCCACCAGAGCTGCGTTCACTCCCTGATACTCTTTGGGCGACTGGTCCTAATGATGTAGGTCTATTGGAAATTCCACCCTATATAGTAACTTTGAAAGCAAATGTCAAACTTCCACGAATTCCACAATACAGAATCTCTAGTGAAGGTGAGCGTGCGCTCCTACTGATAGTGCAAGATCTGATTGAAAAAGACGTTATAGAAGAAACTAGAGGTAATGTCTGCAATAGTCCTGTACTGCCCATTCTGAAACGAACTGACCCAACAAAACCTCCAGTATATAGGTTTGTAATTGATCTTAGAGAGGTTAATAAAATTGTGATTCCACAGTTTCCTGTGGTTCCAGACATTACTGCATTGTTAACGTTGATTCCTGCTACAGCAGCATGGTTTTCAGTTATCGACTTGAAAAATGCCTTTTTCAGCATTCCGATAGCCGAGGAAAGCAGAGATATCTTCGGTTTCTCTCTAGGAGGACGAAGCTTCAGGTTTAAACGCGCTCCACAAGGCTATTGTGAAAGCCCATCCATTTACAGTCAAGCATTAAAAAGCCAGTTAGATTCCTTCGTACTTCCTCCTGGTTCTGCTTTAATACAATATGTTGATGATCTTCTAGTGGCTGCCGATGACAAGGAAACTTGCAAAACAGCTACAATTTCTTTATTGCATCACTTGTCAGATTTGAATCACAAGGTGTCACCTTCAAAAATGCAATACTGCTGCCAAGAAGTGACCTACCTAGGTCATCTCTTGTCAAAGGAGGGAAGGAAGTTGACCCCAGAGAGAATAAAAGCAATTACACAGATGAATGTTCCTAGCACGCAGAGAGAAGTACGTGCCTTTTTAGGTATTACCTCATATTGTAGGCAATGGATCCCAAATTTTTCTCTTTTAGCAAAACCATTGGTAGCCTTGACTGGGAAAGGTGTTCCGAGTCCGGTACCATGGTCTGCAGAATGTCAGCAGAGTTTTTCTGAATTGCGAAATGCACTGTGTTCAGCTCCTGTATTGGGTACACCCGACTACAGTAAGCCATTCACGCTCTATGTCCACGAGAGAGAAGGTTGTGCATTGAGTGTTTTGACACAGAAATTTGGTGATAAACAACGCCCTTGTGCGTATTTTTCATCAACGTTAGATCCGGTAGCCAGAGCATTGCCTAGTTGCTTGAGAGCTACAGCTGCAGCTGTAGTTTCCATTCGACAATCTGCTGGTTTAGTAATGAACAACATGCTAGTGGTCATGGTTCCTCATGCTGTGGATACACTCATGAACCGAACCAAGACGCAGCACCTTACCAGTGCTAGATTGTCAGGTTATGAACTGACACTGTTAGCTAGTCACATTCAGATCAAGAGATGCAATGTATTGAATCCAGCAACACTGTTGCCGACTAGCCAAGAGTCGAGTGATTCCGAACCACACGACTGTTGTTTCAAAACTGAGGAAGAAACAAAAGGACGAATTGATCTAAAAGACACTCCGTTATCAGATCCAGATGGCACGCTGTATGTTGATGGGTCTTGTTTCAAATTGGAGAATGGTGATGTGACTGCTGCTTATGCAGTAACGACCTTGAGTACGATTGTGGAGACTGCAAGAGTGAGTCAGAATTCTGCCCAGGCTGCAGAATTGATCGCGCTAACAAGAGCGTGCGTTTTAGCTAAGGGAAAGAGAGTGAATGTGTTCACAGATAGTCAGTACGCGTTCGGCGTGGCCCATAGTTTTGGCCGTTTGTGGAAAGAGAGAGGTTTCATTACGTCCCATGGGACTAAGATTCAACATGGTCAGCTAGTTAATGACTTGTTGGAATCTCTAACCTTGCCGACTGAAGTTGCGATTGTGAAATGCAGTGCTCATAAAGCAATCACGGATGATGTTGGTCGTGGGAATGCTTTTGCCGATGAGACTGCAAAACAGACAGCTAGAAACATGATGAGTAGAATGTATGTTTCAACGTCTGCAAGATGGATTTCTGAGTCTGGAATGTGTGAAGACACAGTGGAAAGCGTGAAAGAAATTCAGAAAGAGGCGACTGAGGAGGAAAAACTTGCATGGAGAGAGAGCACGGGTAAATTGGACTCGAGTGGGTGTTGGATTGACTTGTCGGAACAACAGCGTTGGATGTTGCCTGATGCGTATGTGCTTGCAGTAGTAACGATGGCACATGGAACAGCGCACATCAGTTCAAAAGGGATTTGTAAGATGTTGGCTCCGGTCTGGAAGAATGATGGGATTAGTAAGTGTGCAGAGAGAGTGGTGAGAAATTGTATGGTATGCTTGATGCATAATCCTGGCAAGGGAATCCCCACACCTGCAGGTCATTTCGCTCCTCCTTCCTGCCCCTTTGAAGTGATCCAGCTAGACTTCATTCACATGGATCGTTGTAATAATCTGAAATACGTCCTAGTGGTAGTTTGTGCGTTCTCCAGATGGATCGAAGCATACCCACTGAAGGACAATACTGCTTTGTCCACTGCCAAAATTCTTCTTAAAGAATACTTCCCCAGATACGGAATGCCACGGATTGTATGGTCAGATAACGGAAGTGAGTTCGTAGGGAAAGTTATGCAGAGTGTGTGTGCCGGCCTAGGGATTAGACAGAAGTTTCATAGTGCGAATCATCCCCAGTCCGCGGGTTTAGTCTAGGGTTACAATGGCACCCTTAAACTGAAACTTGCTAAGATACAAACATCCACGGGTTTGTCCTGGCCAGACGCATTGCCTTTGGCTTTGCTATCAACAAGAGCAACTGTACATTCTAGAGTAGGACTTAGTCCATATGAAATAGTTTTTGGTCGTCCTGCAAATGTTTGGGGGGTACCTAGACCAAAAGAATTCAAGCAGCTGGAATACCCAATGTTAATTGATTACCTTTTCGACTTGACTGCTAAATTGAGTCTTATTCACCAACAGGTTTTCGATGCATTGCCAAAGCCACCGGAGAGTCCAGGCCATCAGCTGAAACCGGGTGACCAGGTGGTCATTAGAAATTTTGCAAGAACGAAAAATCTTCAACCCAGATTCATTGGCCCTTTCCAAGTCTTACTAGCAACGAGAACTGCTATTCGTGTGGCCGGAAGGAAGAACTGGATCCATACGACACACGTCAAACGTGTGCCTCTGCCACTTCCTTACGACAACTGGGTAAAGAAAGGAATCGGTGCCTCTGAAACGGAACAAGTCCCCAGGTTCATACCTTTCAGCGATGCAGAACTGATCACGGATTCACCAAATTCTGACTCTCCTCCTGAAACTGCTCTTTTGAACCCTGAACATTTGTCATCCGCACCCAACGAACATTTGCCATCTGCACCAAAAGAACATTTGTCATCTGAAAACGTGAACATTACAACGTCGGCTGAAAATACATTGTTTCCAGACCAGACAGCTCCTGCAAAACTGAGATACAATCTGCGGCCTCGCAATATGGACAAATAAAGCAGGAAACTGCCTATTTTCAGATTTGAATTTTCTATACATTGCCTCCAGCCAGGAAGTTTGCTAATACTTTGTATTGTTTCTTTTTGTTTTAAAATTGCCTTGCCGTCTGGGTAGCCGTAGGGTCGTGGCTGTGTGCCTAGTTGAATCTGCGGGGGTCAGACACAAGGTCGATCTTTCTGTTAGTTCTGGGAACTCCCAGGGCTGATAGAGGCATTTTCATCTACGTACACATCATCAGTGGTCACGAGCGGATTGTAGAAGATGGGGCTTCCTGAGCTGCAACGAGAGAATGTAATTTATGTTCGCAGAAATAGACTGTACAGAATACTCCACAGCAAATGCTTTCTAATGCAATGTGCAGTTACATTTTAATTGTTTTGATAACGTTGGTGGGTGGAATCATCTTTGGTGTGCATTTGATTTTTATGCCAGTAACTACAGTACCTCCCCTTGATCCTATTACTTCTACGGTTTCTTCTATGCATTCTTTTCACTCATTTCCTGAACACGAACAAGCTCGACGCTCAGAATTTATTAACAATACATTTGTACAGCTCTTGCATCAACACCAACTGGTAGTTAATACTACAGACTGCTGGGTGTGTGGCTTGATACCTCACACTATGGATAAAGGCATTCCCTATCTAGTCTTGCCTTTTAGCTACAATGGATCATTTCAGGCCTTTCAGACCATTTTTTCATATGCCCTTGAAACCTATCCTCCGCGTCCACCACGGTCCACTAAATACAACTCAGCCAACAAAGCTTTAGTCCAGGGAATTATTGACATGATTAAAGACGTCAATAATACTCCATCTTACCCTAGAGATGAATTACGGGTGTATTTGAGTTGGAACTCTACCGAGTATCGCCTTAGTTTGGGAGAAAGCAAGCGTAAAAGCTCCACTTCAGTTTGGGTCGTGCCTCACCGAGGTCAGGTCTGTTTGCAAGGAAATGGGAGAAATCTGAGAGCTCAGCTAGGGAGGAGTGAGTGCGTTGAGACTTACGTATTTCCGTCTAACTCCTCCCCTGCCTTCCTTACTGCTAGAGGTACTTACTTCATCTGTCAGGACAGAGCATATACATGGCTGCCTGCTGACTTTTCAGGTTCATGTTATATTGCTCGATTGTTACCTCCGACATACACTGCTTCCTCTGATTATCACAAGACCAGAGTAGCAAGGGGTGTCTTCAGCAAGGAAGATACCGCTGGTCAGGAAGCTGGAGACTTCTTCAAAGGTTTCCTTCCGTTTTGGGGGCCTATGGCCAATAGTAGAAATCTACGTCAACTAACACGGGTAGTTGAATCTACTATTACAGAAACTGCTGGTGCCCTTAGTAACTTAACAGCTGAGCTTCAGGCGGATCGTCTCATGACGTTGCAGAACCGTATGGTTCTAGACGTAATACTTGCAGATCGAGGTGGGGTATGCAGAATGATCCAATCGAGCTGCTGTGTTTTTATTCCCAATAATGCTCCAACCGTCTATGAAGCGATCTCTAAGCTACACAAGATTTCCGACTCTATACACGTAGACAAGGGAAACTGGTCCTTCATGGAGTGGTTTTGGACTCTGGTATCAACGTGGGGATGGAAGGTCCTGATGGTCATTGGTGTCATCCTAGTATTTCTGTTCTCGTGCTGTCTTATTATCCAATGTGGTCCCGCTCTGTGTAGTCTCTGTGCTGCAACCTGTTTCAGAAAACCACCTGCATTAGGAGAAAAGGCACGAGACAGGATGATGATGCAACAACATGTCACTGACCTAATGAGCATAGAGTTAGATTCAGACATAGACTGAGTAATTGCCTATGTAAGGGCAAAAGGAGGGTCTGAGGTTCCGTGACGATTTTAACCCGTGTTTTCATCATTGTCGTAAACACATGATTTTGGTATCAGTGAACCGCAAATGATCCATTTAGTATATCCTGGTGTTTTCGCTATGCTACGAGCAAGAGCACTCCTGTTATGAACACATTTCTGATCTACCCGTGGCATCCATCTTAGAACACGGAAGCCATTTTGTATTCCTTGCCCTCACATAGTCAATGGACACGCAATGACCTCTTTTCATCTAAGGACACGTAGGCTTTAACCGGCGATTCACCTTGCGAGGGACACGTGCACCTTAGGCCAGCAACGCTGTGGCAGCATGACTCGGCAAGAACTGCCTCCCCAGCCTGAGGCCAGTCCTGCTATACTGGTTCTTGTGTTCGTTGGCCTGATCATGATTAGGCGGCCGAAGCTGGTAACCGTGCCCATTTACGACCCACAAACATCTCTTATCCTGTCTTTCTATCTTCTGCACCTGGCTCTGCTCCTTTCCTTCTGGGCTTTTATTAGGGGGAGGTAACGAAATTTACGATGAGGCGGTCCGGGTCTTGAATGAGAAATTGACATGGGATTATGATGGAATAGTGGGAACCCCTCATTCGTAATGTTTCGACATCAGATACTGTTGACAATTCCTGTGCAACGCCAAATATTTATTGTTTAAGACACGAATGTTTAGAACTGTGGTAACATGCAAAGAATTTGCCCCGAGCAGAATATTTAGTATTTAAGGAGTAACCCTCTTTGTACAAATTGAACAGGCTCCTAGATACTGCCCGTGTGCAGTTTCTGTGACTTCTGTGTCCCTGCAGTAATAAACCTTTGGTCTTTGACGCCACCATCGAGAAGCCCGTGTTTCTGTTTGTTTGTGCACCGAGACAGGTAGAACTCCGGGGTCTTCGGGTGTTATCCCTGACACCTCTGGACAGAACCAAAAAGTCCAGAACTCCAACTTGGTTGGACTTTGTGCCGCAGGGCTGGTGATGGCTGTGGCGTACTTTTCAAGCAAACTTTGACACTTCAGAGCTCTATCTGGCTTCGCTGATCCGACCCGTTCTGGAGGAATACTGGGGAAGAAAAAGAAAAAGACTCTCTTTTACTAGTACCCTGATTGGGAGTGGCGCTATCTTTGAAAACTACTGCCTGCACTGGGGGACTGCAAGTCCCAGGACTCCGTCTGTTCACGCACACCTGGGCCAGACGATTGACACGCCTCCAGCACCAGGCGCATTGAAAATGGCTCGCCGCACCCGCTATCGCAGGTGCCGCAGCGCTGGTGGTGGCTGTGGCGTACTTTTCAAGCGAACTTTGACACTTCTGAGCTCTATCTGGCTACGCTGATCTGACCCTTTCTGGAAGAATACCGGGGGAGAAAAAGTTAAAGACTCTCTTTTACTATTGCCCTGATTGGGAGTGGCGCTTTCTTTGAAAACTACTGCCTGCACTGGGGGACTGCAAGTCCCAGGACTCCGTCTGTTCACGCACACCTGGGCCAGACCATTGACACTCCTCCAGCCCCAGGCGCATTGAAAACGGCTCGCCGCACCCGCTATCACGGGTGCCGCAGCGCTGGTGGTGGCTGTGGCGTACTTTTCAAGCGAACTTTGACACTTTGGAGCTTTATCTGGCTCTGCTGATCTGACCCGTTCTGGAGGAATACCGAGGGAGAAAAAGAAAAAGACTCTCTTTTACTAGTGCCCTGATTGGGAGTGGCGCTATCTTTGAAAACTACTGCCTGCACTGGGGGACTGCAAGTCCCAGGACTCCGTCTGTTCACGCACACCTGGGCCGGATCATTGACATGCCTCCAGCCCCAGGCGCATTGAAAACGGCTCGCGGCACCCGCTATCGCAGGTGCCGCAGCGCTGGTGGTGGCTGTGGCGTACTTTTCAAGCGAACTTTGACACTTCAGAGCTCTATCTGGCTACGCTGATCCAACCCGTTCTGGAGGAATACCGGAGGAGAAAAAGAAAAAGACTCTCTTTTACTAGTGCCCTGATTGGGAGTGGTGCTATCTTTGAAAACTACTGCCTGCACTGGGGGACTGCAAGTCCCAGGACTCCGTCTGTTCACGCACACCTGGGCCGGACCATTGACACGCCTCCAGCCCCAGGCGAGATTTAACCGGTCTATCGTCCCTGCGGCGCGGGAGCGCGCTGGGAGAAGCCCGGGACAAGGGCGGGACCGTTCTTGGCCATTAGTGGCCGAAAGAGGCCGGGCAGGGCAACCCCCCTTTGTTTCCGTTGTAGGGCTTAAAGGCTCCTTACAATCAGTGTGACCCATAATATTTCTTATTATCTGAGATTGGTTAATTGTCATGCTTTGTATTGTACATTATTTTTGAGTACCACTGTCCCAATAATAAAGCTTGTTCATTGGTAATCTCTATTTCCGCACATAAGCATCCACCTTCAAGGATAAACACCTTTGTGATGCCTGCCCCAGACCCAAATCATTAACAACGACAGAAGCTTTCCAAAACCCCTGAACCATGGACGATTAATAGTAAAACCTAACAAAAGGTTCAGGTACCCCAGACCCAAAGCATAAGTCGGGCGCAAAACCCCCAAAACCCCCGTTACCCAGCTTGACAGCAATCAACCGTATGCTCCAAAAATCCATCGGGGTGGTGGCCAATGCCATAGAACACACAGAACGCCGATTTTCACTACCTGCTGGGTCCCTTCCCCCCTTGCCATCTTCTAATATATCTACAACCACCATTAACTCTCAGGACTCACTTTTGGCTCCATCCTTCGTCTCCCTCCCAGGACTCCATCATGTTCCTAATATGCTCGGGAGAATGAGGCCCCGCTCTGTCCGTCGGTGCCCCATGTGTTTCACGAGCGGAAGTGGAGGTGAAACACATGGGGCACCGACTATTATTATTTTTTTGAGCACTGCACTTGATGAACACTACCAACGTAGAGGAACGATTGACATATACTATCTATGTTATTCTGACACTAATATGGTCAGGAGTGGTTTTGAATAATCATCAACTCCCACATGATGAAACTCCACCAACTGGGTGGTCTGATGGGATTTATTCAAACCTGTGTGACTATTCAGTCTTTTGTCTCATCTGCATCTGTATCCTATTGTTTCGCAGTCACATGTCCAGACACACACCATCTCCAGACCTGGTCTACTCTTTTGTGTATTTTCTAAAGCGTATAGGAGACAAACTTGATAATCTGGAGAGAGTAGTGATCAGCGGCCCGACCACCCTAGGGCAATCAACTAGCGTATCATCCACTAAGTCCATTGTCCAGCAACATCACCCTACTGTACACAACACTCGTACTAATGACACGACCCATCCTTTACCCGCCCATCGACCCCGAACTAATCAACTAACGACTACGGCGGTCAATAAGGGCAGACCTCCACTGAACACTTTGAAGATCTCAGAAACTAAGGAGCTGGAAAAAGCGGAGGGATCCTCAGGTCAGGGCATGGACTACGAGGGACAGACGATAGTCAACTCTAGCATAATAAAGGACCTTCCCCCGACAACAAAATCTAGGAGGCCATTCACACGTATCGAACTACCCCCGCAATCACAGCCATACACGGTAGTCTTAGTTGGAGTCCCGGAATTGCCCCAAGGAAGAGTAGAGCATTTTCCCGACTTAAGAAACAAAGTGGCCCAATGGTTGAATAAGAACAGGCCCTTGCCACCTGACATATCCGGGCAAATTTTATTTGCAAGGAGGTTAAGCTGGCTGGGACACAGTAGAAAGGATCTTCCTGGGGACTGTGTTGTCATTAACTTTGGGGACAGGCGGGTGGTAGAACACATCTGTAACTGGCCTTCCCAGTTTAGCGAGAGTAACATCCTTACCAGGGACTTGAGTTTCTTTTATCCTCAACTTCCCCCAGTTCAATCCATCAACCACCGTAGGCGATTTCCAAATCGAGACATGCAAGAAGGTGGAGGTTTGATATACCCTATCCCCACCTTCAATTATTTCGATCTGCTTTCCGATCTGGAACGGGTGGATTGACTTCCTCCCAGGGTTTCGACCCAACTCGGGGGGGGGTCAACACACCTGTTCGTTCCTCATCTTTGGTTAACTCGGTCAACAGCGATTTAACAAACAACAAAGCCCTTTTAAACTCTACACAGCTTAGTCACTGTGAGGGAAACGTGGAAATAGCCCCAAAGCCTGTACCAACTAAGGCCGACTTTATCTTGAACATTTTGTTCTGGAACGTGGCAGGCCTACGCCTAAAGGTTGTAAATGACATCTGGTTAGATTTCATCCACAATTACAGTATTATAAGTTTGCAGGAAACTTGGGCAACATCAGAGTTACATATAGCGGGTTACAGAACTTTTTTCTCCCCAGCGTTACCCTCTCCCTCTGGTAGGGCAAAGGGCGGTCTGGTTCTATATGTATCCAACACTCTCCAACTTACAAGGATAGTCCCAGTCAAACTGGAACTAAACTTCCAAATAGTCGCCCTTCACCAAAGCAATACCAACACCCTGGTAATAGTTAATTTTTATAACAACTTAATCGCAGGTTTTAATAAAAAAATAAAAAAAATAGGCCTTTGCCTCCACCAACTCTTTTTCAGGGCTCGCAAAGAGCTGACTATAATCTGGGGCGGGGATTTTAATCAAACCCTCTGCAAACACAGCGCTAACTCACTCTGTGGCATAGTGGATGAAAACAGTGATCCAATAACCCATTTCCCACATACCGCAGTCGGGCATATTTTGAATGAAAGTTTATGTGGCCTAGATCTCGCCCTTGCCAATGACTTGGTTAATCCTCCTGTACCTGTAACACCGACTTATAAAGGCAAAGGAAGGCAAAGCACAATTGATTTTATATTTATATCAGGGACAGCGGGTAGGGTTCTTTTAAAATGCAAAACTCATGATATTGCTGTCAGCGACCACTACCCGAATACCATCGCCTTAAAACTTCCTAATAGCCACGTGAGGCCCAACATCGAAACACTCTTAAGTCAAAATAACATCTTAATGGATAGACTAAATGGCTATTCACTTAGGTGGGAAAAAGTGGATCCGCTGGCTATCACAACAAACCTGGTTAGAAACCTTAGACAAGCGTTCGCAAATTGCCTTGATCCAGCAACTACTAGTGAGGGAATAATGGCTAATTTTTCTAAAATAATAGCATCAATTAGGGAAATCCTTTTTGTAAATACGAAAACAGGTAAAACCAAAGTCAAGGGATGGTTCGACAGTTCCTGCACAAAAGGCCAGCAGTACTTAAAAACAGCTTTAAGTAAAAAAGATAGAATCCCAAAGGACATCGCAGCTCTTAGAAAAATCTATAATCAGGCCCTACAATCCAGGAAGACTACTCTTAAACATGATCTCTGGATACAACTCCACAGATCATGCTCCATGAGGGATAGTGCCGCCTTTTGGAAGGTTGTGAAGTCCCCTTTCTTAACAGACGCAACGGCTAACTACAGTATCGATGTTGCGATTGACGAACACCTGTGGGTTGAGTATTTTGAGCGGATTTTCAGCCTTCCCTCAACCGCAACTCGATAAACACCAGCGGGGTTAGCTCAATCAAACTTTCCGTTGCCTATTTATATCACCCACGAGGAGGTGGAACTCGCCCTAAAAGCCAGTAAAAACGGCAAGGCGCCGAGACCCGACGGGGTCCCAATCGATCTCTTCAATTACAATACGGATCTTTGGTCGCCAATTCTAACCAGGGTTCTCCAAGCATCATGTGATCTGGGACTCATTGAATCTTGGTTCCAGTCAATCCTCGTTCCTATTTTTAAAAAAGGGGACCGCCAATCGCCGTCCTGCTATCGGACAATATCCCTCCTGGATTCACTGGGGAAAGTGGCCGGTCGTATCATCTTAGAGCGCCTTCAACTTTGGGCCTCTGATAATAAAGTTCTTTCCAACCTCCAATTTGACTTCCGCGAGGGAATGGGAACTAAAGAGTAAGCTCTTAATTTATCCTTACTGATGGGGAAATATGTAAATGCTAAGGGGGGGCCCCTTTATATGGCATAGTTGACCTTTCTGCAGCATTTGACTGCATCAACCATAGCAAGTTGTGGTCTATTTTGGCAGACATGGGAATAGAAACCTCCCTTATTATGTTCCTGCGTGAACTATATACAGATGCCACAGCCAGAGTGAGTTACGGCACAGGGGGCGAGCAAACAGAGTCGTTCAGAGTGGAGAGAGGAGTATGACAGGGCTGTGTCCTGGCCCCGTTTCTATTCAACTTATATACCAACGGCCTGGAAAAGGCCATGTTGACGGGTTGCCAGGACCTCCCCTTAATAAACACCCGCCCAATTCCGGTCCTGACCTATGCGGACGACGATGTAATTCTAGCTCCCACCCCTATGGAACTACAGCGTGCACTCGAGAAATATTACATCTTCAATGACAACCTCGACCTTAAGGTCAATATTAAGAAAACGTTCGTAATATCCTCAGGGTCGAGAATTAAGAACATCAAGCCCATATATATCGATGCACAAAAACTAGAGAGTACAACTACATATCCATATTTGGGAATTACATTCAACCACAAATGCTCTTGGATTAATGCCATAGATCCAGGAAACTCACCCTTATGAGAACTACTGTTGCCCTAGTAAAGTTCGCAAATAAATTAGGTAGGCGGCCCAGGGTAGAACTCCTAGAAATTTACAGGGCTAAATGTGTATCGAGCGCACTTTACGGGGCGGGAGTGTGGGGTTACTCCAAGGTCGAGGAAGTACAAAAGGTGGAAAACACTTTCCTTCGATTCCTTCTGTCAGTCCCTCAGGGCACGTCTACCTATGCTTGTCATGTGGAAGTGGGTCTGTACTACTTAACAGATCGGATCAGGATCCAACCCCTTCTTCTGTAGCATCGCATATGGTCGTCTAGTGAAGCAACTCTCTGCCGGGGGATCATAGAGGACTGCCTTTCCCTTGACATGGCCCTAAAGATCGGTTGGCTTGCTTACATCAGA
Organism: Lissotriton helveticus; assembly: GCF_964261635.1. Lineage (NCBI taxonomy): Eukaryota > Metazoa > Chordata > Amphibia > Caudata > Salamandridae > Lissotriton > Lissotriton helveticus. Next base: position 407,294,398 of record NC_136067.1, on the reverse strand, counting down.
AAATCCTTTAACGACCTTGGCATGATAGAGTACTATCATTCCCCCACCTCAATAGCTGTAATCCAGAGAAAGAAGTTTAAAAAGATTTGCCTGGCCCACTTAGAATCTCTTCGGCTTGCTAGTGAGGCTCCAAAAGTTTCAGTGCAGCACTCACTAGCAATCCAAACATCATCCACGATCCAGCCCTATTTTACTTACAACCTTACGGGCTATGAAAGATTCTTGTTAACCAGATTCAGACTTAATATCTTTCATCATCTGGTTACTTTTCCTAAGATCAACACCTGGACAAAACCTCTTCAGGCTTGCCCTTGTGACGACAGCTCTCTCCAATCGACGATCCACATAATACTGTTCTGCAAATTCTATCAGGAACTGAGGTACTACTGGCTTTTGCCAATTCTTAAAGTAATGGGTCTGCGAAGGTGCCGCCCAGCTCTCCCTGCCCTCCAATTCCTTGACGCTGAACTTTTTGTCAGATCAGTACTAACATTTCTGAAATTAACCATTAATCACAGGCAGAACCTAGGCTGAACCATCTCTCTTTTTCCCCAGATTAGCGCCCTCTTGTGACTATTAACATTCCAACTTGATGTGTTTTATGCCAGTTTTTCCCAGTATTAGGGTTGCTGTTATTTGTCTTTAGCCTTTTTCTTACTGAATTTTTTTCTCGACACCTATCAGAATTGGAGCAATTCATTTGATTGCTCTTTCACGGGTAAAATGGAATATAGTATGAATACACGGTGTAACCTGTGAACTCGTTATTTTTAGGTTTTGTTTTTATTTCTTTCGTCATCCCCTTTTAACAATTTTTACTGTGATTTTACTGTGATTTTTGTATATGAAATATATTGTGCATTTATGGCTGCTCTGCTTACAACCGAATAAAGCTTGAATTGATTTGATTTGACTTTGTGTAGGCAAAAAAGCATTGTATAAGTTAGTTAGCAAGTGAGCTATTTGAAGGGGCAAAATATTTATGAAAATTGACTGTATGGCCAACGGGACCCAATGATTTCCCACATTTTAAGTGTGTAATTCTGTGAGAACTTTTGCTAAGGTGATGGGAACATCCAGACTTCGAGCCTCATCAGCCATTGCGGTTTGGAGCAACACTTAGTTTAAAGACTTACTCAATGGCACCTGGGGGTCAAAGGATTATGTTTTATATAAACTTTCATAATAGGTGCAGAAGGCTTGCCGTTTCTCCTCCTCAACCATTTTGACCTTCACAGAGGTATCTTTCATGTCCCTTCTCACTCTATATGCTTGCACATCTCTCCGTTTATTGGCTAGTAGTGTTTTTTGTCTTGTTGTCTCCTGAGGTGGGCTAAAATGTAATCTGCTTTTTCATACTCTAGTGTGCACACTTGTCCTCTTACTCTCATTACCTGTCTGCCTAGTTGTTGGAAGGATTGGCTTTATGCTTTTATTCCAAGGGTATCGGTTCCAGGAGTGATTTCAAGAAGGTTTGTTCATATGTTGATAGGTGAGTCTGGGAGATCTCGAGAGGTATTCCCCCTGATGAGGATGTTGTTTCTGCTGGACCTAATATCGAGATCTTTGGATTTAGAGCTTGAATCTCTTCTTTTTCTGTTCTTTTTTCTCTCCGCATTTTACTTTCTTTGTTTGCAGTCTTGGGCTGGACTCTGTGGCAGCCTGCTGCTGTTCAGTGGCTGGCTGAATTTTAACCGCATCAAAACTTGGGATTGGGCCCCAGGTGTGTGGGGCGTGGTATGGGGAGTGGGCCAACTCACCCACATGGGAGTCAGGGATAGGGTAGGGACAGACTGTGAGATGTTGTGTTTATTTTTCAGAACATTTGGGGTATTTTTTAGGACGAAGTGACCTGGAGCAAGGGCGTTTACACTGCAAGTACATTATGCAGCTTGTTCTGGCAAAAGATTCTTGGCTCTGGCACATCCTACCGTGCTGTGGGAAGGGGAAGCCCTTGTATAACGTGGGTTTCTGGTGATAGCTGGTAAGGACGAAGGCCTTGGGCAGCAGCTGCATATTATATCAGGGAACATTAATGAGGTCAAGTCAATACAAAAGCGGGAATTGGCGCGGGAGGACCTGAACAATCTTAGGCCACAAATTTTGTTTCTCCAAAAGACCCATCTGTCTAAGAAAGAGAGCTCAGTATTTAAAGAACTTGGTTATAAGACTGTATCCCTCTCCTGTTACATCTCTTTCTAAAGGGGGTCACTTTGATGATTTGGGATAGTTGTGGGGGGTTTTGGGCAGATAACAGATCCAGGGGATGCCGGTTGGTGGCAACTTAACAGAAGGGCAGAGATCACCTTAATATTTGTGTTCTTCATGTGCCTAATCCGAATGAACCAAAGGTCAGATTTTTTTTATCGGAGTCACATCTTGGAACCCAACCTATATTGTTTGCCACAATTTCAATGTCATGCTGTGCCATGAGACTGATTCAGCGGACCAGCTTGTGCACTCAGATCTGCTTTTTGATGACCTGGCTAACCCGGGGAATCATAGGCTACAGCGGGCAGAATTACAACAAATTTCTTCATATGATTTTGTTGGTCTTAGGCGTTTTAAGCATACTAGTCATCCAAGTTTCATATTCTATTCTGCTCCTTATAATGGCATGTCAAGATTGGATATGTTTTTGGATTGTAATATGCTGGCATCTTCTTCTAGGATTAAGTGGCAACCCTGGGGCCATTCGGTTCATAATACGTTGTCTTTGTTTATTCAACTTAGGGAGCCTACTCAGGTATCTTGCCCCTGCAGCTGGACATTTGAACGCATGTTAGTCCTAGAAGAAGGTTATGCTAGCTCTTTGAGGGCCTCATTTATGGAGTTTTTTGCTATAGGGCAGTGCAGTGCTATTAGATACAGTGCATTCCTGTCCTTTGCACCAACTCAGCAACCTTTGCACCATGCTGGGACGCTTTTTTTTGTACAGGAAAGGAAACCCTCCTGCACAAAAAAAATCACACAAGAATTTTCCCTCTTACTATGTGTGCTGCAGAATGCAGCACACATAGAAAGAGGAAAACGTAGGAGAAATAAAGGTATTTCTCCTAGTTGTGCCTTCCTTAAACCTCCCCTGGAGAGGTATAGGTTTTTGGTGCTGCCTCGGACTTACGATTTCTCGTATTTCTAGGGACGTGTCAAAAAGCCATGGAAGTTGCTGGGAACGCCCCAGTAACATCCATGGAACGCTCCTTTCATGCAGTTTTCTGCACGAAAGGTACATATTTACAAGGACATGAAAAACGACATGACATGGCTTTAGGTGGCCTTATAAATATGCCAGAAGCAAGTTGCACCATCGGAACGTCGAAGAAGTGACGTTCTGGTGGCACAAAAGTGCTAGTAGGGCCTCACAAATGAGGCCCCGAATGTGCATATAAGATAGTTTATTAAATTTAATTTAAGGACTGCATCACTTCCTGTGGTCTGGGATTCCCTCAAAGTATTTTGTCGAAGTCAGACTCTTCAATTTGCTTCTTATAAACAAAGGACGGCATTGGTGGAGGAAACGGGAATCCAACGATCTTTGGGGTCCGTTGAACCCGACTTAGAATATAGTATTAGGGTGAGGAGAGGACTTTCGGCTGGGCAGCTTTTGGAACAGTCTACGGTCTTCAGAGCTTCCCTCAAGAAAATAATATGGGAGAGGGCTGTTAGAAGTAGTAGGGCTAGATAGTTGTCATATTTTGAGAAAGGTGAGTGTTGGAACTGGCCCTTCTTGCAGGGTCATCCTCAAACTTTTTGCTTCTTCCTCCCTTATTTTTCCTGACCCATGGCTGTTGGCAATAGGACTCTGCGCACTTTACCACTGCTGATCAGTGCTAAAGTGCATATGCTCCCTGTGTAAATTGTTATTCTGATTGGATATACATGTTTGGCATATTTGTATCGCCATGAAGTCCCTAGTAAAGTGCACTGGGTGTGCCAGGGCTGGTGATGACAAATGCTACTAGTGGGCCTGCAGCACTGATTGTGCCACCCACAGGAGTAGCCCTAAAATGATGTCTCAGGCCTGACACTGCAGTGCCTGTGTGCAGTTTAGAACTGCCATGTCCTCCTGGTCAGTGTCCCCACTGACCAGGCCTAACCCTTCCCTTTTTGTGCGCATCAGTCACCCCTATGTAAGGCCCAAGGTACCCCCCTGGGCAGGGTGCAGTGTATGTAAAAGGTAGAGCATGTACTAGTGCAGGTGACATGCTCTGGTAGTGAATGGCAGCCATTTTCGTTTTTCACTATTGTAAGGCTATCTTGCTCCATAGATTAACATGGGGGATGCTGGCTACAGTGGTTAACAGCATTTCTTCCAATAGGAACAAGATATTACATAAGTATCTAGTATCCCTGAACTCAGAATTTAATAACACAACTTTTAGGAAAGGTTGTTTTTAAATCCTGTGTTTGAGAACAGCACTTTTAGAAAGTTGCTGTTCTCTTGTCTGACCCTTCTGTGTGCCTTGGTCTGCTTGTGTATTGACTGTCTGGTTTGAGAGTGACAGGGGCTGGGGATTCCCCGGGAGGCTGGCTGAGTCAGCCCTAGGTTGAATGACTGCATTTGCAACTGGAGTGGTGAGAGGAGTTAGCACCTGGGCCTGAATAGGGCTGTGCCTGCCTTCCACAATGCTGGCTCCACCTCCTGCTGGGCGGCTGACGACCCTGCCCCTCACTCTGAAAGGAAGGAAGAAGACAGCAAAACAAAGTACTCAGGAAACATCCAGAACTGGTTCAGACCGGGCTCAGGGCCCACATCCACAGAGAGAACAAAGACTTTAGGGGTATAAGTACAGAACCCCTGACAACAGAAAATTAGATCATCCTGGAATCAAGAAAGAACCTCTGCCAAGGAGAAAGCTGACTCTGAAGAAGGAAGACTGTCCTGCTGTTGCTATGCTGGACTGACCTGCCGTTGCTTTGCTGCCAAGGAGAGGGAAAGGACTTTGCTGCTGAGCTGTGTCCCCTGTCTTGAAGGAATCTCCAAGGGCCTGAGTAGAGCTGGCTCCCTGTTCTGAAGTCCCAGGAACAAAAGGACTTCACCGCCAGCTTCCTTGAACTCTGCTGAGAGAGTTCTGTTCTTCCTAGAGTGCTTGATCCACTTGTGGGGCCTCTGGAAGTTGTACCTGTGCTGGGAAGCTTGAAACTAAGCTTGAGAGACTTTTCCAATTGAAAAGTTTTGCATCGCTCGCTTGCGAAGCGCATCCCCGACAGTGCGAGAAGTTTCCCGCCGCTACGAAGGTCGAGATCGTCGCAGCGCCTGACGCCGCTGCCAGAGCCGGAGCATCCTTCGTTTGCGGGACGCACCAGACCGGTGCGGGAATGTCGAACATCGCTGCGAGTGTCGTCGCGGAGCATGACGTCTCTGGGTGAGATCGTCGCACCACTTGCTTGCGGACCGCATCACGTCGCTGCAAGCATCGTCGCAGAACCATCGCATCGAGGAGCTGCAAGAGAGAGGATCACCGCTCGATCGCACATCGTCGCCCCGGAGATCGTTGCAGCCCCTACGAGATTGTCGCATCGTGCCTTTGCGAGAACAAACTTCCTACAGAACCTACGCACCGGAATCCATACAAGTGGCCTTCAACCCCATACAGACCGGATTCACCGCAACACGCCCGCTGCTGCAGCGGGGCTGTCGCATCGCCTCCCCAGGGTCTCAGGAGCAACGCATTGCTTGTTTTCTCCCGCACCAGCTTCTGCTTTTGGAACTTTGTTGCAACTGAAAGGTACTGTGAGTAAAACGTGACGCAACTGTGAACTTTTCACACATCTGTAGAGAATTCTATCGCAACGTAGAGAATTCTATTGCAACCTGAAGAATTTTAACACAACCTTAAGAACTCTTTTGAAACCATATTCTTGAACTGTGTATGTTGGATTTTTGTTGTTTTGGTCTTGTGTAGTTTAGATTAAATACCTTTATTTTTCTAAAGAGTTGTGGAGTCAGTTTGTGGTGTATTCACTGTGTTACTGTGAGTGTTGGTACAAATACTTTACGCATTGCCTCTGGTTAGCCTAGACTGCTCGTGCCAAGCTACCTAGAGGGTGAGCAGGGGTTATCTCAGAGGGTTTTCTTCTTACCCTGACTAGAAGCAAGGGTCCCTATTTGGACAGTGGTACCTACATCTGCCAACTATAGACCCCCAGTTCTAACAGTGAGGAAATGGGCAGATTCTGTCATTTTGGGTAAAGGTTTGGTTAGCTCCAATAATATTCAGCAAGTTAGGGATGAGACTGGCCTATTAGTTTTGACCCTATCCCAGTATGTGAAGTATTTCGCTGGTTCTATCAGGACCTCGTTAGGGAAGACTGTCTCTCTTCTGCTGATGATATCTCTCGAATTATTCAGCATCATTTGGACTGCCGGGTGATCCCTGGTCAGTGCTCTAAGTTGGAGGCACCTATCACTCTGGTTGAGGTCAAAGAGGCTGTCAGTACCGTGGCACCGGGTCTTGATCAGATGCCATCTGAACTTTATATCATATTTTCACAGATTTAGTCCCTAGTGTTAAGGGCTTTTTTTAAATTCCTTTAATCTTTCTGATAATATCCCCGAGTCTTGGAGAGAGACACATATTGCAGTCTTTGCAAAAAAGGGGAAAGATCCCACTTCTTGCATGTCATGTCAGCCTATTTCGTTTATGAATGTTGATTCTAAATGTATACTCAAGTTCTTGCTAATCGGTTGTCAGCAATTATCTTGCAACTGGTGAACCTAAACCAACATGGTTTTATTCCAGGCCGTGATACAACATCACATGTCAACACAGCAATTACAGCCTTGGAGGTGACCTTGGTGGCAGGGAACCCTCTAGTTATGATCTGTTTGGATGCTGAGAAGGTCTTTGATTGGGTCTCCTGACCCTTCTTTCGGGAAGTAATAGGTTTAATTTTTTCGTTTCGAGGGTTCTGCACCTTTACATTGGGCTTCAAAGCAAGAGTACACAGTGCATGTCTTTTTTCAGATCCTATTTCTGTTCTTCGTGGAAGACTTTATTAATGCCCATGTTGTAGTTTGAGTTGCCCTTTGAAGTTTGGTTAGATGACAGTCCTGCTTCCGTGATAGTTGCCATAGAACTAGATTTCATCCTGAGTTGTTCCAGGAAGGTTTTATTTGTATTTTCTCTCTTGGATATGTGGCAGCTTACCCAATGTTTTATCAACAAAAGAGAGGGGGGACCCTGGAGCTATTAAGGTCCAGTGTCCATGCTCCTATATCAATGTCAAAACAAAAAGGGGGACACTGTTCCTCAGCGTCTGGTGCAAATAGTCACCTGAAACGCACGGTGCAAAAAGTCACCTGTGTATTAAAAGGGGTATAAGAGAGAAATAGGAAAAGGAAAGCAAAACCTTAGGTACACAGGACCCACCCAAGGAGTGAAAAAACATATTTCGTCCTCTGTTGCCCTCACACACCCCTGGGGGTGTCATGCTTCATCATCGGGCGTTTGCTCCTCGTAGGGCCGGCGCTGCAATTCCCTACGGGCCCCCGAAGGGTCTCTTTATCGGAGATCTTTTTAGGACAGCCGGATGGTGCATGTGGGTGTGTGGGGTGGGGGTCCAATGAGGGTAAACAAGTGCGTGCAAAGTGAAAATTAAAAGGGGGTACATATGCAGCGAATGTTTATTATATATACCCTTGGCAGATTTGACTGCCAAATAAAATCTTGTTCCTGTAGGCATACTAACCCCAGGAATCAAGAAGGTCATGGGTCGACATGTTTCGCGCCTCCGTCGCCTTAAGGGTCGTTTGCGCTTCATCAGGACCAGTATTATAAAATTTATGTGCACGTGAATTAAATTAAAATACCCTCTAAATTCAACAGGGCGGGCGGTGGGGTTGTAAACCCGTAGTCTGGCTACAGCTTCATTGTAAGTACCGCTCCTGTTCAATACCTAGGAAGAGAGAACATAGTGAAACAAAGATATATGTACATCAGTAACAACTTGATGTCATAAAATGTGCCACCAATGTATGCACATCGTTTTCACATAAAAACAACAACAAAACTGGCTCATGAGACACTTAGAGCACCGAAGATTACTCAGTAGGGACCCCCCCTAAAGAGATATCACTATCAGGATCTCTAAGGCACCCCTCAGTGACGACAACTACATCTGCTCGTCAATCGCATGCCCAGTACACGCAGTTGCCCTAAATGTATTGTGAACATGACTCAAACTCCTAGTAACTGGCTCCAATAAATGCAAAAGGCGGCGCAGTGGCACCGTAAACAATGGGTGCCGTCAGACTTAATAATCCTCCAAAGAGCTCACCTCGCTTATTGAGCGATGTCTTCTCTGGCAACAACAATCGGCGCCCGCACATTACCGGGCTTCGAATCACTAGACAAGTGAATAGAAGTAGAGATATATGCAGCCATGAGTCAAACTGTGACCCCAACTCAGAAGTTACTGAGTAAAGATGTACAGAAACCTTCTGCGGAAAATAAATCTGGCCTTACGTTTGTCCCGGGGTGCTGCCTCCTGTGCACCTACCCAGTCCGAATGTCAGCCATTAGTGAACCAAACTAGGCAAGGGCATTTGTGCTCATTAAATACTTAGGGAATACCCCTGGAAGTAAACCCTTTCCGGGAAGTCCTACGGTAATCAGAAGGGTGAGCGCATGCGCAACAGCACGTACTCGATGCGCATGTGCGAGTAATCGGGTAACTAGTCCCTAATGCATGCGCAATCGATCAATGTAAGCCATGATGCCTATATTGCCAAATGACAAGCTTGTTTAAATTGTTACTAGACATGGCCGCATACTAAATAAATCGGTAATTCATTTTAAACGCATACGCGCTACACATATTGATTCTTTTGTGCACATGTGAATGTAATTCATAACTTACTGACCTTGGACAAAGACCCGCTATGTACATGGTGTCTATATGTATTGCAACTATCTGTAATATAGGTGGCTGTTCATAAACGTCTTCTAAGTCTAAACAGAATTTTTATTTGGGAGAAAGAGGGGGGGAGAAAAGGTGGAATATCACTGGGACAGCCACTTAAGCGACCCACAAGCCTCCTCCCTCCTAACACAAGGTTTGTTATATAAGGGGAGTTGTTGTAAAATGTCGGGGTACCACTACACCACTGGGCCGAGGTGGAATCCAAATACAGTGCCAACCAATGTTAAAATAGTATCTCATGTGCCAGTTCAAAGATAAAGGAAAGATAGAAAAACATATATGGGTCCTCGGCTAAACCGCCGTGCACAATAATTTATCAACAAAAGAGAGGGGGGACCCTGGAGCTATTAAGGTCCAGTGTCCATGCTCCTATATCAATGTCAAAACAAAAAGGGGGACACTGTTCCTCAGCGTCTGGTGCAAATAGTCACCTGAAACGCACGGGTGCAAAAAGTCACCTGTGTATTAAAAGGGGTATAAGAGAGAAATAGGAAAAGGAAAGCAAAACCTTAGGTACACAGGACCCACCCAAGGAGTGAAAAAACATATTTCGTCCTCTGTTGCCCTCACACACCCCTGGGGGTGTCATGCTTCATCATCGGGCGTTTGCTCCTCGTAGGGCGGCGCTGCAATTCCCTACGGGCCCCCAAAGGGTCTCTTTATCGGAGATCTTTTTAGGACAGTCGGATGGTGCATGTGGGTGTGTGGGGTGGGGGTCCAATGAGGGTAAACAAGTGCGTGCAAAGTGAAAATTAAAAGGGGGTACATATGCAGCGAATGTTTAATATATATACCCTTGGCAGTTTTGACTGCCAAATAAAATCTTGTTCCTGTAGGCATACTAACCCCAGGAATCAAGAAGGTCATGGGTCGACATGTTTCGCGCCTCCGTCGCCTTAAGGGTCGTTTGCGCTTCATCAGGACCAGTATTATAAAATTTATGTGCACGTGAATTAAATTAAAATACCCTCTAAATTCAACAGGGCGGGCGGTGGGGTTGTAAACCCGTAGTCTGGCTACAGCTTCATTGTAAGTACCGCTCCTGTTCAATACCTAGGAAGAGAGAACATAGTGAAACAAAGATATATGTACATCAGTAACAACTTGATGTCATAAAATGTGCCACCAATGTATGCACATCGTTTTTACATAAAAACAACAACAAAACTGGCTCATGAGACACTTAGAGCACCGAAGATTACTCAGTAGGGACCCCCCCTAAAGAGATATCACTATCAGGATCTCTAAGGCACCCCTCAGTGACGACAACTACATCTGCTCGTCAATCGCATGCCCAGTACACGCAGTTGCCCTAAATGTATTGTGAACATGACTCAAACTCCTAGTAACTGGCTCCAATAAATGCAAAAGGCGGCGCAGTGGCACCGTAAACAATGGGTGCCGTCAGACTTAATAATCCTCCAAAGTGCTCACCTCGCTTATTGAGCGATGTCTTCTCTGGCAACAACAATCGGCGCCCGCACATTACCGGGCTTCAAATCACTAGACAAGTGAATAGAAGTAGAGATATATGCAGCCATGAGTCAAACTGTGACCCCAACTCAGAAGTTACTGAGTAAAGATGTACAGAAACCTTCTGCGGAAAATAAATCTGGCCTTACGTTTGTCCCGGGGTGCTGCCTCCTGTGCACCTACCCAGTCCGAATGTCAGCCATTAGTGAACCAAACTAGGCAAGGGCATTTGTGCTCATTAAATACTTAGGGAATACACCTGGAAGTAAACCCTTTCCGGGAAGTCCTACGGTAATCAGAAGGGTGAGCGCATGCGCAACAGCACGTACTCGATGCGCATGTGCGAGTAACCGGGTAACTAGTCCCTAATGCATGCGCAATCGATCAATGTAAGCCATGATGCCTATATTGCCAAATGACAAGCTTGTTTAAATTGTTACTAGACATGGCCGCATACTAAATAAATCGGTAATTCATTTTAAACGCATACGCTCTACACATATTGATTCTTTTGTGCACATGTGAATGTAATTCATAACTTACTGACCTTGGACAAAGACCCGCTATGTACATGGTGTCTGTATGTATTGCAACTATCTGTAATATAGGTGGCTGTTCATAAACGTCTTCTAAGTCTAAACAGAATTTTTATTTGGGAGAAAGAGGGGGGGAGAAAAGGTGGAATATCACTGGGACAGCCACTTAAGCGACCCACAAGCCTCCTCCCTCCTAACACAAGGTTTGTTATATAAGGAGAGTTGTTGTAAAATGTCGGGGTACCACTACACCACTGGGCCGAGGTGGAATCCAAATACAGTGCCAACCAATGTTAAAATAGTATCTCATGTGCCAGTTCAAAGATAAAGGAAAGATAGAAAAACATATATGGGTCCTCGGCTAAACCGCCGTGCACAATAATTTATCAACAAAAGAGAGTGGGGACCCTGGAGCTATTAAGGTCCAGTGTCCATGCTCCTATATCAATGTCAAAACAAAAAGGGGGACACTGTTCCTCAGCGTCTGGTGCAAATAGTCACCTGAAACGCACGGGTGCAAAAAGTCACCTGTGTATTAAAAGGGGTATAAGAGAGAAATAGGAAAAGGAAAGCAAAACCTTAGGTACACAGGACCCACCCAAGGAGTGAAAAAACATATTTCGTCCTCTGTTGCCCTCACACACCCCTGGGGGTGTCATGCTTCATCATCGGGCGTTTGCTCCTCGTAGGGCCGGCGCTGCAATTCCCTACGGGCCCCCGAAGGGTCTCTTTATCGGAGATCTTTTTAGGACAGCCGGATGGTGCATGTGGGTGTGTGGGGTGGGGGTCCAATGAGGGTAAACAAGTGCGTGCAAAGTGAAAATTAAAAGGGGGTACATATGCAGCGAATGTTTAATATATATACCCTTGGCAGATTTGACTGCCAAATAAAATCTTGTTCCTGTAGGCATACTAACCCCAGGAATCAAGAAGGTCATGGGTCGACATGTTTCGCGCCTCCGTCGCCTTAAGGGTCGTTTGCGCTTCATCAGGACCAGTATTATAAAATTTATGTGCACGTGAATTAAATTAAAATACCCTCTAAATTCAACAGGGCGGGCGGTGGGGTTGTAAACCCGTAGTCTGGCTACAGCTTCATTGTAAGTACCGCTCCTCTTCAATACCTAGGAAGAGAGAACATAGTGAAACAAAGATATATGTACATCAGTAACAACTTGATGTCATAAAATGTGCCACCAATGTATGCACATCGTTTTCACATAAAAACAACAACAAAACTGGCTCATGAGACACTTAGAGCACCGAAGATTACTCAGTAGGGACCCCCCCTAAAGAGATATCACTATCAGGATCTCTAAGGCACCCCTCAGTGACGACAACTACATCTGCTCGTCAATCGCATGCCCAGTACACGCAGTTGCCCTAAATGTATTGTGAACATGACTCAAACTCCTAGTAACTGGCTCCAATAAATGCAAAAGGCGGCGCAGTGGCAACGTAAACAATGGGTGCCGTCAGACTTAATAATCCTCCAAAGTGCTCACCTCGCTTATTGAGCGATGTCTTCTCTGGCAACAACAATCGGCGCCCGCACATTACCGGGCTTTGAATCACTAGACAAGTGAATAGAAGTAGAGATATATGAAGCCATGAGTCAAACTGTGACCCCAACTCAGAAGTTACTGAGTAAAGATGTACAGAAACCTTCTGCGGAAAATAAATCTGGCCTTACGTTTGTCCCGGGGTGCTGCCTCCTGTGCACCTACCCAGTCCGAATGTCAGCCATTAGTGAACCAAACTAGGCAAGGGCATTTGTGCTCATTAAATACTTAGGGAATACACCTGGAAGTAAACCCTTTCCGGGAAGTCCTACGGTAATCAGAAGGGTGAGCGCATGCGCAACAGCACGTACTCGATGCGCATGTGCGAGTAACCGGGTAACTAGTCCCTAATGCATGCGCAATCGATCAATGTAAGCCATGATGCCTATATTGCCAAATGACAAGCTTGTTTAAATTGTTACTAGACATGGCCGCATACTAAATAAATCGGTAATTTATTTTAAACGCATACGCGCTACACATATTGATTCTTTTGTGCACATGTGAATGTAATTCATAACTTACTGACCTTGGACAAAGACCCGCTATGTACATGGTGTCTGTATGTATTGCAACTATCTGTAATATAGGTGGCTGTTCATAAATGTCTTCTAAGTCTAAACAGAACTTTTATTTGGGAGAAAGAGGGGGGGAGAAAAGGTGGAATATCACTGGGACAGCCACTTAAGCGACCCACAAGCCTCCTCCCTCCTAACACAAGGTTTGTTATATAAGGGGAGTTGTTGTAAAATGTCGGGGTACCACTACACCACTGGGCCGAGGTGGAATCCAAATACAGTGCCAACCAATGTTAAAATAGTATCTCATGTGCCAGTTCAAAGATAAAGGAAAGATAGAAAAACATATATGGGTCCTCGGCTAAACCGCCGTGCACAATAATTTATCAACAAAAGAGAGGGGGGACCCTGGAGCTATTAAGGTCCAGTGTCCATGCTCCTATATCAATGTCAAAACAAAAAGGGGGACACTGTTCCTCAGCGTCTGGTGCAAATAGTCACCTGAAACGCACGGGTGCAAAAAGTCACCTGTGTATTAAAAGGGGTATAAGAGAGAAATAGGAAAAGGAAAGCAAAACCTTAGGTACACAGGACCCACCCAAGGAGTGAAAAAACATATTTCGTCCTCTGTTGCCCTCACACACCCCTGGGGGTGTCATGCTTCATCATCGGGCGTTTGCTCCTCGTAGGGCCGGCGCTGCAATTCCCTACGGGCCCCCGAAGGGTCTCTTTATCGGAGATCTTTTTAGGACAGACGGATGGTGCATGTGGGTGTGTGGGGTGGGGGTCCAATGAGGGTAAACAAGTGCGTGCAAAGTGAAAATTAAAAGGGGGTACATATGCAGCGAATGTTTAATATATATACCCTTGGCAGATTTGACTGCCAAATAAAATCTTGTTCCTGTAGGCATACTAACCCCAGGAATCAAGAAGGTCATGGGTCGACATGTTTCGCGCCTCCGTCGCCTTAAGGGTCGTTTGCGCTTCATCAGGACCAGTATTATAAAATTTATGTGCACGTGAATTAAATTAAAATACCCTCTAAATTCAACAGGGCGGGCGGTGGGGTTGTAAACCCGTAGTCTGGCTACAGCTTCATTGTAAGTACCGCTCCTGTTCAATACCTAGGAAGAGAGAACATAGTGAAACAAAGATATATGTACATCAGTAACAACTTGATGTCATAAAATGTGCCACCAATGTATGCACATCGTTTTCACATAAAAACAACAACAAAACTGGCTCATGAGACACTTAGAGCACCGAAGATTACTCAGTAGGGACCCCCCCTAAAGAGATATCACTATCAGGATCTCTAAGGCACCCCTCAGTGACGACAACTACATCTGCTCGTCAATCGCATGCCCAGTACACGCAGTTGCCCTAAATGTATTGTGAACATGACTCAAACTCCTAGTAACTGGCTCCAATAAATGCAAAAGGCGGCGCAGTGGCACCGTAAACAATGGGTGCCGTTAGACTTAATAATCCTCCAAAGTGCTCACCTCGCTTATTGAGCGATGTCTTCTCTGGCAACAACAATCGGCGCCCGCACATTACCGGGCTTCAAATCACTAGACAAGTGAATAGAAGTAGAGATATATGCAGCCATGAGTCAAACTGTGACCCCAACTCAGAAGTTACTGAGTAAAGATGTACAGAAACCTTCTGCGGAAAATAAATCTGGCCTTACGTTTGTCCCGGGGTGCTGCCTCCTGTGCACCTACCCAGTCCGAATGTCAGCCATTAGTGAACCAAACTAGGCAAGGGCATTTGTGCTCATTAAATACTTAGGGAATACACCTGGAAGTAAACCCTTTCCGGGAAGTCCTACGGTAATCAGAAGGGTGAGCGCATGCGCAACAGCACGTACTCGATGCGCATGTGCGAGTAACCGGGTAACTAGTCCCTAATGCATGCGCAATCGATCAATGTAAGCCATGATGCCTATATTGCCAAATGACAAGCTTGTTTAAATTGTTACTAGACATGGCCGCATACTAAATAAATCGGTAATTCATTTTAAACGCATACGCGCTACACATATTGATTCTTTTGTGCACATGTGAATGTAATTCATAACTTACTGACCTTGGACAAAGACCCGCTATGTACATGGTGTCTGTATGTATTGCAACTATCTGTAATATAGGTGGCTGTTCATAAACGTCTTCTAAGTCTAAACAGAATTTTTATTTGGGAGAAAGAGGGGGGGAGAAAAGGTGGAATATCACTGGGACAGCCACTTAAGCGACCCACAAGCCTCCTCCCTCCTAACACAAGGTTTGTTATATAAGGGGAGTTGTTGTAAAATGTCGGGGTACCACTACACCACTGGGCCGAGGTGGAATCCAAATACAGTGCCAACCAATGTTAAAATAGTATCTCATGTGCCAGTTCAAAGATAAAGGAAAGATAGAAAAACATATATGGGTCCTCGGCTAAACCGCCGTGCACAATAATTTATCAACAAAAGAGAGGGGGGACCCTGGAGCTATTAAGGTCCAGTGTCCATGCTCCTATATCAATGTCAAAACAAAAAGGGGGACACTGTTCCTCAGCGTCTGGTGCAAATAGTCACCTGAAACGCACGGGTGCAAAAAGTCACCTGTGTATTAAAAGGGGTATAAGAGAGAAATAGGAAAAGGAAAGCAAAACCTTAGGTACACAGGACCCACCCAAGGAGTGAAAAAACATATTTCGTCCTCTGTTGCCCTCACACACCCCTGGGGGTGTCATGCTTCATCATCGGGCGTTTGCTCCTCGTAGGGCCGGCGCTGCAATTCCCTACGGGCCCCCGAAGGGTCTCTTTATCGGAGATCTTTTTAGGACAGCCGGATGGTGCATGTGGGTGTGTGGGGTGGGGGTCCAATGAGGGTAAACAAGTGCGTGCAAAGTGAAAATTAAAAGGGGGTACATATGCAGCGAATGTTTAATATATATACCCTTGGCAGATTTGACTGCCAAATAAAATCTTGTTCCTGTAGGCATACTAACCCCTGGAATCAAGAAGGTCATGGGTCGACATGTTTCGCGCCTCCGTCGCCTTAAGGGTCGTTTGCGCTTCATCAGGACCAGTATTATAAAATTTATGTGCACGTGAATTAAATTAAAATATCCTCTAAATTCAACAGGGCGGGCGGTGGGGTTGTAAACCCGTAGTCTGGCTACAGCTTCATTGTAAGTACCGCTCCTGTTCAATACCTAGGAAGAGAGAACATAGTGAAACAAAGATATATGTACATCAGTAACAACTTGATGTCATAAAATGTGCCACCAATGTATGCACATCGTTTTCACATAAAAACAACAACAAAACTGGCTCATGAGACACTTAGAGCACCGAAGATTACTCAGTAGGGACCCCCCCTAAAGAGATATCACTATCAGGATCTCTAAGGCACCCCTCAGTGACGACAACTACATCTGCTCGTCAATCGCATGCCCAGTACACGCAGTTGCCCTAAATGTATTGTGAACATGACTCAAACTCCTAGTAACTGGCTCCAATAAATGCAAAAGGCGGCGCAGTGGCACCGTAAACAATGGGTGCCGTCAGACTTAATAATCCTCCAAAGTGCTCACCTCGCTTATTGAGCGATGTCTTCTCTGGCAACAACAATCGGCGCCCGCACATTACCGGGCTTCGAATCACTAGACAAGTGAATAGAAGTAGAGATATATGCAGCCATGAGTCAAACTGTGACCCCAACTCAGAAGTTACTGAGTAAAGATGTACAGAAACCTTCTGCGGAAAATAAATCTGGCCTTACGCTTGTCCCGGGGTGCTGCCTCCTGTGCACCTACCCAGTCCGAATGTCAGCCATTAGTGAACCAAACTAGGCAAGGGCATTTGTGCTCATTAAATACTTAGGGAATACACCTGGTAGTAAACCCTTTCCGGGAAGTCCTACGGTAATCAGAAGGGTGAGCGCATGCGCAACAGCACGTACTCGATGCGCATGTGCGAGTAACCGGGTAACTAGTCCCTAATGCATGCGCAATCGATCAATGTAAGCCATGATGCCTATATTGCCAAATGACAAGCTTGTTTAAATTGTTACTAGACATGGCCGCATACTAAATAAATCGGTAATTCATTTTAAACGCATACGCGCTACACATATTGATTCTTTTGTGCACATGTGAATGTAATTCATAACTTACTGACCTTGGACAAAGACCCGCTATGTACATGGTGTCTGTATGTATTGCAACTATCTGTAATATAGGTGGCTGTTCATAAACGCCTTCTAAGTCTAAACAGAATTTTTATTTGGGAGAAAGAGGGGGGGAGAAAAGGTGGAATATCACTGGGACAGCCACTTAAGCGACCCACAAGCCTCCTCCCTCCTAACACAAGGTTTGTTATATAAGGGGAGTTGTTGTAAAATGTCGGGGTACCACTACACCACTGGGCCGAGGTGGAATCCAAATACAGTGCCAACCAATGTTAAAATAGTATCTCATGTGCCAGTTCAAAGATAAAGGAAAGATAGAAAAACATATATGGGTCCTCGGCTAAACCGCCGTGCACAATAATTTATCAACAAAAGAGAGGGGGGACCCTGGAGCTATTAAGGTCCAGTGTCCATGCTCCTATATCAATGTCAAAACAAAAAGGGGGACACTGTTCCTCAGCGTCTGGTGCAAATAGTCACCTGAAACGCACGGGTGCAAAAAGTCACCTGTGTATTAAAAGGGGTATAAGAGAGAAATAGGAAAAGGAAAGCAAAACCTTCGGTACACAGGACCCACCCAAGGAGTGAAAAAACATATTTCGTCCTCTGTTGCCCTCACACACCCCTGGGGGTGTCATGCTTCATCATCGGGCGTTTGCTCCTCGTAGGGCCGGCGCTGCAATTCCCTACGGGCCCCCGAAGGGTCTCTTTATCGGAGATCTTTTTAGGACAGCCGGATGGTGCATGTAGGTGTGTGGGGTGGGGGTCCAATGAGGGTAAACAAGTGCGTGCAAAGTGAAAATTAAAAGGGGGTACATATGCAGCGAATGTTTAATATATATACCCTTGGCAGATTTGACTGCCAAATAAAATCTTGTTCCTGTAGGCATACTAACCCCTGGAATCAAGAAGGTCATGGGTCGACATGTTTCGCGCCTCCGTCGCCTTAAGGGTCGTTTGCGCTTCATCAGGACCAGTATTATAAAATTTATGTGCACGTGAATTAAATTAAAATACCCTCTAAATTCAACAGGGCGGGCGGTGGGGTTGTAAACCCGTAGTCTGGCTACAGCTTCATTGTAAGTACCGCTCCTGTTCAATACCTAGGAAGAGAGAACATAGTGAAACAAAGATATATGTACATCAGTAACAACTTGATGTCATAAAATGTGCCACCAATGTATGCACATCGTTTTCACATAACAACAACAACAAAACTGGCTCATGAGACACTTAGAGCACCGAAGATTACTCAGTAGGGACCCCCCCTAAAGAGATATCACTATCAGGATCTCTAAGGCACCCCTCAGTGACGACAACTACATCTGCTCGTCAATCGCATGCCCAGTACACGCAGTTGCCCTAAATGTATTGTGAACATGACTCAAACTCCTAGTAACTGGCTCCAATAAATGCAAAAGGCGGCGCAGTGGCACCGTAAACAATGGGTGCCGTCAGACTTAATAATCCTCCAAAGTGCTCACCTCGCTTATTGAGCGATGTCTTCTCTGGCAACAACAATCGGCGCCCGCACATTACCGGGCTTCGAATCACTAGACAAGTGAATAGAAGTAGAGATATATGCAGCCATGAGTCAAACTGTGACCCCAACTCAGAAGTTACTGAGTAAAGATTACAGAAACCTTCTGCGGAAAATAAATCTGGCCTTAAGTTTGTCCCGGGGTGCTGCCTCCTGTGCACCTACCCAGTCCGAATGTCAGCCATTAGTGAACCAAACTAGGCAAGGGCATTTGTGCTCATTAAATACTTAGGGAATACACCTGGTAGTAAACCCTTTCCGGGAAGTCCTACGGTAATCAGAAGGGTGAGCGCATGCGCAACAGCACGTACTCGATGCGCATGTGCGAGTAACCGGGTAACTAGTCCCTAATGCATGCGCAATCGATCAATGTAAGCCATGATGCCTATATTGCCAAATGACAAGCTTGTTTAAATTGTTACTAGACATGGCCGCATACTAAATAAATCGGTAATTCATTTTAAACGCATACGCGCTACACATATTGATTCTTTTGTGCACATGTGAATGTAATTCATAACTTACTGACCTTGGACAAAGACCCGCTATGTACATGGTGTCTGTATGTATTGCAACTATCTGTAATATAGGTGGCGGTTCATAAACGTCTTCTAAGTCTAAACAGAATTTTTATTTGGGAGAAAGAGGGGGGGAGAAAAGGTGGAATATCACTGGGACAGCCACTTAAGCGACCCACAAGCCTCCTCCCTCCTAACACAAGGTTTGTTATATAAGGGGAGTTGTTGTAAAATGTCGGGGTACCACTACACCACTGGGCCGAGGTGGAATCCAAATACAGTGCCAACCAATGTTAAAATAGTATCTCATGTGTCAGTTCAAAGATAAAGGAAAGATAGAAAAACATATATGGGTCCTCGGCTAAACCGCCGTGCACAATAATTTATCAACAAAAGAGAGGGGGGACCCTGGAGCTATTAATGTCCAGTGTCCATGCTCCTATATCAATGTCAAAACAAAAAGGGGGACACTGTTCCTCAGCGTCTGGTGCAAATAGTCACCTGAAACGCACGGGTGCAAAAAGTCACCTGTGTATTAAAAGGGGTATAAGAGAGAAATAGGAAAAGGAAAGCAAAACCTTAGGTACACAGGACCCACCCAAGGAGTGAAAAAACATATTTCGTCCTCTGTTGCCCTCACACACCCCTGGGGGTGTCATGCTTCATCATCGGGCGTTTGCTCCTCGTAGGGCCGGCGCTGCAATTCCCTACGGGCCCCCGAAGGGTCTCTTTATCGGAGATCTTTTTAGGACAGCCGGATGGTGCATGTGGGTGTGTGGGGTGGGGGTCCAATGAGGGTAAACAAGTGCGTGCAAAGTGAAAATTAAAAGGGGGTACATATGCAGCGAATGTTTAATATATATACCCTTGGCAGATTTGACTGCCAAATAAAATCTTGTTCCTGTAGGCATACTAACCCCAGGAATCAAGAAGGTCATGGGTCGACATGTTTCGCGCCTCCGTCGCCTTAAGGGTGGTTTGCGCTTCATCAGGACCAGTATTATAAAATTTATGTGCACGTGAATTAAATTAAAATACCCTCTAAATTCAACAGGGCGGGCGGTGGGGTTGTAAACCCGTAGTCTGGCTACAGCTTCATTGTAAGTACCGCTCCTGTTCAATACCTAGGAAGAGAGAACATAGTGAAACAAAGATATATGTACATCAGTAACAACTTGATGTCATAAAATGTGCCACCAATGTATGCACATTGTTTTCACATAAAAACAACAACAAAACTGGCTCTTGAGACCCTTAGAGCACCGAAGATTACTCAGTAGGGACCCCCCTAAAGAGATATCACTATCAGGATCTCTAAGGCACCCCTCAGTGACGACAACTACATCTGCTCGTCAATCGCATGCCCAGTACATGCAGTTGCCCTAAATGTATTGTGAACATGACTCAAACTCCTAGTAACTGGGTCCAATAAATGCAAAAGGCAGCGCAGTGGCACCGTAAACAATGGGTGCCGTCAGACTTAATAATCCTCCAAAGTGCTCACCTCGCTTATTGAGCGATGTCTTCTCTGGCAACAACAATCGGCGCCCGCACATTACCGGGCTTCGAATCACTAGACAAGTGAATAGAAGAAGAGATATATGCAGCCATGAGTCAAACTGTGACCCCAACTCAGAAGTTACTGAGTAAAGATGTACAAAAACCTTCTGCGGAAAATAAATCTGGCCTTACGTTTGTCCCGGGGTGCTGCCTCCTGTGCACCTACCCAGTACGAATGTCAGCCATTAGTGAACCAAACTAGGCAAGGGCATTTGTGCTCATTAAATACTTAGGGAATACACCTGGAAGTAAACCCTTTCCGGGAAGTCCTACGGTAATCAGAAGGGTGAGCGCATGCGCAACAGCACGTACTCGATTCGCATGTGCGAGTAACCGGGTAACTAGTCCCTAATGCATGCGCAATCGATCAATGTAAGCCATGATGCCTATATTGCCAAATGACAAGCTTGTTTAAATTGTTACTAGACATGGCCGCATACTAAATAAATCGGTAATTCATTTTAAACGCATACGCGCTACACATATTGATTCTTTTGTGCACATGTGAATGTAATTCATAACTTACTGACCTTGGACAAAGACCCGCTATGTACATGGTGTCTGTATGTATTGCAACTATCTGTAATATAGGTGGCTGTTCATAAACGTCTTCTAAGTCTAAACAGAATTTTTATTTGGGAGAAAGAGGGGGGGAGAAAAGGTGGAATATCACTGGGACAGCCACTTAAGCGACCCACAAGCCTCCTCACTCCTAACACAAGGTTTGTTATATAAGGGGAGTTGTTGTAAAATGTCGGGGTATCACTACACCACTGGGCCGAGGTGGAATCCAAATACAGTGCCAACCAATGTTAAAATAGTTGCCATAGAACTAGATTTCATCCTGAGTTGTTCCAGGAAGGTTTTATTTGTATTTGCTCTCTTGGATATGTGGCAGCTTACCCAATGTGCCCAGGCATGGTAAAGGATTTCTGAGACTGCACCTGTGTCTTGCCGGAAGTAATAGCAGGGGAGGAAAATGAGCTGTACCCTTTTCAGAAGCAGAACATACTCCCTTTTTGGTTACCTAGGCTCTCCATGTAAACATTGTAGTGTTTAGTACATGGCCCGGCTGAGGCAATTGGTATCTATAATTTTTAGTTTATGGTTTATTGTGGAGGTGTGGAGTTCAGAGTACCTCCCTCCCACTAGTTCTGCTCAATCAGTGGTCTCCCATTTGGATGCTAGTTTCTGAAATATGTTTCTATCACTGATGTGCCTGCCAGGGTGCCCATCTACTCGGAGAGAACTGACAGTCTGGGGTAATTCTTGGGGCACATCTTCCCTAGTAATGTTTATGTGCCAGGGTGGGGCTTCACCACTGACGTTTCAAATGTTGGTCGGGCTCCGTAGAGACCCTGTTCTCTTCCATTCCCCATGGTCCAGCCTCTGTTCTGTTACCTCAGAAGAACACGAGGTAAGCCAAATCTGTCCTCTTTTGCCCTGCAGATTGCAGCTGTTGCTCAGGTCTGCCAGTAGATTATGACACCCAGAGGAATGTCCTCTTCAAAAAGTCATGGTGCCACCCAGAGTCCTCCTTCTTTGATCTCAATCTGTGGTCCCCAGGGTCGAGCGTTCTTCGATGCATGGGTATTCAGGCACTTTGCTACCTCCCTGAAAGATTCAGGAGTCAGGCAGGGGAGGCTGATCCTTCAGACCCAGATGCGGCTGGCATCTTTCCTGCTGATTTGGGCCATATGTAGCCTATCACAACCCAGATCAGGATATTAATGGCTTAACCGTAGGCTGCTCTGTTTCTGAGAGTCCCATAATGGTAACCACTGGGATGGAAACTGAATTGCTGTGCTCAGGATGTTTGGTGATGCAGGGGCCCAGATCTGAGCCTCCTAACAGACGTTCGTCATCTTTGGTGGTTGGACACACTTCCTATGATATTCTATTTATTTGCCTGTTCTCATATTTTTAACCTTTTATGGTGCTTTCTGCACTGCCATCTCCAGCATTTTGCTTATTTGTGGGCCTTTAGGTTGATGCAATTTTCCTACTTTGTCATCTGTATGTCAATCTCTTCCCCAAGCACAAAATCACAACCTACAGACACTGAATTTACATATATCTTCAGTTGAATATGGAGTTGACAATCTCTCCTGTGGCCCTTCGCTCCAACAGATTAACATTTTTGCCCTTACACTAAAACCAAAGGCACAGAATTGAACCTTTTATATGAACTGAGTCTCAGCTTGTGAATTGTTTAGGTGTAATATATGTAGGTATTCCTGGGATGCGCATTTCACATAAACACCAGTGAAAGTATGTTGACAATAACGAGTATGTAGTGAGCACACTGATTGTGTGTTTGTCATTTATTTGTGCATATAGGCCAGTGTAGCATCACGGTAATTGAAGTGATGTTATTGCATGAAAATTATTTACAGCATAACAGTTATTATGGAGGTGGCTTAGCTTCAGCCGCGGCCCTTGCAGGTAAGAGCGGTGGGGCTGGGATGGTGGGATTCGAAAAACAATCACGAGGCGAAATTAAATAAATAATTAATTTTCCCTCTACAGCTTTTTATGAAATATCACCCCCCACCCAGCCCCACCGTTCTTACCTGCACATGCAGCAGCTGCACAGCTTTGTGTTCATGTCAGCATGTGTGATTATCTGCTATCTTTTATTTGATTACAAATGGCACGGAACGTTCATGAAATGTTTTAATACATCGATCATTCTTTGGTATGGTATTGAAAGTGGTGTTCTAGACCTTGTCCATGCAATTAAAAAACTGCAACTCCCCCAGAGCAAATCCGAATAGCACATTTTAAAACTATACAATAATTCATTTTCCAGGCATGAGGCTTTTATCTATTTGGTCAATAAAAACAACACCCTTGTTTTTCGAACTTCTCCTTATACGGAGAACTGAATATAAAATGTTGCAACCGTGAAACAAATATATGATGTTTCCAAGGAGTTAATAACTGTAAGAGCTGTAGAATGCGAAACTAAACTCAGTTTTGTTGTCACCGAGAAGATATACTTTTTTCTTTCCACTTTGTAAAAAAGACAATGAAATAGGATATGAGACATGGTTTGGGAAGACAAGCCATCACAAGGACATTGCGGCAGGTTATTTAGTGAGTATACATGTGCATGGTATCCTACCATCAAGGGGAAACAATTTACCCGTATCCTTGTTAAAAGATATTGATGCGTATTGTTAATAACAAAGGAAAGATAGGAGTCATGACCCTCGGGGATTCTAGGCAAGATATGGTAATGAATAACAGTAGCTTTAATTTGGTTGCATTGCTATCTTTCTAGCTTACATTTTTTGAAGAAGGCCTCTTTCAGCTTAGTCTTGGAAAAGGGCATACATTTGTTTGGTGTTATATATAAATCAGCTAAGCCCAGGTCTGTAAGAGACCTTCTCACATATACTAGCCAAGGGATATTATTGGCTTGATCTAAAATTATTACATCTTTTAGTATGGTCTGATTTAATCCATGTGTATCCCTTTTCAAGATGTGGAACCATAAAAGGAGTGGGGCCAATTTAATAGGGTCTGAAATAAAGGGGAGGGCAAGTTCTTTGTGGGCAATCAGATTCGAACAAGCCAATTTAACTGATAGCAATTTTTTGGCAAACTTGTCCTTGACTTTATGCAAGGCTCCCACTTCTGCTATATCCCATATTTCAGCTCTGTAGGTTGCTATAGCTATTGATTTCGCTTTATATATTTCAAGAATTTCAGTAATTGATATTTTCCCCAGTTTGGAGACGAATTTCCACAAGGTGGCTATACTTCTTTGCAGCATGCTAGTTCTATTTGCAATCATAGTCCCTCAATTAAGTTTTGAGTCAAAGAAGAGTCCTAAACACAATATTGACTCTACTCTTTCCAGCAAGCCCCCATCTAGGTGAAATGGTATAGACTTCTTCTTTCCCATCTCTGCTATCATTATATAACTCTTTGATCTATTGACTATCAATCCCAGTTCGGCCATAAAGGTTCAGTAGGAGCCCATCAGGCGTTGTAAGGCCAGGCGGGTCCTGGCCATCAGAAACACATCATCTGAATAGAAGAGAGCGGGCAGTGATATGCCTCCCACAGATGGAACATCTATGCATTGCGCGGTTAGGACTTCATTACAATTATTGGTATACATGGAGAATAGAAAGGGGGCCAGGACACACCCCTGGCGAATCCCCTTTTCTTTTTTAAAACTTTCTGTACATTCCCCTTGTTTACCGTACCTGATTACAGCCCCCGCCTCTCTGTAAAGCTCCCTGATAAAAAGAATTATGGATTTGTCCATGCCCATCGACATTTAATGTGGACTACACACTCAAAGGCAGCAGACAAATCCATAAAACCCATTTAAAATTGTCCCTTTTTTGTGCTCACATACTTTGCAGCAAGTAGTGCCAGGTTGAATCCTTGGTCTATCATACCCATCCCTTTTCTAAACCCATATCAGGACTCTGCTAGAACATTATTAGCCACAGCCCAATCCTCCAACCTGTTCAAAAGCACTCTCCCCATTAATTTTGCTGCGCTGTCCAGCAGGGAAATTTGGCGGTAATTTACTGGGTTCATGGGGTCCCCTTTCTTATATATATCGGGATGATCATTGATTGTTTCCATGATGCTGGAGGTCCCACTTTTGAGATAGCATTAAAAACTTGCATTAGGAGCGGAGACCATAGATTCTTACATCCTGGGAAAATATCCAACGGAACACCGTCCGGCCCTGCTGCCTTTAGGATGGGCGATTGGGAGAGTGCAAGCTATGTCACCCATTTCGTTTGTATCACTATCCTTCGCAACATTAAAAATACTCTGAAAATGGAGGAGCCATGTGGTTTCATCCATAAGAGAATCAAGAGAAAAGCCCCCCTGATCTTGCAGAATGGGAGCATTCACCACTGTCCAGAACGCCTTACTATCTTAACTCCTCGATGACTCACCCAGATTGACCCACGCTTCTTCTCATAACTCTTTTTTTCTCATCGTTCTGGCTGTCTTATAATCAGCAATTAGCTTCCTTATTAAAACTTTGTTACTGGGGTTCATTTTGAGGGCTGTGCATAATTCTCTACAGGCATTCGAACAATTGGCATCAAACCACCGTGTCTTGGGAGGAGTCTTACTTGTAGCTGGACGCTTAAGGTTTGAATTAATGGAGATTAAGATTTTGTTAAAGGATGTTACTACCTGATGGCTATTGCTGTTAGAATCTAAACAAGATTCTATCTCAGGGTGTACCTTCTTAACAACCTTTGGGAGAAATAAAATTGGATCGATTTTCTCCCACTTGAGGGGAAAACCATTTTTCCTGCTCAATATCGGTTTTGGGGCTTGTATGGATCTTAACTTGGTTGGTAACAGCCCAACAATACTAAAGAGGAGGAATGCATGAGCACTAAATTCTGTTAGCTCCACCACAGAGGACTTTATACAACTCCTATAATTGGCCAGAATAATAGTAAAATTGATTGTTGAAATAACATCAGTACGTTGGAAGGTTGGGAGGAATTGGTCTGTCATACTGTCACAAGGATTAATTATTACTAAATCCCATGTTAAAAGAAGAGTATTCAAAAGGGTTCTGTAGTTATGGTGCCTGAAGTGAACAAGCAGCTGGTTATCAGAATCGGTTACCCCACAAATGCGCTGGTCCGTTTTACGGCAACAGTGTACTTTAAAGTTCCCTCCCCAAAGTAAAAAGACAGATCACAAATTGTGTGTCAATAGGGCTTCCATTACATCCCCCAGCTCCTCAGTCACCTGTGTCGGTTTCTTGAAAATATAAATATAAAGATTAATGAGCACCAGGTCCATTTTTTCAAAATATTCAGCTATAATGATATGGAAGTGAGAGGAATAGTTAATAAAGTTCACTTTACCTAAGGTGATCGTATTTGCAATAAGTGTAATTAAGTCCCCTTGGATCTACCTGCTGACAAAGGGACTGCTGTGGTAGCAAAGGAGCGTTAAGCATTAACATATACAATAGATTGTGACCAGGTTTCCTGGAAACATATAATATCCATGTTCATCAACATTTTATACCAACTATGATTTTGTTTTTTGTTTTCGTATCCTGCCATGTTCCAGGAAAAAAACTTTAAGTCAGTGCTGTGCTCTTGTGGGGAGTGCCCAGCCAGTGCTGGGGGGAGAGATATAGTGGATTCAATTGGTAGTGGCATGTCACTATTATGTGGAGCTAAATCAGCTGGCTGGGCCCTCTCTACAGATACCAGTACTGTAGCCCTACGATCAGGGCTCAGTCAATCGCAAGATTCCATATCATCCAACACTGAATACCTGTTTGATAGAGGAAGGGAATCAGTGAACCCCTGCATGGACTTGTAGCAGGAGGTCACCGGGAATCACCCTGGGGATTAGTATGAGAGCTGTGAACTGATATAGCCCTATAGAAGAAACCCAAAGGGACTGCATAAATCTGAGACAGTCGAGATGGGGCAACCAGTAGACTTCCAAGCAAGTCTCTTACTAACCTTACATTATCAAAATTTTAAATAACAATGTCATTATTGACAGTCTTTATGTTCATCCCAATCCATTGCGTTCTACTGGCCATTAACAGTGATTTTGAGTCAAATGGCCAATGTTTAAATTTTGATTTAGCCAGTGCCAAGCTTAAACCACTAACTGAAGTGGAGATTCATTCAAATCTTGTTGGAGTAGGGGGACGTTCACAAGAATGAGAACATAGCGGCAGGCAGCAGGGGTAATGTTCATGTACTGTTTACTTAATCTGCTTGCAGCCTGGGTGGAAGAATAGGTTTTCTTCTAAAGAGGTTTTGATACGAACACAGGTTTTATGATGGCTGGGGCGAAAAACATGGCGGCTGCTAGTTAGCAGTCGTGGTGCTCCGGGCGAGCTCCCGCTAAGATTGCCCAAAACTAATCTTCGCTTTTTTTGGGGAATATGCCGTGGAACTTACTGCTACCCTGATGCCAGATCCACTGGTGGGAGTTTTTCTTCGGTGAGCCCGGGTGGTCGCTTGTCGTGGTTTTGGGCTGCGTCTCGCTGGTTACATCTCACTGGAATGCAGTACGGCGTTTCTCCTCCGGAGGTCCCTCAGCGTGCAGTCCGCTGTCTTTGTCCGTGTCTTACGGTCGATTTCCTCGGGGGACGCCAGGATAGGTCGATCGTTGGTCTGGTGCTGCAGAGACCTGCTCTAGCCTCACGATCTGCTGTTTCCTATGCGCTGCAGGAGTCCCGGTTACAGCCGCGACTCCGGTTCTGGGCTGCCGCTCTGGAGCTGAGGAGGGGGAAGAAGCTGCGGAGTTTGGTGTAGCCGTGCCGAAGATCGTCTTTTGCCGTAAACACAAGCGGCGCCCCGACCAAAGCATTGGGCAGTTAGACACAGCTGCAGTCGCACTTATTTGCACAAACATCTGCTACAGTGGAGGGGCTGAAGGTCTGTGAAGGTGGCAAGGTTGTTGATGCTATACCTATTTCCTCATTATCTGCTGCGGTGTTATCAGGCTCAGACAAAGATTGTAGCCCAGTTGAAGTCCTGATTAACACCCCTAACACTAATCTCAGCAAGAGGAAGAAGAAATTAGTCCCATCAGAGAGTGAGGGTAAGGGTGACTCTGTTGTTAAGTCTCCTCAGGTATTGGCAGGAAAAAGGCCCTCTTCCTTTTTAAGCACCGCGGTGAAGTCTAAACGCTCAAGAAATAAGAACAAAGGGAAGGAAAGGGCTCTAAGGCTGCGCTAACTACTCTGCCAAAAATTACTCCTTCGCTTGGTTCATTCTTTAAAGTAGTCCCTCAAACACTGCACTTATCACAGGATCTCACTATGGAAACCGCTTTGGTTACCCCGGCCACCTCCATCCCTGCTACACTATCTCCTCTATTGGATTCAACGGGGTATGCTGGGGTTGGGGTTGAGACCGAGGCTGTGGTTGAGGCAGAAATTCCTGCCACCTCTCCCTCTGCTATCTCTATCTCTAGTCTTGTTCAGGTAGATGGGGTGGACTCACAACCCCCCATAAGACCTAAAGCAGAACAACAGGCAACAAAGGCATTTTCAGGGGACGGAGAGCAATGCTTCGCGGAGCCGTGTCCCCTACAAGTTCAGTCATCTGCTGTAGCTCCTGACGACTTCCTAGCAGCTTCACAAGGGGTAGAAGATGATGTCATTGTTGCTGAATGGGGTGAGGTGGAGGAAGGTAGAGAGCAGCCTGAACCTCTTGCCGCACATGGTGACACGGCGGATTGTGGAGGTGAGTCCTCCTTAACAGCAGCTTCTCTACTGGGAATTTTTTCTGCCCTCACAATGGAGATACGGAAAGGATTTACCGAATCCTCCGCAAACCAGGCTGAGATAAGAAAATATTGCGAATTATTGGACCATAAGAACGACAGGCTTACTATGAGAACAAGTGTTCTGGAAGAGACGGTAGGAGTACTTTCGACTCATTTGGAACAGGCAAAGGTCGATATAGAGAAACTCACCAAGGAAGATCTGGCACTCAGTGAAAGGATGGAGATGTTGGAAAACAACGCTAGGCGGGGAAATATTTGCATCCTAAATGTGCCAGAAGGGTCAGAGGGCTCTGATATCAAGCTGTTTATTACGGTAACTGGACATAATATCGACTACATAATATCGAATGGACAAAATATCGACGGAAAAATATCGACATTAACAAAATATCGACTATAGGAATATCGTTGAAAAAAATATCGACTGCAAAAATGACCCAAAAATATCGAATACAAAAATATCGACTTAAAAATATCGACTAGACAAAATATCGAAATATAGTGAAAGTAAAAAATATCGAGAAAATGTTAGAAAATATTGATTTTATAAAATAATATATATATAATATATAAATAAATAGTACCAAATGTTTAGGAGCGGGTTGTGGGTTTATAGGGGAATAGGGTGGGAAGTAATTTAATAATAATTAATTAGTTAATATATGTGTGGTAATTGTTTTAATTAGATTGTAATTGGTAATTAATTAATATTAATTAGTTAATTGTTTAATTGATTAATTAGCATATAATTTAATTGATTAATTGATTAATTGATTATTAATAATTAATATTTTTTTAAAAAAATTGTATATGATTTTCATTGATACATTGGTTATTAATTAATAATAATTAGTGATTTATTGTATTAATGTTTAGGAGCGGGTTGTGGGTTTATAGGGGAATAGGGTGGGAAGTAATTTATTAATAATTAATTAGTTAATATATGTGTGGTAATTGTTTTAATTAGATTGTAATTGGTAATTAATTATTATTAATTAGTTAATTGTTTAATTGATTAATTAGCATATAATTTAATTGATTAATTGATTAATTGATTATTATTAATTAATATTTTACAAAATATTTTGTATATGATTTTCATTGATACATTGGTTATTAATTAATAATAATTAGTGATTTATTGTATTAAGAATTAGTATATTATTTACATTTATTAATTGCTAACACATTAATTATAATTAGTTAATGATGTCATTAATATATTGCATATCATTTAAATAAATTAATTGGTAATTAATTTATAATAATGACTTAATTACATTAATTGTATACATTTAAATGTAATGTGTTAATTAATGTTGATGTTAATTAATTAATTGGAATTAAACAATATTAATTAATCTAAATTATTATTATAGGTAATGTGATAATATATTTTATAATAGTTTTTTGAAAAAATTTTGTTTTTTTTATATATTTATGTTTAATGTTGTGTTCATTATTATTTATAGTGTTCTGGCTTAGTTTCATATTTTTTGTTATAGGTTAATTGTTTAGGGTTCAGGGTAATTTTGGTAGTCGTGAGTGAAGGTGTATTTAGTGGGATTTGGGAATTTTTTAAGTTTGTGGGTAAATGGGTATTTTTGAGGTTGAGGGTCAGTTTTCTGTTCTTGTGTAAAGGGCTATTTGTAGAGTTCAGGGTCAGTTTTCAGTTTGTGGGAAAAGGAGTATGTGTAGGGTTCAGGGTCAGTTTTCAGTTTGTGGGTGAAGGGCTATTTGTAGGGTTCAGGGTCAGTTTTCAGTTTGTGGGTAAAGGGGTATTTGTAGTGTTCAGGGTTAGTTTTCAGTTTGTGGGTAAAGGGGTATTTGTAGGGTTCTGGGTCAGTTTTCAGTTTGTTGGGAAAGGAGTATTTGTAGGGTTCAGGGTCAGTTTTCAGTTTGTGGGTGTAGGGGTATTTGTAGGGTTCAGGGTCAGTTTTCAGTTTGTTGGGAAAGGAGTATTTGTAGGGTTCAGGGTCAGTTTTCAGTTTGTGGTTGTAGGGGTATTTGTAGGGTTCAGGGTCAGTTTTCAGTTTGTGGGTAAAGGGGTATTTGTAGAGTTCAGGGTCAGTTTTCAGTTTGTGGTTGTAGGGGTATTTGTAGGGTTCTGGGTCAGTTTTCAGTTTGTGGGTAAAGGGGTATTTGTAGAGTTCAGGGTCAGTTTTCAGTTTGTTGGGAAAGGAGTATTTGTAGGGTTCAGGGTCAGTTTTCAGTTTGTTGGGAAAGGAGTATTTGTAGGGTTCAGGGTCAGTTTTTAGTTTGTGGGTAAAGGGGTATTTGTAGGGTTCAGGGTCAGTTTTCAGTTTGTGGGTAAAGGGGTATTTGTAGAGTTCAGGGTCAGTTTTCAGTTTGTTGGGAAAGGAGTATTTGTAGGGTTCAGGGTCAGTTTTCAGTTTGTTGGGAAAGGAGTATTTGTAGGGTTCAGGGTCAGTTTTTAGTTTGTGGGTAAAGGGGTATTTGTAGGGTTCAGGGTCAGTTTTCAGTTTGTGGTTGTAGGGGTATTTGTAGGGTTCTGGGTCAGTTTTCAGTTTGTGGGTAAAGGGGTATTTGTAGAGTTCAGGGTCAGTTTTCAGTTTGTGGTTGTAGGGGTATTTGTAGGGTTCTGGGTCAGTTTTCAGTTTGTGGGTAAAGGGGTATTTGTAGAGTTCAGGGTCAGTTTTCAGTTTGTTGGGAAAGGAGTATTTGTAGGGTTCAGGGTCAGTTTTCAGTTTGTTGGGAAAGGAGTATTTGTAGGGTTCAGGGTCAGTTTTTAGTTTGTGGGTAAAGGGGTATTTGTAGGGTTCAGGGTCAGTTTTCAGTTTGTGGGTAAAGGGGTATTTGTAGAGTTCAGGGTCAGTTTTCAGTTTGTTGGGAAAGGAGTATTTGTAGGGTTCAGGGTCAGTTTTCAGTTTGTTGGGAAAGGAGTATTTGTAGGGTTCAGGGTCAGTTTTTAGTTTGTGGGTAAAGGGGTATTTGTAGGGTTCAGGGTCAGTTTTCAGTTTGTGGGTAAAGGAGTATTTGTAGGGTTCTGGGTCAGTTTTTAGTTTGTGGGTAAAGGGGTATTTGTAGGGTTCAGGGTCAGTTTTCAGTTTGTGGGTAAAGGGGTATTTGTAGGGTTCAGGGTCAGTTTTCAGTTTGTGGGTAAAGGGGTATTTGTAGGGTTCAGGGTCAGTTTTCAGTTTGTTGATAAAGGGGTATTTGTAGTGTTCTGGGTCAGTTTTGGCCTTTAGGGTCAAGGGGTCTTTTTAGTGTTTTGGGACAGTTTTGGGTATTTTAGAGTGCTGATGTATAGTTTAACTTAACAGTGATACATTAAATTTATCACACGAAAATAGATATTATTATAACTTTACATTAGTACACTTTATTTAGATAAAAACTATTTATGTATTAGCATGTTTCCAGACAGTAGCTAGAGTGGAGTTGGAATTCTAATTAGTAATTGGTTGGTGTCCAGCACCATCAGTAATATTACCAACACTGGAGTTGGATTAATAAAAATACATTGGTTAGTCTCCACCACATTTTATGGTATTACCTTGAGTGTAGTAGGAATAGTAAAATAATTTTTGCTAGTGTCCTGCAGCTTCTATGATTTTAGATTGACTGGAGTAGTAACAATACATATAAAATTGGTCAGTGTGCAGCACATTTGTATACATTTGTTCATTACTGTATTTTAATAATAAAAAATTATGCAACATAGATGTTTTCAAATCAGTTTATTAAACAATTTTTAATTTTTTTATTGTGTACTACAATAAAATCAAAAACAAATATAACATCACATTTTTTTTAACTTTTATTATTCACACAATAACATCTTTACATTTATATACATGTGGTCAATGTAAACAATAATTTGGATTACTAGATTCTTTCAGTAAATTTTACATATTCCCATCAGTCATTTACAATTTAAAGTATTTATATAGAAATACATTAAACAATGATTTGTTATATATTTCTTACATTAATATTTAATAATGTTAATATTAAATATTAATATAATAAAATATATAATACATATTTCTTTGTAACAAGTAACATGACTATTATTACATTTCTTAGGATAAATTGAAATACCAAAATAAATTTTCTTGGTGTATATTTCACACAATGTTGTTTTTACATAAAACATATAAATCGCTTTGGTTGTAAAGTTTATAATTGTATAGGGAAACAATATGTTTAATTATAATATCTGGTATTTATCAAATATTAGTAAAGCAATTATATAATTTTGTTATAATTAGAAATAATTATATAATATTTTTTTAATAATTAATAAAAATAATAATTATTTTAATAATTATTATTATTATTAATTAATAAACATAAACATTCATTGATTATTAACAAAAATATATATATTCACAGATAAAATAGAGACTTTTTTCAGGGCATTCTTTATATACTAAATGGTTCTACTTGTTATATTAATAACAATAAATAAGTTATATTATTTATCATTATTAATTATTCCCATAAACATTTATAATGTTTTATAAAAATTATACAAAAAATTATTCTTATAAATATACAGAATAACTAAATATTTACATCTTTTATTCAAAGTTTTACATAATTATTTTATATTATTAATATATAATACATATTATATATTAATTAATATTAAATATATTATTTTTTGTTAATAAAGGAAAATTGTCATGAGTATAGTGTATTAATTTGTTACATTATACATGTGTATGTATTATATATTTTTTATTTCACATTGTTTATTCTATTATCCTTTTACACAAATGGGTTAAGGGGACTACTTTTTTACCGCGTAAGGTTATTGCGCTCCATTCAGGACTGGAGAAGCTCGCGGTTGGGAGTTGCTTCGCTTGGAGAGAGGTAAGGTTATTTTGTAATACTAATTATAAGTAAGTGGTCATGTTTGAGGGTGTAATCAAACTCTGTAGTGTTTTTTGGTGTATGTATTATTAGTTTAAGTAGCGTTTGGGTGAAAAGTCTGCGTTATAGATGTGTCGTGCTTTTTTTCCTTCAAGTCTAATTTTAATTGTTCGGAAATGTCTTCTTACATGGTTAATGTTAATTGTTAGTATATTTACTAATGTGAAGGGGGTATTTGTGGGTGGCTTTCGTTATGTATGTTATTTTACAGGTTTCTGTTCCTCGCATGAAAACTACATGGAAGGAAGCGTGTTTTTTAACGGAGAAACAAATGTTTAAGGTATTATGCTTATATTTTGACTTTTATCTCCTATTTTTCGTGTTTGCCTGGAGCGGTTTTTTCACTTTTTAAACCTTTTTCGGGTTTTTTGGAGGGTTTCGAATCGGATTGATACTTTGATATGCGTGACCGTTTGTTTAAAATTGTGTGTATATAACTTTAAATCCTAACGTGTACACACTACTGTTTTCGGGATTTTCTGGAGCGTTTTTTTACGTTTTACAATTTATTTTCGGGTTTTTGAGGGTTTCCCATATTGGAATAGTAAGATATTGGATTGGATTGTATGGATTGATTTTTCCTTGATTGCGTCTCTTAATTCCAAAAAATTTTTGTATTTATTTTACAATTTTGATTGGGTGGGAAATGTCGATTTCTAATGTTATGTGTATGTTATAAAAAATTATAAACATTGCATATTTGTTACGAATTTTTTTACATATTTTTTAAAAGTTTGTCAAACAAATATGTTTCATTTATAATTCATTATATATGTTTATGACATGTGATTTTTATTAGTATTGTAAGAAGACATTCGTATATTTACTTGACATTTTTATAGAAGACTTTTTGCTATTATTGCCAGGTATTCTAAACCTCTAGTTGTAGGGTATAATGTGACTTGACTTTGAAGTAGTCGGAACATTTGTTGGGTTTGTTTAGTGAGTTTGGGCCCTATTTGTGACACTGATTGTTCCATTCTTAGTTCCTGATAGCTTTGTTCTTTTTTCAAAGCTTCAAGAAGGTTGTGGAATGTGGGTTTGCCTCTGTTTGTAGTTGCTTGGAAAGCATTATGCCACCCTTCAACACTGTTGTTGGTTTTCGCCTCTTGGTTTAAAGTACTGAGATAGACATTCCACCAAGGGATTTGGAATTTGGGCTGGCGTCGATGTCCTGATCTGTGCAACCTTCCCACCCAAGTGTCTTCAAAATAGTCTAGCAATGGTGTTAGCTTATCCTCATTCCTCTTATAATATGCGCTGTCAATTAATAAATTGTAATGTTCAGCAACATCTGTAACAGGGACGTAGGCCAGGGCTATTAACTTTTTAACTTGATAGGCAAAGGTGCTATCTGTAGAGTATAGTACACTTAAAGTAGATTTTTGGAGATGCCTCCATATACTCTGATTAAAATGATAATAGCAACCCTGGATTGCTGTGTGGGGAAATGTTCTCAAAATGCTATTTATCATAGCTAATTCGAAATCAATAATTATTTTTTCGGGAAAATAATTATTGATTTCCGTTTTGAGAACATTTAAAATTTCGGTGTAGGTTGTTTGCTGTTTGTTGGGTAGCAAACAGTAAATGAAAGGTATATTAGAATGATGGTATAAACCGTGGATGGAATACAGTTGGTAAAAAGGTTTTGGGCAGGGTTTAAATGTTCCATCCATCATCCATTGGGGACACTGTTGGATTTTTCGTAAATTACTTGCAGTTGCAAACATAATTATTCTGTTTGTACTGCTTTCATTATCAAAAAGAATAAATTTATCTTTATTGTGTGTGATGGCCATTTCGGGTGAAATAATAATTTCTTCAAAACAAGTTGAGTTGGGTTGGGTTGTGCTAGTGAGTCGTTTGGTGCGTGCAATTGTGCGTTTCAGGGAATCAATAGAGGGTAGTTGCCCTGAAGCATGGTTAGGGATTTTTACCAGTTCTTCTTTAAGTATTTGGGTGGTGGGTTTGTCACTTTGTGTGCTAGCACTTTTAATACTTTCTAAGGCATCTCTAATTTCAATTTCGGTGACATTTGGGGGATGATTATGTTCTCTAGTAAATAGCACATTAGTTTCCTTGGTAGTGGCCCTCCCATAACATTTGTTGGAGTAATATTGTGTACACTTCCAAAAAACCTTTCTACCACTTTGTCTCTCCTGATTATACACATAACCCATGTAGCATAATAGCAATTTATTTTTCTGAGACATGACAAATTCTGCACCTTCAGTCATTTTGATTTACCTGTTCTAGGAAAGAGTAGAAAGAAACAAAATCAGTACACATTTTTTTACTTATGTGGTGCTAACATCATTAGTGATGCATTTATACTTACAGTTAATCAAAGTAGTAGTCACAGAAGCAGAAATGTCTTTTGAATGATGTTCTTGTATGTATGTCTTTATTTGCTGTTGGTATGAAAATATAGAAAAACAACGTTAATGTTTATATATAACAAATGTATTTCCTACTCAAAAGCAGTTGTCATTTTTGTCTACTAGTGCATTTGATGTAAACATTACATATACTTACTTGTTTAAATAGTAGAATAGTAGTAATTGCTGGAGTTCATCAATTTAGTACAGGTATGATCTGTAGAGTAGATAGAAGAAATAAAAGCAAAATATTATAATTTTAATACTGAACCGTTTGGAAATGTAACAGATTTAAACGTATACTAACTTCTAAATATGTCGTTTTCTTTGTTGTAGGTAGAATAGCTGTATGATGTATTCAGAATATCTGTAGAGGAAATATAAAATAGATAAGATGTTGTTAAGAACATAGACTGTGTTATTTTAGGCAGTTTTAGAAAAATGATAAATATACTTACATTTTTTACAAGGCGATTCTTCTATATTGGTATATTTTGTGTAGTATGTTTTCATATGATATGTAGAATAGATGTATGATGTTTTCTGAATATCTGTAGAGGCAATTTAAAATAAATAACATGGTGTTAAGAATATAGTTAGCGTTTTTTGTGCCAACATTTTAGCAAATAACAATTATACTTACTTTTTTCTGAAGGGTAATTTTTGTGTTTTGCTATAGTTGATCTTGGATTTTTCAAATGATCTATAGGGAAGATGTAAAAAGCAAGATATGTTGTTTAAAAATGTGCATTAATGAAATTGGCCGTTTTATAACAAACACATCTATACTTACATGTGTAATTAGGTTAGTTTTATCGTTTTTGCTGTAGAAATAGCACCATTTCTGTATATCTGTAAATATAATGTCAATGAAAAATAAATACTCTTGTAAATTAGTGTTTAAACAAAGCAGTTGGTGTGTAACAGAGAATTATTATATACTTACTATCTGATTTTGCACATGAAGAAATATGACCATGTAATAGGAATTGTGTTGGAGTAGTTTCTATCAGAAAAGTAGGAAGACATGAAAATAAAATAAGTCTAAGAGTTAGGAGATGTAAGGAAAATAGTGCACTTCTAATGTAGTTTTCTACTAAAATGCTGTGTTACTTACTTGATTAATTAGGTAGTAAGCTGGATCTTTAAAGATGTTTATTCTGCAACAAAATCTTCAAAGTGTTGGCATCTAATTTCCAGATAGGTAGCAGCAACAAATGGTAGAATGCATGTAGCCCTTTTATAGTATATGTGTTATGTGTGCTTTGATTTGATTGGTTGTAGGATGTAAGGAAGCATAGTATAGGCTAGTTTGAATTTTTTTAAGTTAATTGGAGTGTTTGTTGATGTGAGAATGGTGGTATGTGGTTGTTCCCGCATTAAAGCAGGTTCGTGTTTAAATGAAATATATTTATATGTGAAAATAAGTAATGAAAATGTTAGTTAAATGCAAAGAATAATAGAAAATGATAAAATGCATGTAATAGAATGTATAGTAAATGTGGATTAATAGTAATTTTATGTAAGAAACAGGTATTATATGTGAAAAGTTTTTTTTACAGAGAAATGACTTTTATTGATGATAAAGATGGTATTTTAGAAAGAAAAGTGTGCAAACATGAACTCGATATTATTTTTTTAACGATATTGTGGTAGTCTATATTTTTGTAGTCGATATTTTTGTAGTGTTAGGGCTAATTTCATGTCCAACGATATAATTGTAGTCGATATTTTTTTAAGCGATATTTATGTTTTCGATATAGTTAGTACTCGATATTTTTTAGTCGATATTTTTGTAGTTTGTGTAATAAGTATAGTAAGTCGATATTTTTGTTCTCGATAATTTGTCAACGATATTTTGGTAAGTCGATAATGTGTCCGTCGATAATATTTCAGTGATCCGTTTATTACTATGCTACTAAAGGAATCTCTAGGATTGGAGCAATCAATTGAAGAACTAGCCACTGACATACAGAGAGTACACTGGGATCCCTTTAGGCGGAATCCCCAGAGGTCTAAGCCGCGTAAAATCCTTGTAAACTTTCACACTTATGTGTTGAAGGAGCAGATTCTCAATAAGGCATTGAAGCAGAAATCCCTGGCTGGGAAGGGGTTTTCGTTCATAATTAGATCTGATCTCTGTAGAGTTACCTTGGAAAAACAATGGGAATTCGGGAGGCGTTTAGAGGCTTTCAGGGCTTTAGGAGCAACAGCCCAACTTATGTTCCCAGCTGCGATAAAAATTATGTACAATAATAAGATGTATAACATCACATCTGTACAGGTGGCAGACGAGCTTTTGATGAAGCTGGGTAGAGGTAAAAAATAGGGTTTCCAAAATGATTTTGAATCTTAATTGTTGAATTTTATTCTCATCAACATTAATTCAGCATTTCCCTATCTTGATTCTGTACTCTATCGCTATTCCTCTATTTTCGTTTTTTCATTTTCCTTGTTTATTTAGATAGATATCTATCTAAATTGAGGGTTGAGGTTCTTCTTTCCCCATCTCTCAGAGTAGTGGCGGGTATATCTGGGTGGGAGCTTGAGGAGGGGTACTATCTACTGGAATCTGTTCCGGTTAGATATTACAAGGGTTTTTCAGGGGGTGGGTGGTGGGTGGGCGGGGAGCACGGGGGTTAGTTTGGGGTTGGGAGGTGGCAAAAATATTAAAATGTCCTCATCACTCTAGGAAGTGTTAAACGGGATGGAATTAATCAGAAACTGTTTAATGATTTAATGTTACAATCGGCATTTTTGGTGTCATTAGTATATTATGAGTAGTCTAAAATGTATCTCCTGGAATGTTAATGGCCTTCGTACCAGGCCCAGAGCTAATAAAATTATGCAATATTTGCGGGACTTGGATACGCAGGTCATTATACTTCAGGAAACCCACTTAACTCAGATTGAAAGGCTGGCTGTGGTAACATCCTTCTTCTCTTTTTATGTTAGAGTTTTAGTATGTCATTTTGGAGTGTTAACTATGTAATACAGAATGTGTAGTGAGCCAAGTTCTAGGTCAGAGAAGCGGTTGGTGCTGATCTGACTTAGACGCTTGGCTCTGTGCTCCAGTGGGTCCTTGGATTTAAACTTGAATAAATCCTTTTACAAAACTTAACCTGCCTCCATCCGCTCTTTACAATGGTGACGAGGACAATTTAAAATTATTGGACCCACTGCGATCCTAAGCGTTTTTAAATTTAATTGAAATAATTTGATGGAAACGGACCTACGTCGTGATCCTCTTCTGAAGCAGGGGAACTGTTTGTGAGGCTGTCGGCAAGTGTTTGCGCTGGATTACTAAGGTACTGTTGACTTTGAGCAATTTGGAGACTTTCAGTCACCTTTCCTTGAGCGCCAGGAATCCGTTGGTCTGCTCGCGCTCTGCTGCGTTTGCAGACTGATGACGTACCTGGTACACAACCGTCTCCTGAAACTCATTGCCTTCTTGACACGCAGCGCGTAGGGCACGCAACGTCACGGCCATTTTGGAGTTCACTTTTTTCCCTGCTGAAACGCATTTGAAACGCAACACTGCACGCAAGTCCACGGCCATTTTGAGACCGATTTTCCGCGATCACCTGTTCGGTGTCAGCGCTCGTCGAGCAGTCTTGGCAGCTGATTACTTCCGACGCCTGTCGACTACAACTGGCAGTTTACAGTCTATTTCAAGGGGAATTTCTTGCGAATTCAGTGATTCACACATTTTTCTTCTTTATAGTTTTGGTGAAGGTGTGGTAAGCTGTTCTTGGTTCCCTATTTATCACACTTCAGCGATGTGCACACTATTTTTGCTTCAGTGATTTGCACACTATGATGTACACTTCGTTTCTTTCTCAGTGATGTGCACACTTTACTTATTTTGACAAGTGCACTTTAATATTTATTGCTGTGTGGTGCATTTAACTTGTTTAAAGGAATACATCAGTGATGTGCACACTTAACTTATTTTAATAAGTGCACTTTCATATTCATTGCAGTGTGGTGCATTTTACTCGTTTAAAGGAATACATTTTGCCATTCTTTCACTACTATTTTCAGCATTTTATTAAATTTTCGATTTCACAGGTTTGTTTATATTAGTGGTTGAAATGGCATCATCTCAGATCTTCAATCAGCCATCTATATTTTTACAAATACCAGGTAAACCGAAGTTAAGCTGGAGGAAATGGTTCGATACATTTGAAAATTATATCGTTGCTATTGATGGCACTAAGTTTTCTGCGTAAAGGAAGAAAGCTATTCTTTTCAGTTATTTAGGCACAGCTGCTATTGAGATTTTTAAGAACCTTATACCCATTGCTCCACCAGCTGATGGTGGTGAAGGATGGAATGTGTTTGTTGAAGCTGTCGCTAGACTTGAAAAACAATTCGAGGATGAACCAAATGTTATGATTGAAAGACATTCTTTTCATAAGAGGAAACAGTTCACAGATGAATCCGTCGAGGATTATATAGCGGCTCTGAGGGTGTTAGCTGCAAATTGCGAATTTGGTGCCTATGTTGATACTGCTTTAAGGGATCAATTTGTGTTTAATTGTGCAGCTAAAAAGGTTCAAGAACGACTCTTGGCTTGTCGCAATCCCACCTTGGCTGAAGTTATTGATTTGGCCAAGGGGATTGAGAGATCTATTGAGTCTTCTAAGGTCATTGCTGCTAATGATAACAAGAGTTCTAATGACACCTCTGTTTGTGCTATTCAAATGCGCAGTAAGAGTAATTTTCAAACTAGTAAAATTTTGAGTTGTTTTAGGTGTGGCTCAAAGGCACATTTGGCGAATTCTCCAGATTGTCCTGCTCTTAAAAAAAAATGTACCAAATGTGGTAAGATTGGCCACCTTGCATCTTCTTGTAGGATTCAAAGGAAGGGTGGTAGATCTGATTCTGCTGTTACCAGTGTTTCTTGTATTCATGATGATTTGGAGAATTTGGTCATTACTATTTATGATGATTCCTTTGATAGTCACATAAATAGTATTTCTCTTCCCTTTAAAGCTCCTTTAGGGATAGTTCATGTTGGGGAGGTTGCCTTTGAAGCTATGGCTGACTCAGGTTCGCCTGTGACCATTTTATCAGATGTTTTCTTTTATGAAAAATGGAAAGGTGTCAAACTTGCCAAATCTGATATCAATCCTAAAGCATTTGGTAATTTTAAGATCAAAATGCTAGGTTTCTTTGAAGATTCGTTAAAATTTGAGTCTCGTGTTATTTTTACCAAAATTTATGTCGCTATTGATGGCAAGAATATTGTTGGCTGGTATGATCTTGGCAAACTTGGCATTAATTTATGTCCTGGATCTGATCATCCTATTCAGTTGAGAGAAACGCCTATTAATAGTGTTTCTTTTGAATATCCTATTTCTCCTATTCTGGATAGGTATAAGAATGTTTTTGAAGATATTGTAGGTGAGGTCAAAGGTTTTCACACAGGATAAAACTTAAAAAAGGAGCTTTACCTGTACAACATAAGGTCTGCATGGTACCTTTGGGTGTGAGAGACAAGCTTAAGTCGCATTTGGATAGTCTCTGTTCTCAAGATATTATAGAACCTACTGATAGCTCGGAATGGGTTTCGGCTATCGCAATTGCTCTTAAAAAAAATCAAGAAATTAGGCTGTGTGTAGATCTTCGATCTCTCAATAAGAACATTGTTGTAGAAACTTACCCTTTGCCTAGGATACAAGAAATGTTGGCTGCTGTCAATGGGGTGAATTTTTTTTCAATTATAGATTTAAAGGCAGCATACCATCAAGTCGCCCTTGATCAGGATTCTAAAGATCTGACAGCATTTATAACTCCGTTCAGATTATTTAGATTCTTGAGGATGCCTTTTGGCCTGGCTTCGGCGGCCAGCGTTTTCCAGAAATTAATTGAGAATTTGTTTTGTGGCGTAAGAGGTGTCCAGTCTTTTCAAGACGACATTTTAATTTTTGCTAAGTCTATTGATGAACACAATGTCATTTTGGAAACAGTCTTAAAGATCCTTAGCAGCAAAGGTATGACAGTTAGCAAGGAGAAATGTAAATTTCTTGTTAAAGAAATTGACTATTTGGGTCATAAGATCACTCAGGAAGGAATTTTCCCAAAAAAAGACATCATCAGTAACCTTGAAAATGCCAGCAAGCCTCAGGACAAGGATGCTTTACGTTCCTTTCTTGGGTTGGGGGAATATTACGCAAAATTTGTAAAAGGTTATGCTTTGGTTGTTGAACCTCTCAGGCAGTTACTGAAAAAGGGTGCTAGATTTGTTTGGACTGACGTTCATGATTCTGCTTTTCAGGGTGTCATCAAACTTATTGCTAATGCCCCTGGTCTTAAAACCTTTGATCCTGAGGGGAAGTCTTTTGTAACGGTTGATGCCAGCACGGTTGGTCTGGGTGCTGTGTTCACGCAGATGGTTAGTGGCAAGGAAAGAGTTATTTCTTTTATCTCGAGAGCTGTCAGAGGTGCTGAGGTTCATTATAGCACAATTGAGAAGGAAGCCTTAGCCTGTGTGTGGGCTGTGGAGAAATTGAAGAATTTCTTATGGGGTAGGCCTTTTGTTTTGGTGACGGACCATAAACCTTTAGTCTATATGATGGATGGTGTGAGGAGTGGAAGCGCTTCCTCCAGGTTGGTTCGGTTGATTGCAAGATTGCAGGAGTTTAACTTTGAGATTCAGCACATTCCTGGTGGTAAGAACTTTGCTGCTGATTGTTTATCTAGGTTACCCCCACTTGATGTTTCCGGTGATGAGGTTACTGATCAGCATGAGTGTGTGGTAGCTGCTGTGGATGCTGTGGAGTTTAGCAATTTTGGGATTGATGTGAATGAGTGGAATGACCATGCTTGTAGGGATAACGGTTTAGCCAAGGTCAAGTCTTATGTGGTTAATGGATGGCCTTCTATTAAAAATGTGGAAACCTCTTTAAGGAGTTTTGCTCAAGTGGCTAACGAGTTATCCATTGAAAATGGTATTTTGTTGAGGAATAATTTATTTGTTCCACCTGGTGGCCTTAGAGAAAAAATTGTCAGGTTAGCGCATTCTGGACATCCCGGTGTTTCTGGAACAAAGAAGTTACTTAAGTGTCACTATTGGTGGCCCGGATTGGATGCCTTTGTCGAGACATTTATTAACAACTGTGCAGTGTGTGTTAGGTCTGACAAGCATTGGAAGGTGTCTTCTGAACCCCTGTCAATCTGTGAGGCTCCTTCCGGTCCTTGGGAAAGACTTTCGATTGATTTTTCGGGACCTTATGATTGTCTTGGCAGGGAGTTTAGGTTTTTAATTGTTCTTGTGGATGACTTTTCCAAGTGGTTGCATTATTCTTTTGTGGAGCATCCTAGTACTGATGTGGTCATTAGTTTTCTGGACAACGTTTTCAGAATTGAAGGAGCTCCCATTTCCATTAGGTCTGATAATGGGGTTCAATTCATTTCTAATAAAATGGTTTTGTTTCTTAAAAAGTTTGGTGTGACAGCTAAGAGGGCTCCCCTTTATAGTCCACGTTCTAATGGTCAGGTGGAGAGGGCCAACAGATTTTTTAAGGAGGGGATCCAGGCTGCTTTGGAGAGTAATTTGGACGTTTATGATTTTCTTAAAGACAAAATTTTGAGTTATCATATCACTCCTAATTCTTGTACTGGTGTTTCTCCTTTTTACCTTATGAGGGGCAGACAAGCTAGATCTTTATTTTTACCTCAATTGGCTAACAAGAGCTGTTTGTCTGGGAGTTTTGAGTCTTCTATTTCTAAGGCTAGAGATAACATCATCTCTGCACGGTCCTCTGGGAAAGCATACCTTGATGGGTTTCATCATTGTAAAAGCAAGGTCATCAATGTTGGTGATTGGGTTAGAATTGTTAATCCCTCTCACACACCCAAGGGAATGTCCAAGTTCAGCAAGCCTTTTGTGGTTGAAAAGGTTTCTGATTCCACTGTTTTCCTCAAGGACAAAGGGTGGTGGTGTAAAAGTTCTGTGGTTGTTCTAAAACCTGGACAGGAATTTTCTTTTGATAGTAAGGAAGATGGTGAGGATGGTCTTTGGTTTGATGACGCGAGTCCATTACCTGAGGACTCATGTGTCTCATGTCCTGGTCCATTACCTGATCCTATTTTGGTTTCGCCTGCTTCTGTGGATGTTGCTGTTCCTGATCCTTCTGTTGTACCTGATCCTTCTGTTGATGATGCTGCTCCTAGTTCTCCTGTTCTAGATTCCCATGTAACTCTTAGGAGATGTGTTAAGTTGCCTAAGAAATTTGATGATTATGTTTTGGATTAATCTTTCTTTGACTTGTTTTTGTTTTTCTCTTGTTTAATTTCTTTTCTGTTTTATTTTGTTTCCTGTGAAAAGGATACATGTGGTAACATCCTTCTTCTCTTTTTATGTTAGAGTTTTAGTATGTCATTTTGGAGTGTTAACTATGTAATACAGAATGTGTAGTGAGCCAAGTCACAAGTCAGAGAAGCGGTTGGTGCTGATCTGACTTAGACGCTTGGCTCT
This sequence comes from Lissotriton helveticus, assembly GCF_964261635.1. Lineage (NCBI taxonomy): Eukaryota > Metazoa > Chordata > Amphibia > Caudata > Salamandridae > Lissotriton > Lissotriton helveticus. The sequence goes on along the minus strand of NC_136067.1, from coordinate 407,249,543 downwards.
GTGCTCCAGTGGGTCCTTGGATTTAAACTTGAATAAATCCTTTTACAAAACTTAACCTGCCTCCATCCGCTCTTTACACTGGCCCTTACTAAGAAGAACAAATGGATAGATTTCGCAGTATCTACGACACAAACAACAAACACGAGAGGAGTCTCGATTATTTTCTAAAAAAGGGCTAAGGCCAGGTTGTTATCACAGGCGGTGGACCCATGTGGCAGATGGGCCATCGCGTCGGTGATCATAGCTGGGTCACAAATAACAATTCTGGGTTACTATGATCCAAACCAGGACGACCCTTCAACTTTGGAGTCTATCTTTTCTCACTTGCTCTCCTTTTCTGAACCTACTATCTTTGCTGGAGATTTTAATGTTGTACTGGATCCCCGCTTGGATAAATCCGTTAATAGTCGCTCCCTAGCTTTGTCTAAAACCAGGTCCTTTTTACAGAGCGCAATGAAGCAATATGGTTTTGTTGATATTTGGAGAAAGAGGTCTGGACAACAACAAGGTGTTTCCTTTCGGAACTATAAATATCACCACAAGTCCAGGATAGACTTTATTCTAATCTCCCTGAGACTGGTTGACTCTGTTAATACTATCAGTTATTTTCCTCAGCACTTATCGGACCATTCGGCAGTAGAAATGGAAATGCTTTGGCCTATTAAACGTTCTTCTACCACATGGTCTTTTGACCACTCTCTTCTTTCCTTCTCAGAGGACATTGCCGATCTTAAGCTTAAATCCTATAATTTCATGACAACTAATAGTGGCTCAGTGACTCCGAGGATCATCTGGGACTCGTTTAAGGCTTTCTTGAGAGGACTTATTACGGGGAAAGTCTCTTATCGAAGAAAGCAGCACACAGAGGAAATTACCTCTATTGAAGCAAATATAGTCCAAGTTCAACAGGACATAGACATCAATACAACAGCTTCTGAATCTGCTCTAAATCTTCTCCGGAAACAATTGCTGGTCCTGAAAGCCAGTTTGGGTACGATATTAAATCTCAGAGTCCAACAGAGATGGGAGGCTAGTAAGTTAGCCCATTTTGAATACAGTGAGGGGGCGGGGAAGCTATTGGCGTGGAAGACCAAAGGAGATCAGGTCCGTAACAACATAGCGGCAATCACGGTAGATAACAACACCTTTTTCGTCAGATGAGGATATCAGGAGGGCCTTCAGAGACTTCTTTCAAGAGATTTATAAGGAGGATAATGTGGTTTCACCAGAGTCTATTGAGGGTTGGCTGAGAGATTTTAATCTACCTTCTCTTTCCCCTGAGCAGTCTCAACTTTTAGACAGTATTATTACTGAGGAAGAGGTAAAGTCTGCCATTAATAAAAGCAAGAAAGGGAAAGCGGCCAGACATGATGGGTTGCCGGCTGAAATCTATAGAGCTCTGGAAACAGAAATAGTTCCCCTTCTCACCACATTATTCAATCAAATTCTACTAGAGGGTCAGATCCCCCCTCCATCTTGGGATAACACTTCAATTTCCCTCATTCTGAAACCGGGCAAACCAAGGGATGCTTGTGGATCTTATAGGCCAATCTAAATTTTAAATGCGAACTATAAGATCTTCACCACTATACTGGCATCTAGGCTGGCCTCGATTGCACCCTTGGTTCTCCATCCTGACCAAAAAGGTTTCGTGAAAGGCCGACAACTTCACGAATTAACTTATGACCTGATTGGAGCCATAGATATGGCTTCGGCTGAGAATCTTCCGTTGGTCGCTCTTACGTTGGATGCAACCAAGGCCTACGACAGGGTTAACTGGATGTACCTGTCGGAGGCCTTGGCCAAGTTTGGCGTGGGAGCGGGGTTCCGCCGGACAGTCAGCCTGCTGTATCGTAATCCAACTGCGTGCTTATTAGTAAACGGAGAGCTGTCGTACCCATTTACCATCTCAAGGGGGACACGCCAGGGCTGTCCGCTCTCCCCCCTACTGTTTGATTTGTACATCGAACCCTTTGCGCACCAACTGAGGGATGAGGGTACTATTAAACCTTTTTCATACAGAGGGTGGGAGAGAAAAGTTGCTTTATATGCCGATGACGTGCTCATTTATAACTCAGAGGTTAGCTCTGCACTCCCTGCAATTCTAAAAATTGCCTCAGCATTCGGTCAAGTATCTGGATATGAGATCAACACTGCTAAGACCGAGATGCTTGTTTGGAATGACGAGGAGAGTGTCACCGGCATACAGGCAGGTTCGTCAATGCGGTATTTGGGCTTGAACATAGTAAAATATATCAATAAAGTTGCCCAAGTCAATCTTTTAGCTGTGGTAAAAGAGTGCCGTAAGCTTTTACAATCATGGTCTCACCTCCCTCTTTCTTTAATTGGGAGGATCAACTTAATCAAAATGTCGATTTTACCCAAAATATCCTTTTTATTTAATACCATTCCCTTATATTTTGATCAATCTTGTTTAGTTAAATTTCAATCAGATATCTCATCTTTCATTTGGAACATCCACTTGCCAAGAATAGCATTGAAAAAACTCAGGAGGCGAAGGGACAAGGGGGGCTTGGCGGCCCCTGACTTAAAATTATACGCATGGGCACTGATTACGGGTTGGGTCTAATGTTTTCCGCTATGTTAGATGGTAAAGGTGTCAGTCAGTCTGGTTTTCTTTTTAAATTCGGTAACCCGAAGTTTTAAAAAAAATCAAACTGAAGGTCCTACACGGGCTTGCAAAAATGTGGGCAGATGTAACAAAATCTATAAAACAGGGGTATTTTTGTGATAAAACACCACTACCTGTCGGAGGCCTTGGCCAAGTTTGGCGTGGGAGCGGGGTTCCGCCGGACCTTAAGTGACTGGCAAGCCTCCCTCTTGCAGATCTCTCGTATGGACCTGGCTAGGTCTGGTAATCAGAGTAAAAGGGCCTTTTGGTATATGTTCTCATGAATGTAATGAATTACCCGGGGGTTTTTTTTTGGTTTTTTTCCCGGGTCCGATGATTACACTACTATGGCGTCCCTTGGCCTATACCATCAGCACTGCCACTGCCCGGTCCTAGCCTGGCCGGTGTTGACTGTCATTCTGACTTAGGTTACCGTTGCTTAGGTAACCAGTTGTTTTTTTGCCTTTCGGGGAGTCCGTGACAGCTGAGGGATGTTTGGCCCCCACTTTGTCTGCTTTTGTCCCTGCCAGTTTTGATAAACTGAGACAGCTGTTGATGGCTAATCGGTCTTGGCATTTAGATTCATGGTGGTTATGAGGACAAAAAAAAATGAGGTTTTGATACGTTATGGGTTTAGCCCTTATCCATTTTATCATGTGTGAAACCCTGTAAAGCAGATGACTTAGAGTCTAACCCCATAAGAACACCACCCGTAGGGGCACTGCTCGGAGCCAGCTGGTTGACTCCACTGTAATTACCTGCTGTGGTGGATTTAGGGGGTGGGTTACTTAGCATATGACCAGTGAATGTGTCTTTACATTTAGTAGACAAGCTATGTTTTTCACAATTAATATCCTTTGGAACTGTGGAAGCTGTTAAAGTGGTATATATATTTTAACTGGGTGCCGGTGGAGGCTAAGCTAGCATCAGGATCTGCCACTATTTGTATCCCCAGTTTGGTCTTGGTTAAACTTTGTAAGGTGCAATCTATAGAGTCTAAACATGCTTAAATTGGTTGTAGAAGTGTATCAAATAAATTGTCCAGGTTGATAGGAGATATGGAACTTGAATATTGCTGATCGTTCACACAAGTTGAGTTTGCTAGGGTGGTAACCTTTCTAGACTTCTTAGCTGGACCCTTGGAGGACAATAGCGCATGACCCCTTTTGCCTTTCCCGTTAATATAGGGGGGGTCGTTAAACTCTCTATCTGCTACTTCAGGCTGGGCTTTGCATGGCTTTAATGCCACCCTCGGTTCTGCAAAGGCAGGCCCCATCTTCTCTTGTTTCCATGGTAGATGGGTGACTTGACCCTGGACCCAGCGAGAGTCTCCTTTATGTTAGAGCAATTTGATTTTCTAAGGCCGATGTGGCTTTGGCCAGGAAGTTGTCTAAAGAAGTTACAGTTACCTACTCTGTTGCTGTTGTACGTAGTTTGTTCTTCCCCATGATCGTCCATAGATCCAAGGACTGGAACAATGACGTTAGAGAGATGGCCCAGCCCAGCCTCCTCCAAGCTCTGACGGGTGTAGACAGGCTCGCCCTTGGCCCAGGCTTCACCCAGGCATCCCCGCATGCGTCCCACGCTGCAGGAGTGCTGCTGCCCTTTTCTGCTCCTCCGGGCGCAATGGAAGATCATCTGTGGCCTCTCCTGCCGCAGGGGCTCCTGGGCTGCATAGTTCACGGCCTCTCTAGCCCTTGGCAGCTGCTGGTTGGTGTCCCGCACTGCGGGAATGTTGCAGCCATTTTCTGTGCCTATGGGCGCAACGGAGGATCATCGGTGGCCTCTCCTGCTGCAGGGGTTCCTGGACTGCATAGTTCAAAGCCCCTCTAGCCCTCAGTAGCTGCTGTTTGGCGTCCCCTTTATCTATTAATATACCATAGTTGACAAAAAAAAACTATGTGCAATTATAAGAATATCAATCATGCTAAGGTATGGTATTAAAACAAATAAAATAGTTTAGTTTCAGTTGTACAACTTATACCTGAGACAAGGTTCAATATGCTCCATAGGTTGTGGGTTGAGGCAGACGGTCTCATGAGAACCCATTGCATGTTACATAAAAAGTAAAAATAATGGTCAACCAAGGATTGATTTTCAGAATTAAATAAAGACTGTTTAAGTCATTAAAAGAGGAGAGTCCTCATTAGCCCCCTTAGCCCTCACTTGTTTGTCGTCAAAGGACACAGGCCAGTATTTACATCTAATATGCCCTCCCCATCTGGACCTTAATAGAAACTGATTTCTGTTGGATATTTTAGGATGAGCGAATGTGTCCAATTAGTAATGTACCACCCCTTCCGTGCCCGTGAAAATGAGGGACAGGTGTCAGCGTTCGCCTGGTGATGCAATTGTGCGCATAGGTGGGTGAAATGTCTTAATTGGCAGAAACTCACCTGTGTGTTGTGTGCAAGTAACGACATAGATATCAGTGATAGCAAAGTCATTAGTGAAGAAGAGACTGTCTTCTGAGAATAGGGAGATAGACTCAAAGACATATGACTCTTCATTCCAGATGTACAAAAATGTATAAAGTGGATTACGTGTTTTTGAAAGTGAAAAAAATATATTAAAAAACAATGTGCATGTTTTTCTTCGAGTATGTAAAAATCAGTTGTTGTAAGATATGCAAAGGAGTCCGTTTTCTAAAGTAGGGCGGGTAGACGTAGGTATACATGCCCACATGTTCAGATATAAATGCACTTAGTAGTGAATCTTGTATTCAGACAAGTCGGCAAGTCATGGAGTCAGGAAGTCAGAGTCATCCGCACAACAGTTTTATTGTGGAGATATCACTCTAATGTTCCTTTTACTTACCTAGGATTTATTGGACGGTGAATCTCTATGGTAAACCTCTCGATCAAGGTGGTATTACTGGACTGCATCACATGTTGGTTAAAGAGTTGGGTGTGAATCGTGTTTATTTGTCTTCTTAGTTGGTACTAGTTGGGTCCTTTTGTTGAGTTGAGTTAACTAAGTATCAATTTATAAGAGAGACATGTACCTATCATTTTAATGACTTAGGGCTAATCAAGCGATCTTTCTGTATAAGGATGTTTTCTTTATTCTTAACAATGCGGTCTAGCGGTTCACCCACTCAGACTCATTAGAAGTATGTTTTTCTTTCAGGTAATGGTTGCTCATGATTGTTGTTATTTTCTTAAACCTGTTGTTACTCGTGTGTTCCCCTATACAGGCTTTTTCCTTCCTGCTTGTCATCCCTATTTACTTGAGATTCTATTGACATGTTATCATGTAGATTACATAAGTGCGTATTGTAATTTGTGTATCTCCTAAAAGTCCACTTTAAAGTTGTGACTAACTCTAGAATTTGTGTTGATTTTGTTAGGTGGCACACGGCGAAAGAGCCACAGGGGTAGACTGGTTGTAGGCCACAAATTGAGAATACTGGTTTGGCTTTTACTTGGGTTCTTGGTGGTCGTGTATGTACAAATAGTTTTGTATATTCCTCCCTCTCTTGTGGGCAAATCTGCGTTTCGGCCATTTCAGAGATCCTGAAGTGATGTTATTCCAGTTTTTGCTGATCACTTTTTTAGATGGTTATAGACGGCATTGTATGTGGTCACACATATGAGGATGTTAGTCTTTTCAATGTTCTCCGATTGTTCTAATAGGCTATCATGATTTTGGTTTCTTGCGCATTCACAGCATTTCTGTATGATATGGTCTGGATATTCTCTGTCTCTTAGTTCCTCTGCAAGGTCATGTGCCTGGGTATTATAATCCCAAGTACTGCTGCAGTTTCGACTGATTCTGAGAAACTGGTTGTATGGGAGGTTTTCCATCAGGGAATGTGGGTGGAAGTTGATAAACCACAGTAAGCTGCTTGGTTTAAAATGTGTTCTGTCTTCAGTCCTGTTCCTTCAAAAATGAGAGTTAAATCAAGGAATGGGAGTGTTATCTGGCTTACAGATCTTCGAAATGTTGTCATGTGCTTCCACCAAGGACAGAAGATCTTGTACAATTGTGCTCATTGCCTTCCCAGATGATAAGTGTATCTTCAATGTGGCATTTCCAGAGGCGTATTCTCAGTTTGAATGGACTGGAGTTGAATATTATGTAAACCACCTCTGAATGACTGACATATAAGTATGCTAGACTTGGGGTGAAAGTTCTGCCCTTCGATGTTCCATGGGTCTGTAAGAACAATGATCCTTCAAACTTCAAGAAATTCTCCACCAGTGGCAATCAAAGCAGCATTCAAGTAAGAAATGCCTTTGTGTGTTACACTGCCAATTTTCTTTTAAACAGTATCTCTTCAATTGTTTTCAAGGTGGTGTCTTGAGGCAGGCTAGTGTAGACTCTTGATGTCTAGTCCTACTGGGAGACTTTTTGTGGGATCAAGCTCTAGATACTTCAATAGATTTAGGAGGTCTCTTGTATCCCTCAGGTAAGTAGGGGTGCATTACACAATAGGCCATACAAAACCGTCAGCAAATTGGGAGAGGAGTTCTAAAATTGAACATATGCCTGACACTATACAGCAGCCTGGAGGGGGCATTTTGTTCTTGTGCATTTTGGATAGCAAATAAAAGTATGGTGTCTTGGGCCTCTTGGTAGCCAAAAATTCTGCTTATTTTTTTATATCCAGACATTGATTTCAGCTTCATTGATCATGTTACTGATAGTTCATTTAGTCTTGCTGTAGGGTCCAGATCCAGAGATCTGTCGTATTTTGTATCTATTAGTAATCTGGTGCACTATGTTTGGTAATCGGCCTTCTTGAGTAGTATAATACCACCTCCTTTATTGGCCGATTTCACAACTATATCCCAAATTTCAGTTATTTCACTTAATGCTTGTTGTTTCTTTTTCATGATGTTCTGAAATTGTTTGAATATGGAAATGTCCATTGCTTAAATGTTCTTAAATCTGGGTTGCTCGAAGGCTTGGACTGCAATTGGTACCATTGCTTTGGAAGGGTAGAAAGTGGATTTTTTCCTCAAGTTGGTATCTCCATCATCAATTAGTTCCTGATAGTCCTTAATAAATACCTTGAGCTTGAATGTCCTGCAGAATTTTGACATTTCACTATGCAGGCAAAACCTGTCGCAGGCTAGGCTTGGGACAAAGCCTCATCCGTTGTTAAGGATGGACTTCTGTTCTTCTGTTAGAGTTGTGTAGTACTGCTGAATACAAGCGGTTGCTGGTGCTTGGCCCTGGTGCCTGGTCTTTCATCTGACTCCTGGTATGACTGCCCCGGTCTGTGTCTTCACCTCTGACCTCTTTTTCTTTCTTCCTCATTGTGAGTTCTGGCCTCTCCCTAAAAAGGAGGTCTAAACAAGGAAGAGAAACCTTAATGAGTGCCCAGCCATGTATGCCTTCATTCAGCTTCCAAATTGAAGTGAAAATGGTTGAAAAAAGAAAACTGTTTGTTCATCATAATCAGGTCCTTGCCAGTATGATTTTTAGCCTTGGTCTCTTGCTCTACGCCTATTCCAGTTATCATCTCCACTGCTTCAACCTGTGAAGTCTGTAGAGCTGTCCTCAAATTAATCATAGTCTTAATCTCCTGTTTCCTGATCCTTTGGTGGGTTGTAGTCACTAATAGTCTAGGGGTAGACTTTCTTTTGGAAAAGTGTTCAGCTCTTTATTAAGTTCCTGCATTTTAGATTGTGTGAAAAAAATCTTTCATGTCTGACATCTCTTTTTAATTTCCTTAAGTCTTTTCTAAAAAAAACGGTCACCAGGACTATAGTTTTTAGTTTGGTCTCGCTGATTTGGATTTTTATCATTAGGACTACAGAGAGTCTGGTGGCAGATTTTATTATGACGACTAGCCAGTCCCATATGCAACACCACAATAATGTGGCCCACTCTTTTCTACAGGTTATATCATTCAGGAATATACATGGGGCTTTATTGACCCAGAGGCCCCTGGGTGCAGCATTTGTCCTTAGGTACTTTGGCATCATGGTTCCGTGTATAACTGTCCAAATGTGTTCCCTTTTTAAATCTTTGAGGGAATTCCAGTCATTGGTCTGTGCCATAATTTTGCTGATGTTTACGTCAATGAGTAGGGAGGGAGGGGATAGAATGGAGTCGATCTCTTCATTTGAGTATGTAAGGCCAGGAGTTTCTGCCTTTGTGTGCTGTACCGTGTGTTGGGGACCCCAATTGGTCTTGTGGGGGTAAAAACGGTGTAAAACTTAGGTAACCTGTGAGTACTGTAAGACAAGAAACAAACCACTGGATGTAGAGTCAGTCTTATGATCACTGGGGATCCACCCCACCTTGGGTACCGGACAGTGATACTATAAATCTCCCACAGCTGTATGCTGCTAGAACTTTTAACAATCAGGATGAGGAGAGGTAGAAGCAGTTTGGGTTTGCTCTGCTTCCATATATAATACAGAATAAATCAAAAAGAGAGTGAACCTCACCATTCTTAATACCAGAGGCTAACAGGAAGTGTTTTGGAAGCCCTAAACCAAAAGTTCCATCCAGTTTTATTTATAATCTCCACTGGTGTATTATAGTGGCAACTTCATCATCGGGTCTCCAACCTCGGGATAAGGTAGCCCTGGTAAGTGGTGCCTCCACCAGGTGTGAGAGTATCAGGATACAGATCAATGGTGGGATCTGTGAACCGAGTTAGAATTGCACCCTACACCATGGCTAGTAACTTTAATGTGAATTGGGATGGGGTAAGGTTACGACCAGAGAGTTGCTTGTCAGACACACTATTACCCCTTAACATCTAACGATACGGTCTACATGTTTTAGCCATGGGTGCCTTCTTAGGGTGGTTCGGTTTCGTCAGGACCTTACAGATCAGATCCCCTTTTCTTTCTGTTTAGGCAGGTGCCTATCGAGGCTATTCAAAATCTGGGTTGTGTACATTCACTTACAGGCCTTCGTTACAAGCATATGTTGCCTATACCTCAGGGAAAACAAGGAGGACAAATGCATACAACATAGTATCAAACAGAATTTCACAGTGTTATCCACCTCTTGTTTACCTATTTCCAATAAGTGCCAAAAAGACATAATAATCATAACTAATGATCTCCATTAGTGATTGTGACTTATATTTATGTCTAAGTGATATACAGAATGATCTCATGTTAGAGAAATTAAAAATTGAGTGGTGGTTCTTGCCAACTCCCTCTTGGCGGAGCACCACTTACCTGGACTATCTCATGCCCAGGTAGGAGACCTGATGGTGAAGCTGTCCACTCTATTAAACAAGTGGAGATTATATACATTACTTGCTGGAACTAATGGTTGAGGATCTCCTAGTGGTAGCCAGATTTCATACTTTGAACTCATGTCATTTATTTAGTCTCCAGTTCTTATTTGTTAAGCCGCTGAAATGTTGAAGAATGTTTGGCTAGGAAGTTGAGGATTAACTTTAAAACTGATTACAATGAATACTGAAGATGACATTCCGATTAAGCAAGTGTGATCAATTCTGTTTACAGACCATTCACCCTTGTCCCTCGTTGGCCTTCATTACTGGTGGCAGTTACTGCACAAATCACAAATAGTATTTTTGTGATAAATATCAGGTGGTCAATCCTTCACAGGAATATTCGGATTTTGATGCAGTAAGCACTAAAATCTGCATGTTATTTCCCAAAACGTGTCATTTAGTGTTATTTATCACAACTCATAAACGTCCATGTGGCAGAGTCGGGTTTTATTGGGTGCAATAAATATAACACTAGATACTAGGTAACTCAAGGGAGGGCCCTTGTCGACTAAAATATCAATTCATCAACATTTTGCCAACACTGTATAGCCGTCAGCCTTGCTAGATGTACTGGTACTGTAATATAGCATCTTCACGCGCTCCCCACAGGCCATTAAAAACACCGAATCCAACTTCAATGACAAGCAGTATTCTCTATTTTCTCCTTGGAAATATGTTTAACAAAAATCCTTGCAGCAAATATCCGATTCGGAAGTATTATGAGGATGGAAAATATCCTGTGGTTCCCGAAGTCAATTATCTGTCAGAACAGCATGTGATGTTGCTCAGCTTCAATCAAGAGCAATCGGAAGAAACACGCTCAAACTGAAAACTTCATAAAACATTATGGAGACCAACAGATTTGGCAGAACATGAGAGATGAAGGTTTCTTAAGCACAGCCCGAATAGCAGATGTTTTTGTATGTCTGGCAATAGGATTAAAATCTTACAAGGAGTTTCAGGTTTTCAATTTCATTGTGGGCATGACTTCCTTCCCCTAGGCCTCAGAAAAGCTTCCTTAATGAGTCGAACCTTCCGAAAGTGCCGTCCTAGGAGGAGAGTCGAACATAACCAGGCATTCTGGGAGGAAGCCAGCGGCGGTGCACAGATGGGGGGACTTGATGGCTCCTAAAAGGAAGGCATTACCTGCTGAAGTTACTGAGCAGCCACAATTATTACAGGTCTCTGGGTTCATTGTCAATTAGAGTGGCAGTTAAAGCGAGCAAGCGAGCAGCAGCTGTGACAGATGGCTGAACTCCAGCTAGGCTGTGGTAATGGGATGAGTGCCAAATCAAACCTTTTCTTCTCTCTAAAAACCACAAAGTTGTCAATTAGTCACAACGCACAGTAAAGAAAGCATCACATCTACAAAAGAGTAATTCATCTGTAGGCCACTAATCTTTGCTTTTCGCTTTTTGAAGCAGAGATTTTGTTTATTTATCGCTTCCAACATATTTTATCAGAACGTTCACTCTAGAAGACACCGGTGCGAAATGTTTGTTCTGCATGAGTTCCGAGCCTGCTGTCCTGAATTTTTACCATTTCAATGCGGCAGTTAGTATTCTTAATCAGATTTCAGGCTGCTGCTTTTCGAGGCAGGAGAATGGAACAAGGGCACACTTATTGTGCTGCGGCAGGCCCATTCACCACCACACAAAAAACATTTCAGACATCCAATTTAGAAACAGAATGCATGCATCACGCTTTTCTTTAGAAGCACTTTACGGGGCGTCTTTATGTTTTGTGTGCGATGAAATCAACAACTAACATGCAAATTAGGTCTACTGTAGCCTCACCGTCTGCGAGTATTTTGGAAACTTGTACCATCAACTCTAAAAAAATGCTTGCTCAGCCATATATCTACCAGTACCAGTGCTAACACTGTGACTAACTCCCATCCTTCGGACATTTTTTATTCAAATTAAAAGCAAACCAAATATGTATTTAATTGATATATTTACCTTTTTATTTGATGCAGCATCGTGTAAACGTGCTTGTGCAGGTAAATAAACAATAGAAATAGATGTTTCTTCCACGGAACGATGCTGTATAATAAGGACAAAGATAGTGAACACTGAAGCAGCTATTCATAACTATTTTTACTGAAGAATGTGAGGATCATCAGTTTGGAGAATCCAAGAGCATAGGGAGAGTAGGGCACATAATAATGAGTTTAGAAAAGTGAGAGCCAGACAGGAAAAAGGCATATAAATAATCTAGAGGGATACCAGAGCTCTGTGACTCATATGGAAATGTTAAAGAGGGATGAGAAGACAAGCAAAGAGAGAAGAGAACCACATGAAAGGCAATAAGAATAGAGACCTTGAGTAGAAAATGCAACAATATATGATAGTAAGATGGACAAAGTGATGGAGAGTGGGTGAGTCTTAGAAAGGGAAGGTAACATTTCTTCAGGAATAAGTTTGTTATTCAGTTGATTCACAAATTAATTAAAATTTCTACTCAATAGTGGAGGACAAAAGGATATGTGCAACATAATCTGGAGGATCAGCAGCGAACAGAGAAGTAAAATGATTGATAAGTCTCAAATGTGTTGTAAAGGAAGGAAACTTAAGCGTCGAGAAAGAGCTGAAACAGGTGTGTTTTGAGTTTTCAGCATATCTGATATCCTCTGGCGGCAAATGCTACAGGGCTATGGCTATCCCTTGAAAGACTGGTTAGCAGCCCAATAATGTAAGATTTTTTTTGTTTCTAGTTGGAAAGTGTCTTTGCTTATCAGACCTCTCTGACAACCATAACATTTCAGTGAACTATGCATGTGTTTGGTATATTTCTTAAAGTGGGCTTTAAAAATAATCCAAGCAGTTTCCACCTTAATCCTCATTTCCAAGGGGAGCCAATTTAGATTTCTTAGTGCAGGAGCAATGTGATAAATATTTTCTTTACCTGCAACCAGCTGGTTGCCTAGTGAAGAACAGCTCAGGGTTGATTTTTGGCACTCCAATCAGATTTGAGTTACATAAGCAATACAAGAAACCATAACAGCATGAACAATTAATCTGAAGCCTAACGGTTGGAGAAAGAGCTTTAACATTTTTATAGAGTACAGTATTGATCTAGTTGTAGAACGTATGTATGACACATGAGAAAACATGGTAAACTGGTTATCCAGCGATATTCCCTGTAATTGTTATCTCCATTGCTGGTGATGAAGAGTTATGTGTTCTTGGATTAAATTATTTCGACATGGATTCACAAAACATTTTGCAAACCTAATGTCTGGTTGTCTTTGGAGATGAGGCAATAAAGATCATAGAGATGCTTGTTTTGTCCAACACTACTTTACTTGCATCCCTCTCTGCTAATTGTTCATCAACTACAAGAGAACTTGTATTCCACCAAGCTGTATCTGTTTCTTCTAATATTACTGCCCACCTTTGCAACAGGATTCTTTTTTCTAGTGTCAGACTCTGAGGCTCGAGGAATTCGGCACTTCAGAGTTCTGGTCTATGTATCATGACACAACTACTGCCAACAGTAGCGAAAGATGATGCAACTACTTAATTTTAAGATCACTCCTCTTTTTGTGTGCAAACTCTAGTGTGGTTATGTTGTTGGTGATAGTGTGTAGCTGCTGCCTTAGTGATAAATGGATATGTTGTTTGCAAAGTGTTGACTGATACTTTCCAAATATCTGTATTGTATAATTTCCTGACAACCACTCTTGGGAGTTGATTGTAGGTTGCCCTTTTGCACACATTTTTAATAAGGTAACGTATGCTTTTCTGATAGCATCAGGTGTATCGTTCCCATTTTAGGTCTTGCCTCAGACAGCGTATGTGCTATTGCTTGCGACAATCTAATGTTTCTAAAAAATAAAATCCGAAAAGAAGCTTTTAGCCAGCTCATTAATTGCTATTGATTGGCTAAATTGTCAATCCTATTTTCTTCCTATTATTGGTGGGCAAGTATCTGCGCCTGTCGGCTTCACTTCGTCTTTGCATGTTTTTTTTGTTTCCTGTCACATGGGCCAATTACTGATTGATTTCTTGATTAATGTTCTTCTATGTGCTTCTTCCACTTGGATTGTGGTAGTTTATTGGTTTTATTTATTTTGTTGGTTTAGCTTCCAAGGCAAATTTGAAAACATCAGAGTTAAAGCTTGCACTTCCTAGTATTTCCAATAGATAAACGCAAACAATTAGCAATAACCAAACTTTGTGGCATGTGACCAATTTCCAAAACATACATTTCAATCGCTTGTATGTTTTATTAATGATGAAACTGCAAACATGCTCCCTTCATTGAAGACTGTTGCAGTACAGTATGCTTTTCTGAATAAACCTTTACAGCTGTGTCACATTTTCTTATTTTACCCCTTTTATCATTTACAGAGTGTTTTACACAACATAAAACACACAGTGACTTCAAAATGTTCCTGTTTCACCTGTACATCTACCCACCCCTACTCCCAAAATCGCCCTTACATCCCTTCACCTCTACCCACCCCAAACTCTAATATTCCCCTTATGTCCCTTTATTTCGACCCACCCGAACCCTAAAATCAGCCTTCAAAAAGAAAAATGCGAGCAGGCCACAGAGCACTCCCAAAGTTGTCCAAATAGTATTTAGTCTAGGAAGACCTAGATAAAAGTTCACGATCTATCGAAGCACAATATTATATTTTAAGTTCATTCACAATTGGCAATATGCAAAGTCCAAAATACTGGAGATAGTTTCAGATTTAGAGATCCAAGCCAAGTCGTATTCTTCCAACCGCGGTGTGAGCTGTGAAGTTTTTCATATGTCTATGGATACATAATAAAGAGTTGTATCCATACAGCACATCCTAGACCGATGCCGCAGATAGGCACAGCAACAACACAATGGTCCAGGGACATTGGCCCCAATAAAGTACACACAGTGCTTGTGTTTCCAAAACACTACAAAGTCAGATGCCACATGAAGTTGGGAACACTTAGCCAATCAAGGCACAGCACACACAGTAGACACAGTGATCACACGCTCCCCGTGCTGAACAACTGAACACGGAACTCTCTGGCCGCATTGTGTCCATGCAAGGTTGAGGCCCACCCAGATTACACATCCAATACCTCAACCATCTGTGCCCCATTCAACATCAAATCCTCCAAACTATTTTTACATTTTAACTGGATCATCCTGCAAGTGGATCTCCAGTCCTTCTGCAACTTTTAACATTTTCGTCACCATTCAAGGCACACATCCTCATCTTCAAGACATACACAACTGACAATTTACAGTAACAGTCAGTGCTCAGTAAACTATAGAGGATTGAGTATGAAAATCTATAAAATGTAATGAAATGAACTGTCACAGTAATGTCCCATTCCACATGAATGAGTATGTTATTTTCGCCAATAAGACACATTATTTGTGAACAGAAGTCACAGCATCATCAAAACATGATGATTCAGAACCATTCAAAGGTATTGGGTGGCGGTAGTAGGACTAATGGTAAGAGTAATGGGGCATAATATTGACTATAATATATAAAACTCGCTATCCTAAATGTTTGGGGTCCCACTGACCTAAATTTGAAAGAGCGTATTTGGGTGACCTTGGGCTTGATGTTGGCAGGGAGTAACATTGTAAGACTGTGGAAGGCCCAGAAGCCACTGGCCTTAAGGGATTGGAGCAACGACATGGACTGGTGGATGGTTACAGAAAAACCCATCTATGTATCTAGGGGATGCCCCACCAAGAGGACCCAAATATGTGACAAGTGGAACACCTATAGGGAGGAATCTGTGAGCCACCTCAAACGAGGGAAGAAACCGTCACACAAGCCCTCAACGCTATGTATATTGTACTAATGTGTTGCCATTACCTTGTTATTTGATGCTCCTTCTCCACATCCTTGTTGTCAATGTGTGTGTACAATTTTTTTTTGCATGTAATTCCATGAGTTCAATCAAAAGATTTAATTTAAAAAAAACATGATGATTCCTGGTAATTATTGAACAGCTTCAGAAGAAAGTTAAAATTAACCATTCATGGTTAAAGTTAAAGACTAATTAATAATTTTTTGCCCATCAATAAGCAATCTATAAATATGAGGCATAAATCATAGCAGGCCGGAAACAATCCCTAAAATTCTTATTCTATGCAGTTCTTGGCTAAATGCATTCTACCAACCATAAAACGAGTATGGGCATGAATTAATCGATTTCCAAGACATACTCATTGGGACAATAAACATTGCTAAGATATTTAGGGCCTTGTTTATGAGGAATTGATGTAGGGCAGTGCTGCAAGTCTTCTTGCGGCTCTGCTTTACGCCATTGTAAAATGGCAGAAATGCGCCATATTTATGAATTACAGTGCATTCCTTTCCTTTCCCTCTGCGCTGGTGGACAGTTTTCTGCCTAGTGTCAATGTAGGCACCCTTGTACTCGGGTGCCAGTGTGCCTCCTTTGAAGCTTCCTGCACAAAAACAGTCCTGAGAGGCTTTTCCCTCTTTTTATGTTTGCTGTAGAATGCAGCACACATGGAAAGAGGAAAACAAGGATATTTCTACTCATTTACACCTGCTCTGGGGAGGTGTTAGACCTGGCATCTTTGGCGTGGTTTCCCCTACCTTTTTGCCTCTACCTCCTGTATTTTTGATGCTGTGCTGGATTTCGTTTTTGCTGGTTTAGATGCTTTGGACACTCTGCCACTGCTGATCAGTGCCAGAGTGTAAGTGCTCCCTGTGTAAATTGTTATTCTGATTGAATATACATGTTTGGCATATTTGTATCACCATGAAGTCCCTAGTAAAGTGCACTGGGTGTGCCAGGGCTGGTGTTGACAAATGCTACTAGTGGGCCTGCAGCACTGATTGTGCCACCCACAGGAGTAGCCCTAAAATGATGTCTCAGGCCTGACACTGCAGTGCCTGTGTGCAGTTTAGAACTGCCATGTCCTCCTGGTCAGTGTACCCACTGACCAGGCCTTACCCTTCCCTTTTCGTGCACATCAGTCACCCCTATGGAAGGCCCAAGGTACCCCCCTGGGCAGGGTGCAGTGTATGTAAAAGGTAGAGCATGTACTAGTGCAGGTGACATGCTCTGGTAGTGAATGGCAGCCATTTTCGTTTTTCACTACTGTAAGGCTATCTTGCTCCATAGGTTAACATGGGGGATGCTGGCTACAGTGGTTAACAGCATTTCTTCCCATAGGAACAAGATAGGAAATAAGTATCTAGCATCCCTGAACTCAGAATTTAATAACACATCTTTTGGGAAAGGTTGTTTTTAAATCCTGTGTTTGAGAACAGCACTTTTAGAAAGTTGCTGTTCTCTTGTCTGACCCTTTTGTGTGCCTGGGCCTGTTTGTGTATTGACTGTCTGGTTTGAGAGTGACAGGGGCTGGGGGATTCCCCAGGAGGCTGGATGAGTCAGCACTAGGCTGAATGACTGCATTTGCAACTGGAGTGGTGGGAGGAGTTAGCACCTGGGCTGAATAGAGCTGTGCCTGCCTTCCACAATGCTGGCTCCACCCCCCTGCTGGGCGGCTGAGGACCCTGCCCCTCACTCTGAAAGGAAAGATGCAGCCAGCAAAACAAAGTACTCACTTGCTTTCTGCCCTCCTGCTTGGTCCCACGAGGGTACTGGACTCCTGCATGTGTTGCTGCTGAGGCTGCGTGGACGCTGGGAGCGCCGTGTCGGCTGTGCCGGTGAGCCGCTGACCCCTCCCTACCGCTGCGGGACTGCGAGGCGAACTTGCCAGCTGTAGCCTCTTCCCGCAGCGGCCACGCCCCCTGAACTTTGAAAAGTATAACTTTTCGCAGCACCCGCTCTGCGGGTGCTACTCACTTGCTTTCTGCCCTCCTGCTTGGTCCCACGAGGGAACCGGACTCCCGCCTGTGTTGCTGCTGGGGCTGCGTGGACGCTGGGAGCGCCGTGTCGGCTGTGCCGGTGAGCCACTGACCCCTCCCTACCGCTGCGGGACTGCGAGACGAACTTGCCAGCTGTAGCCTCTTCCCGCAGCGGCCACTCCCCCCCCTTGACTGCTGAGGGCTACAAGAACACTCCGAGCTTTCCGCGAAGCAGGACGCACGCGGGACGTAGCCCGGGGCGAAGCCCGGGCAAAGGGCGGGCCGTTTGAGGCCGTTCGAGGACCGGAGAGACTGGACTGGGCCACCCCCTTTTAAAATCAATTTTAATCCTATAAATTATATTGTAATCTTAACTACCACTTCCAGCCTGACTTATTTTATACAATATGGTGGTAACCAGAGGAAACTGCTAGGTCCAATGGACGATTTCATTACTAAGGCTAATACCTTTATTGACCAAAGCATCTCACTGATAGAGGAAAGGGTTTCTTTAGATTTAGCATTCGCCAAAAGATCCTCTTTGGGCAACCTGGCAGAAGCCAGAACTCCTGTTCCGGGTGGTAACAAAGAAGGATCGAGGGTGCTCGGTGAGGGGAGACATAGTTTGCCCAATAATGTGGATTTGTCGGTATCTGAGCTCGCAGTCTCACAATTGAGTTCTGATTTAAAAAAAACTCCCGAGCTTCTACCGCAAACCCCCCCACAAATGTCATCCTTGGAGAGAATCCAAGCAAGGGGAAGGAGGGAGGGTGCAATAAGTAAAAGAAAGAATGACCAGAAAACCCCTACCCTCACTATGTTGGAACACTCCCCTAGTATATTACAGCTCCCTCTCCCAAGATCAGACCAACAAATTGTTACTGCTTTAATTCATCATACTGACCAGGAATCCTCTACCCCCGTGATCATAGACTCACCAATTCTTTTATCTACTGATAAGGGATCTACGGATAGCGATAATTCATTCCTTTTAAACAAGATCGCCGATCTCCTTAAGCTATTCTTACAACCGGTAGAACAAAAGTTAGCAAAGTTAGAGAGTCAGATGTCCAAGCTTATTAATCTTTCACATCATAAGCAATCGGCTGGGCCCCAGAAAAGAGGGGTAACTAATCATACTAACCAGCCCCCCGCAAAACCCGTAGGTACCACCTCGAAACCTGCCATTCCCCAAAAGAATGCAGTGCAGGTCACAACTCCCATGGTATCGACCTCTAGCGCAACACCCATAATAATGTCCACTATGACTACTCCAAATTTAATCAACAATCCAGCCACTACACAGACACAGGGAAATGCCTCGCCATTAATAACATCTTTATCACAGCCAGCGGCAAAAAACAAAGCAACGACTAAAACTCTGGCACCCAAGTTTCTTCCCCAAACAGGCAAAAGACATGTTCCTAGAGGCCCTGGAGAGGGGAGAATCCCTGTAGATCTGCCACCAGACGCTTCACCTTATGTAGCGATTATGACTGGTGTTCCTGAGTTAGCCGCCCATACGTGGAACCGCCTTGGTCCCTGAAAAACAAAGTACAACATTGGCTACAGACGAACCGTCCCATGCCACCAAATTGGCATGGAAGGATTTCCTCAGTACGTAGGACTACATGGGTGGGCAAAGGCAGAAAAATGTTTCCAGGGGATTGTATTATCATTACCTTCGAAGATCCTAGGGTAGCAGATTATATCTGCTCCTGGGACCAAACAAACGTAAACGGGGGTATTAGTATTAAACCACTTCCCTTCTTCTATCCCGCAAGACAACCTAATAATAATTTTTGGGAGGATGCTGCCTTTCCCTGGGATGAACCACCTTCTCGTCAGGTCGCATTCAATGATACTAGATATTATGGGGCCCCCCGCCATTGTGAGTATGATAATTCTTGGCATCTGGCAGGACCACGCCATCAGGGAGGAAACTGGGAAGAATGGGGCCCACATTTGCAGAGGAAGGTACATAGAGAACCGCCCCGTTGGGATCCTTGGCATAACATCCCGCTGACTAACAGATTCAGCGCACTAGAAATGGTCGATTGACCATCAACGGACGCTGATTACACTAATCCCAATTCTTTATACCGGCTACCTAAAACAAAAAACCTCCTGCCGACCCCAGAGCCAGTAATCTTAAAAGCTGAAACATCGCCCATACCCCTCCTCTTTTGGAACATGGCGGGTTTACGCCCAAAGATTGAGGACGGGACAGCCCTGAATTTTCTTGAGCAAGGGAAAATAATTTGCCTTCAAGAGACCTGGTCTACAATAGACCTACATCTTTTGGGTTACAAAACGTACTTTTACCCAGCTGTCCGCAGCGCAATGGGTAGGCCCAAAGGAGGGTTAACAACGTATATTGCAAATACACTCAACCATCTAAAAGTGTCTAATATTTTCACCGACCCTAATTGTCAAATCCTCTCCCTGTCTTTTACCAACAAGGAGTCTATCCTTCTAGTAAATTCTTACAATAATTTAGAAGAAGATCAATTTTTGACCCTTGTCGGTGATATACAGGAGAGACTAAGGCACCTTTATCAGTGGAAGGATCTACCCGGAACGTTTCATCTTCTATGGGGTGAGGATTTTAATCTCCATCCGTGTCCCATGGCAAATTCTCAATGTTGTGGGTTCATGGACGAATTTGAGGCTCCATTAGCTCACTTTGTCCACACCAAGTTGGGAAATGCAATGAACAACCTGCTCTCCGACTTGGACCTGGTAATTGCAAACTACCCAAGTTTGGAAAAAAACTCTTTCCACCCGACCTACGTGGGTAGAGGCCATCAAATGACAGTCGATTACATTTTCCTGTCTCCTGGACTGTTACCCATAACCAAAGACTACCAGGTCATCTCCAACCCATTGAGCGATCACTCCCCGCTGAGGTTAGACCTTCATCTAACTGAGTACAAGCCCCAAAATACTGAAATAGCAAATACCCTTGCCCAAAATAGGCTGGAACTAGGAAAAAAGAACGGCTACACAATAAAATGGGAAAAAATTAACCCTAATCAAATCACAAAAAAACTGGTGGAGCGGGCGTATCCTAACATAATTAAATGCCTTGACCTTTCGGTAAACCATAAAGACATTCTAAATAATTTTAAAGAAATTCTAGAGATAATCAAGGGATTGCTTACGGCTAAACCAACGCCTAAACATTGCAGCAAAAAAGGGTGGTTTAACCACAGCTGCACTAGAGCCCTTTCCGCATTAAAATCTGCCTTACACAACACACCTAGGGATGCGGGACAGATCCAACTCCTTAGACGCTTATATACCCGGGAACGTAAGTTAAGAACTCAAGAACTGGAGGAGAAACTCTGGGAAGATCTGCACAAGAGCGCTCTTTCAAAAAATAGTGAAGCCTTTTGGCGTACGGTTAGAGCTCCCTATCTCACAGATAATAATACCCCCAGGATTGAGGTGGCTATAGATGAGGAAACCTGGGTGGCCCACTTCACAAATATCTTTAAAGCCGATGTGAAAGTAGGCGGGTCGGCGAATTCCCCCATAAAGGCACAGTATCCAATCCTGCTGTCCTTTGATTTATCTGACATACTAGTGGCCCTGGAAATAAGCAAGTCCGGGAAAGCTCCAGGCCCCGACGGACCTTTTTAAATACAACTTGGACCTATGGGCGCCCATTCTCACAAGAGTGTGCATGGCTGTGGCAAGCGAGGGAGTTTTAGACTCTTGGACTAGGTCAATTATGGTCCCTATTTTTAAAAAAGGGGACCGCCAGGATGTGAAATACTATCGCCCCATCTCATTTCTGGACTCGCTTGGTAAAGTTGTAGGGAGAGTTATCTTAGAGCGACTTCAGCAGTGGGGTGAGGAAAGAGGCATTATTTCCGACCTCCAGTTTGGTTTCCGAGAGGGGTTCGGAACGGTGGAGCAGGCCCTCAATCTCAGCCTGATAATGAGTAAATATATTCAGGCTAAGAAGAATATGGTATACATGGTCTATGTGGACCTGTCCGCCGCATTTGATTGCATTTCGCACTCAAAGCTGTGGACGGTCTTAACTCAAATTGGAGTGGATCCTC
The DNA here is from genome assembly GCF_964261635.1 of Lissotriton helveticus. Taxonomy (NCBI): domain Eukaryota; kingdom Metazoa; phylum Chordata; class Amphibia; order Caudata; family Salamandridae; genus Lissotriton; species Lissotriton helveticus. Next base: position 407,227,821 of record NC_136067.1, on the reverse strand, counting down.
CCCTACTAGATTTCCTGAGGGAGCTTTACTCTGGAGCCTCGGCAAGAGTTCGCTTCGGGAGGAACGGCGAGCTGACGGCACCTTTTGGCGTAGAGCGTGGAGTCAGGCGGGGATGTGTCCTGGCCCCCTTCCTCTTCTCACTCTATACCAATGGTTCGGAGGGGGAGATGCTGAGGGGGGCTCAGGACCTCCCACATGTAAAACAGCGCCTGATTCCAGCTCTGCTCTATGCGGACGATGCCGTCATTCTTGCGCAAACCCCGCGCGAACTCCAGAGCTCCCTGAACAGATACACAACCTTTATGAGTGGCCTGGACCTAAAAGTGAATGTAAAAAAACGTTTGTCATGATCTCAGGGGGTGGAAAAAAAGGTATCAAAGAGATATATCTCGACAACCAAAAACTTGAGATCACCGCTCAGTACCCATACCTCGGGATCATGATAGACGATAGGTTGACATGGAAACTAGCAGTGGAGACAAGATGCCATTTGTTTAAAAGATCGATAGCGGCCCTAATGAGCTTCTCTCAGAGGTTGGGGAGGAGGGCACCAGTAGAATTACTGAAACTTTACAATGCTAAGTGCCAGGCCATCGCCCTGTATGGAGCGGGAGTGTGGGGTCATACGGACACCAGAGCCCTTCAGATAGCAGAAAATGCCTTTTTAAGATTTCTCTTAGCCACTCCAAGAGGCACGTCAACTTATGCCTCTCATATGGAACTGGGAAATCCCTACTTAGAGGACCTACTCAAAATTCAACCACTGATGTTGTGGCGGCGCATCTGGACATCTGACAAAAACGCGCTAACTCAGTCAATTGTGGCTGATACAATGTCGCTCGATCAGTCCTCAAAAGTAAAGTGGCTCTGTTATATCAGGAATTTTTTTAAAGACCTTGGCCTCGAGAATTACTATTTCGAACCAGAGTCTATAGCAGACCTGTCGAGGAAGGCCCTAAAGCAACAAGCCCTCCATCATCTAGAGACATTGAGATTGGCTTCTGAGTCATCAAAACCATCAGTTATCCACGCAAATCTGGTGCAGACAACATATGGTATTCAACGTACCTAACTTTGCAGATTACAACATACGAGAGAATGCTGATGACTAGATTCAGATTGGATACCTTCTTTAGACTGGTTGTTTTTCCTCTAAATAATGGTTGGGACTCAATTCTCCCTTTTTGTCCCTGTGATGGGAAATCTATTCAGACCAATATACATGTGATCATGTTCTGCAAATTCTATCACCCACACAGAAAAATTTGGCTACTTCCCTCATTCAGGCGTTGGGGCCTTAGACAATGTCGACCGGTATTCCTTCGATTGCAAATGTTAGATATAGTTCTTAATTTTCTAAAATGTATTATGAACCATAGAAAAAATTTGTAAAACACCTTCGCGTAAATCCAATAATGATGAATTTCTGTATTTTAATATTTCTCTCTATTTTTATTGCATATTTCCTTTGCATGAATTTCTTTGGAACTTACATATAATCTGCATGTTTGTGTAATTATGTAAATTGTATTGTTTAATGTTCCTTTTATGATTTTTCTTGTGAAATACCGAATAAAGATAAATTCATTCATTCAAGTGCTCAGGATCCACCCAGAACTGGTTTAGACCGGGCTCAGGGCCCACATGCACCAAGAGAACAAAGACTTTAGGGGTATAAGTACAGGACCCCTGACAACAGAACATTAGATCATCCTGGAAATCAAGAAGGAACCTCTGCCAAGGAGAAAGCTGAAACTGAAGAAGGAAGACTGTCCTGCTGTTGCTCTGCTGGACTGACCTGTTGCTTTGCTGCCAAGGAGAGGGGAAGGACTTTGCTGCTGAGCTGTGTCCCCTGTCTTGAAGGAATCTTCAAGGGCCTGAGAAGAGCTGGCTCCCTGTTTTGAAGTCCCAGGAACAAAAGGACTTCACCCCCAGCTTCCCTGGACTCTGCTGAGAGAGTTCTGTCCTTCCTAGAGTGCTTGATCCAGTTGTGGGGCCTCTGGAAGTTGTACCTGTGCTGGGAAGCTTGAAACTAAGCTTGAGTGACTTTTGAAACTGAAAAGTGTTGCATCGCTCGCTTGCGGAGCGCATCCCCAACAGTGCGAGACGTTTCCCGCTGCTACGGAGGTCGAGATCGTCGCAGCGCCTGACGCCGCTGCCAGAGACATCGCATCCTTCGTTTGCGGGACGCACCAGACTGGTGCGGGAGAATCAAACATCGCTGCGAGAAGCGTCGCAGAGCCTGTCGTCGCTGGGTGAGAACGCCGCACCGCTTGCCTGCGGACCGCATCACGTCGCTGCGAGCATCGTCGCAGAACCATCGCATCGAGGAGCTGTGAGAGAGAGGATCACCGCTGGACCGCGCATCGTCGCCCCGGAGATCGTCACAGCCCCTACGAGATCGTCGCATCGTGCCTTTGCGTGAACAGACTTCCTACAGAACCTGCGTACCGGAATCCATACAAGTGGCCTTCCTCCCCATACAGACCGGATTCGTCGCAACACGCCCGCTGCTGCAGCGGGGCTGTCGCAAACACCTCCCCAGGGTCTCAGGAGCAATGCATCGCTTGTTTTCCACCGCACCAGCTTCTGCTTTTGGAACTTTGTTGCAACTAAAAGGTACTGTGAGTAAACGTGACGCAACTGTGAAATTTTCACGGATCTGTAGAGAATTCTATCGCAACGTAGAGAATTCTATCGCAACCTAAAGAATTTTAACGCAACCTTAAGAACTCTTTTGAAACCATATTCTTGAACTGTGTATGTTGGATTTTTGTCGTTTTGGTCTTGTGTAGTTTAGATTAAAATACCTTTATTTTTCTAAACTTTTGTGGAGTCAGTTTGTGGTGTTTTCACTGTGTTACTGTGAGTGTTGGTACAAATACTTTACGCATTGCCTCTGGTTAGCCTAGACTGCTCGTGCCAAGCTACCTAGAGGGTGAGCAGGGGTTATGTCAGAGGGTTATCTCCTTGCCCTGACTAGAAGCAAGGGTCCCTATTTGGACAGTGGTACCTACCTCTGCCAACTAGAGACCCCCAGATCTAACATTGGTGGTCAGGCGGTGGGATTTGAACTTGTATTCGTACTTGACCCACAGTAATTGGTGTACATCACTAGTGAGTGCAGACCACTACGCCACCGCATACTACTGGTTTTTGATTTTTGATTCTATTTTTGAGTAACTCTTCTATACATCATGTCTTTGAATGGGAAGGCACCCAGTAAGGAAGCAGAATTAGAATTTCGCATTGAGGATTTGTATTCTTACCCAGTTGCACAGCTTCAGGAATTCTGCAACCAGTTTGAGTGCCCCATAAAGAGCAACTACAGGAAGCCTGAGCTGCAAAGAATCTTGAAGGCCCATTGGGAGGCACAAGAGGGAGATGATGATGTGGATGTAGAAAACAGTTTTCAAGTCACAGATTTGCCAGTGGGCAAAGTAGGTGCAGGAGTTGGCAGCAACCATTCCAGCAGGGGCCTCTCCCCAGAAGAGTTACAAGAAAATCAGAGAGTGAGAGAATATGAGTTGGAAGTTCTGAAAATGAAAATGAAGCAATTGGAAATGGATAAAGAGAGAGAAAAGGTGGCGGAGTAGAGCAAATGTGCCCGCGCCTTGGAGGAAAAGAAATTGCTTTTGGCTCATGAGTTGAGCATGAGAGAACAGGATCTTAAAGCCAAGAAGGTGGATGCCAGTTCTAATGGTGGCAGCGCGCAGCCAGTGCATGGTGGTAAAGTATATATTCCCAAAGACCTGGTACAGAATTACCATAGGAGTGAGGATATTTATGCCTGGTTCACTTTGTATGAAATTGCATTGAAGATGAATGGTGTGCCTGAGCAGCATTGGGGGGTGGGCCTGTGGAATCATTTTGAGGCTTCTGGGAGGAGTGCTCTAGAGCCCTTAGAATTAGCAGGTGCCATGACCTACCCCATTATGAAGGAGGCCTTATGTCTCAGGTATGGCCTTACTCCAGAGCAGTACAGACTGCAGTTTAGGAACTCCAAGAAGAGAGAGTCTGAGACTTGGATGGAGTGTGTGAATTTGTACTCGCGTGCACTGGAAGGTTGGATGAAGGGCAGTAAAGTAACTGATTTAAAGGGGTTGTTGCATTTATTCAGTTGGGAGCACTTGAGTAGTCTTTGTGTTCCAGAGCTGCACCAGCATCTTTTAGACAGCAAGCTGACAGACCCATTTGAGCTTGCTAAGGAGGCGGACCGCTGGACCAGTACCAGGGTCCACAGAGGAATTGTGGGTGCCAAAGGTGGGCAGGGTCCCCAGCAGAAGAGTGGGAGGGCAAGGGTAATCAAAAGGAGTTCACAGAAGGGCCCCAAAATAGTTCCCAGGGAAAGGAATCCCAACCCCCCAAAGCTAAACAGCCATGGCCCTCTAAGGGCAGGCGGGACAATAGAGATAGAAGGAATAACCAGGGCCCCCCTACCTGCTATCACTGCAATGAGGTAGGCCACATTTCTCCAAAATTCCCAAGAAGAAGCAAACACCCACTGGTGCCCTCGCCCCAGCGTTAGCTAGTGTAGCTTTGGGAGGGGATTTGGTTTCTAGTGACTGGGGGGAGCTAGCAGTTATGACCCTTGTCTCTCTAGGAGACCAAGAGATGGTCCAGGAAACCTTACTGCCCTCTAGCACTAAGAAATATGGGCAGAAGGTGACCATCAATGGGAGGGAGATTGAGGCTCTGAGAGACACAGGAGCCAGCATGACATCCGTGAGGTGTCAGTGGGTGTCTGAAGAGCAAATCATCCCTGGTGCGCTCCGCCCTGTAGTGGCCGCTGACAGCTCAGTGCGCCTCTGCAAGCTGGCGCGTGTTCCCTTTGCATGGGGGGGAGTCTACGGTCTCTTGGATGTAGTTGTCAGTGATGCCTTGCCTGTAGACTGTCTGTCAGGTAACGACCTGGAGAGTTCTCCATGGAAGGATGTGGAGCACAGAACTCATTTGGAAATGTTGGGTCTGCCTGCGTGGATCTGCGTGACCACGCGTGCTATGGCAGCCAGTAAGGGTGATTCAGCAGAACTGGAGCCTGAAACAGTGGCCCAGAGACCTGCCAGGAGAGGAAGAGGCAGAGGATGCGGGAAACCAGCCCCAGCGGTACCCACGGTCCAGGAGGAAGCAGAACCTGAGGGGGATGCCCTGGAACCTATAGGGGAACAGGTGGCCGAACTGGGAGACCTACCTGAGCTGACCCATTGGCAGCAGGAAGGTGGTTCCTCCAGGGAGGAGTTCTGCCAGACGCAGAAGGAATGCCCTTCCCTCATTGGTCTGCGGCAACAGGCTGTAGATCAGGCAGCAGGTGGAGCAGCCAGAGATCACTTTATCTACTGGGAAGATGACCTACTCTATAGCGAGCCTAAGTTTGCTGAGCCCGGAGCAGCCCGTGTGCTGGTGGTACCCGAGCGCTTCAGAAACTTCCTAATGGGTCTGGCTCATGACGTGCCTCTTGCAGGACATCTGGGGCAAGATAAGACCCTAGCCCGGCTTGTCACCCACTTCCACTGGCCCCAGATGAGAAAGCACATTGGTTCTTTTTGCAGATCTTGCCAAACCTGTCAAGCCAGTGGCAAGACTGGAACAAAGTTGAAGGCACCCCTTCAACCCTTCCCAGTAGTGAGCACCCCTTTCGAGCGGGTTGGCATAGACATTGTAGGGCCCCTGGACCCCAAGACAGCCTTAGGCAACAGGTTCATCCTGGTCTTGGTGGCCCATGCCACTCGGTACCCGGAAGCAGTCCCTCTCAGGACCAATCACAGCACCCGTGGTGGGCCGTGCATTGATGGGGATCTTTTCCCACGTGGGGTTACCCAGAGAGGTGGTCTACGACCGGGGTACCAACTTCATCTCTAAGTACATGAAGTCTCTGTGGGAGGAGTGTGGGGTAACTTATAAGTTCACCACTCCTTACAACCCTCAAGGAAATGGGTTGGTTGAAAGGTTCAACCGGACCCTGAAAGGTATGATTATGGGCCTAGCGGAGCCCATGAGACGCAAGTGGGATGTCTTGTTACCATGCCTGTTGTTTGCCTACAGGGAGGAGCCTCAGAAGTCCTTAGGGTTCAGTCCCTTTGAACTCCTGTATGGCCACCCTGTTAGAGGACCTCTCTCACTGGTGAAGGAGGGTTGGGAAAAGTCCCGTGGGAAAACCCCCCAGGATGTGTTCAGCTATGTGCTGGCCATCCGCAACCAGACACAACGCTTCAGGAAGCTCGCTCAGGCGAACCTGGAAGCAAGCCAGGAAGAAATGAAAAGATGGTATGACCAGAATACCACTCTGGTCGAATTTCAACCTGGGCAGAAAGTGTGGGTGATGGCGCCAGTGGAGCCTTGTGCGCTCCAAGACAAGTGGACTGGGCCATATGAGGTGGAGGAAAGGAAGAGTGAGGTAACCTACCTGGTTAACCTGAGGACTCCCAGGCAGCCCCTGAGAGTCTTGCATGTGAACCGCCTCAAACCACACTTTGAGAGGTCTGAAGTGACTATGCTCATGGCTACAGATGCAGTAATGGAAGAGGATAGTGATCCTCTCCCTGACCTACTGGCAGTTAAGGAGCAAGATGGGTCAGTGGATGGTGTGGTCCTCTCGCCCACCCTGACCCCAGAGCAGCAGAGTGACTGTCGCCAAGTATTGGGTCAGTTCTCCTCCCTGTTCTCCCTGACCCCAGGTGTCACCAACTGGTGTGTCCATGATGTGGACACTGGAGACAGTCTGCCTGTGAAACACAAATTTTACAGGGTAGCTGACAAGGTCAGGGCCAGCATCAAGGAAGAGGTTTCCAAGATGTTGGCGCTGGGGGTGATTGAGCCCTCCAGCAGTCCCTGGGCTAGCCCAGTGGTCTTGGTGCCCGAGAAAGCTGCTACGCCCGGTGGCCCTCCAGAACTCTGGTTTTGCGTGGACTACCGTGGGTTCAATGCGGTCACGAAGACTGACGCACACCCCATCCCCAGAGCTGATGAGCTCGTGGATCGGTTGGGAGCTGCCCAGTACCTCAGTACAGTCGATTTGACTTCTGGGTATTGGCAGATTGCCTTAACTGATGGGGCCAAAGAGAGGTCAGCATTTTCAACGCCAGAGGGGCACTTCCAGTTCCGAGTCATGCCCTTTGGGTTGAAGAATGCCCCTGCCACGTTCCAGAGACTGGTTAACCAGGTACTGTCCGGGCTGGAGGAATTCAGCGCCGCATACCTGGATGACATTGCTGTGTTCAGCTCCATGTGGGAGGAACACTTGCAACACCTCTGTGAAGTGTTGAAGGCTCTGCAAAGGGCAGGCCTCACTATCAAGGCCAGCAAGTGTCAGATAGGGAAGGGTTCTGTGGTGTATTTGGGACACCAGGTGGGGAGCGGCCAGGTGGCGCCCCTACAGGCAAAGATTGATACCATTCTGGCTTGGGAGCCCCCCAAGACCAAGACAGAGGTGAGAGCCTTTTTAGGACTCACCGGGTATTACAGACGGTTTGTCAAGGGATATGGCACCATTGTCGCCCCCTTGACAGAACTCACTTCCAAGAAGTTGCCCAAAAGAGTTGACTGGACTGACGCCTGCCAAACTGCTTTTGAAACCCTGAAAACTGCCATGTGCACAGCACCGGTGCTCAAGGCACCTGACTTTTCCAGTGAGTTCATAGTACAGACTGACGCTTCCGAGCATGGTGTGGGAGCAGTACTCTCACAAATCACTGAGGAAGGAGGAGACCAGACAGTAGCCTTCATTAGCAGGAGACTACTCCCCAGGGAACGGAGGTGGAGTGCGATTGAGAGAGAGGCATTTGCTGTGGTCTGGGCTCTGAAGAAGTTGAGGCCCTACCTGTTTGGGACTCACTTCCGTGTTCAGACCGACCACAGGCCCCTCAGATGGCTAATGCAAATGAGGGGTGAGAACCCAAAACTGTTGAGGTGGTCCATCTCCCTACAGGGAATGGACTTCACGGTGGAACACCGCCCTGGCACAGAACACGCCAATGCTGATGGTCTGTCCAGGTTTTTCCGCCTTAGTGAAGAGAACTCCCAAGAGGGTGGGCAGTTCTCCCCACTTTCAGCTGGAGGGGACACGTGTTAGACCTGGTATCTTTGGTGTGGTTTCCCCTACCTTTTTGCCTCTACCTCCTGTATTTTTGATGCTGTGTTGGATTTCGTTTTTGCTGGTTTAGATGCTTTGGACACTGCCACTGCTGATCAGTGCCAGAGTGTAAGTGCTCCCTGTGTAAATTGTTATTCTGATTGAATATCCATGTTTGGCATATTTGTATCACCATGAAGTCCCTAGTAAAGTGCACTGGGTGTGCCAGGGCTGGTGATGACAAATGCTACTAGTGGGCCTGCAGCACTGATTGTGCCACCCACAGGAGTAGCCCTACAATGATGTCTCAGGCCTGACACTGCAGTGCCTGTGTGCAGTTTAGAACTGCCATGTCCTCCTGGTCAGTGTCCCCACTGACCAGACCTAACCCTTCCCTTTTCGTGCACATCAGTCACCCCTACGGAAGGCCCAAGGTACCCCCCTGGGCAGGCAGAGTGCAGTGTATGTAAAAGGTAGAGCATGTACTATTTCAGGTGACATGCTCTGGTAGTGAATGGCAGCCATTTTCGTTTTTCACTACTGTAAGGCTATCTTGCTCCATAGGTTAACATGGGGGATGCTGGCTATAGTGGTTAACGTTTAAAGGGTTTGTGGGGAGCACTCCGTTTTAAACTAAATATTCACCCTATTCAATCGGTGCTGCAACTAATCAGGTGTGTCAGACCCGTATATTTCAAATGCTAGTTTAGGTGAGATTAATCTCATCTAGTTGTGCACTGTTCACCACGTGTTATCCAACACTTTAAATCATAATCAATATTAATACAATAACAAAATTGAACTTCAGTTATTTAATTCATATACTGATTCATTCTTAATCATCACAATGTTATAACCAAGTACAATCCGAATTCAATCGAACACATTATCTTGTAGTACTCAATGTTCTAAAGAAAACCAACATATTTAAGTTCATGTTGTAACCACACAAATTTCATAGCACTTAATTTTCATATTCATGCCCAATGCATTTCGGCACTACATTGTGCCTTCATCAGGGGCTGATCTGTAAAAATAGAAACAATGGAACAAGTGAGTGTGTGATGTTGATTATGTGTCATGGGGGTATATATATTAAAGAGATGTTTTTTCATACCTCTAATGGAAGTCAGTCTGTTCAGTGAACTGAAAAAATAAAGACCAGCAATAAATGGAAGAATGAAACTTTATAAACCATCTGAGATGGATAAATAAGGGGACCGCTTACCTAAGTATATCTGGGACTTGGTACCCTGCGAAAACAATTGACAGTCCAAACATTTGGTTCGTGAACAATCACGTAATACATTTTAATCACTCGCCAAATGATGACAAAAAATATAACATGATCAAAAGGTCCTACCTGATCTGTGTGGATGTTCCAATCTATAAATATATGATATTGTATTAAACACTGGATAGAAAACTCCCAGTTCAAGATATATTTCAGCCATTTCCAGAGTCACGTACCTTAAGAGTACTGTTTCCTGTCCTAAATCATAAAAAACAGATTGTTTATAAAGCGGGTATGCCCAAAAATTATTCCAACATGTGTGCACGAGTAACACGCTAAAAAATGAGAAGAGTACAATTTCCTGTCTTAAATCATCAAAAACTAGTTGTTTTTAAAGCGAGAATGCTCAAAATAATTCAAAAATGTATGAACGAATATCGCGCTAAAAAATGAAAAGCCCATTACCCGTAGATAACGTGGCCACTATTTTAAACAATTGAGTAAAACCCGCGTTCTCCTACTAGCAATCCAGTGCTCTGAATCAAACGTCCCGCGCCATTGCTGATCTCAACCGCGTCATAGCGTGTTTACTTGTTTAAATCTAGCTTTAGCGTCAGAAGATTACTTATTGACTTAGGATTTGGCCATCATCGTTCAGGACATCAGATAAAAACTCTGCTTTAATCAGTATGGCTACGATGCCCATATATCTTAAATATATCACCTCTTTAAAATGGCGCAATAGGTTATCTCTAGGATCGGAAGGTTTTTTCGTTTAGTCCGTTTTTAGTGTTGTTCAAGTAAACACGCTATGACGCGGTTGAGATCAGCAATGGCGCGGGACGTTTGATTCAGAGCACTGGATTGCTAGTAGGAGAATGCGGGTTTTACTCAATTGTTTAAAATAGTGGCGACGTTATCTACAGGTAATGGGCTTTTCATTTTTTAGCGCGATATTCGTTCATACATTTTTGAATTATTTTGAGCATTCTCGCTTTAAAAACAACTCGTTTTTGATGATTTAAGACAGGAAATTGTACTCTTCTCATTTTTTAGCGTGTTACTCGTGCACACATGTTGGAATAATTTTTGGGCATACCCGCTTTATAAACAATCCGTTTTTTATGATTTAGGACAGGAAACAGTACTCTTAAGGTACGTGACTCTGGAAATGACTGAAATATATCTTGAACTGGGAGTTTTCTATCCAGTGTTTAATACAATATCATATATTTATAGATTGGAACATCCACACAGATCAGGTAGGACCTTTTGATCATGTTATATTTTTTGTCATCATTTGGCGAGTGATTAAAATGTATTACGTGATTGTTCACGAACCAAATGTTTGGACTGTCAATTGTTTTCGCAGGGTACCAAGTCCCAGATATACTTAGGTAAGCGGTCCCCTTATTTATCCATCTCAGATGGTTTATAAAGTTTCATTCTTCCATTTATTGCTGGTCTTTATTATTTCAGTTCACTGAACAGACTGACTTCCATTAGAGGTATGAAAAAACATCTCTTTAATATATATACCCCCATGACACATAATCAACATCACACACTCACTTGTTCCATTGTTTCTATTTTTACAGATCAGCCCCTGATGAAGGCACAATGTAGTGCCGAAATGCATTGGGCATGAATATGAAAATTAAGTGCTATGAAATTTGTATGGTTACAACATGAACTTAAATATGTTGGTTTTCTTTAGAACATTGAGTACTACAAGATAATGTGTTCGATTGAATTCGGATTGTACTTGGTTATAACATTGTGATGATTAGGAATGAATCAGTATATGAATTAAATAACTGAAGTTCAATTTTGTTATTGTATTAATATTGATTATGATTTAAAGTGTTGGATAACACGTGGTGAACAGTGCGCAAATAGATGAGATTAATCTCACCTAAACTTACAGTGGTTAACAGCATTTCTTCCCATAGGAACAAGATAGGACATAAGTATCTAGTATCCCTGAACTCAGAATTTAATAACACATATTTTGGGAAAGGTTGTTTTTAAATCCTGTGTTTGAGAACAGCACTTTTAGAAAGTTGCTGTTCTCTTGTCTGACCCTTCTGTGTGCCTGGGCCTGTTTGTGTATTGACTGTCTGGTTTGAGAGTGACAGGGGCTGGGGGATTCCCCAGGAGGCTGGATGAGTCAGCACTAGGCTGAATGACTGCATTTGCAACTGGAGTGGTGGGAGGAGTTAGCACCTGGGCTGAATAGGGCTCTGCCTGCCTTCCACAATGCTGGCTCCACCCCCCTGCTGGGCGGCTGAGGACCCTGCCCCTCACTCTGAAAGGAAAGATGCAGCCAGCAAAACAAAGTGCTCAGGATCCACCCAGAACTGGTTTAGACCGGGCTCAGGGCCCACATGCACCAAGAGAACAAAGACTTTAGGGGTATAAGTACAGGACCCCTGACAACAGAAAATTAGATCATCCTGGAAATCAAGAAGGGACCTCTGCCAAGGAGAAAGCTGAAACTGAAGAAGGAAGACTGTCCTGCTGTTGCTCTGCTGGACTGACCTGTTGTTTTGTTGCAAAGGAGAGGGGAAGGACTTTGCTGCTGAGCTGTGTCCCCTGTCTTGAAGGAATCTCCAAGGGCCTGAGAAGAGCTGGCTCCCTGTTTTGAAGTCCCAGGAACAAAAGGACTTCACCCCAGCTTCCCTGAACTCTGCTGAGAGAGTTCTGTCCTTCCTAGAGTGCTTGATCCAGTTGTGGGGCCTCTGGAAGTTGTACCTGTGCTGGGAAGCTTGAAACTAAGCTTGAGTGACTTTTGAAACTGAAAAGTGTCGCATCGCTCGCTTGCGGAGCGCATCCCTAACAGTGCGAGAAGTTTCCTGCTGCTACGGAGGTCGAGATCGTCGCAGCGCCTGACGCCGCTGCCAGAGACATCGCATCCTTCGTTTGCGGGATGCACCAGACCGGTGCGGGAGAATCGAACATCGCTGCGTGAATCGTCGCAGAGCCTGTCGTCGCTGGGTGAGAACGCCGCACCGCTTGCTTGCGGACCGCATCACGTCGCTGCGAGCATCGTCGCAGAACCATCGCATCGAGGAGCTGCGAGAGAGAGGATCACCGCTGGACCGTGCATCGTCGCCCCGGAGATCGTCGCAGCCCCTACGAGATCGTCGCATCGTGCCTTTGCGTGAACAGACTTCCTACGGAACCTACGCACCAGAATCCATACAAGTGGCCTTCCTCCCCATACAGACCGGATTCGTCGCAACACGCCCGCTGCTGCAGCGGGGCTGTCGCAAACACCTCCCCAGGGTCTCAGGAGCAACGCATCGCTTGTTTTCCACCGCACCAGCTTCTGCTTTTGGAACTTTGTTGCAACTAAAAGGTACTGTGAGTAAACGTGATGCAACTGTGAACTTTTCACGCATCTGTGGATTATTTTATCGCAACCTGAAGATTTTTATCGCAAACATTAAGAACTCTTTTGAAACCATATTCTTGAACTGTGTATGTTGGATTTTTGTCGTTTCGGTCTTGTGTAGTTTAGATTAAATACCTTTATTTTTCTAAACTGTTGTGGAGTCGGTTGTGGTGTTTTCACTGTGTTACTGTGAGTGTTGTTACAAATACTTTACACATTGCCTCTGGTTAGCCTAGACTGCTCATGCCAAGCTACCTAGAGGGTGAGCAGGGGTTATCTCAGAGGGTTTCCTCCTTACCCTGACTAGAAGCAAGGGTCCCTATTTGGACAGTGGTACCTACCCCTGCCAACTAGAGACCCCTAGTTCTAACACTGAGGATGTACCCTCATGCCCCCTGAGGACTAGTTGGGGAAAGCCCAGAACATCTGCGCCCAGAGACAAAGACCAGGAGGAAGGCTGGCATGGGGAACCACGAGAACGAGCTCTCTCCGGATTACACAACTCTGGAGTTGAGCCAGTCTGCTGACACAGCTCCTGGTGACTTGAGATTGCCACCAGGAGAAAAAAGAGCCCAGGATTGTCAGATCAGTTCAGTGGGGCCCAAGTTATGGCATTCTAAAGAATGGAAAACTTTGACCCCTTTTTTGTCTTTTTTTTTTTTAAATGTTCTCAGGAAAGTTACACTGATTCCAAAAAATAATCATACGACATGATACAGTAAATGATAGTACCAAAAACAACAGAAAAAAGAGAAGCAAAGAAAGAAAAAAGAAGAGAGAAAAAGAAACAGGAAAAGAACAAGGAGAAAAGGTGCCAGGGAAAACCAATGGAGACAGCCATTCATAAGATCAAAAACAACAAATAATATAGCATATATTTTCTGTAAGCTTGAAGACATAAGTTACCCCTATACTTGCTGCTCCACCAGAGGCCCCCGGATTTGCAACCCTTTTTTCCTGGCTCTACTTCCCTTGCACTTATATAGTGCCATCTCCAAGTTAAATATATGGAAAAGTCTGGCGTACTAAGCCTGAAATGTCGGGGGGATCTTCATCCTTCCACTTTGAGGCAAGCAATATGCGTAGCGTTGCTGTCACCATAAAACAAAAATAGACTTGGGATCTTTCTAGCTGCAAGGGCTCGTCCCAACCAAATTGAATTAAAGTTGAAGTTTATAGGGCCACTCACCCTATAGCCTTATACAAGAAAGTTTCAATCCTCTGCTTTACCGCGCCCAGTTTGCAACACTCACCAAACATGTGGGCCATATTGGCCGGGCCTTGCTCACATCTTAGGCATTTATTAGTCTCCCTTTTGCCCCATGCCCAAAGTTTAGCTGGTGTGAAGTATAATCTGAAAATTGTTTTAAAATGTTGAGCCTTGAGGATGGCAGATAAGAGACCCTTCTCAGACAGTTCCTGGGATCTACATAGATCCACGTCTTGATTTCCTAGTTTAACTGCCCACCCGCTTTCCATTTTAACTATATCGTCAACACTAGCTTCCATCATAATTGCATATATTTCCTTCACTTGGGGCTGTTTATGAACTAAAATGTTGAAAAGCGGGAAACGGGACTGGCTAGTAAATTGTGTAGTAGCTGATTTAATTGCCTACGTAACCTGTATCCATTTGACTAAGCATGGGGGATCTATCCCAAATCATTCCTGAATCTCTACAAATGTCATGATGCCATTTGAATTAACAATGTCTCCATCATAATTAATTCCCGCCTGCTCCCACTTGCTACCAATTTTATCATACAGGGAGTCTGAGAAGATTGATGAGCGCCATAGTAGCAGGTAACATTGAATTTTCAGGATTTTTAACAATTTACTAGTTTTCTGCAAAACACTCTAAGCTGCTCTAAGGGTTTGAAGCGAGTTTTCTTATAGTAACTACCCTCCAATTGTCTGAGTAATAACCCTGGTGCTAAATTGCCCAGAGCTAATTCAAAGATGGGGGTGGTGTCTCCATATCCTGAGCTGTTGTTATTGACTTTGGTCTAAATAAAATGTGGTTGCAATGACCTAGGCACTTTCACTGGAGTAGGTCTGGAAATGCTTATGAAGGAAACCTATACAGAATTGATGTCACTTTTTCCCCAAACTGCCTTTGTCTATTCTAACATATTCCAAAGGCAGAAATGAAACTGGTCCAATCAATTTTGTCCACAGATTGAGAAAGCTAGAAAACATGTCAATAAATCTGTTTCTGCTTTTCTCCGAAATTATAGAATGGGATCCATTTACCACAACAATCTGCGTTTCAATATGGATGGCATCTATAGGAGAGATGGTGTACATTTTACAGATGAGGGTAACAGAGTCTTCCTCTTGAACTTTAGACTCTGCATAGGTACTTACTTGTAGGCACCAAAATCTCTCAATAAACACAAGGGCTCTGTATAGAGCCACCTACGAACTAAACACAAAAGCTTGCTGTATATCTGAACATTTTTCTGTGATTTTTTGCTTGGAGCCTCCCTAACTGTTTATTTTATAGCCCCGAGGGGGTTGCTGGTCCCCGGGGCTGGGGCCCCTTTGGGCTCCCCATACATTTTAAAAATGTGCCCCCGAGATTTGGCCCCCGGGGGCTAATTATAAAGAAAACCCTGTTATATTTATTTATTTTTTACGGTAGGGATCCGCGCACCCTGCGCGCACCTGCCAGTTTTTTTTTTAATTAAAATTTTGGGCCCTGGGTGTCCCCTAAACAGGTCTAGAGGATCAGGATATTTCTACCCTGCCCCCTTTATACGTTTTGCACACTTGTTACACTGACTTCTTCGGCCTCGCTTCTATCGAGCCACAAAAAGGCTGCCAATAGTTTCTGGTTTCGAACATTGACAACCACTTTACAGCCAATTAGCATTCAGCGCGTGATCGGAAGGGTGCGTTTATGGTGCGCTTATGGTGCGGTCATGGTGCGCTCAGGGTGCCCGGATCCACCGCGGCCCTAGATATATAAATGCTTTTAACTGTCATTTTCTCAGGAACTACTGAACATATTGACACAATTTAAGCAAAAGGCACTAGTCTGAACTGAGGACTTCTCTTTGCCAAATTTGGTGTAAATCCATTCAGCAGTTCCGGCTGTAGCTACGTCACGTGTGTATGCCAAGGCGTATTGAAGAATGAGTGGGAGTATTAGTGTTTGAATTGATGATTTAGTAGGTGCATGACTGACTGTATAAGTGAGTAATTAAATGTGTTTTACTGAATGCATGTGTTAGTGACTAAACTGTGTGAATGTCTGTATCAGTCTGTCAGTTGGTGTGTAAACGGCTGCATGGGTTGGTGAGTAGCTACATGAGTGTCTATATGGGTTATTGATTGGTTGTCTGGGTAGCTGTATGGGTGCCTGAGTGTCTGTGTGGGTGGGTGGGGGGTTTGTGCATAGATGTGTGAGTTGGTGATTCATGGGTATATGGCTTCAAAAGTGCATCTGTGAAGGGCAGTATGGGTGGGTGAGAGTTTGTTTGGATGTGTTAGTGAGTGAATTGATAACTCAGTGGTACATGTGTGAGTAACTACATGTGTGAAAGGCAGTATATGTGAGCGTTGGACTAGATAAATGACTATATGTGAGAGTGAGAGTTGTGAGAGTGACTGTATGGATGAGTGTTTGCTTGGGTCAGTTATTGTATAAGAGAGTAGGTATGTGTTAGTATCTGTATGAATAAGTGAGGTGGTGTGTGTATAACTGTATAGGTGAGTAAATGGGAGTGTGATTGATTTTTTGCAAGACTGACTTGGTGTGTTAGTCACTACGGGTGAGTGGTGGTGTGTGAGTATCTGTACAGGTATATGGGTCCATATTTGAGTGGCTATATTGATGAGTGACTGCGTGTATGAGTGACTGTATAGGTGAGTGGATGTGTGTGTAGACCTATGAATCAGTGAGTGGGTATGTATTAACTGGTTTTGGTGTGTCTATGGTTTTGAGAATGGTAGTCATTATTTTAGAGGGTGGTATCAAAGGTTATATTAGGGTGTGACGAGGTGCATCAGATGATCATGTGGATGATGTCATCAGTGATGTCATTTGAGATGTCATCAGTGATGTCACTGACCATGTCATGAGTGATGTAATATGTGACATCATCAGCAGTGCATTGTGGGGGCTCGAGTTATAGTTAGCACAACTAACTATAACTGTTGAAGTTCTCTAGTTTTGCACGAGTGAAATGTCCAACTAACTATAACATCCCTGAAACCTGTGGTTCTTTCAGTGAATTTCGGACGTTTTTAAATGCTAATTTCTAACTATAAGGTCTCTGAAACCTCAGGTCTTTTCAGTGAATATATATATAGTGTGAACAAGGGCTTCTCGAGCCCAAAACGCATAGCTGCTCTCTGTTTGGGTAAAATAAACATCGAACCTGAGCTTTGTGGTCCGTCTCCTTCCTCGCCAGTGTTGCTGCACCCGCTTGCTGGCGTTTGTTTGGAGCGTTTTTGTTTATATATATACCCATCAAAAACAGAGGAGCCATCACACAGGTAGGTTTTAGCTTTCATTTAATGGTGGCTGCTGCATGAGGGCCATGGATACATAACAGCTCCAGATCAACCTGACGTGTTTCGTGCTGTGAGCACTTTTTCAAAGGCACAATGTTCATGAAGCTGCGTGGTAAAAGTGCACCAATTTAAATAAGGAGGTCCGGCCACAGTGGACGTGGCCATTTGCACGGCCCCCTGGTCTCTATAGTGTACTCCATCTTACTCAAGTGAGCTGCCATGCACTCCATTTCAATGAAAACAAGTATTTCTACCGTGGGTTGCTGTGTTGTCCAATTTGAGCTCAGCAAACACCTTTTGCCATCATTTCCAGCACCTGTCCCGACACGAGCAATGTCGGTTATTCGTGTGTGGTGAAATCATTTGGGCACAAGTTGTTTGTTAGATTTGTAGTGGAACGCCTTAACCGTGATTTTGCCCAACTGCCTGAAAGCAGACCTTCAGCACTGGATTAACGGTGGCGAGAGTACGAGAAGTCCCCAATTGCTGGTCAAGGTATTAGCAACACATTGTAATCTCCACTTCCACAACCCACTTGGGATAAGAGAACTTTATTTCATAAGACACTTAAGCACCCACTGTGGTTTGATTATGGGAACTTCAAGTACCAAGAGGCAGTAGCTCACGCCCACCGGGGCGGGACTCGATGGACTATTTAAGTTCCCCAAAGCTGTTCAGTGTTTCATGTATTGCCAGTGATCAAGAATGAATATTCAAAACAGGTATGGCATTTTACATGTTGGAGGGCAGGAGCTGCATTGCGCTATTACCTGCAATAAAGATAGAGGGAGGAAATGTCTTCTTGTGTGGCGAAATCATTTGGGCCCAAGTTGTTTGTTGGATTTGTAGCTGGACGCCTAAACTGTGATTTTGCCCCTCTGCCTGAAACGGGACCTTCGGCACTGGACTACCGGTGGCCAGAGGACGAGAAGTCCCCAATTGCTGGTCAAGGTATAGCAGCGCATTGTAATCTCCACTTCCACAACCCACTTGGGATAGGAGAACTTTATTTCATAAGACACTTAAGCACCCACTGTGGTTTGATCATGGGTACTTCAAGTACCAAGAGGCAGTAGCCTCTCATTTGGGTGCAAGTTGTTTGTTGGATTTGTAGCGGACCGCCTTAACCTCGATTTTGCCCCTCTACCTGAAACCAGACTTTCGGCACTGGATTACCGGTGGCGAGAGGACGAGAAGATTGTGCTACTTATACTGACTACCTGGCACATGAATGTAAGGCCCATGAGGCAGAAGATGTTCTGGAATGGTTCATATCTAAATGAAAAATAAATAAAATGTGTTATAAAAAAAGTTTAATGATAACATTAATGCAAAGGAATATTATATTTACTTAAATATAGAACTAAATGCAATAGATGACCAACACTATTCAGTCAGGGCCCGATTACGAGTTATGGCTGCCCTTGGACTGCCAGACTGGCGATCCACCCGTCTTATTGCAATTATTGTAAGAACAGCAGTCGGACCGCCACTGGCCTGCTGCTACCCCCAGGATCCTTGATCCCATGGTTTTGCGACAGTCGTCTGAGGAAGAGTAATATGCTGGCAGTGCTGCAGGAGCATCACAAAGCATCTTACGAGTTTGCTCACTGCCCTCCATTTCATGGCAGTGAGTCTGCTATTTAAAGTATGGTGGTGAGTAAGCTAAGGGGGCCCTATAGGGCCCCTTTTTGCCTCTGTGCACTGGGGTGCATGCAGGGGGGCCCATGGTGTGTCTCCCTGTATTTGTACATCCTATATTCCTGCACAGACAGAAATGCACAACATTGTGCATTTTTGTCCGTGAAGGAACGGGCTGCAGCACTTCTACGGAGGTGCCTTTCTAAGGCTCCCGTATGAGCATTAGAAAATCACTCCCGTAGGACCGCCGCCTCAGGACCACGCAACAGGATTGCAAATTGTAATCTGGTGGGCATACTAACTACAGTCTTGGAGAAGGGGAATGGCATGGTGACCAGCTTTAAAACCACCAAACTCGTGATCAGGCCCGTGAGTTGTAATTTAATATTTAATTGCTGTAAATATAATAAACTAATGCAAATTATTTTTATGAAGTATAAAGTAAAAAATTAATTCCCACCTTATGTAAAAAAATATTTTATTATACATTGTTAATTGTTAAACGTGATGCTCTAAATGAATTAAAAATAATTTAATGATAGTTGAATGGATTATATTGTTGCTTTCATTTATAATTGCAAAAAAGTTTATAAAATAGTTTATAATTAAATTAAAAGTGTGTACTATTTTTACAAATTATTTTTTAACACTAAATTATATTTGTGCATATTTTTAGCTACTTTAATTAATTTAATTTCATGTTGCATTATATACTATATGTTTTATTTAAAGTCCCTAATGCCATTCATTTCAAAAGGAGGGAGTTGCGATGTCAGTGGTTCACAATGTGGCCATGTGTGGTGCTAGGCTTACTCCAATTCTAAGCTGGAGTACTTTACTACTTGCACCACTGCAGTTTCAGCTGTGATATCTCACAAACCAACAGAACTGCCATCAAGCAACCAACACACACCACCAAACAACTGACCCTCGACACAACCACCACCCCTCACCATCTGTCGATATGCTCCTTAACGCCTGCTCACTCAGGAACCACTTCACAGAAATCTGGCACTGCCTAATCAGCAACAAATTCTGCTCCGCTGGCGGAGTTCGCAGAGTTTTGCCCACTCCAAGTTATGCTTGTAACAGAGAGTTCCAGCAAAACTTCGGTAACTACTGTGTGGTGGAGTTTTTTCTCATGCACGGCTTGCCAAATGGTAAGTTAGTGAGCGTGAGCCAGAATTTGTCTCCCCTAGCATGGTTTTCGGGCACTAGGAGGATACACCAAGAGATTTTTTCAGCGTGAGTGGCTGCGACCGTTCTTGGTGAAAAAGCTGCCACTCAAGTAGAAAAGCTATTCGAGCTGCAGCAATGGACTTGCACTCTCCGGTGCCCACGTGGTGCAGCTTGCACTGATTTTTCAGTGTGGAACAAGCTCCCAGCATTAAAAGCCAGCGTGACCAATGCAACATGCCAGTTTCTGCCTGTTTGTGGTATTCTGTGGAATCTCACTGAGTTTCCATGTAACTCCGTGGAATTACATGGAGTGAAACTCTGTGAGTTCCACCCAACCCTATCAGCCATGCACTCTGCCTCCTCTTCCTGACCAAAACTTGGCTAAACCCACCAACAACCTGGACATCACCGCAGCCACCCTGCCTACCTACAAAACCATACCCACAAACCAGGTGAAGGAGTCACGATCATTCACAAAAACATGATCAACTGCACCTCCTCCATGGACTCAACCACCAACCTCATTGAACACTTTCACTTCAAAATATGAATGGAAAACACCACCCTAAAGGGCGCCCTCGCCTTCCATCCACCAGGTCTGAGCGAAATTCTGTAAACACATTGCGGTCTTCATCGCTCCCCATCAGATAAAGCACCTACAACTTCCTCGGAGACCTCAGACCCCAACTCCATGGTCCTCCTCAAAAACCTCAGCAACCATGGACTCAACCAGCTAGTCCATGGTCCTACCCTCGTTCTAATCTTCTCTTCCAACAACAGGATCACCACTACCCATATAACATTGCTCAGATGGTCAGACCACTGCATCACCCTCCTCAGGATGCCCGCCTACTGAGTCACCCCTCCCAAAAAAAGCAGTACACCATCACAACACTAAGGTAGAGTTTCTGAAGAAGAATGGATCAATGTCCTACAGGAGCACCACCCAGCCACACTAGAAACCGCAATGGGGACAATAAAATCGTCAATGACTTGATCACTGATTGCACCAACCACATAGCACCCCCATATCAACACCAACAAGAATAACACCAAATGTTCCAAATGGTACACAAGCAACCTCTGTGTTTCCACGCACCTCTGCAAACAACTCGAAAGAAAATGGAGACCTGACAAAAACACCACAGCGAAACTCACATACAAAGCTGCCTTCAACCTCTACCACAAATAACTACTAGACACAAAGAAAAGAGCCTTTATCCTCAGACTCAAAGCAAGCTTAAAAGACTGAAAATAACTCTTCAACATCACCAAGGAGCTTTCAAATCCTGCAGCAGTCAACAGTGACAAAACCCCATCTCAAACACTCTGTGATGTCCTCTCAAACTTTTTCGTGTAGAAGATTGCCATGATCTACAACACATTCAACCCTTAGCCCTACAACCCAAAGCTCCACGATCAGCCAGACTCCTCTACTTCTGACGAGAAGAAGAGCAACAGCTGGAAACCTCTCTCGAACATAGACCCACAGCCCTGATGAAAGCCATCCATCAGGAGCCCCCTTTGTTCCCTGCCCCCACTTCATCTGAAACCTAGGGAGCAGCATAATCCCCCTGTTCTCACCACAGCATCAACTCCTACCTAACTATCACTACCTTTCCGGAAAACTGGAAAAATTCAAAAGTCACCGACCTATTAAAGAAGCCATCAGTAGACCCCAGCCCCTCAACAACTATGGACCCAGCTCACTCTTACCTTTCCCAGCCAAAGTAGTGGAGAAAACAATAAACTTTTGACTTTTTGATCACCTAGACTGTCACCAACTCCTCAACAGATCTCAATCAGGCTTCCGTCCCAAACACAGCAATGAAACAGCCCTCATAACGGCCACCAATGACATCAGAAGCATCCTTGACGGAGGAGAAACAATCAACCTCTTCCTCCTTGACCTCTCCACAGCCTTCAACACCATCTCCCACAACACACTATTCAGAAGGCTTCACCTCTTGGGCATCCATGGGCCAGCCACTAAGTAGATACCCTTCTTACTCACAAGAATAACACAATGCTTTATACTAGCACCCTACACATCAGAACCCAAAATTCTCATCTAAGAGGTCCCTCAAGGCTTGTCCCTCTTCAGTGTATACATGGCACCCCTTGCAGACATAGTCAGATAGCACGGCATCAGCATTATCTTATATGCCGACGAGACTCAGCTCATTCTCTCCCTAATGGACAGATCCAACGCCACTAAAACCCATTTGGCCAACTACATGAGTAACATCACACAACTGCCTCCAGCTCAACTTAGACAAAACTGAAGTCCTGATTTGCGGAAGCAACCACTCCCACTGGGATGCATCATGGTGGACCTCTGAACAGGGGTCCCCACCCACCCCTATTGATCATGCCAAGAACCTCTGAATCATCCTACACACCAACCTAAGCATGAATAAACAGATCAACACCATCTCCTCATCATGCTTCCACAACCTGTGAATGCTACGCAAGATGCTCAAATGGATCTCAAATGGATTCCTATGAACACTTGACAATTGGTCATTCAGGCTCCAATCACAAGTAAACTCGAATACAAAAAATATCCTCTACACCGAAATCATCACCTTTGTCCAACACCAACTCTAAACTACCAATGCCACTGCCAGACTCATCTTGGACATCACACTAAACACTAACATCTCACAGAACCTCAATGCATTTTACAGGAAAGATATGAATTCAAGCTGCTCATGCATGCCTGCAAAGGACTCCACAAAATTGGACCAGTATACCTCACCCACCACCTCAACGTCTACCAACCCAACAGACACCTTCAGTTGGCCTCCTAGGCTACTGTATGCACCCCTCCCATCAAGAAGACCCGATTCAGGGGATAATCCAATGCCCGGAATGACCTCCTGCTACCCCTCAGAGATGACTCCTCCCTCATGGGCTTCAGAAAGAAGCTCAAGAACTGGCTCTTCCTGAAAGAACAGGCAAGATTGCATCTGCCCAACTTTCTCGGGCCCTCGCCCTATTCAGCACCTGGATACCCTCCGGGATGATAGGGTGTGCTCTACAAATCCAGATAACATAACATAATTGTGAGGAAATCTTGGTGGCGAGAAGATGTGTCAGTGGGTTTTCATTACTAGAAAGCTTGACCTGGTTACCTTATCCACTTTGGCTTTCCTTGAAAGCTTGGATGGTAATTCAATGTTTCCTACCTCCTTGGAAATGTTGGTGGTGGTCCCAGATCATCAGGCCCAGTGTAGACAGGGTCATAGGTATTTCCAGTTGCCACACGTAAGTATATCAGTTTTGGATGCATTCGATTTGATGTGGCTTCATGTCATCCACAGATCAACAGCTGAGAGACAACTGAATGGTTTGGAGTTTCCAAATTCCTTGGGGCTTTCCAATTTAGAATGTGTCATCTGCATAGTTATAGCACGTGCTACTGAGAAGCTCCAGCCATGAGTGGGTCTGGGTGCTAGTGTAAAGCACAGCTGCACCGCTGCCTCTTTGTTAAATGGTGCCGATATCACAGCACTGCTGCAAAACCGGCCCCCAGTAACAAAACCTGCCCCCACCCTTCTGGTCCACCTGTAAAATGCCTGGTACCCACAACGCCCAGTCCGGCCCTGTCAGCATGACTGGACATTGGCTAAGTGCAGTGGGCAAGGATAGGTTGGAGGGCGAATATTTGAGATGTAAAGTGGCAGTTGTGAGCAGTGTGAGGATTGTGTGCAGTTCAGACAGAAGAAAAAGCTATACCAGCAAATACTATTGTGGTATCGACTAAAGCAATTTTAAAAACACCAGTACAACTCCACCCTGGAAGTCAGGACAATGTTGCAGAAATTACCACAAAGCAGGGGTGATTACACGCACCCTTTTTGATCAGGAAGGGACCCTGCTATTTGGGTCCATGGAGGAAAAACATCATATTTATCAGTGCAGAAGGTTTGGAGGAGCTCATCCCAACCCAGTGAGAATGTATATTTCAGGGGACCTCGGGCCTACTCATGATAGAGCAAGGTGTTTTGCCCAGAGGCATGTAGTTTATCAGATCAGATCAAGGACACTAGAAAGGGCCTTATGATTTTAGAGCACATAAAGTGTCCCAGGGCGCATACGTCCCACCTGCACAAACTGTTGCACTGAGACAATTCTTGTAGTTAATCAGTAATTTCAGTCCAGAAGAGCGTGAGCCCTGGGAATAACCAAAACGTATGCTGCATCTCAGCAACTAACATCAAGGATAGGAGGAGACCTCCCTCGAAAAGAATTCATTAATCTCGGGGGTCAAATAAGTCCTCTGTAGGATGTAAAATTGTATGAGTTTTAGCCGGGCATTCCTGGATACAGTAAATGGATGAGTGAGGGGGCATTCCCTTTCGCATCAAAAAACTCTTTACTAAAGTCCACTTCCCATTTAGCACACAGCACCCCAAGAATAGTCTGAGTATCTCTATGGTGAGACATCTGATAGGATGCTGCCCTTGATTAAGTGACTACCGGCGTCTCACAGGTCGAGAACAACCTGAGTGACAATGATTGATGGCGAGAGGCCTGTACGCTGGATGCTCAGATAAGTGTATCAGCCGGATTGTGGGGTTACTGTTAAAGTAGTGGACTGCAGTTGATGCTGGTGTATGAGACAAGTAAAGGAGCACTAGTTGGTAAATATTTCTGTTTTACAATTGTTCCAGTACAGCAGATGAGTGCGAAGAATGCTGTGTGGTTCCATGGTGAATGGTAGCATGTTGTGTGTTCGGCCACATTGCCACAAGTGCAGGGGAGTTTTGCCAGTGGCCCCACGTACCCTCATGGGATGTATCCCTTATGTTCACTACTGTGGACTGGTTGTTTGCAATTATTGGGAAATGAGGTAGGACTGTCACAACCTGATTGAGGGGTTGGTGTGGGTGAGGGCGGGAGGGAGGACAAGTTCAGTTTTGTAGAGATGTTGTTTTATGTAACAAGATGCACAGAAACAGGCGAGTTGATAGGTACCTATTTTCTCACCACCAATGACTAATGTTAAGTATTGTGGCCTACTGTTGGCTCCCATCACTTCACGGACTTCAGCATATAGGTCGGGTGTAAGTGGTGATCCCAATGGCCCGCATATACATGTTACACATCACCACTGTGATGGCCCTTACATGTCTTTCGTGGAATGTTAGAGGCTTAAATGATCGCAGAAAGACTAGACTGATTCACTCTTACCTCACGAGACATGGGGTGGACATCTGTTTCCTACAAGAAACCCATTTGATGTCCATAACTACGGGGACACTTAGAAATAATAGATGGGGGGAGGTGTTAGAGATTGTATACTCAAACTACTCCAGGGGTGTTGCAATCCTAATATGCAAGGGAGTACAGTGGAAAACACACCAAACGATTAAGGATAGGGAAGGAGGTATATTATACTACAAGGCACACTATACAATACCCCTACAGTTATAATCAATACATACGGCCCAAACACAGATAGCCCTGTCTTTTTCAAAATATTTGGCAGAAAATTCAGAGTCTGGGTGACATGGCAGTATTGTGGGGGGGGCCATTTTAATGTTGTTCTATCAACCGTATTAGATAGGCAGGGTGTGTCACACGAACACCACCCGAAAGCAGCTGGGATGTTGTCTGATATTATAGCAGATCTTTATTTACTAGGCACTTGGTGAGCATTACATCCAACTCTGCGAGAAGGCAGGTGTGTCACACATCATCGCAATGCGTGGTCCTGGTTGGATTACTGGTTGGTCTCCAGAGACATACACACCTGGGTTTTGGAAGCACAACATCACCCGCGTACGTTCTCTGATCATGCGCCCACACAGATAAAAATACAAATTCCTGCGCCGGACATACAACCATTCACATGGAGATTTCAGTCTAGTGCACTATTAGAGCAGGTTTTCCGTGAAAAGCTATGTGAGAAAATAGTTGAATATTTTACACTTAACGAGGGAACGGCAGATTCACCAGGAACACTGTGGGAAACATTCAAAGTAGTCACAATGGGCACCTGCATAGCACTCAAAACTGGGGTTCTTAAAGACATCCGTAATACACTGGGCAGGTTAGAGCGTGAACTTGTAGGACTTGAACGATCATACTTAATAGAACCCATCCCAGATATCACGGCACAAATTAGGGCTAAATTGTTGGAATTCCTGCTGGAGGCAGAGAGGGAAACAAAGTTTCTGCACAAATACACGCAGGCGAGGCACTATGGAGAGGGTGAGTGAGCTGGGAAGACACTGGCGGGTCCCCTGAGATCCCTGAGGGGTACTGATTTCATAACCGAACTAAAAACGGATGATGGCGAGGTGGTCAGAGCACTGCCAGACATTTTGCATGCGATGTCCCAATTCTATCAACGGCTGTACACGTCCCAAATCAATCCATCCCAGACAGATATAATTGAATACTTAGATACTGTTGCACTGGCGTGGTTCAACCGAGGGGCCCGAGAATATATGGAACTGCCAATTACAGTGGACGATATCAGGCAAGTAATCCATGGCATGCCAGCTGATATAGTCCCGGGAGCGGATGGACTACTGCTATGGACATGGGTGTCCTACCCCTACCCAATGGGAGGCCACTATAATTACTTTATTGAAACCTGCTAAAGACCCCACTAGCCCAAACTCTTAAAAAAAAGGAAAGATATTAAGTGACTACAGGACATTACATGTGAGTGTTACATCTACCAATATCTGTCAGCTATGGCAAAGTGTATGTTAGCACATTATAGGGCAGAAAGTGCCACTGAGGAGCCCCATAATGCTCTGTGAGATTCTCAAAAGAGTACAACAAACTGTCTTCAAAAAGTTATCCCAAGATCTCAATGCCAAGTGCTTGCTACTTTTGGAGATTAGCTAGGGCCTTTTTGTTACCGGTTTCCAGGTGAGTACTTGGTTGGTGAAGTCAGGGTTCTGGGCATAGACTCAGGGGTTCCCCAGAGTCAGGTGAGTACAGTTAGTTCAGTCCCAGCGGCGCAGGGGCAGCCAGGTGCAGAGGTAGGTAGGCCCAATGTTATCCAATGAGGGAAGGGGGCCTTCGGTTGGTGGCGGCTGGCTAGCAGGCCACCCGGCTCTGGGAGCTGGGCTCCTGGCCACTTGCTGTAGGGCACCGGGTTAAGGGGTGTCTTTGGGTGTCGGAAAAGCTTACCCTCGGCTGGTCGCGGTTGGGGTGGCCTCTGGTTCTGAGTCTGCAGGCGTCGGCTGGTTCGTCGAGGAGGGTCTTTGGGCACTGGACTTCGGGGGCTACGGACCGATCGATGAGAGGACAGATCCTTCCTGCACCGTAAGGACCCCCGGCTCATGCAGGAAGTCTGCTGCAAATGATCCGGAGGACAGACTCCAGAGACACTGCCCTTTCTCCCGCGCCATTTTACAACGCCAGTCTCGCCAGCTCCTAAGGTTTTGGCTGCAGCGTCACCACTACGCCCGGAACACAGACTTCTACCACAGATTTGATCCCGACGACTGTACACACAGTGAGTGGTGTCCTCCCATCCTGGGAAGAGGAGGGCAGTCTCTCGATTTTGTCCTCATTTCCCAGCGCTGAGGAGGGCGGGCTCTCACCCCGAACTGCAGCCCCTAGACTTGACTTGAGCGTACCGCTCACCTACTGGGGCTCACATCACCAATCAGGAGGCTCCCGAGACCTACATTATGCCTTGAGCTCAAGATACACCTTTATCAATTTATTTTTCCCAATCTAAAATGGCGGCGCCCCATATCTACCTATCCTTAAACCTTGTCCTACCCCCCAGGCCAAACTACTAACCCTGGAGCTGGGTTCCCAACCTAAAATGGCGGCGCTCTGCCTCTATCTATTCTCTAGCCTCTCCCCTATACCCCGCTGATGTATCCTCACCCCCAGTGAGGCTGCACTACAAGTGCACTAATTTAAAAGTGCTTTTAACTAATTTAAGTGTATTTCTGCCTCCTGACTTCTCTCTGCCCTAAGAATACCTGCTACTACCTGTTCTTCCTATCCCCTTGCCTCTCCCCTCCTCCGATGAACTCTCACCCACAGTGAGGCTGCGTTTCAACTGCACTAATTTATAAGTGCATCTCTGCCCTCAAGATTCTCTCTGATTCCAGGATTACTTGCACCTACCTAATCTTCATTCTCTCAAGCTTCACCCCTCTGCCCCTGCTGATGAATCCTCTCGCCTAGTAAGGTTACGTTACTAATTTAAAAGTGCATTTCGACCTTCTCAATTCCTTTCAGGCTCTAGGATTACTGGCACAGCTTGTAAACTTCGGCCCTAAACCCCTCGCCTGTCTCAAAATTAGCGACCGCCACTGCCATCCCTCTATCCTTTAACTTATTCTTCTGCCCCTCCCCATATCAACATGACACATCCCACCTTAACTTGGACCGGGGAAAACCCCATTTCCTTGGACTACCCCCCCACCTCTCCAAAACCGCGGCTAAATCTTTCAAGCATGCCACCTTAAAAAGCCACCCAGAGATGCTGGTAACCGACTTGCGATACAACTCGGACAGTGGTACTTTCATAAACGACCTCATCTTCTACTTCAAAAGAATTGCAGCCTGGCGCAAAACCTTTATTCACCTCCTTAACGTTCGCTCATCCAGAAACATTCCATATATTTATTTATTTATTTATTTGGCATACTTATATAGCGCTAATCTGTCACCCAAAGGGCATCCTGGCGCTTTGACTAGATAAGCCACAACTATCGAAGCGGAAGTAGGCTGCTCTAAAAACAGATGCAAAGTTAGGCTATTCTGGGAAACAGATGGGTTTTCAGCCCTTTTATAAAGGCTAGGAATTCACCCTGGCTTCTTAACGAGAGCGGGAGAGAGTTCCAGAGTCTGGCGGCCGCAAAACTAAACGACCGTCCACCCATCCTTACTCTCTGCACTCTAGGAACCGACACCAAGTACGCCGACGAGGAGCGCAGGCTCCGAGATGTGGAATACCAGGAGAAAAGGTTCTGTAACAGCACTGGGCCCTGTCTATGTAAAGCTCTAAAAACAAGACAGGATGCTTTGAAAAGGATCCGCTGGTGAACTGGCAGCCAATGTAGATCTTGTAATGCCAGAGTAGAAGAGGCAGCACGTGGTCGAGATAGTGCCAGCTTGGCTGCCATGTTCTGGACCCGCTGCAACCTGCCCACCAGCATTTTAGGCGCCTCCAGAAGTAGTGCGTTGCAATAGTCCAATCTGCTTAGGATCAGACCCCGCACTACCTCTGGCCTAGCCTGCGCTGGAAGAAGTGGTAGGACCTTCCGCAGCATCCGAAGCAGCATCATGCAAGTGGCCACTGACTTATTTACAAAAAGATCCAGTTGAAGGTTGGGGCAAAACATGACCCCCAGATTACGGGCAGACTCTGCGGCCGTCACCGTCCAAGAGAAAGAAGGAGGCCAGAACTCATCCGGTAGAGCGCGTGGTACACGATCATTGGAACAGTAGAGAACCTCCGTTTTAGATCCGTTGAACTGGAGGGAGTTGGAATGCAGCCAGTTCGAAGTGGCAGTCAGGCAGCGGTGGAAAGTCTCTAAAGAGACGGCATCTTTGCCCTCCAATGAGAAAACCAACTGAGTGTCGTCGGCGTAGTTAAACACCGATATGCCGAAAGATTTTATCAGTTGGATCAGAGGGCGGAGATACAGGTTGAAAAGAATGGGGCTGATGGCCGAGCCCTGTGGTACCCCCTGCCCAACTTTCCTCACATCCGACTTGAAAGGCGGCAGAGCCACTACCTGCTGTCTGTTATCAAGATAGGAAACTAACCAATCCCTAGCCAACCCCGTAACACCGCTCTCCTCCAGTCTCCTGATAAGGGTGGAGTGGCACACCGTGTCGAACGCGGCCGACATGTCGATCAGCACTAGAAAGGCTGCCCGACCTGCGTCGACCCGCGCATGAAGATTGTCTAACACGGCTACCAGCGCTGATTCTGTCCCATGCGCTGGCCGAAACCCAAACTGGGCCACATCCAACCATTCGTTATCCTCGAAAAAACTAGATAGAGAGTGGGTGACCAGCTTCTCCAGGATTTTAGCCGGAAAAGGGAGCAGGGAGATCGGTCTATAGTTAGACAGACAGGTGGGATCGAGTGAGGGTTTTTTCAGGAGGGGAGAGAGAACCGCTAACTTCCAACTCTCCGGGACGGTTGCGGTAGCCAGCGACTGCTGGCAGATGGAATACAGCTGGTGGAAAAGTTCATCCTGTAGTTCTTTCCAGATCTTATGTGGAAGGGGATCTAGCGGCGAGCCTGGGGATACCGTCTGTGCCAATTTACAAAACTCCTCAAAAGAGGGCAAAGGAAAACGACTTAACTGAGGATGATTAGGAGGGTCAGCCGGAAAACCCCGACAAAGATGGCTAGAGCTAGGAGGTTCCTCCGGAGCTCCCTGACTGAGATACCGGTAACTCTCCCGAGGTCGACTGGAAGACTCTTCCGGAGCTCCCACAGCGAGAAAAGTATTTCTCGAAGAGGGTCGACTAGAAGACTCAACCGGAGCTCCCGGGCCACGAAAAGGGTTGCTTATCTGGGGTCGACTGGAGGTCACCTCCGGAGCTTCCAGGCCAAGAATCAGATGACTTAGCCGAGGTCGGCTGAAGGATTCTTCCGGAGTTCCCAGGTCGAGAGACGAAACACTCGGCTGGGGTCAACTGGAAGATTCTGTCGTATTTTCCATGGTGGAATGACTGGATAAACAGTCCAAGGGAGACGATAGAGATAGAGGCTCCTCCGCAAGTCCATTCAAAATTGTGGAGATCTTATCCTCAAAGAAAGCTGCCAAGGAATCACATAAAATCTGTGAGACTGGGATAGTATTTGAGGCACCAACCGGATGGGAAAGATCATTCACAATCTTAAATAAAGATTGAGATTTATTGGTTGACTTATTTAGCGTATCCTCCAGATAAAGTGCCTTAGCACACTTAATCTGTGCTTTATATTCCTGTAGTGTCGATTTGAAAACAGTTTTATCCGCTTCTAAATAATGCCTCCTCCACACCCTCTCTGCCCGCCTGCATCTCAAACGTAGCTGCAAAAGGTCAGGGGTGTACCAGGGCATAGCGCGATTCTGTCTGTTCTCCAATCGACGCAGTGAAACTGCCTTATCCAGGGAATCAGACATCTGCCGACATAAACTAGCATAGCTTTCGTCGACATTGTTTCCCAATGCAAAACCTTCAGGAAGGAGGATGGGCGAGGCCAAGGATCTAAAAAGTCGGGACCAAGGTCTACCTATTTTAGTATTGCTCTTACCTGTATCACCCGTGGCTACCGGAAGGCAGAGATGAAATAGAACCAGCGCATGATCCGTCCAGCATTGGGGCATGATGTCATTCACCACTACATGTTGGTCGTCAGCAAACACCAGGTCCAGAGCATGGCCTTTCTGATGGGTCGCAGAGCTGACCAGCTGCTGCAGCTGGATGTTCTTACAGGCCTGACAGAGGTCATGGTAGGCAGAATCCAAAGGCCCATTTGGCCACAAATTAAAATCTCCCAAAACGATCAGTCTATTATGAGAGTTGGAAAGATCATAGATAATAGCAATAAAAGTCGGAAGAGTAGAGGGGGCCTTGCCCGGTGGTCTATAGCAAAGCACCCCTGAGTATAGCGTTTTCTCCTGTCCTTTAAGGGAAAAACCCATGAGCTCAAAGCCCTGCACCTCCTTAATATGCAGCTGAGATAGAGCCAGGGTTTCCCTAAAAATAAAACCTATACCACCACCTCTGTTATTCACACGAGGGGTGTGCCTGATTTTATAGCCCTGAGGGCAAGCCAGACCCAATTCTACCTCACAGTCCGCACGAGTCCATGTTTCCGTTAGGAAGAGCACGTCAAGCCCACAGGACTCAATGAGGATGGCAATCTCCATGTGGTGCTTACATAGAGAGCGGACGTTCAGTAGACCACATAGCAGTTGCTCAGGTTTAGCCACAGGAGCAGCCTGCTGAGGTCTGAGCTGCAGGAGATCATTCCTAGAGAATACTATACTTGAGCTGGGCAACGAAACAGAGTGAGCGGTCCTAGGCGCGTCCGTTGCGCGAACGGGCGCAAACGGGCTTACCTCTGGCGAACCTCCGGCGTGCCTACGTCGCGCCTGCTGCACGCCAATGCTGCGCGCAAAGGAGGTGGCCATCTTATACACCAAGGTGTTGCGAGATTCCTGTGAGGGCAAGCCACTGGCCCCTCACGCAAGATGGCGCCTAAAGATTGTAATGGCACCAAAATCTCAATTACCCCCTCCTCCACGCTCCGGGCTGACATTACCATTACCCTCTACAAAAATGGCATCGTTCTGATCCAAGCCTCACCCAATAAACTCAATACATTTGCAGATCTTTTTTCACTTCTTAGAAATCATGCACACGACTCGGATGAGGTATCCAACTCCCGCACCATAGGCCCTACGTCCTATCAGTCTGCCTTGCCTATCATCCCGCCTATCCCACCACCACAGCTTCCTTCACTGTTCACCCTACCCCCCCTACCACGTCCACTGACCCTGGCCAGAGATCCTCCCCTACTCCACTGATCCCCCCATCTAACCCCCCCACCAACAGTGAAGCTGGATCTCTCCTGAAAACACCGACATCAGCTCTAACCTGCCCCTCACCTGACTCCCTTATAGATCAACCTAACCTCGACAGCTCGCACTCTAATCCCTCCAACAGAGTTGCCACCAGACCTCTGCTCACCTCCCCGCCAACCCTCTTCCATTACCGTGATTTGGTAACACCTCCCAAGACACCCGAACTGACTCACATAAACCCTTCTCCTCTGTCATCTCCTTGTGCTACCGACACTGCTCCCGAACCCTCGCTCCCCACCACTCTAGCACCCCCTGCCGTTACAGATCTTGAAACGCTACATTCCAGAGCGACAAATTTAACCCAAAGCATCCATAGATCCATCCTGGATCGTATGAACCTGCTTAGCCTTGCCAAACTCACCCTCGCAAACCTCAAAACACCCCAATCCTCCCCCCCTAAGATCACCCTCGACAACCTGATGACGCCTCAATCCTCCCACCCTAAGTTAGCCGACCCTCCCATGCACCCTCTTCCGCTACCTCTAAGATGTCTACGCACACGCAAATATCCCTGCCTCCTATCTGAGGTAGAATACAGAGCTCCTGCATTCACTTATAACTCCACCTCGGCCACCTCCTCTTACTCAGAACTTACGGGGGAAGAAATACTAGCTATCCTCCAAGACTCTAAGCCTGCCCAAGACCCCCCTGCCCGCAAGATTTGAGTCCCAAACAGCACATCTGCACAGTCTCAATCAACCCCAACAGACCAGCTACGCTTCACAACAGATCTGTGGTTAAAAGCAACCTTGCGCCGGTGCTTCTATCCTCCCTGCCCCGTGACACTCCCGCAGAATCCCCTCTATCGCGCCTCTTAATTTACTGTCGTTAAGCAGTTAAACATGCCTCGGATGTCGCTGATCTCATCCTCAATAAAAATTTAGACCTAACTATTCTAACCGAATCCTGGCTCAATGAATGCTCGTCCCCTTGCCTCGACCTATTAGTCCCCCCTAACTACAACATTGCTAGGCTAGACAGGCTCTCCAACAAAAAAGGTGGAGGCATTCCCTGCATCTACCGACCCTCCCTCTCGGTCACGGAACGCCTAGCTGACTCCACTGAATCCTGCGAATACCTCGCCCTCTCCATTTCCAGCAACTCACTTCACCTCTGCAACATGCACATCTTCTACCACCCCCTGGCTCGAATGACTCTTTCACTGACCTCCTCTTGGATATCATCACAACCAAGATTCCCTCCAACACGAAAAAAATCTTCCTTGGTGACTTCAACCTACATTGGAATGACCCTAAAGACCCCCACGTCAACGCTATCAAAGATCTCCTCTCTGATCAAGCCCTGTCCCAAGCTTGCTCATTGCCTACTCACTCAAAAGGGGCCACTCTGGACTTGATCCTCTCTAAAGAATGCAGGGTCAAACTTATCTCCATAGACCCATGCGACTGGTCCAACCACCATACCATCTCCTTCGTCCTTCTAGGGACCTGCAAGTCAAAGACACCGCAATCGGTGATTCCCAAGCACTGGATCAGAGACACTAAAAACCTTGACCTTAACAAATTGGAAGCACGCTGCAATTCCGATCCCCCCTCTCATATTACTGCGGTTAGTGACCTCAATAATCATTACTCAGCATCCATTTCGAACATCCTGGATGATCTGGCTCCTCTAAAACTAAAAAGTTCGTAAATCAAAGACAGAAACCCCTGGTTTTCTGATTCCCTCAACATGGAAAGGAGAACCCTAAGACAAAATGAAAGAATCTGGAGACAGCGCCCCTCTGCTGAGCACATTAAACTTCTCCGACAGGCAAGAAGCTCTTACAACAAACACATCTTGAACTCAAAAAAAGAATACTTCAGATCGGAATTGGGGAATGCCAGAAACAGACCCCGCAAGCTCTTTGAGCTCATCAAGCACCAATCCAATAAACTGGCTAAATATCAGAAAGAATCCCCTAAATCACTAATATCCCCGGAGGAATTCTCCTCTTTCTTTACTGATAAAACCAAGGCTCTTGAAACTGAACTCAATACCGCTGTTTACTCTCATCCCCTCCCTGACCTCCCCCTCTTCTCTGCACTACTCACACTGGCCCCACATAAAAACCAAGCTCACTGGACTGACTTCGAATACTACGATGAAGAATCCATCTCCAAAATCCTCTCTACCTTGAACCCCAATAACCACTTCAATGACCCCCTACCATCTAACTGCCGCACCCCGGTCACCCATGCCATTATTCCCTGCTGGACCTCAATAATCAATGCCTCGTTTCAACAGGGCTCTATCCCTGACCCCTTGAAAGCCGGTCAAGTCCTTCCTATCCTTAAAAAGCCTTCACTGGACCCCGCTTCCCCCGACAACTTCAGACCTATTGAAGAACTGGGTTATTTAAGACCCAGCGGCGCCAGGGGCACGCCCAAAGTCTTCGGGTTCACCTGTCTTAGAATACAGAGACACGGGATACTTCTTGGTGGCGTCAAAGATCAAATTTATTGGCTGCAGCCAGTAACAGAAGTCCTAGAAATCATCACGGTATGAGTACTCAGGAGACTGCTCAATTTTACAAAGCAAGTCATCCCTTTTTATGCCAAAATTCACATTCCAGACAAATACCTAACATTTACAAACTGTCCAATCACATGTATCCACACCAGAGGTATCGCATGACAGTAAAACCCACTTTTCAGTTGCCCAGCCCATGATCAATCATCGGTCAAACCCAACATTCTTCTTTAGAAAGGTCGAACAAACCCATAATAAAAAAGGGCACAACCCAATCGTAAATAGACCATAAAGAAAGGAGCAGAAACAGGTGAGAGTAGGATAAGGCATATTTGTGTGCAGTAAATCTTTATGATGTCCTGTGCTCTGATCCTTGATCTTGATCAGCTAAAGGGCAGGGACTGCTTTAACAAGGTCAGCTTCAGGCAACAGGGTCAGTTCACTCAGGTCAAACAGAAGTCAGCACGAACTGGAGCTAAGGTGTACATGTCCTTAAAAAGACTAGTTCAGCCACAGTCATCGGCCTATGTGAGGGCAACCACAAAATGGCTGCCATACACAAAATGGAACCCAAGGGTTCAAAACGAAATCCCTAAATACGTAGTGAATCCATCGGTCTAACGTGATGAAAGCACTCATACTTGCCGCACTAACTAGTTACGGTTCACTAATATCAAATTTGTAATGAAACCATGACCTTTATGAAACGGGTTCAGAATTCACGGAACCTCAGACCCTCCTTTTGCCCTTACATAGGCAATAATCTAAACTCACGTCAATCTGAGTCTAGGTCTATATTCATCAGATCATCAAGATGTTGCTGGAGCATAATCCTATTACTTAGTACCTCTCTTGGGGAAGGCCTCCTTGCACACGTAGTAGCACAGAGGCCACATATAGCAGGAGCGCACTGCACACAAAGACAGAACAGGAAAAGAATCGCTAAAGCCATCCCAATGATCTTCAGAATCTTCCATCCCCAAGTGGATAACAATCCCCAGAACCATCCCATCAACGACCAATCTCCTTCGTCCATGTGTACAGACTCGGAGATCTTATGTAGCTTGGAAATGGCCTGGTACACTGTAGGAGCATTGTCTCGAATGAAAATGCAGCAGCTCGATTGAATCAATTTACATACCCCTCCTCTGTCTGCAAGTATGACGTCTAACGCAACTCGATTCTGCAACGTCATAAGACGATCCGATTGGAGCTCAGCAGTCAAATTACTAAGGGCACCGGCAGTCTCAACTATGGTGGACTCAACCACTCTCGTCAATTGCCGTATGTTCCTACTATTAACCATAGGTCCCCAAAACGGCAGGAAACCCTTAAGAAAATCTCCCATTTCTTGTCCTGAAGTATCTTCCTTACTGAAGACACCTCTAACTACTCTAATTCTGTGGTAATCTGCCGCTGCAGTATACGTAGGGGGCAACAGATACGAAACTTAACATGTTCCCGAAAAATCAGGGGGCAACCATGTATATGCTCTATCATAGCACACAAAACACGTACCCTTAGCTTCTAAAAACGGTGGGGAAGTATGGGACGCAAAAACATACGTCTCAGTACAAACACTCTTCCCTAATTGAGCTCTCGGATTCTTGCCATTACCTTGCAGACAAAAATGACCACGATGGGGCACGATCCAAATCGGGGATGATTTTTCCCTTTGCTGCTTTTCACTCAGACTAACACCATATACAGTCACGTTCCAACCAATATAAGCTCTTTAGGGATAGTCTCATAGGAATCGATTCCTCTAATCATATCTACTATTCCTTTCACTAGAGCACTATTACTTGGATTATCTTTCATAGAACGCAGGGGGTAAACTTCATGGGCATAAATAAACATCGTCCTATACGCCCATACAGATCCATTATAGCTGAATGGCAGA
Source organism: Lissotriton helveticus (assembly GCF_964261635.1). Taxonomy (NCBI): domain Eukaryota; kingdom Metazoa; phylum Chordata; class Amphibia; order Caudata; family Salamandridae; genus Lissotriton; species Lissotriton helveticus. Next base: position 407,190,816 of record NC_136067.1, on the reverse strand, counting down.
ACCAGGTAAGGAATTCCCTTATCCGTGATATGAGGCATAAGACCACACACCCAGCAATCAGTGGTGTACACTACTAACTGATGCTGATGCAGAAGCTGCACAAAGGAATTATTAACAAATTCCAATCTTCTGATAGATTCATGTTCAGGCAAAGGATGAAAAGAATGCGAAGAAGTAGTAGTAGGAAAAGACATAGGTTATATGGTGGCTTCAAAAGTCACTTGGAAAGAAAAACCAAGATATCCCACTAAAAACATCAAGTAACATTAAAAGACATGTTATCAAAAAACATTTGCTACTCATTAGTCTACACAGTCTCGTCTTAAAGTTCATTTCTACAACAGCTCTCTCGATCTCAAAAAACTCCATCCTCTAACCGTGCTGTTCGCGGCAGGTGGTTCTCTTCGGCTCAGAGGTACGTCTGTAAGTCCAGGGAATGCCCTAGAACAAACCAGAACCGTCGACCTTATGTCTACACGGCTTTACACTCCAAGGCTTCATACCGCGATCCTACAGCTGAACCCGGATGGCGGTTCGGAAAAAAAGAAAAATAGATCAAAACAGCTTTTCGGATGAGAGAGCGTTTTTTTTTTTAAAGCAAAAAGGAATTAATTGTTTATTAGTCCATCGGCTCTCGGTCGTATATTATAGCGGCCTTTACCAGGCACTGTCTGATCTCGGAACAACAACTCAGGCTCAGAAGTGTCCAATCGTGCAGGTGGAGAGACAGCTTCTTGCAAAATATCGTTATCCTCACGCTCAGAACTTGTCCCAACCAAACGTGCGTCACTGAATGGAACGTAACGTGGCACTGTATCAGTCTCTGAATCACCAACACCCTCCTGGACCCACTGGTCGTACAGCAGAGGCAATGAGACCCTCTTACAATGTACGCCATGGATCCAGTTCTTCTTGCCCTGAACTCTCACTGTCTCACTCTCACTAAACAACACTCATCTACTGTCTGAGACAACTCTTTGTAGTAACCAGCAGGATTCTTACGAGGATCAGGTAAGGTCTGCTTAAGAGCCAAGACCTCTGCTCTCTTCCAAGGGACATGTACCCATATTCGCTGAAAATGAGGCAAAACAGGCGGATTAGCAGTTGCGTCTCCTTCTTTCCAAAGTGGAGGAACCTCTCTCATTGGATACTGTCTCACTTTCCTCCTAACAGAGGGATCAGGTCCATACAACGTCTGAGACGGAAGTCTAGATCTAAAAGCCAATATCGTCTCTACAGCATCTGTAACATCAGTTTCCACTATCATCCCTTTAGCAAAATCTGACTGAACATCAAGCACATCCTGCGGAATCGGACCCAATTCATTATCTTCCCATTCCTGACGCTGTAAAGTACACATCACATCGAAAACATACAAGTCAAAGTTTTATTTGCATAATTAGTTAAAATTGTTACAAAATTCGCATAATAAAATAACGATACAAAGTTTATTAAAATTTGGTAAAATTATTGTCTCTCGGCTTTTGTTTTGTTTAGGGACGGGTCCTGTGTGGTCCTGGGGTTAGGCTGGCCCTGTTTGCCCACCAAATATATGGTCCTCCTGTTCTATTGATTCTAAAAGTCTTCTTGCTACTGCCAAGAATTTGACTCCACGGCATGCTAAAATTATATTAGAGCCGCCGAGTCAGCTTGTGACTGCGTATCTACAGGATCGAATGTTTAGAGCATTGAAGATGGGTTTCAATAAGAGTCGTCTCTGACTTATCAGGGCCGGACATAGGCAGAAAAGGTGAACAAGTGTTTCGGTTTTGTATCTGCAAAGACGACATTGATTCGTCTGGTGTGGTGATTTCCAGGACGGTAGTAAATCCTTTGTGACATGCATCCCCATCCGATAGGCTGTAAAAGACTTTTTTAGATGTCCACTAAAGTGGGATGTTAAATATGCGTGTATTTTTGGGGTTGTGAAGCAGTTCAGGATGGTCCAGGCATGCCGCCGTTTTGCCAGTAACTCTTTGTCCTCAAAAAAGGATTTCCATTTTGCTGCCGCGTTTGCTGATTTTTTTAAACTTACTTTATCTGTCCCTGATTTCCAGACGACTTCTAGCTCTAACTTTTCCACGCAGAATGTCAGATACTTTCCCCAATTGTTCATGGCTTCAGTTTCCCCCCTTTTTTTAATTTCCTCCCAGCTTAGCCAGTCCAGGGAGTCTGGATCTCCAGATCTAAGTTTGTGGCAGAAGTTCACGAAGCCGCTCATGCTCCGGAATTTCTGATTTTGCAGTCCAAATTCTAGCCTGACTTGTGCGGCTGAAGCAGATTGAGGAAGATTGAAGACCGCTTTATAAATTTTAATTTGTAATTCATTTAAAATGTCCACCTCCTTGCCACACCACGTGACTAAACCATAGGATAGGGTGGGCATAATCTGTGCTGCCATTGTTTTTAATAAGTGATTGTAGTTGGGGCAATCCATTTTTTCTTTTAGAGAGCGATACGCGAAGATTAAGGATTGGACTTTCGCTTTGAGTGCTATTTTGTGGTCCTTATAATCTGCTCCTTTTGTTATTGTAATTCCCAAGTACTTATAGTGCTCTTGTTCTTTCACTGGTGCCCCTTGGGCCATCCATTTGTACTTTAGGTTTTGCCGGTCAACTAGGCGGACCACTTTGGTTTTCTCTTTGTTAAGTGCTAGGCCTTCCCGTTCTAGGTACAGAGTTAATTTAATAATAGCTCTTTGTAAGCCAATTGGTGTGTTGCTCAATAATACAATATCGTCAGCATATTGTAAGTAATGTATTGAGTTGTTTGCCAAGAATGGAGGATGGTTATCTGCTGATTCGATCGCACTTGTGAGGTCAGAGAGAAAAAGGTTAAAAAGGGTAGGGGCTAATACACAGCCTTGCTTTAAGCCTTGGGGCGTTTGGATGCTGCTGGTGGTACTGCTTCCGTTTCCCAACTTCACTCTTACCCAGGTACGGTGATGTAGGGCTTTGATGGCTCTTAGGAGTTGGTAAGGCATCCACCAACTCCCTAATTTGCTCCACAAGCGCTCTCTGATAACCCGGTCGAAGGCTGACTTGATGTCTATGAAACAGGCATACAACCGTGTGCCATTTGTTATCGCTTGGTCCGTTGGGATAGACAGGCAGGTTAGGTTGGTTGTTGTTCCCATTCCTTGCCTGAAGCCTGTTTGATATTTTGGCATAATCTTTGTGTCTGATATCCAGGCTTGTAATTCACGTAGAATGCAAGAGGCGTAGAGTTTAGCCTCTACGTCTAGTAAGGATATCAGTCTAAAATTTGCGGGATTGCGATGATCGCCATGCTTAAAAATTGGATGGATTATACTTCCTTCCCAAGAGGCGGGTATCTCAGCGAGATTGTATATTCGATTGAACAGTGGCATTAGAATTTCTGCCCACAGATCCGGGTCATGCTTGAATATCGTGTTCGGTAGCCCGTTTGGGCCTGCTGCACCCTCTGACTTTAGTCTTGAAATTATAGACCTTAGTTCAGTTTTAGTGATTAAGTCAACTGGGTCTGTTGACCCCTTCAGGGGTTTTTCCTGGTTTGGTTTCCAATGGTCCTTCTTCGTCGCTCCTTTTGGTTCCTCCGTGTTGGCTTTACCTGCCCCTGAATCATTAACGAAGCCTGAATCTGTATTGCTATATAGGATTTGCACGTGTCTGATCCAAGTTTCTGCTCCAACCCCGTCTTCTTGTAGGATTTTTGCCCCTTGGTTAAGCTCGTTTATGATGCCCCAGAAGACCCTGCTATTAGGTTGTTTTCCCGCAATTAGCAGTTTGTTCCAAATAGATTCTTTGTATGAATTCTTTGCGGCCCTCAAAGCCTTCATGTAGATGTTCCTGGCTCCCCTCAGGTTAGATTTGTTTACCACTAGCCCCGACGTTTTTTGGCTTGCGACGGCTCGAACCTCCTTAGCGACCTTTCTTTTTTTGGCTCTTAAGTCCATATTGAACCAGGGCTCCTTCTTGATGTTGAGGTTACTGTGCTTCCCTTCCCTTGCAGGGAACTTTTGCTGCAGAACTCGAATCATTTGCTCCCAGCTTATTACGAGGTCCTCTTCCTGATGAGTTCCAAGATTGGCTATATGTGCTTTTACTGAGTCCGTAATTTTGCCCAACCCCTCTCCGTGCCATTTTAATTTTTTCAGGTTAAACTTTAATGCGTGATGCAGAAGTGCGGTCGTTGCTGGCGCCGTACTTGGTGAGATGTTCAAGGTTAGTATTTGTGGGAACTGGTCCCTTTTTACCCGATGTTCTATGCGGAATGGATTGATGTTGGGGATTAATTCATCGCTTACTAAGGAGTAGTCGATCATTGAATGGACCCTGCCGCTCAAGTATGTGACCGCTGCCGGCATGTCCCCCTTAGTGTTGCCATTCATAATCACCAGACTGTGATCTTTTAATCTGGATGCTAATTTTTTTCCACTACTATTTCCCGTCATCTTCGCCTTCGTCTTGTTTTGATCGATAAGGACGTTGTTGAAGTCCCCGGAAATTACCAGTGGGTATTGCGAGTAAGTTCTTTGCATGGACTTGATAAGTGACAATAACGTTGCGTGTTTTTCTTTTTGTGCCTTTTTGTCGGGATGGATGTAGACATTAAATATTAGCAATTTCCATGGTTCAATCCCCGGTGGCGATACTTCGGTGATTTTGATCACTTGGGCCCACTTCAGGTAACGTCTATCTCCTCAGATGCCCAGTTATATTTATGGGTTACGTAAGTTGATAGTCCGCCGCGGGGATGGCCGTGCATGGAGAGTCTTTCTGCATATATTTGGTGTTCATGGAAACCTTGGACTGGGGTTGATTGCAGTTTCCAAGATTCCTGAATCAAGATTATGTCTTATCGTTGAAAAAAGACTCGGGTTTCACTGTCATGGGCCATTTCTCGAAAGCCATACACGTTCCATGAACAAATTGAAACTGATGAATTCTTTGTTAGATTCTGGGGGAGCATTACGTTGCTCTGGTTTAAGCGGCATTTTGGATCTGGGTTAGGTAGCTTTATTGCCAAGGACATTAGGTATCCATGACCAATCCATTCTATCTGCGTGGTGAAGACCGTTTCTTTGAGCTTTACAACTTACGCTTGTTGGCTCTATCGTAGAAGCCCTGGCGCCACGTAGACAAGAGGTGTATTGACCTCTGCTCCCATGTCCCTTGTCTTGGACACTTGTCTTTGATTGTAGGGGATGGGGGTACCTTGGGCGCTTATGTCACATTATGGATATTCCCCATGATTCAAACTGCGGTTTCTCAAGATATATCCTTTCTACCAAATCCTTTGAGGCCCAAGTTGTAACTGTTTCCTCGATGGCCCCATTGTTAGCGTTTTGTTGAATTTCAACAGAGTTGAGGTCCTGGGAACTGATTTCTTTTAAAGCCGGTAATTCATTAAACAGTTTTAGCAAGTTGCCTCGATTTAAGAAGTCCTGCGACCCCCTAGTTACATATTCGGGGATAAAAGTTAGCTTTAAGTCGGACAGCTCTGGGTAATTGGTTGGCTCCATTTGTGATATTTAAGGGTGGGCGTAGTGGGCGTAGTGGGGCTCCGCGGAGCTACGCGGAGAGGGCGAGAAGCTACGCCCACTCCTGCACTCCGCGTAGCCCCACTACGCACCTCCCTCCCGCTCTCCCCCGCATACATTATTTAAGCAATTAGCCTTATTAAAACAATATTAAAGCACCTACCTTGTCCGGGGCTCGTCCGGGGCTCCCTCTTGAATAGCGTCCTTTTCCTGGATACCAATGCTCCCGAGAAATGCGCATGCGCGGCCGCCCGCGCATGCGCATTGGTATCCAGGAAAAGGACGCTATTCAAGAGGGAGCCCCGGACGAGCCCCGGACAAGGTAAGTGCTTTAATATTGTTTTAATAAGGCTAATTGCTCAAATAATGTATCTAGGGGAGGGCGGGAGGGAGGCGGGTGGCGGCCGACTCGGCTACGCACACGGAGTGGGCGTAGTGTTGCCGGCTACGCTGTCTACGCAAAATGCGTAGAAGGCAACACTACGCCTACTCCGTGGGCGTAGCCGAATCGGGCGCCCAGGGTTAGTGATATTCCGGTTTTACAAAGTAGTAGGTTGCAAGGTTGCATTTTCTCATGAACGGGGAGAATTAGTTGTTGTTCTTGTGTTTTCTGTACCGCCTCAAATGAGTTTGCAATTTTTTGGGTTTGAGCTAAGTTGATTAACTTCGTTTGGGCCGTACTTTGCTCCCTTCGTAATAACGAACATTTGCATTCCTTTGCCAGAACTGTGATTCGTATGGGGGTTGAGGCTGTTTGAAATTCGAGTGTTGCCGTTGGGCCGTGGGGTTCATAAGCATTACTTTCCAATATGATAGATGGTTGTTGCTCAATAGTAATTTTGGTACCGGCATTGCGGCCCTCTTTGGAGTCAAGTTTAGAATCCAAACTGTTTTTTACCCGGGCTGTGGTCAGCTCATGTTGCTCGGTACCTTCCTGTTTGACCCCCTGTTTTGGCTTTGTTTGTTCTTTTTCCGGTTCTGGAGCTTGTGATTGATGGTTCGGTATTGTGGGCGTGTTACTGATTTCCCTTGTGGATGGAGATTTGGTTGATTTGGCTCCTGACCAGGGGCCATCGCCCCTTAATATGAGTGAAGTGTTTGGATGGTCGCGTCGGTCTGGGTGAATTTCCTCACTCACTGACTGCCCATTCAAAAAGTTGGATTTTTTTTCTTTGAGGGTATTGGTGTTAAAGATGGGAAAAGTTTTGCCCTGATCTGTATTTTGTTTGTTCTTGTATTTGAGCCTTGCCTTCCTTGCCCTTTTCCTTTGTCTCTTTGTTGGATGCTCCTCAAAAGTGGATTGGTGGGATGACTCACTTTCTTCAATGTTTAGGTCTCCTTTATCTGGGCCACATTCCTTTGGTAATGGTACTTGGTCCTTTATTAGTTCTCTTGTCTTTGGGCAGTTTGTGAGATTTCTCTTGAGTGTTTGTGAAATCTCCGGGGTTGGCTTAGTTTCTGTCGTCTGGCTGTGGCCACGGGATTGTTTTACTTCCCCTAAAATGTCCATCAAAATGGCCGGGAGGCTTGCCAACTTTTCAATGATACTTTCACATCCGCAGGTTCGTTGTTGGTTGCTCCAGCTGGGTTTGGGCTCTAATTTCCCCTGAGTTGACAGGAGCAATGAAAGGGATTCCAATTTTGTATTTATACTTGAAATATGCCCCGCCATCAAAGTGATGAGGTCGATCTGGACTTCCATTTTGTTTGATTGGAAATTCAGCACCCTTATTACTTGGTCTAGAGTGCTCAGCAAGGGTTGGGTCCATGACGTGGCGGGCTCGGCATATTGGGTTTTACTTGGATCCTTGGGCTCTAAGTCCGACGCGCTCCCAGATGAGATTGTAATTGGGTCAGTATGGGCGTGGTGTGGTTGATTTGCCTGCTTGATGAAGCTGTCATTTATGCATCCTTTTTGTTGGTCACTATTTGGCCCTAGGCCGCGCGGGGTTGAGACCCGCATAACCGGACTCAGATGTCGGCCGTCAAAACCGTATTCTTCTCGTGGCGTTCTTCCTTGTGAGTTGATATACTTAATAATTCTCTCTGAGAGTTCCTCAAGTTGGGAGTCATTGGATAGGAAGAGAGGCTTTAACCATGGGTCTCCTTCTGGCCCAGATGTGATGGATTGGTTATTATTGTCAGTATTAGCCTCCTGCTCGCTCTTGCTCGCCGTTCCGTGGTCTCTGTTCTCTGGTGGCTCTTCGATTGCCTCACTTTTATTCTGGCCCGACCTGATGTCCTTCAAGAGGCATTTATCTGTGGTGTTCTTTTCGGCGTTACCTCCCTCTGTTTCATTTGTGGCTGCGGGTATGTTGGAACCATGCACCTTGGCGATGACTAACTCTTGTTTGCCTTGACAGTTAGTGCCAAAAACCGGTTGGGGGGGTGCGCACCCTGTATCGCTATATGGCATATTCTGCAAATTATTGGCCCGAGGGGAGGGTGCGTTCAATGGCGCGATGGGGCTCGGTAGCTTACCTGCCTCCGCGGTCTGTGCGTAGATCGCCGCCATTGGGTCCTTGAGAAAAAACAATGTTAGGAGTCCAGATTTCCGTGTGGGGTCTGGTTTTAACTCAGGGGTTGGTGCAGATACCAGCCTCTCCCTGGGGTTTAATCCAGGCCCTATGCCTGATGACGCATTGGGTTGGGTGGTTGTCTTTCTTAGTTTTTTTTGGGATTTTTTGTTCTCCACAGGTTGCCGCGTTTTTCCCGATCTCATTTCCCCCGTTGGGACCCCGCGGTCCCCTTGGCCCCCCCAGACAGGCAAAGATGTTACCTCCGCTTTATTCTGCTCGTTGCTCCTGATCACCAGGTCGCCTGATCTCGTGTGCCTGCTCACACTCACAAGTGCCTGCTAGCGCTCTGTAAGTAAGCTCCGAGCTCTGCTGCTCCTCTCTGCTGTGCACACCTGGTTTCAGTTGCTCTGATCTCCTAGGCGCTCTGCAGACGCCACTGGTGCAGACCAAACTCCTCGGCGCTCCCACTGCGACGGGAAGCTCTCGCGGCTCCTATCACTCCTGCTTGCTGTCTTTTGCGGCTCTGGCCGCGGCAAGGTGGTGTTTTTTTTTTTTTTTTTCTTCCACGGCTCCGGCCGCTGCAGGAGACTCTCGCAGCTCCGGACGCTGCTGAGTGGCTTTCGCGGCTCCGGCCGCTGCTGGATGGTTTTCTCGCGGCTCAGGCTTCGGCCGCTGCAAGACAGCTCTCGCAGCTCCGACTCGCTGCAAACCGCCGTACAATGCTTTCACGGCTCCGTCCCTTTCGCGGCTCCGGCGTTCAGCTCAGCGTCTCCTGCTCCTCCTGCTGCGGGAACGTCACGTGCACAAGGAACAACCTCTAACAGGATCTGCCAAGGGTTCTGAAATACCCTTACCATACCTTTGCTTAGGCGGTTCCCACTGAAAGAAAACATCCATAACCGCTGGCAAATTATACCTTGAAGCATTCAAAATCCATCTACGAGCCAACAAATCCAACACTGTCCGTTCCTCGGAACTAGGAAGCTGACTACGACTCTGCCTATGTTCCGAAACAGGGGTCATATTCAACGACCCAAACAATGGAGACAATAAACTAGAAACAGTCTCTGTCATCCATTTTCGAACAGAAGGAGAAGAAGCAGACATAAGAACAGGAGAATAAGTATTTTGAGGCAAAGAAGGTGTAGGAATAAGAACAGTAGGAGTCTCAGATGCAGAAGCGGAATGCAAAGGAGTTTGAGGCAAAGCTGGTAGCGAAGCTTGCAACCCTAGAGCGGGTTGCACAGGAGGAGGTAAAGCCATCTGTGGAGTACCAGGTGGCTGAACAACAGCAGGAGGTTGAACCACAAAGGGTGGAACAACCGGAGGTAATAGAGGTGCAGTAGCACCCTGCACATAAGGAGGTGGTAATCTCAGTAAATGAGACATCAAGGGATCTTTTTCAAGATCTTCAGTCGCTTTTGGAGGAGAAGACGGCAAGGCCGGATAACATTTATCTATGGCCATACACCGCTGCCTATCTGAAACTTCACTCGCTCGCTCCTCTCCATCATCCCTATACTGCCTAGCAGCTTGTAGCACCGACATATTCCTATCTTTCCTATCTCGTTTAGCTTGTTTGATTTCTCCCTGTTTGGCTTCTTTACGCCAAAGGCGAAAGGAGTCAAACATTGCCGGCCGGACTTTCTTCCTAAATAATTTTGTTTATAAATTATCTAAAATCTCGGTATCAAAACTACCATGTTGGGGCCATCGTAAAACCCCATCTTTCCTAGTGTAATGGACCCATACTTCATTAAACGAAATGGGGCCCACGCCGTGTTTAGAATAGAGCTCATAAGTCGGAGTTCCAACTGGAGGTATCGGACATGAATCCTCCAATCGGGAATCCCTGTTACAACCACAACAGAATATTCTCCCAATTTTGCTAAGACCAGGCATCTTCGCTCACTAATCTAGCTTCAAACTTCAAGGGATTATCTACAACGATAGTCTCGCAAATATACGAGTCCCTTGGCTTTGGAAATTGCAATTTTCAAATCAAAACTAAGGACCAAACAAACTAAGAACCAAAGAACCAAAAACTAAGGACTGGGAGCGACCCACTAATACTTAACTGAGGTATCAGTCACGCCACCAGAAGACCCGTCTATCGTCTCACCTTACAAAGCATCACAAATGGGTACAAGACAGGGCGACAGTCAGGGCAGCGGTCCTTAGTAGCCGTCAGGAAAGCGGGAAGCCTCGCAGAAAAGACCTTCAGTCCACATTCGACATGCCGGGGTCGATGAAGTGGTGGCCGTCCTCCAGAATTTCCTCACAAAGCTCCTCACGATCTTCAGGCTTGGACCGGTACCGCTGAAGTCGCCCCACATTGGAAGCGCCAACTGAAGAACCGGGTTATTTAAGACCCAGCGGCGCCAGGGGCACGCCCAAAGTCTTCGGGTTCACCTGTCTTAGAATACAGAGACACGGGATACTTCTTGGTGGCGTCAAAGATCAAATTTATTGGCTGCAGCCAGTAACAGAAGTCCTAGAAATCATCACGGTATGAGTTCTCAGGAGACTGCTCAATTTTACAAAGCAAGTCATCCCTTTTTATGCCAAAAATCACATTCCAGACAAATACCTAACATTTACAAACTGTCCTATCACATGTATCCACACCAGAGGTATCGCATGACAGTAAAACCCACTTTTCAGTTGCCCAGCCCATGATCAATCATCGGTCAAACCCAACAGTCTTCTTTAGACAGGTTGAACGAACCCATAATAAAAAAGGGCACAACCCAATCGTAAATAGACCATAAAGAAAGGAGCAGAAACAGGTGAGAGTAGGATAAGGCATATTTGTGTGCAGTAAATCTTTATGATGTCCTGTGCTCTGATCCTTAATCTTGATCAGCTAAAGGGCAGGAACTGGTTTAACAAGGTCAGCTTCAGGCAACGGGGTCAGTTCACTCAGGTCAAACAGAAGTCAGCACGAACTGGAGCTAAGGTGTACATGTCCTTAAAAAGATTAGTTCAGCCACAGTCATCGGTCTATGTGAGGGCAACCACAAAATGGCTGCCATACACAAAATGGAACCCAAGGGTTCAAAACGAAATCCCTAAATACGTAGTGAATCCATCGGTCTAACGTGATGAAAGCACTCATACTTGCCGCACTAACTGGTTACGGTTCGCTAATATCAAATTCGTAACGAAACCATGACCTTTATGAAACGGGTTCAGAATTCACTGAACCTTACTATCTCCAATATCCCTCTGTTAGCTAAAGTGTTAGAAAAATGTGTCCAACAGCAACTAAGTCAGCACATCAATAGCTTCCACCTATTGGACAACCTTCAATCTGGCTTCAGACCGGGGCACAGCACGGAAACCACTATGCTGCACATCGTGGATGATGCTCTCCAAGCCCTTGACCAAGGCAAAACCTGCCTTCTAATCCTCCTAGATCTATCCTCCACCTTCGATACGGTCAACCATGATAAGCTACTCGAACGTCTTAATCTCAGGATGGGGCTCAATGGTGTTGTCTTAGATTGGTTTAGGTCCTTCCTTCATAACCGATCTCAAAGATTCCTCATAAATGGCATACTTTCAGCTCCCACCCCAGCCACAGTAGGTGTCCCCCAGTGGGTGATAACCCTGTTATCACCCACCCTCTTTAACCTTTATTTAGAACCACTCACTGAAGTTCTCCGTACCGCCAACATCTCCTACCATATGTACGCGGACAACATCCAAATATACATCAGTATTTCATCACTTGAGGAGATCATTACCTTGAACGAGACCCTGAAACTAACTGTCTAATGGATTGCGGCTAACCAATTGAAACTCAATGCAAAGAAAACCGAATTCCTCCTGATCTCCCCCTCCAAAGCCAACCCTGAGATCGAGACTTGGATCAAAGCTATCACAGCCTTAAATTTCCCGCAGACCATTGTGAACTCTGCCAAATACCTGGGTATACTCCTCGACAGTAACTTGAACGTGTGTGACCACACCAACTCAATGGCTAAATCAGCCAGATTCCACCTGAGCTACCTGTGGAAGTTGAAACCCTTCATAGATGCACTAGACTTAAAATGGCAGTCCAAGCACTAGTCATATCAAGACGGGAATATGGGTGTTCAACCCTGACCGGTTTACCCAAAATCTCCCTGGCTCCTCTAAAAGCCTGCCTCAACGCGGCCGCAAGATTACTCACAGGCACCAGGAAATTTGACCGCATTTCTCCACATCTGAAAGCACTAAACTGGCTCCCTATGGAGGCCAGAATGCAACTGAAAATTGCTTTCATCACTCACAAGGCCCTCTACACACACTCCCCTGCCTATCTGGCGCAGAAACTGGTGATGTCTGGAGGAACTAGGAACTCTGGGTCCACTCGAAACCTCCTGCTCCAACCTGCTCACTTTCATAAAAAAAGAACCTACAATAGGGCATTCTCCGGAGCAGCACCAAGAATCTGGAACTCTCTCCCGCCTGACATCCGAAAAATCCCCTCTCTATCACGTTTCAAGAAGGAGACCAAAACCTTTTTCATGGGCAAATTTCTAGGCTAATGACATGCTTGCACCTACCACAGTGTGCCTATCGAATACTTTACTATTGCCTCCTCCACTGCCTACCAACTCGCCCTGATACGTAATCCCGTGTGGCTTTGTTTTTTGCTTTTACTTGGACAACTATTACTGTATCCTATGCTCCTCATCTTCCCTATCCCTCCCCAAACCCTGTACATTTCTGCACTTGAGTTTTTGTTGCCTTCTTATCTTGCTTTGTTGCCTTGTTTACTGTGTAACTGTGTAAAGCGCTCTGATACGCTCACGGGTCAAGTTCGCGCTCTAAAAAACATTAAAATAATAATAATAATAAATAAATAATAATAATATTAGGAGATTATTTTGAGCCTAAGAGAGAATCTGTGCCATGACACACAAGGTTCTGCTCTACCTTAGGTAAGCAACTCACAAGCGTCAGGGAGAGGTTTGCGAAAGGTGGCACACCTGGCAGAAGCACCTGTGCACCTCCTTTGCAGACCACAGTTCATGCATAGTGAGAGTTTCGTTCAGGCAGATACCTGCCAGCCATCTATAAAGCTGTTGATGGAAGGAGGAGATGTAATAATATTTGAAGTTGGGGGACACCAAGACTGCCCTGAACAGGCAGGCTTCTGAGTTATGACATTGCCACCCTTTTTCTGACATTTACTCCAGATCAACTCACCTAGCAAAACCTAAAGGTGGCGATAAAGTTTGTGGGTAACTTGTGAGGTAGGTTAGCAAAGTAGTAAAGTAAGCTGGGAGGAATGATCATTTTCAGTAGGATAATAATGGCTATTCACGATGAGGGTAGGCTTCTCCAAAATAGAACCTGTCACCTAAGGGCAGTAGCTGCACACATTACATTTCCATCATGTAGGTCTTTGTAAGAAAGGTAGACTCTTATACCTAAATATCTGAAGGCATAGGGCTACCAATATAAAGTGTCTTGTATTTAGCCACAACTCTAAGGTTGAAGACCTATGGAGAAATATACAGGACGTCTGCCAGTTGGCGTGCATGTCGGACATCATGTAGAATTGAGAGCCAATGCCCTCTGTAATGTCCTGGAGGCATAGCAGCATGTCATGTTTATAAAGGGAGACCATGTGCATTCTGTCTCCTAGGAAAATATGGCTGTCCTCTCCCAGTCCATAACCCCCATGGGAACTGGTACGAAACATTGCTGCAATTTCTGGAGCCTAGTGCTGGCTGTCCTCCATTTGACTCTCTGTAGGGGCGGTATCTCTTCCCTTTACCAGTTTAGGGTGATGACGGACCTTCTATGGGTACGCTCTTGGGAGAGCCAAGAATGACTCCCGGGCAGACCTAATTCAGCTGAAGAGGAGAAGTGCTCTGCCCAATCCCAGGCTGCAGTTAGATCCTCTAAAAATTGCGACATATTCTTGCTTGTGAACCAGAGTTTTGATGGGAAAAAAATCAAGTACTTTAAAACCAGCTCTAGTAGTTTGTGCTTAACTCCAGTGAATGAAGCCCATTGATGCTGGACTGAAATTGTGTAATCAGGAAACAGCACATATTGGTGATTGTCGATCTTCTGCAGATCTGCCTGTCATACCAGGAGCTGACATCCTGGACCCTATGAGCGCCCTCAATTGAGAAGAAGGGGGTCAGTGCTTGCATTGGCATAAAAGATTTAATCCACTTTTCGAGGGAGAACAACGGATCCCTCCATTCCCTACACCAAATCCACCATCCAGAGATTGTTCCTGCAGGTCCGACCCACGCATATTCAGATCTCTCTTCTAGAAGATACTATCAGTTCCTTGGACCTAATATGTGCTTCTTCATGTCCCCGGCTTTTGGCTGCATCCCCAGTAACATGCGTTCAGTCTGCCGCAAGTGATTGTCGAGCTTATGTTGGTTGTGGTGAAGTATGGTCATCTAGATCTTGAAAAAATCAATTTTAGCTTCAAGGCAGACATGAAAATATTCTATTGCCTCTATAATTGAGTATAGCTTGTCTGTTGCTCTTATAGTGGAAGAAGACCCAATACACCCAAAGATAGGGTGGGCCCAGACTTGCTTCGAGCTGCCAGACAGGTGACTAGTAGGGTAGTAGGGTGTTGGGGTCCTGCCTCTACCTTCTCCATGATTTGGAAAGCATAAAGGTCAAGCAGCAGCTGGATCACAAAGATAGTGCAGATATTGTAGAGTCAGTGTGTGGACCCACTTGTGATGATGTTACTCCCCTGAGCAGGGAAGAGCAGTTCACAACACGAGCAGTCCTCTCCAGCCCAGTAAGACCTGCAAAACACCCCAGGCGCCATCGGAACGTCACTTTTTGTGACGTTCCATGGCACAGAAGCTTGCGTGATATTTATCAGGCAGCACAAAGCCACATTATTTGCAGTACTACTGCCTAATAAATATCAGTCCCTTTAACGCAGTATTCTGCGTTAAAGGGGCATGCAATGGGTGTTCCTGGGGGCATTCCCAGCATTATCCATGACCTTTAGACACTGCCCCAGATTTACGAGAAATCGTAAATCTAAGCCAGGGGAGGCGTAAGGGAGGCGCAACGGGGAGAAATATCTTGTTTTTCCTTTTTCTATGTAGAAAGAGGAAAAGCCTCTCGTTATTATTTTTGTACAGAGAGGTTTCCCTTCTTGTACAAAAATAATCATCCTGCAAGGCCAGAACCCTTGCACCATTGTGCAAAGTTGCCTGCGCTAGCACAGGCAGCCCATTGTGCGCCGGCACAGGGGAAAAGGACAGGAATGGGCCGTATCTCATAGATACGGCTCATTCCTGACCTTTTCTTTTGCCATAGGGAAGCGCAGCAGGAAGGCCTGATACGCGTCCCTATGGAAAAACCTCAGAAATGAGGCGCCCTGTATCAGCCACTGGTAGGACTCTATGCGCTCCAAAGGGGTAAAAACTCTGAGGCTCAGCAGGTCACCATCAAAAGGGCACATCAGGTTTTGGGGGCAAAGCAATGAAGAGTTAGTACACCCTCTGGAAGGGTCTGCAGACACAGCACTATCCACTTCTGAGCAGCCTTAAGCCAGGCCACTGGCCTCAAGGTTCTATCATTCGGAGGGAATACCCCTCAAGGCCCATTCAAGACCTTCTGCAGTGCGGACCACTCACCACGAAGGCAACATGCTGCAGGAGTTCTCTGTGATGTCAGTGGGCCCAATCACAGCCAAATGTCAGAGGCACAGTCTAGCCTGCAGTAGTAGAAGGCCCAATGAGAGCAACAGTTTCCAGTGTAGATTGGCCCAGACCTCAGCAGATGGCCGGTCGAAAAGCATAGGCCCAGTGCACCCAAGGATTTACACATTTCATGTAGCGATATCACTTCCACTCTTTCTGACCTCCACTTTTCTATGGTGGAGTTAAAAGGACTTACTCATCATTTCATGAAGCAGTTGAAGATATTCATTCCAAAATATAAACTAATGAGATTTACATTCTTCTTTACTGGATATGTACCTTAGCTTCACATACTGATGCTATCCTTATTTTATTTAGTTTATTAATGGCAATATCATTTAGTTTTAGGTAGGTGGTTGCAAATATATTGACAGAGTTGGCAGTTTACACCCCTTGCTTAGCAAGGGAGGTGCCGACCAGTATGCAGGCAACAGTGGATCAGTGCACAGTGACTACCTTCAAGATATTTGAATACCTGATAAGCACCAATCATTTCTGTTAGACCTGTCAGCCTTTGGATGGTCTTCCCCCAAACGTTTTTCCTTCACACTTCTTATTTTGCTGATCTAGTTTTTTTCTGGCCCTTGGACTCTGCATACTTTTCCACTGCTAACCCATGCTAATGTGTTTGTGGTCTCTCCTTAAAATATGGTGGAATTGACTTGTACCCAATTGGAGTATTTAATGTACTTGTAACTCCCTAGTAAAGTGGAACTACCTGGGCCCAGAGCCTGTAAGTTAAATGCTATAATTGGGCCTGCAGCACTGATTGGGCCACCAACTTCAGTAGCACTTTAAACATATTTCAGGTCTACAACTGCATCCTGTGTGCAGCTGTAAACTGCCATTTCAACCTGGCAAAAGAAACCTGTTGACAGGCCCAACCCTTCCTCTTTCTTAATACATATGTCACCATTAGGGTAGGCCCTGGACAGCCCAGAGGGCAGGGTGCAGTGTATTAAAAAAGTTGGACATGCACTTTTAAGTTTTACATGTCCTGGTAATGAAAATCTCTTAAATTTGTTTTTCACTACTGCAATACCTACCTCTCCCATAGGATAACATTAGAGTTGCCTTATAACATTTAATAAGCTGTAAAATCCAAATGGGAACAGGTAACCACTACATGTTTGGTGTCTTTGGAATTGAAATACAAATTCTCTCTTACTGTAAAGTGTATTTTAAATTACAATTTTGAAAATGCCACTTATATGAAGTTGCCATTATTCTCCCTACCTCTGGACCACTGAACTAGGTTCAGCTAGCAGATGGGCTTTGTACACTCCTCCTAGACAGGTACACACAACAGGGGGCCTAAGTGTGCCTGAATGGGGCATCACAAGCAGCATGGGAAGGAGGAGCTGTGCTCAACCCTACTTACACTTTAATTGGCTGTGTCTTGCCTCCCCCACAAAGGGCTGCATTCCTCCTGCAGTTAGTCTGCAGCCAGGGTAGGGGAAGCAGGAAACCTGTGAACCTCAAATGAAAACCTCTAGAAGCTTCTTCCACTTCAAAGCAGGCACCTGGTATGAATACTTGACCTCAGACACCAGCTCCTCGGTACATTTCTGGGACTGTGGAGACTGTTGCTGAAAGAACTGCTACTCTGCTGGATTGCTTCCCTGCTGACAATTGCCTTGCCAGACTGCTGCCTTGCTGGATTGCTTCCCTGCTTCCTTTCTGTCTGAGTCAGAGGGATTGGACCTGCATCTGAAACCTGTACTCCGACAGTGACTCCAAGGGCTTGTCTGCTGACCTCCTGTTCAGAGCCATATGGAAATAACAGGCTCACACCCACCTAAACCAGCACAAACGTCCAAATGGAACAAGCCCCAAGTGGTGCCCCTCAGGTCCTGGACCCTTGGTGAGGCCTAAGAGAAGCTGAATTGAAGTTTTTGGGCTCTTTGTGACTGCAACAAGGCCGGTTGATGCAGAAACCTTGTGACACGCACAGCCTACCAATGCGAACTTCAGTCAACCTGACTCTTCACTTTACAGCCTTGACTACTTATGTGGAGCACCACTGTGACATTCTGGCCAGCCTACTCATAATGACATCAGGATCTTCACCCTAAACCAACATCTGCCCATGATGCCATACTTGCTCTTTACTCTAAATCAACGACCATTTGTGACACTTCTCAGCTTCTCACTGCTTCCTCCACTACGAACCGGGCTCTTTGCGCTGGACACTGAAGGTGACTAACCTGGTCTCTGTATCCGACCCAGTCTAAATCCAGTTGGCCTGAACTTGTGACTTTCTCCCGGTCTTCCATGACCAGAAAGCTGTGAGTGGCACTTTGGGTTTTTTGGTGCTATTTTAAATTAAATCTTTAAACTGACATTTCTCCATTTCTACTGACTGGAGTTTTGTCATTTTTGTCTTGATGTATTTATCAAACATTGCTCTATTTTTCCATAGAGGTGTGGGATTTGTCTTGTGTTGTGTTTTCACTTTTTACTGTTTGAAATGCTGCATAAACACTTTACACATTGCCTCTATATTAAGCCTGACTGCTCTGCGCCAAGTTACCAGAGGGTTGAGCACAGATTAATTTGGGGTGTGCTTGTGACTTCACCCTGATAAGGAAAGTTGTTCCTGCTTGAATAGGATTTCACCCACATCAAACTCTAAACCAATTTCTTAAAATGTGTATTTGTCTGACTGGTGAAATATGCATAGTTTACTGTGATTAAACAAGGGCTTTAAGTGTTGCTTTTTAATGCCAAGTTATTTTGCATTTAAAGGTTTTCACACTGAGGGAAAATATTTGCAAAGCACCTCTTCAAACTTGAAAGAACAATCGGCAATATAATGCTGAAACAGTCTCAGAATGTGTAAACTTTGCAGTACTTTCTGCGGATATAAGTTCCTTCTTCCGCATTTCCTCTTGCAGGTGGTTCTGACCATTTGCAGTGGTACACTGCACATTCAGTGATTGTTACCTCGTTTTGCATGCAGAAAGTATGCAGAGCAAATACCTAACAGTCCTGCCTCATTTTGAGTTTGAATGATATTTCAAGCACCAGTTTTCAATGTATGGCGACGGAATGTAACCAGACGCGGCCCGTGGAGGGAGTTGCGGTGGGGTAGAGAGGCTGGGCGGGGGAGGGGCAGGGTGTGGGGTGCTTAAAACCGGAATATGGATAATTGGAGGTAAGTAAACAATTTAAATCTGTTTTATTAATGAAACTGTTTACTTACCTCCAATTATCCATATGCCGGTTTTTAGCACCCCCACCCTGCCCCTCCCCGCCCCGCCTCTCTGCCCCACCGCAACTCCCTCCAAGGGCCATGGCTGAATGTCACTCTGTCATCAAGTATTTCATTATTTGGACCGTAGTCAATTCCTGCCCAACACCATAAGGTCTTTCTCACCAAAAAGGCAATCCGGATTAGAGTTTCTATACCAGGTTATAAACTAGGAATTGTATAGGTAGTGACCTACAACTAGGCAATGAGACAGCACCAGATGTGAATGGAATCTGGAGCTGTAGAGTGCTTAGCTGTGTGTTCATCTCACTGATGGTTGGGGAAGTGAAACTTTACCAATCCAACACGTGCTGCTCATGTACACCACGCTTTCAATGAATTATCGAACCTGTACACAAAAGTTGTTGACCCTGGAATTAGAGATTCACTAGTCACCCTTTTGTTGTCCACCTTCTTTAAAATGAATGCACCCAAGTGCACCCCTTCTTGTCTCAAAGTTTGATTCATATACTATCACACTAGAATACCCGGAAATGTATTGGATGAATTTGTTGAGTCACACAATTTCAAACTGAAAAGGTTCTGACAAACAAACTGATTCAAAAGGAAGATAACTTCAAACATTTTGAAGTATAGTTTAATGTTAGTTTATTAGTCAATTAAAACCATAAACAAAATCACACAGTTTAAAAATACATAAAAATGGAAAAAAGGGGATTTGTCATACAACCACGATGCCACGCGCTTAGTTATCTATGGAGGGTCCAAGGCTCAAGGCTCAAGAGGTGTGTAGGACCTGGATGCGTGAAGGCCTGCTATCGATAAGGGGGTCCAAGGGTTCAGAAAACATGCGAGGTGAATACCGCTGTCGTGCAGCAATTGTTGGGCGAGTAAAGGGCCCTGGCCTCCAGCTGAGTATGCTTCACACATCCTGGTCCCATACGCCTCTTGAGCCTTGAGCCTTGGACCCTCCATGGATAACTAAACTTCCAGGTTCTGGTACCTCGTTACTTTCACTGTCCGAGCTCGGAACTCGCTTGTTGTTTTTGCCTTACCCATTGGTCCCTTTGGACCCTAACTTTACCTGAACCAATTGGCCACCCGCACCTGTCGTCTGGATTGATTCACTACTACCGACTAATCACTATACTGAAACCAGTAACCATTGTCCTGATGATGACCTGAAATTGAGCAGGTCGAAGTACCGTTGGCTACATGGCTCAAACTGTGGCAGTAACGTGGTCAACTATCTCACTCCAAATCTTTACCTTGTATATATCTACCTTATCTCGTTGACCCCTTAAACAATTGTATCATATGTTTTGCGTCATTTAGTCTGTTTTGTCACCTCTGTGTCACTGCGTCGTTCACTGTCACTAGCATGTCGAGTGCACATGTGTATCATGGTTATTTTTTGTGAAATTTTACAGTAGTGCTGATACAACTACTTGCAAATAATACTCTACATTCTATAAAACTTTTCTTGTGGTCTCCCTTTCTTATTCCCCTCCTCTAAGTGATTTGACGATTCTGGTAATTGTCCTCGCCAATGATTACCAGTTGAGACATTGTTGTTTTGTTGCTTAAAGTCTACAAAGCACAGGTATAGGGGTATTCTAGTTGCTTTTGCTCTGTTCCTGATTAGACTCAGCGTTATAAGATTAATTGAAGTACCATCGCCCCTTCGGAAGCCAGTTTGATTTAAGGAGAGTCTTCCATTGTCATATGACCAGGATTCCAGATCATAGAGTATCAACATTGATAAATATTTTAACACAACATCCATCAGTGCTATTAACTTATAGTTGCTAGGTGAACATGCCAAGCCTTTTTTAAAATGGGAGGAAGGATGGGGCCCCTCCAGCTATCAGGAATAACATTGTTTACCAAAATGAATTTAAACATTGACGCTAGGAAGATCGCCCATTTGGGGAAAGATGTTTGAATAAAGCCTGTGGTAGCCCATTTGGGCCGGGGGCACAGTCTGCCCGAGAATATTTGATGACCTTCTGTACTTTGGCTGCTGTAATTTTCCGCTGTACTACAGTGGTTTTATTAGGACAGAATGTACTAGCTGAAGGAGTCAAACGGCTCTTGAAGTATGACTTTAGATAATGTATCCATTTTAACTCACTGATATTAGCATTACTTGCAGCTGCAAGGCCTTTCTCTTTCCTATTAATTTAATGCCAGAATCTTTTCGAATCATGCATTTTAGAGGCATGTCGTAACTGGGCCCATAATGTTTCTAGTTTTGATTGTCTATGCTTCCAGATCTCTTTTTTTTAGCCGCCGTCTTTCATTGCGGAGTTGTTGTAGTAGATCCAGGTCTCATGAATGTTGACATGATTGCCGGAAAAGTCTGCCTGTTTCCTTTCTTATGTTCCGAATTTAGACTGGCATAATTGACAATTTGGGTAAATAAAAGAGAGAGTACCCCACTGTCACCAGGGAACAGGGTACAGTGACA
The DNA here is from genome assembly GCF_964261635.1 of Lissotriton helveticus. NCBI lineage: Eukaryota > Metazoa > Chordata > Amphibia > Caudata > Salamandridae > Lissotriton > Lissotriton helveticus. The sequence continues at coordinate 407,169,395 of NC_136067.1, read as the reverse complement.
ACAAGGTCAAAGGGAAATCCCTGGGAATACACTATAGCACTCTAAATTGCTATGTAGGTTCTAAACAGTCATACAATCATACATTCCAGAATATTGATACGGGCAGAATTCTCCCACAGCGGGAAACAATGGGTAAAAAGTTCCACACTAAAAAGTGAACGTTCACAGTCTGTTTATTTATTGTATAAAGTAAAAAAACCTCTGGTTACACAAAAAGTTGCACAGTAATTGATTAAAAATTCAATATGCAGATAGGTTTCTAAAACCTTTGGTAGAGAAACCAAATTCATATATCCGCGATACCTCAGACATGATTGCTAAAACGGAAGGTCTAGAATTCGATTGTGTAAATGAAATCTTGGTGACTCTCGATGTAGAGTCACTCTACACTAATATCCCGCAACAGGATACTATCGAAGTAGTTAGGACCCTGCTAGAAGAAACGGAGATTATAGGAGGAAACAAGGAGTTTATAGTGCAATGTGTCTCCATGGTCCTTTTGAACAATATATTCCTTTTCAAAAAAGACCTCTATCTCCAATGCAAGGGGACGAGCATGGGCGCGACCTGTGCGCCGAGTCTGGCCTGTATATACGTCAGTATGTTCGAAAACAAACACATATACAACGAGATCAGTCCATTTTACGAAAATATTCGGAACTGGACTCATTTCATAGACGATATCTTTTTTATATGGACAGGAACGGCAGACCTCCTGGAGGATTTTCTCACCTGGTTAAACCTGGGAGATCCAAATCTTAGATTCACTGCCGAGTATAATAGAACTAAAGTCAATTTCCTGGACATAAGCATAACGAGTGAAGACAGATACCTGAAAGTAGAACTATATAAAAAAGAATCAGATCGCAATACTATACTGCACTATAACAGCTACCACCCCAAGAGCCAGAAAGACTCAATACCCTTTGGGGAATTTCTCCGCCTAAGGAGAAATTGTACTAACATTGAAGATTTTTACCACCATGCAGAAGAAATGAAGTCCAAATTTAAAGATAGGGGCTATCCGAAAAAACTCATAGATCACTCCCTCAAGAGGGCTAGATTCTACGATAGGGACTGTCTTTTGACCAAGAAAGAGAAGAAGCCAATCAATGAAAAAATAGTTATGGTTAGCCAATACTCAGTAGTAGCAAACCAGATAAAGAACATAATAAACCACAACTGGAAGATCCTAAACGAGGGTGCTGAGACTATTCTAGAACGCCCCCTGTATGCCTACAGGAAGAACAAAAATTTAAGGAGCAGTCTAGTACATACGTACAGAGACGACATAATAGAGCGACAAACAACTATGACAGGGACAAAGGCTATGGGTAATCACAAATGCGGCAATTGCTGCATATGTGAACTGTGCTTCGTGACCAAAGTAGTAGAACTGAATGGAGCTAAACATGAGATTACCACTTTGAATAACTGCAAGACATAGAATGTGATTTATTTAATTCTTTGCCCCTGTAACCAGGGATACATTGGAGAGACAAGCAGGGAACTTAGGCTAAGAATTGGCGAACACAAGTCGTCAATCAAGAACAACAAGTTACAACGCATTTTTTACAACGCAATACTGTTACAACGCATCTGTTACAACGCAAATACTATTACAACGCATACATTTACAACTAATACTGTTACAACGCAGATACTGTTACAACGCATGTACTTTTACAACGCATTTTGTATGATATGTGTATAGTTAATGAAGGCTATTATTGTCAATATATTTGTGTAATATATATTTATATTTAATTTAAATTTGTTAAAATTATTTATAAAATATATTATTTTTGTAAATATTTTGAGTATTAATTTGGATATTAAAAAATTAATTAAAATATGTAAAAATTAAATCTAAATATTGTGAGTATTATTTTGGATATTAAAAAATTAATTAAAATATGTAAAAAATTATTAATTATTTTATTGCATTTATAAATATAATTAATTTAGTATAAATATAGTTATGTGAAATATAAAATATAAAATAATATTAATAATAATTAATGTGAATATTAATTTGGGTATTATTGAACTAAATTAAATATGTAAAAATTAATTTTAGAATATATTGTTTTTATAAATATTTAGAGTATTAATTAGTGTATTAAATAATTGAAGTAAATTAAATATGTAAAAATTAATTTTAGAATATATTGTTTTTATAAATATTTAGAGTATTAATTAGTGTATTAAATAATTAATAAAAATATGTAAAAAATCAATAATTATTTTATTATTTTTTATGTAATTTATATTTTATTATATGTATTATAATAATTTATTGTTATTAGTAATTAATATGGTAAATGTTAATTGAATATAAATATAGTTATGTGAAATATAAAATATTATTAATAATAATTAATGTGAGTATTAATTTGGGTATTAAAAAAATAATTAAAATATGTAAAAATTAAATTTTATTTTTATTGTATTTATACTTATTTTGATTAATAATTTGGGTATTATAATATTAAATTAAAAATGTAAAAATTTGCCAATAATATATTTGTTTTCATTTATAAGATATTTATATTATTAAGGTAATAATAATAAATGTGAGTATTATTTTGAGTATTATATAACTAATTTAAATATGAAAAAAATAAATAACAAATATACTGTATTTAAAATTATTATATATATTGTATGTATAATTATTTGGAGTATTAATTTTGGTATTATACAATTTAATAGTAATAATTCCATTTATTTAAAAATGATAATAGATTATATTTAAAAAAATTAAATTGGGAATTAAAGAAACAGTTTAATATTTTATACGTTTATAAATAGAAAATAATTTAAAATAATATATTTGTGAAAAACTTATTATAATATTATGGTTCCCACGGTTTAACATTGTTTTCAATGGATACATTTGTCCTTCATTTATTTTCATGATACCTTGATATATGTATAGCGGTCCGGAATTAAAGCAAAGTAAAGTAACAGAAAGAAAGAAAAAATAACAGAAAAGAAAGAAGAAAACAGGTAAGAAAAGAAAATATAATTTTTACATGAAAATAGTTATGAAAATATACAATGCATTAGTTAAATAAAAACGAACAAACAGTGTTTTAGTAAGTAAAAATTTTATTTTTTTATTCAAGAAATATATTAAAATAAACTTCTTTTTTTTTAAATTTAATGTATATTTTTGAACATTTTTAACATTCATGTAATAATAAAAATAAAATAACTTTATTGTAAATAATCGCATAAATATAAATGTACAGTAGTCCCTTGTTTATTGTTGCAGCATATCCTGACGTCATTACGTTTACGCGAGCGTCATCGGCCATTTTGTGGAGTACCGGAGCAGGAAGCAGCAGGAAGCAGCAGGACGCTGATCTACGTTCAGGTAGGAAAACATTTAAATATTAAATAATATTGAAAATGAAATAAAGATTATCATTTATTTTAAGGATAAGTTAAGTAGAGGTTGCTCGAATTTAAAAAAATGTTCTTAAAACAACATGTCGCTACTCGTATTTTTAGAATATGCCTATGTTGGGTCGGAGGGCGTGGGGAAGATCGGTAATTAGATTAATGAAATAATTAGTTCTATGAAATGATGTAAAAGTGTTTTATATTGTAATTAATATACAATAAATATAATTATGTATGCAATGTATTTAAATGCATTTTCGAGTGAAAGTAATGTTTAGAAAAAAAGAGTTTGAAAAAGTTAGTTTCACGTAATTGTTGATGAAATATTATTCAAATGTAAACAGTGATATTTCCAATGTTTTATTCGTTCTTTTTAAAAAAAATAATGTTTTAGTTGGACATTCAAAATATTGGAATATTTGCAAAAAAGTGATATTATGATTGGTTATATTGTTTGGCATTAATTTTTATTTAAAAATTGTTGATTATAATTCTGCTTTGTTTTTCAATTGTTAAATTTAAAGTGAAAGATTCATCAATTATTGCTTTTTTGCTTTATTATATTTAAAGGCAGAATTAACGTTCACCGTTATTATAAAAATATGGTGAAGTGTATATTTATGGTTTTTGTTGGAGTTAATATATTTAGATTGAGAATATCAGGTTAAATTGGATTTTAACATTGAAAAGGCCAGATTGTGTTTCGGTTTTAGAAGAAAAGAAAGGAGCTTAATATATGTATGATTTATTTTCGTGTCTATAATAACATTTAGCACATATTTGAAATTTCATGGAAATTGCACTGTTTTGCTTAAAAAAATAGTTTTATCAACAATTTTATGATGTAGTTTTGAAAGAACAGTTTTGAAAGTTTTTAAAATGCATTTATTACATTTGCAAAATAATTTCTAATTAATTAGTAATATTGACACAAAATTAGGGTAGCAAATATTTAATTTGCAAATTTTAAAAAAAATGTCTTAAAAAATTTTTAAAAAAAAAAGATTCATGTAAGGGGTTTATTAACAAATTGTTGGTAAAAAATTCCAACAAAAATAATAAACTAAATGACCCAACATCAAATTTAGAAATTTTTTTTAGTCAAAAGGTTTATTGCCAATTTAAATTAGAGAGTAAATTTAGATAAAAGCAGGAAAGTAATGTGAATAACAGTTTAAAAAGTAAGGATGTTAGCAAGATTCTCAAGGTAATCTAGAGCCACACACAACGAAAATTGTTGTAAAAGTCCCAATAGTCGTTGAGACATATCCTTAGTTCTTTGAGTAATCCGTGAGTTTAGACTACCTGTGAGAGTTTGTGATAGTCTCATTTCTTGAAAGCTTTGCTCCTTCTTCAAAGTTTCAAGAAATGAATAGAAATTAGGGTGGGGTTTTCCAATTAAATGATTGAAGGAGTTATGCCATCCCTCAATGGCATTATTTGTTTTAGCTTCTCCCTGTAGGCAACTCGAATAACAGTTCCACCACTCCACATGGAAACGTGGCTTCCTCCTGCGACCCGATCTGCCTAGGTGTCCAATCCATGTGTCTTCCATATAATTTAGAATAGGTGCCAATTTGTCTTCGTTTGTTAAATAATAATCAGATTCTGTAATGGCAGTGTAGTACTCGTCTACACTTTCGGGAGGGACAAAACAAAGAGCTGTTAATTTTTTTAATTCTACTTGAAGTTTGCTGTCTGTTGAGTATTCTGTAACTAAGGGTGTTTTTTGTAATTTACGCCAGAATGCCTGGGAAAAGTGGAAAAAACACCCTTGAATTTGGGTATCCGTGTACATTTTGGTGATCACATTAATCATGCTCAATTCAAAATCCATTATTATTTTCCTAGGGCTTTGCTTAGTTATAGATTTTATCACAGCTAAAAATTCTGTGTAAGTTGCAGAAGTCTTATCAGGCAGCAAACTATACACTAGGGGTATTACACTGTTGTTAATTTTTGCGTGGATAGTATAAATTTGGGTGAATGGATGGGGCGTGCTTTTAAACGTCCCATCCATCATCCAAATTTCACTAGTTTCAAGCTTTACAAGGTTACGTGGAGTACTAAATATTAAAATACGCTTTAGAGGGTTTTCGTTATCATGCAGTAGGAAAGGTTCATTAGCAAAAGAAATTGTAAGTTCGTGAGGAATATTGATATCAGAAAAAGTATGTGGTGTATTTACTTGAGTATTACTTGCCTACTTTTGACGTTGTATAATTCTACGCAAATTATGAATATTTGGAATATTACTAGCAATATGAGTAGGGACATGTTGTGCAACCTGTCTCAAAATAGATCCTGTGGATTCATTGGAGGTGCTTGCAATAGCTTTCATTTCATTAACTGTTTCTCTAATATCAACTTCCATTGCAGAGGCAGAGTGGTTATGGTCAGTTGTTCTTACAATAATATCATTGACCGTAACCGCTCTGCCGCTGCAACGAGTTGTATGGTATTGCACGCATCTCCAATGAATCCGTGGATTACTTAACCTATCCTTACAATAAATGTAACCTGCATGATTAAGTAGTTGGTTTCCTTTCCTGGAAGAGATATATTTAGCTGTTGGATGTGTAGACATTTCCTAAAAAAAGAGAAAGAAAAATATTAAGTTTGTGAATATAAAAAATGTTCACCTAGATTTGTATGTACATTTTCTATTGCACCACTATTATTATTGTATAACTCTTTATTATTCTGCATTTTTGTATATATATCTTTTATATAGAATTAGAATAATAAATAATACATTTACTCTAAGCAAAACTTTTTCTACTGCAGTATTTACCAGGTGTTGGATTAATATTTTACACTTCAAGATTATTTAGCACTTTTCCTATTAATGCACTTACATTGTGTTGGAATAGTAATTTACACCTATGGATTATCCAGCACTTTCACTAGTGCTGCACTTACCAGAAGTTGGAATAGTACTAATTTACACTTCTAGATTTTCCAGCACTTTCCCTACTGCTGCACTTACAGGGAGTTGGAATAGTAATTTAAACCTCTACACTATCCTGCACTTTCCTTACTGCAGCACTTACCCGGAGTAGGAATACTAATTTACACCTTGACACTTAACTAAACTTTAATTACTGCAGCACTTACCCGGAGTAAGATTAGTAATTTACACCTGTGGACTATGCTGCACTTTCCCTACTGCTGCACTTACTTGAAGTAGAAATAGTAATAATTTACACTTCAAGATAATTTAGCACTTTTCCTACTGCTGCACTTACATCGAGTTGGAATAGTAATTTACACCTGTGAATTACCCAGCACTTTCCCTAATGCTGCTCTTACCAGAAGTTGGAATAGTAATAATTTACACCTCTACATTTTCCAGCACTTTCTCTACTGATGCACTTATAGGGAGTTGGAATAGTAATTTACACATGTGGATTATCCAGCACTTTCCCTACTGCAGCACTTACCCGGTGTAGGAATAATAATTTACACCTCGACACTTAACTGCACTTTTATTACTGCAGCACTTACCTGGAGTAGGAATAGTAATTTACACCTCTACACTATCCTGCACTTTCCCTACTGCAGCACTTAAATGGAGTAGGAATACTAATTTACACTTCGACACTTAACTGCACTTTCATTACTGCAACACTTACCTGGAGTAGGAATAGTAATTTACACCTGTGGATTATCCAGCACTTTCCCTACTGCTGCACTTACTTGAAGTAGAAATAGTAATAATTTACACTTCAAGATAATTTAGCACTTTTCCTACTGCTGCACTTACATCGAGTTGGAATAGTAATTTACACCTGTGGATTATCCAGCACTTTACCTAGTGCTGCACTTACCAGAAGTTGGAATAGTAAAAATTTACACCTCTAGATTTTCCAGCACTTTCCCTACTGCTGCACTTACAGGGAGTTGGAATAGTAATTTACACCTGTGGATTATCCAACACTTTCTCCACTGCTGCAATTACATGGAGTTGGAATACTAATTTACACCTTAAGCCTATCCTGCACTTTCTCTACTGCACCACTTACCTGGAGTTGGAATAGTTATCAGTACTTTTACACTATCCTGTATTTATTTGTATTCATGCTTTATTCATATGTGTATAATGAAAACTGATTTTCACTTACTTTTTGAATTGGATCTTTTCTTTGCTGAGATGGGTTTCTGATATTGTTTTTGGTTATAGTAGATCTTTTTGAAGATCTTGCTGGGTTGTGTCCTTTAAAAAGAAATGTTTTGTTAAAAATGTGTGACTTATAACTTGTGAAGAAAGTGACTTTTTACTTCCTTAAAGTTTAGATGTTTTTAAATTCAAGAAACATAGAAATAATGCACAATTTTAGAATTATATTACTGGAAATATACTTTTGGTCTGCACTTTACCTACTGCTGCACTTATCCGGAGATGGAATATTATTTTACAGGTTTATTGACTATCTAGCACTTTCCCTACTTTTGCACTTAACCGGACTTGGAATAGTAATTTACACCTCTACACTATCCTGCACTTTCCCTACTGCAGCACTTACCCGGAGTAGGAATACTACTTTACACCTCGACACTTAACTGCACTTTCATTACTGCAGCACTTACCCAGAGTAGGAATAGTAATTTACACATGTGGATTATCCAGCACTTTCCCTACTGCAGCACTTAACCGGTGTAGGAATAATAATTTACACCTCGACACTTAACTGCACTTTCATTACTGCAGCACTTACCTGGAGTAAGAATAGTAATTTACACCTGTGGACTATGCTGCACTTTCCCTACTGCTGCACTTACTTGAAGTAGAAATAGTAATAATTTACACTTCAAGATTATTTAGCACTTTTTCTACTGCTGCACTTACATTGAGTTGGAATAGTCATTTACATCTGTGAATTATCAAGCACTTTCACTAATACTGCACTTACCAGAAGTTGGAATAGTAATAATTTACAACTCTAGATTTTCCAGCACTTTTCCTACTGCTGCACTTACAGGGAGTTGGAATAGTAATTTACACTTTAAGATTATTCAGCACTTTCTCTACTGCTGCAGTTACCCGGAGTTGGAATAGTAATTTACACCTCTACACTATCCTGCACTTTCCCTACTGCAGCACTTAAATGGAGTAGGAATACTAATTTACACTTCGACACTTAACTGCACTTTCATTACTGCAACACTTACCAGGAGTAGGAATAGTAATTTACACCTGTGGATTATCCAGCACTTTCCCTACTGCTGCACTTACTTGAAGTAGAAATAGTAATAATTTACACTTCAAGATAATTTAGCACTTTTCCTACTGCTGCACTTACATCGAGTTGGAATAGTAATTTACACCTGTGGATTATCCAGCACTTTACCTAGTGCTGCACTTACCAGAAGTTGGAATAGTAAAAATGTACACCTCTAGATTTTCCAGCACTTTCCCTACTGCTGCACTTACAGGGAGTTGGAATAGTAATTTACACCTGTGGATTATCCAACACTTTCTCCACTGCTGCAATTACATGGAGTTGGAATACTAATTTACACCTTAAGCCTATCCTGCACTTTCTCTACTGCACCACTTACCTGGAGTTGGAATAGTTATCAGTACTTTTACACTATCCTGTATTTATTTGTATTCATGCTTTATTCATATGTGTATAATGAAAACTGATTTTCACTTACTTTTTGAATTGGATCTTTTCTTTGCTGAGATGGGTTTCTGATATTGTTTTTGGTTATAGTAGATCTTTTTGAAGATCTTGCTGGGTTGTGTCCTTTAAAAAGAAATATTTTGTTAAAAATGTGTGACTTATAACTTGTGAAGAAAGTGACTTTTTACTTCCTTAAAGTTTAAATGTTTTTAAATTCAAGAAACATAGAAATAATGCACAATTTTAGAATTATATTATTGGAAATATACTTTTGGTCTGCACTTTACCTACTGCTGAACTTATCCGGAGATGGAATATTATTTTACAGGTTTATTGACTATCTAGCACTTTCCCTACTTTTGCACTTACCCGGTGTTTGAATAGTAATTTACACCTCTACACTATCCTGCACTTTCCCTACTGCAGCACTTACCCGGAGTAGGAATACTACTTTACACCTCGACACTTAACTGCACTTTCATTACTGCAGCACTTACCCAGAGTAGGAATAGTAATTTACACATGTGGATTATCCAGCACTTTCCCTACTGCAGCACTTAACCGGTGTAGGAATAATAATTTACACCTCGACACTTAACTGCACTTTCATTACTGCAGCACTTATCCGGAGTAAGAATAGTAATTTACACCTGTGGACTATGCTGCACTTTCCCTACTGCTGCACTTACTTGAAGTAGAAATAGTAATAATTTACACTTCAAGATTATTTAGCACTTTTTCTACTGCTGCACTTACATTGAGTTGGAATAGTCATTTACATCTGTGAATTACCCAGCACTTTCCCTAATACTGCACTTACCAGAAGTTGGAATAGTAATAATTTACACCTCTAGATTTTCCAACACTTTTCCTACTGCTGCACTTACAGGGAGTTGGAATAGTAATTTACACTTTAAGATTATTCAGCACTTTCTCTACTGCTGCAGTTACCCGGAGTTGGAATAGTAATTTACACCTCTACACTATCCTGCACTTTCCCTACTGCAGCACTTAAATGGAATAGGAATACTAATTTACACTTCGACACTTAACTGCACTTTCATTACTGCAACACTTACCTGGAGTAAGAATAGTAATTTACACCTGTGGATTATCCAGCACTTTCCCTACTGCTGCACTTAATTGAAGTAGAAATAGTAATAATTTACACTTGAAGATTATTTAGCACTTTTCCTACTGCTGCACTTACATTGAGTTGGAATAGTAATTTACACCTGTGAATTATCCAGCACTTTCCCTAGTGCTGCACTTACCAGAAGTTGAAATAGTAATAATTTACACCTCTAGAGTATCCTGCACTTTTCTTACTACAGCACTAACATGGAGTAGGATTATTATTTTACAGGTTTTTTAAATATCTATCACTTTCTCTACTGTTGCACTTACCGTGAGTTGAAATAGTAATTTACACCTGTGGATTATCCAGAAGTTTCCCAAGTGCAGCACTTACCAGAAGTTGAAATAGTAATAATTTACACCTCTAGATTTTCCAGCACTTTCCCTACTGCTGCACTTACAGGGAGTTGGAATAGTAATTTACACCTATGGATTATCCAGCACTTTCCCTAGTGCTGCACTTACCAGAAGTTCAAATAGTAATAATTTACACCTGAGGATTATCCAGCACTTTCCCCACTGCTGCACTTACATGGAGTTGGAATACTAATTTACACTTTAAGCCTATCATGCACTTTCTCTACTGCACCACTTAACTGGAGTTGAAATAGTTATCAGTAACTTTACACTATCCTGTATTTATTTGTATTCATGCTTTATTCATATGTGTATAATGAAAACTGATTTTCACTTACTTTTTGAATTGGATCTTTTCTTTGCTGAGATGGGTTTCTGATATTGTTTTTGGTTATAATAGATCTATTTGAAGATCTTGCTGGGTTGTGTTCTTTTAAAAGAAAAATTTTGTTAAAAATATGTGACTTATAAATTGTGAAGAAAGTGACTTTTCACTTTCTTAAAGTTTAGATGTTTTTAAATTTCAGAAATATAGAAATAATGCACAATTTTAGAATTATATTATTGGAAATATACTTTTGTCTGCACTTAACTACTGCTGCACTTACCCAGAGTTGGAATATTATTTTACAGGTTTTTTGACTATCTAGCACTTTCTCTACTGTTGCACTTACCCGGAGTTGGAATAGTAATTTACACCTCTACACTATCCCGCACTTTCTGTACTGCAGCACTTACTTGGAGTAGGAATACTAATTTACACCTTGACACTTAACTGCACTTTCAATATTACAGCACTTAACTGGAGTAGGAATAGTAATTTACACCTCTAGATTTTCCTGCACTTTCCCTACTGCTGCACTTATAGGGAGTTGGAATATTAATTTACAACTATAGTGTATCCTGCACTTTTCTTACTGCAGCAATTAAATAAAATTGGAATAGTTATTACTAGCTTTACACTAATCTGCATATATTTATATTCAAGCTTTATTCATATGTGTATAATAGAAACTGATTTTCACTTACTTTTCGAATTGGATCTTTTCTTTCCTGAAATGGGTTTCTGATATTGTTTGTGGTTTTAGTAGATCTTTTGGAAGATCTTGCTGAGATGTGTCCTTAAAAAAAAAATGTTTGGTAAAAAATTTGTGAATTATAACTTGTGAAGAAAGTGACTTTTTACTTCCTTAAAGTGTAGATGTTTTTTAATTCAAGAAACATAGAAATAATACACTATTTTAGAATAATATTTTCCATTTCAACTGGATTTATATTTGCTTAAAAAAGCAGTATTTAGTTTGTCACGAAAATATTTTTATTAACTTTTTTAAAGATGTCGAAAAAAAAATTTTGGGGCAGTTATGATCCGGAATGTAATTTAGAAGTAAAATTTCTGTCAAAAAAAAAATATAATATTTATTCTTAATGCGACCTTTTTTGAGTAAAGCATGATAAAGTCGTTTAATGAATAATGATGATGTACCTTTTTCTAACTTTGAAAAACTGTTCGTTTTTTCAAAAGAAAAGTTATATCCTAGGTCTCACGTTTTCCTTGGATTGGAAGTGATTTCTATGAGTAATATAAAAAATAAATATTAATTATTTACTATCGTATTTAAAATAAACGGTGTTTTATTTTTCAAATCATTTAAATTCCAAGAAATATTTTCGTAACATCTAATTAAATTTTAAATAAAAAGGATAGTTACGAATATTTTAATTCAGCTTCACTTACAAAAAAATATATATATTTTGTTCACGTTTTCGATAAACGTTACTTACTTGTTAATCGTTTTATTAAGTTGCTCAGTAGCTCAGTCAGTCTAACTGATATGAAAGGGTGAAAAGGTCAGATGTTCAGATTTCACGTCTGCTCTCTCGGGTAGTTGATAATCAACTAGTTTCAAAATGGTGTCTGGCTACTATTTATAAGTTTGGTTTAGTAACTCTGTTTTATTTATAAAAATATGCGCTACAATTGGGTTTAAATTTTACATTTATTTCTGTGTAAACGTATAATTTTAAAAATATTTATAAGTAATTTACATAGCGTTATATCAGCCGTTTTGGCATCCATTTTGGATAATGTGTTGTGGTGTTTATTAAGTGAAATAATAGTAGGACTACATATATTACAATACCTATTCAAAATGGCGTCCATGAATTATATATATCTGGTTGTAATACTAAAAAAATACATATCGTGTATATTATTAAAGATTCTTTTGTTTTAGTTTTAAAAATATAATTACGAAAAAAGATATATTTTTAACAGGAGAAGTATTAATATAAGTACTCGAGTATTAAATTTAATACTCGAGTATTAATTTATTAAATAATTAATTAAGATTCGTAATAATATGATAGTTTTTCTTACCGATTTTTAATACACTTCCCCACCCAAAACCCCTAATTTCCCTGCATCCCGTGCCAGGTTTTATTTTACAAAAAAAAATATATATATTTATTTATGCGTTGTAATGGTATACGTTGTTATATAATGCGTTGTAATGGTATTTTTGCTAAATAAGTACTATTTTGCGTTGTTATAGTACTCGTTGTAAAAACATGCGTTGTAACAGTATTCGCGTTGTAAAAAATGCGTTATAACGGTATGCGTTGTAAAAGTACGCGTTGTAACATCATATATCCAAAATGCCCCTCTGGTTGCCCACTGGAAGGAAAAGGGCCATAGCATAAGAGATATCAGATGGGTAATTCTGGAAAGAATTAAAGAACAAACCAGATTAGGAGACAGCACAAAAAGAAGAAAATAACAGGAGCAGTGGTTTATGATTAAATTTGACACCATCAAACATGGCCTGAATTCCAGGGAAGAGTGGGAAACTCTAATCTAGGCTGTAATCATATGTAGTAATCTTAAAGATAATAAAGGATGGGGGAAAGGAAAAAACTATATATCTAGACGACCAAAAGGAGTAGGATAATATGGGATTGACAAGGGTTAAGATCGCATGGGGAGCTGTAGAATTCCCAAATTGCTATAGAAAATAAAAAGATACAGTACAGGATGTCGGGTAATAGAATCAGACAGGTAAAACACTAATAGGGGATATGCCGCACTGGGGATTCCCTGCTCGAATAGAGAGGATCAGTTTGAGCGTGCTATAAGCACTAAGAAATATGACCTACAAACAAGGGAGACTCTATATGAAATTCCATATCAGAGTACATATGCAAAATAACTAGATTAAATGACACATGAAGAGGTAAAATTCTACCAGCAATGAGACGATATACAAAATAAATCGAATGGTGTGGGTCCAACAAACAAACTGTTTACGATTTGGAATCAAGTTAAAAAGCAAGGGAAAAGCTAGTTTAAATACTATTTATTATACAGTTACGCGATCCCCAGCAGTAAAATAGGACTATATGCTAGTAAGCAAAACGATAGACCTCAGGGGACCCTTATTGTACCAAGAGGACGAAGGCCTCGATGGTATATAATGAACAGAGAGAGACATGCGTGAATTATAGCGGCATGCTACTGTAAAATTGCTCACGAAATGCATGTAACACGGTCGGAACTGAAAAAACGAGCAAAAATCACAAATAATAGATTTCATGGAAAAACAAAGAACCCCGTGTAGCCACATATATAAATATCATAATAATATAATAATAGGAGTGCACCGTAGAATATAGGAGGGTAGACTATAAACGTCCCCCACGCCGTTAATCAATACTACACACCACACTAAGATGGCGCCGATGTTAGAGCCTTAAGAGAAACAAAACTAGGCATGCGCGCAATACAGCTGAACGCAATTATCAAATTGCCTTCACTATGTAAACAACAAGCTCACCGTGTGTGTTTACAGAGGAAGAAGAACGCGGCAGAAGCACGACACAACTCGTTAACAGGTGAGCAAAGGTGGGAGGCTTCTAACAAGGGTGTGCTGTAGCTCGAACGTAGGAGAGGGCTCTAGTTCGGAGTTGGGAGAAACCCTGTCAGATGACTCGAAACAAAGGGAGTAATACTAATGCAACGAGATACTATAAACTTAGATGGAAAACTGGAAAACGATGACACAATGGGAATACAAGATACTGCAGTATACTATTGGGTAGATAAATACCTTTTCCACTAGACAGGCCAGGTAGCAGTAAAAATTAAAAATTGTAAGAGACTTACTTAAATAGCCTGCTGAAATAGGATTAAGGGATTTGAGTGAAATCAGTGCAGATCAGTTGAAGTATAGGGTCTGATATTGGAAGGAGGGCTGCATAAAGAGCAAATAGGACTGGGAGGTGCATACTAGGCAAATAGATACTAGAGAAACCAATACTATCTAAAAATATATCAAACAGTAAGAGAGTAGAATGGGAACGCTGTGGGACTATACACTTACAGTACCCTGCTTTGATTACAGGACATATCCAGCTCCTACACGAGAGAGAACAATTCTCATATGCCCGTTCACGAGAACTTTTTAATTCATATCAAGGTAAGAAGAATGAAGACTGGTTTATAAAAAAAGGCAGTGAACTATACAGGGACATGAGCTAATCAAAGATTCGTTTGCCCACACAGATTTTGTTTAAAATTTTAAAGAGGAATCCGACTTATGAAGAGGATCCAAATCAATTCTATCATCATACAGAAAAAGAAAGACTCACTCACTGTGGGAAGTGGCATTACCCCTTAGGTAAATAGAGGCAAGAAGGAAAGATCCATGAAATCATAATAAATTAGTTAGAAAAATGAATGAAACTTAACTCTCACCCTACAGGTACACCAAAACAATCTACAGCTATAGTCCAGAGAAGGTGCACGGACGGCTGTGTTTTCCCCAGGGGTTTGTCCACAAAAGGAATGGGGTAAGAGTGACACCACTATAAATGAATATCCCAACACGATGGGAGTAGTGTGAATGTTATAATGATTAGAAGGGTAATTATATATCCTCTAGCCCCTGAGTATTTCCACACTAGAAAGAAACGGAGGGCACAATTGATTACCACAAGAGTCATGTGAACTACGAAGGGCTAATGATAATATTGTTACATGAACTTTATATGGAACGACAATGCAACTGGCTGATCAACTATGTACCTGAGGAAAAATATCTGTATAAGGCTAGAAAGAGATGTACCTAGGATATTGAATCTGTTTGAAAAAGATCTGACTTTGCATGAGAGTTAGCAAAAGGGGTGTGTGTTATAATGGGGTATAACAACTGAGATGTTGAAAAACAGGTATGTCGTAATATGGCCCCAGAGGATTGATATTGTTTCTTTCTCCGTGTATCCCCACAGAGACTTTTAAATATATATCCATAAGCCGGTGACCCCAAAGAAATGGCAGGTTCTGATGAAGGTGTTACAACATCGAGTAGTATAACACCGAAACGCGTCGACGCATTTGTTACTAAATCCAAACAAGGCCAAGGGAGTAACAGATGTTAAAGTATAAACACGATCTTCATTAATACTGTCTACTATCCCTCCAATATCTGAGAAAAGGCCAGGGGATTTCAAAAAGTGGCGAAAGTATCCTTAGGCCACAGTGTTAGGGGGTTTGTGAATAGGATTTATTTGTCTTTGTATTGTAGTTGTGATGATTATTCTTCTACTCTGCTGCAAATTTTTTTTATTTTTTTATTGTAATATTGTTTTTCCTGTGCAATGAATTGTTATTTAATTGTTTTAATTTTACTGTACGCGTTCAAAGAGTTCCTTCTTTGAATTTTTAATCAATTACTGTGCAACTTTTTGTGTAACCAGAGGTTTTTTTACTTTATACAATAAATAAACAGACTGTGAACGTTCACTTTTTAGTGTGGAACTTTTTACCCATTGTTTCCCGCTGTGGGAGAATTCTGCCCGTATCAATATTCTGGAATGTATGATTGTATGACTGTTTAGAACCTACATAGCAATTTAGAGTGCTATAGTGTATTCCCAGGGATTTCCCTTTGACCATAATTGACAATTTGCCATGATCAAGTCGAGTTCCCTTCTTGTGACTCATCTCACTATGGATTTTAGTCATAATATTGGCAAGAGTCTCCCATGTCCCTATTGGAATTAGCTCAAGTTGGGCTCGGTCTTGTAGACTTGAGACTGCATCCTCTGCTAATGAGTTGATGGACCCATGGCTCCACTTCAGGTGTTTCAGGTTTTCTGAGTGTGTTTCTCCCAACAACTTACCTCAAGATTGCGCAGGGATGCGTTCACCGTGATGACCTGAGGGTTGTGATCGCTTTCCACATGATGGCATATCCTATAGTCGCAAATCTGATGGTAAAGGGGCATTGAAACGGGGGTATATTCTATAATTGAAACCGTGTTACCACAGATCCTTGACCAGCCAGGTGAAATGTCAGACGGTTTTAGGCCATTTAGTGCCAGCAGGCCCAATAGTTCACAGGCTTTTATGAGTTCTTCTCCTGAGTGGTCCCTCCGTACGTTTAATGGTATTGTGTGCTCTGGGAGGGGGCCCCCTGCATCACTATGTTCCTCAGAGCAAAAATGAAATAGATTGAGGTTGAAGTCACCAGACACTAGCCATTGTGCCTTGTTATTGCTGTCTTTTAACTGAGATAAGTGAGCTGCTAATCCCCTGGAAGATATCACTTTTTGCTTAGGATTGATGTACAGATTTGTGGACAATAATTGGTTCTTTAAAAATTATTATCCCAACCTTCCAGATTTATTACCAGCATATTTGTGTCATCCACGAATGCTTCCACTGTTTCACTTGTAATGTTAGTGTTTATATAAATTGTCAGACCCCCTTTTGCTCTCCCTTAGGCACTCTTTCTTTCTGCTGGTTTCATGTGTTCTTTGTAAGGCATCTTGGTTCGCCGACGACCTCAAGGACTCCAAGAAGACCTGCCGCACCCTCGAGAAAGCCTGGCTCCTCGACCGGACCACCGACAACATGACCGCCCTCAAACACGCTACCCGCAAGCACCACCAGCACATCCGCACCACCAAGAAGAAATCCCTGAAGGAACGACTGGACAACAACGCCTACGACAGCAAAGAGCTCTTCACTATCGTCAAGGAGTTCTCCAACCCCAGCACCGGCACCAACGACATCACTCCGTCACAAGACCTCTGCGACTCCCTCACCTTGTTCTTCCACCGCAAGATCGCCGACATCCACAACAGCTTCGGCGCCCCACCCACGCACCCAACCATCGAACCAACGCCCCCCACCGCCACCCTTCGCACCTGGACCACGGTGACCACCGAAGACACAGCCCGCACGATGAACACCATCCACTCCGGATCACCGACCGACCCCTGCCCACACCACATCTTCAACAAGGCCGACTCCACCATCGCACCCCAACTCCGGAACATCATCAACGCCTCCTTCAACACCGCCACCTTCCCGGAGAACTGGAAGCACGCCGAGATCAGCGCCCTCCTGAAGAAACCTACAGCGGACCCCACCGATCTCAAAAACTTCCGCCCCATCTCGCTCCTCCCTTTTCCTGCTAAAGTCATCGAGAAGATCGTCAACAGACAGCTGACCGCCTTCCTCAAGACGAACGGATCCCTCGACCCCTCGCAGTCTGACTTCAGAGCCAACCACAGCACCGAGACCGCCCTCATCGCAGCCACCGATGACATCTGGACCCTGCTCGACAAGGGGGAAACAGTGGCCCTCATCCTCCTGGACCTCTCCGCTGCATTCGACACGGTCTGCCACCGCACCCTAGTCCAGCGCCTCAGCAACATCGGTATCCAAGAGAAGGCACTGGAGTGGATCATCTCGTTCCTCGCCGGAAGAACACAAAGAGTCCGCCTCCCCCCGTTTCGCTCCGAGGCCACCAAAGTCATCTGCGGCGTCCCGCAAGGATCTTCACTCAGCCCCACCCTCTTCAACATCTACATGAAACCTCTCGCAGCCATCGCACGCCAGCACAACCTCAACATCATCTCTTACGCCGGCGACACCCAGCTGATCCTCTCCCTCACCAGAGACCCCGACACCGCCAGAACCTGCCTACACGAAGGGATGAAAGACGTCGCTGAGTGGATGAAGGACAGCCGCCTTAAACTGAACTCGGACAAGACGGAAGTGCTCATCCTGGGATCTTCGCCCTCCGCCTGGGACGACTCCTGGTGGCCCCCAGCCCTGGGCACCGCACCCAAGCCAACCGACCACGCACGCAACCTGGGCTTCATCCTGAACCCCTCCCTCTCGATGACCAGACAAGTCAACGCCATCTGCTCATCGTGCTTCAACACTCTGCGTATCTTCCGCTGGATCCCGACCACGACCAGGAAGACTGTCACCCAGGCACTCGTCACCAGCCGACTGGACTACGGAAAGGCCCTCTACGCCGGAACCACAGCGAAGCTACAGAAAAGACTCCAGCGCATCCAGAACGCCTCCGCCCGACTCATCCTGGATGTCCCCTGACGCAGCCACATCTCCAGCCACCTGAGGAACCTGCACTGGCTCCCCGTCGACAAGAGGATCACGTTCCGGCTCCTCACCCACGCACACAAGTCTCTCCACGACCTGGGCCCCAAGTACCTCAACGACCGCCTGACCTTCTACACGCTCACCCGCCAGCTACGGTCCACCAGCCTCGCCCTCGCAGCCGTACCACGCATCCGAAGAGCCACCGCGGGAGGAAGATCCTTCTCTTACCTGGCTGCCAAGACTTGGAACTCCCTCCCCATCCACCTTCGGCTGACCCAGGACCATCTCGCCTTCAGGAAACAACTCAAGACCTGGCTGTTCGAGCAGTAGCATACCCCTACCCCAAGCGCCTTGAGACCCTCCCGGGTGAGTAGTGCGCTATACAAATGGCATGATTGATTGATTGATTGATTGTAAGGGGATAGACATATGTGCCCAAGTTTCCTGGAACATTAAGATATCAATGGGTCTTAGGAATCCTATGACTTCTGGATCTGAAAGTTTTGTCTGTTAACCATTAATGTTCTGAGAGCAGACTACCAGGCAGCCCGGGACCTTTTTTGGTGGTCTTCCCTTGCATCAATCTTGAGTGCTCCAAGTTTGATACAAAGCCTGCAGTAACCAGCCCCAAGAGGATTGTCGCTCATTGGTTGTTACCACCCTTTGTGGCAGGCCGGTGGTTATTTCGTTAGTTACTTTGATAGACCTTTTAGTGAAATCCGAGTCCGATTTGTGATGGACTGCAAGGGAGGTCCTTCTGCCAGCTCCTCTCAGTATGGACATGCTGTGCGCCCGTTGCTCACTTGATGATGGCCACGCAAGCAGTACATGGGAATATCTATCCCAGTGATAGTAAGTTACTTCGATGCCCCAGGCTTTCAGATGCTTTTTCTTTTCCAAAATCACTGCCGGAAGCACCCCGGATGAGAAGGTGACTAGAGTGGGTTCCGTGAGCTGACGTCTTCTTGCCGGCAGAAACTCAATTGAAAAGATGTCATCAGACTTTACATGACCCAGGCCGCCATGGCTTTGAGCAGTTTTAGGATGTTTGAACGATTTACAATGTCTTGCGAGCCCCTCGATTTAAATTCGGGGATCCACAGCACCATCTGACCAGAGTTTCATCAGGACTGACACTGCCTTTTGAAGTTAGTTGATTGCCATCAGTTGCCACCTGCAACTGAGGTTCCAGGAGAGGCTGTTCACTTGAGGGTTGTATCAGGGATTCTTCCACCACTCATTCTTTTGCTTGCGGATACCCCATGGATGATATTTTGTTCTCTCGGCTGCCGTGTCGGGCTCCAAGTGTTTCCTCGGGTTGGGAGCTGCATACCAGTAATGGTCCACTGGTTATGGTACGAGATGCCCTTAGATTTTAGGGGATACTACCTTGTTAAGAACAACATCGTGAGATGAGGCCGCGATGGAACCATGTGACTTCTGGCCCCTTTGGGTCATCCCTATACAATCCCGGTCTTTCTGTTGAGGAACTTGGAAGGGATAAAAGCTCTCTAAGTTACCCAAGCAGATTTTGTTCCTTCTGTTTCTTGCACATTTCCTTTCCCTTTTGGTTTAGCGTGGTAGGTCAAGAGCATTCACTTTTATGCTACCATCCACAGATGATTCATGGTGGACCCTGGACGGAGTTTTGAGGTTGACCTCCACTATATCCATGAATTGTTCCTCTGCTGGCCTTTCGCTGGAAACCACTTGGCACCATGGAGTTACATTCTTTGGACTGGGTATTACCTCATTCAAAATTTTACCGGGCTGAAACTTGGGGCCGATGTTGTTTTTGACTTCACCCAGTATGGCTTGTATGTTAACCGGGAGTTGCATTAATTTCTTGACTACCTCCTTACAGGAACAGACTTGAAAATCATTTAAATGGTTTGACTGGGCCCTTGTGACTAGTGCGTTTAGTTTTTCTAGTTTCTCGTAAATTCCAGACACGAATAGTGCCATTGTGTTCAGCAAGTCCACCTGAATGTCCATTTTGTTTGAGAGGTGAGTTAGGGCCAGTACTGTTGCTTGCATAGAGTTCAGTATAGCAGGCCACAGGTTCGGGGGGGGGGGTTTCTCTGGGTATCGCTATCTGTGCCCTTTCAATTCGCTCTTTTTCTATAGTTGCTTCCTGGGTGATTGTATTGGGTCCCTCATCAGAAACTAAGGAGGGAAGGGAGTCCTCTTTGCTGTTTAATTTAAACTCAGAAAATACTAAGAATTGAGGTGCCTACCCATCTGCCGAAGCTGGATCTGTATAAATCACGTCTTCTGGGGCATACAAAAGTGACCTACTTTATGAATGCTCATTTGGATGCTCGTTTGATAGAGCTACTGAGTTGGGAGGTGGAAAGGACTGAACAAGGCAAATAGCATCCGTCCCTTCTGATTGACATTCATCATTCCTATTTAACTGTTGTGATTTGTTGTGGTTACTTGCTGGTCGGAAGTGATCTGTAAGTTATGGTGATCCATCCTTTTTTAATCTTCTTTGTCACTATCTTTGACACCAATCTGGCCTGGTTGGAAGCCCACAGTGCGGCCTAGAGTAGTTTGACCCTTTGGGCTTCCTTCTGGATGAAGATCCATGCTAAGGTCCAAGGCAAGGTCCAAGTCATAGGAGGCATTGCTTCCTCTGGAGAGGGGGGTTGTTGAAATTGACATTGACAACGGACCTGGCTGGTTGGATTTGTGGCTTCCTTTTTGCAAAAAGTCTTTTCGGAGCAGTGTCTCTTTCTCGCTTTCTTTTCAGTAGGGCTTGTGCCTTACGCCGCACCTTACCAGATCTCATCTTTAATATAATTAGTAGGCTCTTGTTGGTTCCAGGCTAACTGCCTCAAAAATGGATCATGGATGATGTCTTGCTGCCCTGCTATGTTAGCTCCACAACTCCACAATGCTGTGATTACTCAAAGAGACGCTCCAAAGATACCCTGGGATGCCTTATTTTGAGTGATTCATTGTAAACCGTAGGGAATAATATGGCTCTTTTTTCCTGGCTTTTATGGTTACAAGATTTGCCCCTGGACTGTAACCACTAGAGACCTGGGCATGTGGGGTTGTAGCAGGAGGAGTAGAAGAAAGTCAGAGTTGTTGGTGATGGTGCACACATGTGCTCCATAGTGGATACTGAGGGATTAAGGGCATAGTGTTATTTGAGTTAGGTGAATTATGACTTTAGCCTATTGGCTTTGATGTGGTCTAATATCATTCTGCTTTACAAGTAGTAGAGGCCTATGCTTGAGCATCTCCATATTCTAAACTGCAGCCATCTTCTGAGCCTCTGTAGGTGAGAGGTTATATTGAGATTACATGTGTTGTTCACCAGCAGTGAACGAGAGCAGACCAGTTCTTATCAAAAGGAATGGGCCTTCTTCGCATTGGCGTCATAACAAAACGCTTGGCCAGCTGCTGTTGGGTGCCTGGTGTGGAAAGGTACAGGAATCTTGTGAGAAAGGTAGGCGGGTTCTTCCAGAAGCTTCGATAGAGGATAGAGTTCTATATTAGAGAAAGGGGGTCCGAGAGAGGGAGAGATGCTGAGATGCTGAGATGCTGAGATGCTGGTCTGGTGGTTTGGCGGTCTTTTGATACATCACGGTGCAGACGTGCAGACATCTGTGTGCAACAGAGAGTCCTGACCCAACCAGAGAGGGGAAGAGAGACGGACCCTTCTTCAGATAACAAGACGCTAAGATTATGGTGAGGTGTTCCAGGTGTACTTATTGTATCTAACTAGGCTTTTATTTTCAGGTTCTATGTATATGTATGTGCTGGTGATTGCTATAAATGTTCACTGTGATATTTAGTTATTTCTTTCTTTTGTCATCCTCTTATCATGTAATAAAGAAACCCCAGAGCATATCATTTGTGTGTATTCTTGTGAGGGAAGGTCGGGACCCTTTTTTACCAAGTACTTACAGAGGGATGGGTGATTCCCCTCTAATGGGTAATTGTTGATACGGAAGGGAAATCAACTCCCATCAGGGATTTCTAAATTCTAATTATTCTATCCAATACATTGCTAGGAGAAGCAAGCGCCGTGTACCCTTTCAGATGGAGAGGTGTTGTGACTTGCTGTGTACCCTCTCAGATGGGGAGGTGTTGTGACTTGCTGCGTACCCTTTCAGATGGGGAGGTGTTGTGACTTGTTGTTATTTGCGAGCTCCTCTGCAATGGTGTTATATGTTGTCAGTGTTTATTCCTTTCTTGGGTAAGTATTGTGAAATGTGGTGTCTTACTGGAACCTGAGAAAGGATGTGGTAAGTAATGACCTGGTGACTGACAGAAGCACTAAAACATACAGAGAAGTAGGTAATTACACCTGGTCACACTTTGTGCCTCTCCACAGATCTGCAAGCAATTGCAGAAAGAATTTCCGCTGTCACTAGGGTGCTGCAACGGCCACTAAGGAAATCTTTTTAGGCTATGTTATCCGTGCCAGACAGCAAATCAAAAACATAGAAATATAACATAATGCTGGAAGATCCATCGGGGAGGTGCCCACCTACACTTCCACACCGCCTCTAAACAGCCTAGGCACCTGCAACCTAACTCCACCACAGTCCACAATCCACAACTGTCCACTGATATGGGCGGACAGGCTGGCAGCTAACATCTGTCTCACCGTCTCTCCGCTGCTCCATTGCTCTCGTGCTCTCTCCACGCTCTCTGCATGGACCGGCAAGGACATAGCCTGAGTGGACGGAGGGAGGAGGAAGTGGTGGAAGTGTGGTCATGTAGACATGTGGCCGAGTGAAAATCCTTTCCCTAAAGGCACTCGAGCAGCACGAACAGCACGGACCACTCGTGTGGCAGCTCCCAGTAGTTACTCTCACAGTTCCGCTTTTCAAGGGCTTGTCGATCGCATCTGTACCCCTCTCTGTCGCCCGCTCCGCCTCCACCTCCACCTCCGCCACACTGCCATGATCCTCAAACAGCTGCAACCAGAACTGCAACTGTGGCTCGGTGCTGGGTGCTTAGGGCTAGATGTAGGTAATTGCAAATTACTGATTCGAAAATACCGAATTTTACCGAATCGGTATTTTTGAATCGGTAATTGCTATGTAGTTAAAAATTCAGTAAAAAATACAGAATCTGTAATATTCGGTATTTACCGAATCGGTATTTACCCACTTGGTAATTGCCATTCATTCCTGCGGGCCTGGAGGCCCATAGGAATGAATGTCGATTACCGAATCGGTATATACCGATTCGGTAAAATAGGGAAATAGTCAAGGGTGGCAGGGTGTCACTTTGACACCCTGTTGCACCCCTGAATAGTGCTGGTGTGCATGTATGTCTGTCACATGACACAGGAGTAAATGCACAGATTTGCATTTACTGAGGATTTCCTTATTTACCACCAGCCAATAGTTGGTGGTAAATAACGAATCCTTAAAGTACAAAAGCACTCTTTGAAGTGCTTCCTACATCTCATTTACCGATTCGGTAAATACCGAATCGGTAAATGATGATTCGGTAAATACCGATTCGTTATTTACCGAATCGCTAAATATAACACCTACATAGGAAAAGCCTATTACCGGTCGGTAACGGCCGACCAGTAATAGCCTACCTACATCTGGCCCTTGGTTCGGTGCTTGGCTCGATGCAGGTACTCGGTCAACCAGGTTTGAACAATCGATCACCTCCTGCCACAAATGAAGATAGTAAAAAATTCGATTACCTCTCATTTTGCGATTTTGAAACATAGGAAGAGGCTAGTTCACAAGAAGGCAATCATTTCAACACTCAATGACCATCAGTTGCCGGATAAGAAAATATTTTTGTTCACACATTTTACATGTCTTCAGAGAAAACTACTGCTGTGTTCAAACACCTTTTACCAACGAAAGTGTTATTGTGATAAGAATTTCTGCACATTTTTACACAAACAAAACTGTAGTTGTCGTATGGCAATGACAACAAAATACAGAAAACAACTCCAGATAATAAAACCTGAATACAAAAATTTAACTACTGCCTTGGAACACAGCTGCATCATAGATTTAGAAAACATGGCAATGAAACACCCCAACCCAATGCAATAAAAAATAAAAATCAAAACCACAACAAAAAAACAAAACATAATAAAATACAACTCATCAGCCCAAAAAATCAATTCATCACAAACTAATTTATAAATATAAAAACACAATAGTGCACCAGCATCACGGACAAGCAAATAAATATCAGATCACAAGAATGTAATTGTGTTCTTGCTGTATAAGAATTTATTGGTTTCTATGTGAGTTATTTTGTTTTGTTGCTGTGTGGTATAATTTGATGTAGGCCCTGTGCCATGGTTGTGTTTTAAATACTGTGTATTGCTGTATTGTTATATTCAGTAGTGTTTTCACTGTTTTGTTTTCTTCTGTTGTGTTATGTTCTGTTGTTCTGTTCTGTCTTGTTTTTGGTCTAGTTGAGAGTTTCTTATATTTAACTTGAGACTGATACTAAAAGCATAATATTTTGTTGGAATTGCATCATGAAATTTACAATTACGATTGCAGATGGCACTATTATACCGCCAGCTTAGATCTAGGTCATTACATGTTGTCAAGAGTGTTTTCAAATAAAGTGAGCACTGAAAGATGTGTCTCTATCACAACGTTCGGTCTACTGGCAGGGCCCGTACCAAAAGCAGCCCTGGCATAAAATGCTAAAGCAAGCCCCATTTACTTCATCCATCCATCCATCCATCCATACATACATTCATCCATCCATCCTCTCACTCTCTTAAAGCCTTCCAATGCCTGCTGTAATTAAACATGGGAAGCCGGGAAAAGTGACAGAGGTACCTGGGGTGGTGATAAGCTTTCAAAGACTCCAAGGACCACAGCCCACTGGGGAAAGCCCTGTGGACTAAAAGGCTTGTCCGGCCCTGTCTGCTGGTATCTTCAATAGCTGGGGTATTTTACAACTTTAGAAATAGTAAATAGTTGTGTGTCACTGAAAATGTAAAGGAATGCTCAGCTTTCCACCGGAACTGTTGCAGCATTTGTTGACTTCTGCAAATAACAGGATTCAACCCAATGTCATAATACAAAATAAAACGCAATAAAAACAAATATGTCACAGCAATGCAAAACAGTCACAAGAGAATGAAACATAAAAAACATTCTACAACACAGCAACAATGTAGTAATAGAGCACCAAAAAACACATCAGCAAAACAAATTAGTACAACACACCGGCAACACACAACATAACAAACAGACACACACAATCCAATCACACGTTACCACCACCACAAATCTGCTTTCAGAAAACGGTGGTAAAAGGTATTTTCATCAAGCACTGAACTATTTTTCACCAAGGGTGTTGGACTTGGCCTTTTTTGCAGGGTCATCCCTGAACTTTTTGTCTTCCTCCTCTATTTTTTCTGTTGTTGGCTGTTTTATGACTCTAGGCACTTTACCACTGCTGATCAGTGCTAAAGTGGATATGCTCTCCCTATTGTAAATTGATGTATGGATTAGTGATTCCATGATTGGCTGGTTTGGTTTACTTGTCAGGCCCTAGTACTGTGCACCAGGAGTGCCCAGGACTGTTAATCCAAATGCTGCTAGTGGGCTTGCAGCACTGATTGTGCCACCCACAGAAGCAGCCTGTAAAAGAGTGTCTAAGACCTACCATTGCAGAGCCTGTGTGCAATCTGGTGCTGCCATGTTGACTGGGCACGTGCACCCACTTGCCAGTACCTAAACCTTCCCTTTTCTTCATATTAGACACCCCTATGGTAGGCCCACGGGCAGGGTGCATTGTAAGTATAAGGTAGGACATGCCCGGTGTGTGTGGCATGTCCTAATAGTGAATTACAGCCATTTTCGTTTTTCACTATTGCAAGGCTACCTATTCTCCATAGGCCAGAATGGGCACTTAGATTATTACATTTTATAATCCTAACTGACTCAAGGAACATGGTAGAAATTCGAGTTTAGTATGCCTGAACTCAGAATGATAAAATATATCTTTTAGTGAAGTTGGTTTTAACATTCTGTGTTTGAAAATACCACTTTTAGAAAGTAGGTATTTTCTTGTCTAACTATCCAAGCCTGCCTCTGCTAGGTTGTGTATTCCTTGTCTGGAGTTTGAGTGACAGGGCCGGGGGATTCCAGGAGACAGGGTGAGTCAGCCCAGTGGTGAACAGAGAGATCTTGATCTAGATGGGAGGGAGGGAGGAGTTGCACCTGGGACCTGAATAGGGCTGTCCCTGCCTTGCACAATGGCCGCTCCACCCCCTGTGGTGTGTCTGATGTCTCTGCCCTGCACTGTGAAAGGAGAGAAAAAATCATGTCAACCGAGTGCTCCAGGGCTGGGTCTTTCCTCCACAATGCTAGCTCCACCTCCTGTGGGGCATCTGATGTTTCTGCCCTGCACTGTGAAAGGAAAGAAGGAGTCATGTAAACAGAGTGCTCCAAAACCGGTTTGGACTAGGCAAAGGCCCCTCTGCCCTCAAAGGACAAATGATTTTGGGGTATAAATATTTGGACCCTGGTCCCAAGAAAGTAGATTACTTTTTAACAAAAAGAAGAAAATGTTGCTGAGGAGAGGAACCTGAGGAAACTGAGGAGAGACTATCCCTAAGCTGAAGTGCTGCTTGGGGGGTTGGCCTGCAGTGGTTGCCTGACTGTCAAAGAAAGGAGAAAGGACTTTGTGTGCACTTTATTCAAATTGTGAAGGATCTCCAAGGGCTTGAGAGAAGAGCTTGCCTCCTGCTGAAGTCTCAGCGACAACAGACTTCAACCCCCAGCTCCCCAAGAGTTCTTTGGAAGTGCCTGCTGCTGTTTTGGGCCTTCTGAGGGACTGTGTGTCACAAGGAGCTGGAAGCGCGACTCAAGAGGAAGAAGCGTGTCACCGTCGCCGCCACTGCTGTCGCATCTCTGAACAAGGGTGTCGCCAAAGTAGCTGACGCATTGCACTGCATCGAGAGAAGCGTCTCGCACTGAAGAAAAAGCGTGTTGCAGCCGCTGCCGTTGCATCTCTGAACAAGGGTGTCGCCGCTGTAGCTGACACATAGCACCGCATCGAGAGAAGTGTCTCACACCGAAGAAGAAGCGTGTCACCGTCACAGCCGCTGCCGTTGCATCTCTGAACAAGGGTGTCGCTGCTGTAGCTGATGAATTGCACCACATCGAGAAAAGCTCCTCGCATCCATGGAGAAGCATGCTGCCTTCGGAGCCGCTGTCATCGCATCTCTGAACAAGGGCGTCGCCGCTGCAGCTGTCGCATCAAGCGGAAGCGTCTCTCATCGAGGGAGAAGAGTGTCGCCGCCACGTCCGCTGTCGTCGCATCTCTGAACAAGGGTGTCGCTGCTGCAGCTGACGCATTCAGCCGAGACTTCTCGACATATCGGAGAAGCATGCCCCATCAGGAAGAACTTGAAGTCTTTATTTCTTTGCACCGGATTTTGCCGCATTCCATCCTTGCAACACTTTCGTTGCCCTGCGTGTCGCATCTTAAGGCACATTGACTCAAAGTGTCGCATTTTAAGAGCTAAAGAGAACTAAGCTAACCTACCATTTTAAGTACAGTAATTTGGATTTTTTGTCGTTTGTGGTCTTGTGTTACTTATTTTTAATATACAACTTGTGTGGTGTCCATCTGTGGTGTTGTCACTTGATTACTACATGTGTTCACACATGCTTTACACACTGCCTCTGAGATAAGCCTGTCTGCTCGTGCCAAGCTACCAAGGGGGTGAGCAGGGGTTATTTTAGGAGTCTACCCCCTTACCCTGACTAGAGGCAAGGGTCCCTATTTGTCACCAGTACCTGTGCCAACTAGTGACCCCCAAATCTAACAAAGGGCATATGTTTGGCCCTAGCCAAAAATATTTGGTCATGCAGCATTTTTAACTTAAACTATGCTGCAGACCATGAACTAAAACATTATGCCCACAGCTCACAATATGTCGTCTGTTCCTACATCTCTCATTATTGACAAATATAGATCTAAAATAAAAAAACCTCCATAAATTATTTTTAACGCTTTCTAATTATTGGATGGGAAAGCATGCTATCTAAATGCTATTCATATCACTACTGGAGTTCTTGGTCAAATAAATTAAGAATGTTCCTTTGTTGGAAAACCTTGCTGTAAACAAACGAAAGGTAGGGCAAACTGGCTTATTTCTTCCTGGTTAGTTCAGAGAGGCAGTGGAGAATAGATGGATGCATATTCTGAGGTAATTTAACAAACACCAAAACGTTTTCGTTTTTTTCACAGAGTAACACCAGCCTACTTCCATGACCTACTCAGCTTCTTCAGAGCCTGTATTTATGCTGCGCCAGAAGAAAAGAGTGTATTGTTTTAGAATGCAGCTGAGTGGCTATCTGGCCGGAGCTGCTGTACAATACTTGTGATCAGCCCTGAGTGATCTGTTTTGTCTTGTGGGCTTTCCACTTTTCATAATAAGATTTTGCTGCTGGGTCATTAGGCACTGACCCGAAGGCTTTATCTGAATCACCCAGACATTTTAGTCATACAGCGATGTGGAGGTAGCTGCACAATAGATTGTGTTTTGAAAGCAAGAAGACAGTAATTCATACTACAGTTGCAAATCTGATGATACTTTAACATTATTAGCAATGCCCTGAAAGCCTAACTACATTTTAGCGTCTATCTTCCAGAGCTTTCAAGCAGAACAGGCTGGTGTGTGTTTCTCTGGTGGTGAATAATGCCCTTTGTATTTAATTCAGAAGCAGGATCCTTTCTGGGGCCCTTTACTCATTATCTGTGAAAAAAGAAAGATAATGCTGTAGTTATGGATCGGTGAGCATTTCCATGGTGAAGACCAAACAAAGAAAAAAAGTAGACTTTGCTGTTTAAGGAGTTGCAGAGGTTCCTGAAGTCGCCAAGCCAGCAACATATACGTTTCAAAAACATAGAAGAAGCTGCAATTCTGTGATTGCTTTCAGCAAGATAATGTAATTTCCCGTAATAAAATGTCAGGACTCTACCAACTAAAATGAGGTCTGACATGAATGAGAGCGCATTCTGAAAGCTCACCCATCAAGCTGCTGCTAAAGGATGAGAGGTGTGCATTTGAACACACGTAAAATAAGAAAAATACATTATGACATAACGTGTATTTGTAAAGTGCATGTTCACCCAGAAGGGTATCTTGGCGCTGAACAGATGTATATTGTTACCCAACTCAAAGTGCTCATTTTATCGACCTCAAAAGGGTGAGTGGGCGTGCCTGTACCTGGGATTTGAACCTGTGACCAGGAGGTCAAACAAAGTTCCGTCGAGGGAACGCAATAGTCTACTAAGCCACCAGACCCGTTTCATGTTGTAAAAGACCTGTCCTAGAATATTCAAATAAACTCCTTATTACAGGTGACTAGTATTGGTGCAATGATACTGCTGCACCACAAAGACTTAAACCCTCATTGTGAGTGGCCCGTGAGGTAACATTTTATTTTTGTCCCCGATAAATGCTGATACCCCGGAGATATTTATTGTGGCCAATAAATAATTCGGACTCATAGTGACTGGGTGAGGAATGATTAAAAAACAAATATTTACAAAATGTCACACACAAGGTTATTCCCTACAAAAAATATATACAATAGAACAGGGAAGTTTCCTTGAGTATGTCGACGACGTTTCGATCTAAACAACTTCAGATCATCATCAGGACGTGAGCTCTCTTCAGAAGTTCAATGGCAGCGATTTATTCATCGGCTATTTAGTGAACGAAGAACATAAATTCTGGATGTGTTGTGAATTGATCCAACTACACAGTATCTATATCACAAATCTCAGAGAAAACTTGAGAAGTCTTGATGTATTTGGTGGCGTTTCCAGCATAGATCGAAAAATACGATGTGCAATTCCAGTATAATTGATAGGGGGAGCAGTCATTCGAATTACAGTCTGAAGTTTCCAAAGTTAATTGTTGTTGTAGCGTCCGAGCGGGAGTTAATCACCGCGGCTGGAACCGCCGCTAACTCTGCCTCTCTTTCTCACCGGGTCGGCGTTCAATGAACATTTTGTAAATATTTGTTTTTTAATCATTCCTCACCCAGTCACTATGAGCACTTTGTCACATTTGTGAGCACCTGTAACATGAAATAGCTAGTTGTATAACAGTAATAAAGTACTTTACCAATATGGTATCTTGCAAAAGTCTTCTCTCCCATGATTAACTTCATAATTCAAGCTATCCTCCTTAGGACCTATTGAGGCCACAGAAAAGCTTTGTTATTTTCATAAATACGTTAACCCCAGGTTTTACTAAAGGGGTACCCTTGTTTTCTTTATTTACAATAAATAATTCGGAACACAAGTTTTCTCCTACCAAACGTGGATGACCTGTGGATTTTGGTTCTGAAGCTTATAAAACCCTTAGTTCCCAGAGTTTAACCGGAATTTTTACCCTTTAAACTTTGGCAGACTTGACAACTGAAAATTGTACTCCTGGCATTGGAAAACTCCGATTAACTTAACTAATTGTATCACCTGCTCAAACGGCTGTGTGTCTGGTGAGCACAATTTACCACACAACTCACACTGAAGGCCAAATAGGAACCTCTATTCCCTCACATCATTTTAATTAAGAATCACTTAAGGAATGCAAAGTCTGTTTATTCGGTTGTTCAAGAATCGTGTTTCCTCACTGAAAAAAAGTGGCACCCTTCCTCCCTGAAAGTGTAATGTTCTCTGTTGGTGAGTGCACACTATGTTCAGGGGTCTCAAACAAGCACAAGGCAGTGTTGGATACACAGGCAATCATAGGTACTTATGGATGGAAGGGTCCAAAGAATACTCACAGTTACTTCATCAAAGGTACACCTTTTAAGGCAGGTACTCGGTTGCAGACATACTGTGTCCAATTCACAAAGGTAAACTTAGACCAAAAGTCAAAGATTGGACCCCGAGTCTAACTTTACTAGTAGTAAGGTTAGACTTTTGGTCTAAGTTTAGACAAAAGGCTAAACTTAGCCCAAATGTCTAACTTTACTACTTGTAAAGTTAGACGTTTGGTCTAATTTTAGACCAAAAGTCTAACTTTACTAGTAAACCTAGACTTTAGGTCTACACTTATACTTCAGGTCTGAACTTAGACATTTGGTCTAAGTCTTTCTTTGTGAATCGGCCCACTGACGGTGAGAGGCATAACAACGTTCTGAGAAATGTCTACAGAAGGCATGGCTTGAATATGTTAATTTCCAGCAATTCTAATCTACATGGCCTAGTTCCTATTAAGGGCCATCTCAACATTACATGTCTGCAAGAAAATATCTATAAAAGGAGGATTTTGAAGAACACTAAGGTTTATAAGATGCAACAACTCATGTAGTAATTTATGAGGTACTTCCTGCCAAAGGGCCTGTGGGCATCTCTAAATTTGGCAGGTGGTTACTCCCTCAGGGCAACGGAGTAATTTACTCCTTCACTGTGACAGACTAAATCCCATCTGCCATATTCAAAAAATGTCAGCGATCAGATTTTTCCAGCAGAGTAAAGATACAGTTATAGCTGAACAGGACTCAATGATGCTAGATATCTTCTCTGCAATGTCCCTTGATTAGGATTTGCTGCTGTGGAAAACTTGTACTTGGAGCCTAACCAGCACTTCCCTGAGAAGAAAGGGGTCCCTCTGCCTCTTTCTGTTGTTCATGTGATAAACTACATAAAAGATCAACAGCCCTCAAGTCACATCGTGCCATCTGGCACCACTGCAGCATGACCAGAGGGAACGGTTCTACTGCTTCCTCTTCATTCTATATAACCCGCACAGCCCAATAAAACTGCTGTAGTGGAGGGCCACCAATGGCTTATAGCCTGCAACTGTAGAAGGTAAGTGACCACTGCCATAGCCTACCATTGCTCGGAGTGGCATAGGGGCCATATGCATCAAAAAAGTGTTTTGCAATTCTCAAATTGTGATTTTTTTGTGAATCGCAATTAGAGAATTGCAAAATGCAATGTATGTATCATTTGCAAGAAATATTGCGAATCATACATATTCCTTATTTGCGAATCGCACATTGGGATTCGCAAATAAGGAATACCTTCCCATTCACTCCTACAGGCTAGGAGGCCCATAGGAATGAATCGGAAGACATTCTCAATTTGCGATTACCAATTAGAGAATCGCAAATTGAGAATGCAATTTCAAGGTTGAAAGGGTGCTAAAAGGACACCCTGTTGCACCCCAGAAATATGCATGTGTGCTCATTTTGCGCACACACATTCCCTAAGGGCATGTATGTGCGACATATGGCACTTTTAAAAAAAACAAAAAAGTGCTTTTTTAAACTAAATCGCAAATTATCACCAACTTGAAGTTGCTGGTAATTTGCAATTCCTTAAGGCCAAATAGCGAATTTCTGGTGCTTCCAGAATTGCATTTAAGGAATCGCAAATGTATCTATTCTCTATTTTGCGATGGCCTTTTGGGATGATACATCCCAAAAGGCTTTTTCCAAATCGCAAACAGCCCGATTCTGAGAATCGCCCGTTTGCAAATGGGAAAAAGGCTTCATACATATGGCCCATAATCTAAGAGGCGGGGATACAACAAGCAATCTTGCACTAACTGACAAAGACTTTGACTGCTAAGCCACAAAGTGTGAACAACCAATCTCTGCACCAAGCCACATCCCAGCGAAAAGGTAATTTGAGCCATAAAATAAAAGACTGTAACTTGAATAGTGAAAGATAAGTCTGCATATTAGGCTGCTAATCAATCGTCAGCTTGAACTTCTTTTTCAGACCTATCCAAACTGACCCACAGGTTTCCAAATACTGTAGCTGCTTGCACATCCAAATATATAGGAGCTGTGTGAGACCACTGTAGTTAGTGTGATAATTGTTACATATAACTTAAGCTTATGAGATGTGTTTATGAAAACCTTAAGCTGAACCTCCATTACTTTGTGTGCTGGTTTGTGTTCCTGTCAGTCACGGACAGTGCAGGTAAGCGAGATGGGACAGGGCACGGGGGGTAGTGGACAGACAATGGAAAATAAAAAAATAAATAAACAACCTGTCAACTTCCCCCTACCCGCGCCCCGGCACACCTGGACTGGTTGCTGTGATATTAAATTACTTTTTTTCTGCTATTGGAAGCTATGATCTTACTGTAAATTGTTGTGTTTGTTGTTTGACTGTTGGGATCTGACTCTCATCCCCACACAAGACCCCTGCGAGAAGGATTTGCATTCTCACCCCCAGTTCCCAGAGGTAAATGTGGAAAGGGTATACTTGTTACAGTTTGCTTAGCCATAGTTGGGCAGACCCCAAGACACCAGAGGTAAATGATAACCACAATAGTAAAGTCCCCGTAGCTCCCTCACTGCCCACTGGCTACCCGTATGGGGTCTGAGACAAATGATAAATTAAAACAGACAGAACACTTCTCTTTTCTTTTATTGGAGCTGCGAAGCAAAGGGATTAAGTTATCTTGATATTGTCATATATTTTCAGTATTTTTTGACAGTATTAAAGTCAAATTTCAACAACTATTTTTGGCACAGTTTTTCAACACCGTGGACCTGATCGCATATCAGGGAGAATGAAACAATGCTTGCATAAGTTAACTTAGCTATGTTCCACACCCGGATTTACTGAGTGTGAATGAACATGATGTAGGGTTTTTTGGCCAATAAAAACAGTCCAGAAAAATTGTATGAGATTTTGGCTGCAGAAGCATACAACACTTCTTTCGGCTAAAAACACTTTCCCTTCTTCCCTTACTTTCACATTCTCCCTTCTTCACTCAACCCACGTATCAACCTCTACATGCATTTACCACCTGCTCTAAGCAGGTGTTAAATGTATGCAGTAAAATCAAATGGAATGGGAATTTGCCTAGCCTAGGAGCTGGTAAGTTCCAATTCTATTAAGGACTCAGAGGCGAGGATTATGCCTTCTTTCTCCGCTTTTATTTTCACAGCAGCGATATAACAATAACAAACCACATTTCCCATGAACACTTGGGAAAGGAAAAAGAAAGTCCAACAAAAATAGTCCTTCTTCACTGACGGCATCCCAGCCAGCCCTGATAGTCCTTCTTCGGTCATTCCTCATCCTCTTTCTTTGCACGATGCACTTGTGGCAGATTTTCACGCATCTTGCTTGGCATCATAATTTCCTGCGAAAGAGGCAGTGTCAGAGGCTGAGCTGGGCCAAATGGTGTCACACACACTAGGCACAACAACTGTAAGCCAGAGTTAATAAGTCATCAGAACAGATAATCCCCACGAATAGATTACTTACAGCAATACTGGGAGGGTCCACTTCACTGAAGTCCTTGGAGGGATAATCCTCGCCTCCGAGTCCTTAATAGAATCGGAACTTAACAGCACCTAGGCTAGGCAAATTCCCATTCTATGGCAGGACAGGAGGCTTCTGTTTATGTCCATTCAAAGCTTATTGACAACTGTCCCTGTCACCTCAACTACTAGCTTAAAATAGTACCTCTTAAAAGTAGAATCTGAGGACCAATCGGCCTCACGCATCAGATCCTCCAACGGTGCCCCTAGGGCAAAAGCTTTAGAAGCCATCGCACCACTTGCTGAATGAGCAACAAGCTGCTTCGTGTCTATACCAGCCTCCTGAATCACCCAACGCACCCATCTGGCGATCGTCGGGGAAGAAACTGCTTTGCCTGGCTTGCGTAGCGCAATGAGCAGTTGCCTTTTGCCCGGAGGGCGAGACTCATCAGTCATTTCTTCGTAAGCACGGAGGCACTGAACCACACACAGCTTCGGGGAGTCAGGAAAAGCTGGGTAAGAAATTACCCTTGTGATAGACTTCATCCTTCTGCTCACTGTGAAGGATACCCCTTTGGGGGGAAAAACTCTGGCAGAAATGTCCAAGGCTCTTACATCCGAAACCCGTCTGCAGGACACTAAACACAACAACATCGCCAACTTGGCTGTTAACTCCTTACGGGAGAGGAACCTATTTGGTTGCCCAGAGAGGAACAGGTTTAAAACTCTGCTCATGTCCCATAGGACAGAATATCGCAGCTCCGGGGGATGTGACAGACGTATTCCCCTAAGGAGACGGCACAAGGGGTGTTCGCCAATACGTGAGCCCTGCACCATCACATGTCCAGCCGAGAATGCGGATCGGAAAATATTAATTGATCGATAGGCCATGCCCGTCTTCTGCCAAACTCGCCAACAAATTAAGGACATGGACTACATCCGCCCCCATGGAATCAACACCCGTCTCAAACACCAAGGATGCCATCAGTGCCAGGCTGATCTGTATCTCTATGTCATGCTATCCGACCATGCCTTGGAGAGTAAGTCCTCAGCCTTTCCCGAAAGACCTGGGAGCATCCAGCAACGCTGAAGATCCTCCAGGCCATTAGTCCCAACGTTCCGTCTTGGACTAGATGATGAGGAACGAGATCTGAATTGAGAAGGGTGTGAGGAGAGTGGGGGAGAGGGATTGGAAAATCCCAGGAAAGTTCCAGTAGAACCGGAAACCAAACTTGAGACCTCCACTGCAGGGTGATCAACACAACCTCCGCTTGCTGGTGACGCAGGAGCGCTGATACCCTCGTGATCATAGAGAATGGGGGAAGGCATAGCCCTGCTCCCCCTGCCAATCCTGGAGGAAAGCATCCGTTACCTCCGCTAGAGGATCCGGCCGCCAACTGAAAAATCTAGGAAGTTGGTTATCTAGCCTCGACGCAAACAGGTCCACCAAAAACGGACCCCACATCCCGACAGGAAGGCAAAGACCTGGGGGTCAAGCTTTCACACGTTGGCTTCCAGAAGATGGCGGGAGTGTTAATCGGCCACCTCGTTTTCCCGTCCCGGCAAGTACTCTGCAATAACCGAAATCTGGTTGTCGAGGCATAAATGCCAGAAATCCCTGGCTAGGTTTGCTAACATCCTGGACCTGGTCCCAACAAGGTGATTGATGTAAGGAACCGCTGAAACATTTTCCATCCTGAGTAGGACACACAACTGCACCCTGTCCTTTGTCCAGCACTGAACCGCGAAGGAGCCCGCTAGCAACTCCAAGCAGTTGATGTGTAACGACTGCTCTAGAGTGGACCAGGCGCAACCGGTGGAAAACTCCCGCAGTGGGCACCCCACCCAGAGGGACTGGCGTCGGACTCAATAACAATATCTGGGGCGGCCCCGAAAATCGCACGGCCGTTCCAGGTTTCCATGTGCTTAAGCCACCACCTCATTTCGTCCCGAACCTCGTCCGATAGGGGAATCAGTTGAGAATATGTCAGTCCCCGACGGAAGTGGTAGGCCTTCAGGCACTGCATGGCTCGGTAATGCAAGGGCCCGGGAAATATCGCCTGGATGGAAGAAGCGAACAACCCCACCAGACGCGCCAGCTGGCGCGAAGAGATCTGACTCTTCGCCAAAGTCTGACGCAACTCGCGTCTGATTTTTGCCATATTCCTGGCGGGAAGACTCAGAGTAGATGCTACCGAATCGATGTTGAACCCCAAAAATGTTGTGCACTGGACAGGGACCAGCAGGGACTTCTTTTTGTTGATGACGAAACCCAGACCCTGAAGGAGGTTGACTGCAGTCTGCAATTGGGTTGACAAACTCTGGGGACATTGGTCCAAAAACAACATGTCGTCCAAGTAGACGATCATCCACGCTCCCCTCGCCCTGAGGAACTCCACCACCGGCCGAAGGTCTTTCGTGAAGCACCATGGCATGGAGGATAGACTGAAAGGGAGTGTGGTGAATTTGTAAACCTGACCTTCCCATCTGAACTGCAAAAAACGGCGATGAGGGGAAAATATAGTTACCGTCAGGTACGCATCCTTCAGGTCTAACCTGACCATCCAATCGTTCGGTCTTAGGACGTCCCGGAGGAGGTGGATACCCTCCATCTTGAAGTGGGGGTACACCAGCCACTTGTTGAATTCTTTTAAGTTGATAACCGGGCGCCTGCCACCATCGACCCTCCTGGATGCTCTACTGAATAACAAGCCGCCCATTTTTAGAGGCGGGCGGACACCTCCTTGCGCACCAAGTCTGTGTCGCTCTGCGAAAAGGAAATGGGACTGGGGCGATGAAGCTGACAAGGATGGCCATGGAACCCCAGTAGGAGGCCCTGGACCGTCTGCAGCACCCACGCATCGCTGGTGAGGGAAACCCAAGCCGGGAAGAACTGCGCCAAGAGCCCCTCACCTGCAAGCTCGCCAAAGGCAGCACACTCACCTTTTCCAGCACCGTGTTCCTGTCCTCTTTAGTGGCCTCGGCCTTGGAACTTCTGGGTTCTTGTTGGGTAGAAGTTATTAAACCGGGCCTTTTCCTGGACTTGGCCATGGCCGGAGCCTCGCCCCCGGTCGGAGCTATTGAAGCGACCGAACAAGCGGCCCCTGCCACGTCCGGCCCTGTCAAAAACCCAAGGGGTGAACACTTTTCTGATGTTGGCTTGCGCCCTGTCAAGGGAGGCTAAAGTCGCCACGATCTTTCCCAACTCCTTGACGAAGGGATCGCCGAACAATCCCCTCTGGGCCATCGTTCCAGCTTCTGACGAGGTGATGTCTCCCAGCTTAGGATCCACCTTGATCAGGAGTGACCTCCTCCTCTCCGTGGAAAGTGCGTGGTTCGCATTTCCAATGAAAACTATGGCACGCTGCGCCCAATTAGACAGAACCTCCGGGGATATCACTTTCCCCGACACCTTGGCCTCCTCAGCCATGTCCAAAATCTTCGTGACTGGCCCTACTGCATCGAGCAGCTTGTCCTGACAGGCCCGCCAGGAACGGTCCATGCCCTTCTTCGGGTCCCTAATGAATTTTGCCAGGAATGTCACAATTCTCTGGTCTATCCCGGGCGTGAGAGAGACCTTCCTTCCAGAGTAGGGCTGGGCACTCCGCCCGAAGGCGGCTGCGGGCGTCCTTATCTATGGGCTTAAGAAGGCGCACCACCACATACTGGACCACCTTATCCCCAGTAAGCATGGGCGGATTTTGCGGATTGGCAATCTGCGAACTTGCGTATTTACGGATTCGCAATCCGCGAAGATCCGCGAACTCTAGCGGATTTGCGGATTTTTCCGTTTTTTGTGTTGGCGCGTGTTCGCGCCGATTTTGGGACAAGTTCGCAATTGCGAACTTACTTTTCGGCTTGCAACGGCCGCGACTATGTTGTTTCTACGTCTGGTTTATCATCACAGGTTCACAGCACCCTCTGTTTCACCACTGCCACCCTCTGGGACACCCATGCCACCCTCTAGTACATCCTCACTGGCACCTATTAGGTTTATTTATCACTGTAGATTATGGTGGTTGAAAAAAGCAAGCACACCTGCCCTTCTTCAACTGCCATCAATTAATTTGTGTTTCATTAATGTGTCAGTAATTTTGAAAGTTCCAGTCTGGCTGGCACCTGCTTCCTTCCTTATCTGTAATTTGCTTTTTGTTGCAGTGAAATTTTTTTTTCACAGGACCTTTATGGTGCTATTCTATGAGCCTGCTGTTTGGGTCATAGCAGGGTCATAGAATAGTTGCAAACTCTGGAGGGGCCCATCAGGAAGCACTACCTTGAATGTTACTAATGTTAAGTTTGAACTTTTGCACCTGCTCATTGCTTTCAGTTTAGCTAAAATAGTTTTTTCTGCAATTTCGCGCGTTTTTTGGGGCGCGAATCCGTGCGAGATCGATTTCGGAAGCCGCGAATACGTGCGAATACAAAATTGTTTTTGTTGCGACGTGTATGTTCGCGTGATCTTGCGCGTGTTCGCGAGGCGCTTCTAGCTATACGTTTGCCAAGTTACCCTATCGGTCGTACACGGGCGCGGCCATCTTGTTGGCGTGACGTAATTCCGTTTCCGCCCGCTATGTGTAATCTCGCAAAGTGTGCTGCTCGCTAGTACAATTTCGCGCGTACTCGCAAGGAAAATCTCGCGCGAACTTACCCACGCGGTCGTGAACGGGCGCGGCCATCTTGTTTCTCATTCATTGCTATGGTTCTGGGCATGCTTTCTCTATCCTCTCTCAATCTCTGCCATCCTTTGCTTGTTTGAAGTTTTTTTGATCTAATTTTACTTATTATCTAACCCTCTATTTTTCTAGCTCTATATTTTTGTGTTTTCTGCAGCTTTTAGTTACTTTTAAACTACTTTTTTAAACTCTTTTCTTTTCTTCTTCACTATTCTATTTCTTCTTTATCATTTAAGTTTATTTCTGCCCAGACCATGGTAAAGGGAGCCGGGAAGCACCCTGAGAAGGGGAAGGGTCCCGCACCCCGTGCCCGGCTCCCGTGCGGGCGTTTAAGGGGGGAGCAAGTGGTCCCGAGGGAGATCTTCAGCGCGGAGGAAGTGGCGGCACTGATCTTCCACGTCCAGCGCCGCCTCCCCAAGACGATCCTGGGAGGCGGCAAGATCGCGACCGGCTATGGCATCCGGGAGCGTCGCAAGCGGTGGGAGAAGGTGTGCCGGGCCATGTACTAGATCTCTGGGGTCCGGCGCACATATAACCAGGCCACCCACCGCTGGACCGATGTCATGGACCGGGAGCGGGACTTGCTGGACGCGCTCGGCGTAGAGGTCCCCGGGCTTGGTGAGTAGTAGTAGTAGTACATTTACTACTCTGTTTTATCCTGCTCTGTTATTTGCAAATCTTTGTTCTTTACCAAGAGCAATAATGCTGCCGATTACATTGAGGTAAATTATATTTCAAAATCTTCTATGAATTTCAGGTGCACTGCTCTCCTTCTCAGTAGCCTTGCTTGCTACTATGCTTCTTTGTTTTGTATGTTGTGTTCAGAAGCATTTCATTGGCCTGAGAAATTATGTATGAGTGTACTGTAAAGAAAAGAACTGCGTAATGCTAGACAGTAAGGGTCATATTTTCAATTACCGGCGCATCCCTGCAAAGTAGCAGGGATGCGGCAGTAATTGTGTGCCATGCCACCACCACCCATTGGCCCAAAACGTCACAGAAGCCTTACGCATCTGTGCCGTAAAGGCAGCACATTGCTGGAGTTGCGTGCCAACGATGGCGCAGCTCCAGCAATGCTCTGGGGTACCCTATCTCCCCAATGCTGCATCAAGCCGTACGTCGGCTTCAAGCGCGCAGGGTTTGAGTCATGCATCATTGTCCTAAAAGTGACTGATTGACATCTTGTAGATTTCCCTCAGCCACTTTTAGGATTCGTTCCTGCGCAGGTACGCCCTCCCTTGCGCCGGAACGCCCCCTGATGGCGCAGGGCTTTACAACGTGATGCATCGCCCATATGCCCATATGTGTTTTTATTTTTAATATATACGCCGCACCAACACCATGGCGAGTCTTTTGTTCTGCCGCTGCGTCAGAAAAGGCACGCAACAATGGAGGAAAATCAGCCGCAACTTCCGCAAGGGACTTATAAATCAGCCCCAACAGACTGAAGTCCAGTCCTTCCTTTAGACAGTCACATGGCTATCAGAAGAAATAGTGGCGGTGGTGGCGGGTGGATTGATAGTTTGAGTATTCACTGATCTGCAAGCAGGATGGACTTTGTCTGTCACGTGTTGCGCACTGCTGCCTGCAGTGCCAGGCCTAGGCAAACCTCTTTAGTAGTCTGTTTATTGAGTTACATAGGAACTTTCTAAGTCAACGTTCCGCAAATCAGGCAATATGAATAACGTAGTATACCACATGAGATAGATCCCGTGGAATAGTTGTCTATCTATTTGCTATTTTTCCAAAATATGTTGTTATTGTTCTTTTGAAATGTTTGATTTGGTTGAAAAATCTCATCCATGTTTTCTGGTTTTTCTTTCTTTCATGTTGTACATCAGCTCCCCCCAAGGGCAAGAGGACACAGGAGGAGGGTGCTGAGGATGCAGGCCAGGATCGGGCAGGCGAGGGCTCCTTTGCTGGCCCCAGTAAGTTTACATTTTAATAAACAGTACCTATTTTTTCCTAGCGT
Organism: Lissotriton helveticus; assembly: GCF_964261635.1. Taxonomy (NCBI): domain Eukaryota; kingdom Metazoa; phylum Chordata; class Amphibia; order Caudata; family Salamandridae; genus Lissotriton; species Lissotriton helveticus. The sequence goes on along the minus strand of NC_136067.1, from coordinate 407,127,564 downwards.
TCCTCATTCGATTTTTTCTAAATCGTCTTTGATCTTCTTGTAGACTGGATATAAATTCTTATCCTGCCTCGAATATGACTCCCTGTGGTATTGCTAGACTATTCTTATTAGTCTGTCTGTGTAGCTAACTAAGATTGGACATTTGGCAATTCCATTGGACTCCCATTATATTCAGCAATACCTCTATGCACTGTCTCCTTACTGACTAGATAGTGTGGCAGAGTCATTCAGCTCCCGAAGTCACCGATTATAGATCCCCAATGATCTCTAGATTATCGTACGCATGACAAGAGAGTAGTACGGAGTCACAGCACAGTCAAGAAGTGTCAGAGGCACTCATGCTTGCAAAAATTCCAAAACCTTTAGCTCATCCACTCTAGTCTAGAGGAACAAAAACCACAGAGTCTATTTAAGTGTAAAAGCTTTATTAAAAGTAAACACATTTATTAAAATCTACTTTGTCATAAAACTATTTAACTGTAAACGGAAAAGTGGTTAGTGCTGACGATTAATTGGACACATTTCTTGTGGTCGAGCCGAACTCTCACCTAGTTTGAACTTGATCCTGGTCGTGTTCTTAGGACTCAGGAGTCAAGCTTCTGTCTGTTAGGAGAAAAAGTGGTGCGTGTTAAAAATCAAAAGCAAGCATTCATCAGTTGTGCATAAAAGTGCAGCAAGACAACAGCCTTCCCTGGAAAATGGGACATTTTTACTATGGAGTAGACAGTCACAAATTATTACATTGTATTCTGTTTTTTTAACATTTCTCCTAGACCAAATATTATATAGTAGTGAGTGGTGTATTAACATTCTTAAATGTACTTTGTAGGTGTAACATCTGGTGACGGGGCCAGCGCGGAGGTGGCTGTGTTGGACTTGGACTCGGAGGCCTCTGGGGAGGAGGCGGCGGTAGAAGAGCTGGTGGCCGTTCCTGTGGGGGATCAAACGGTGGTGGCGGAAACAGGTAAGCTATATATTCCTTACTTATTGAGATTGAAGACTGCATAGTGTGCTTTCTGCACGGGTGTATTACAATTACAAATCAACCAGGTAGTAGCCTCCTCGAAATGTACTTCGACTTAGCTGTGAAGTTTTTGGTGAGAAGAATCCCAATAAGTTCTTAGACGAACGTGATGGATGGGATGAACGAAAAGCAAAAGAAGGGTGTAAGTAAGTGGGACGCGAACTTGTATGATGGCTGGCAAAGAAGAACGATATGTGTTTGCTTGGCCCCCGAGGTGGCTGGGAAGGAAAGAATATGGTATGGTGCATGGCTGGGTCAATGATGAAGCAAGGATGGGTGGAAGGACAGCAGCCTGGGTGGGTGAAACAGAAACTGTATGTGTGCGTATACTTTGACTGAATGGATGCCTGGAGCATGGTATTCTCTGACTCTTACATAGCACATGTGTATCTAGAGAGAGTAGATGGTCGCCAGGTGAAGTAAGTGTTACCTTGAAGAGCATGTACCACCGCACCCGCACGTCCGTCCCAGTGCAGGGAAGGCAAGGAAAAGAAATTGTAAATGTGTCCAATACTACCATGAATAGTAGCAGTACTTTGTATTGCGTTTGCATTCACAGCATATATCTGGTTATTACGGTGGACACTCCGTACCTCTCTTAATAACTTTAGTTTACTTGTAGTACGTCATTCATGTGTGGGTGTATCACTGTTCACTCAATATTAAGCAAAGCACCTAAAGTCATCTCATCTGTCATTAAATACGTCCCATGTGAAGTGATAGATAATCAAATTAGTTAGCTTCTTCAGTTTCCTTTTCTAGTACTCATTTGCACTGTAGGGTGAAAGGTAAATTAATTAAGCAGTAGCCCTTGTAACAAAGTATTCTCAGTGCCACCCGTAATAGAAAAGTAATAGCTTCACCACCTGCATGTACTGGACCGGTACAGTAACGCAAGTCTGTCTCAATCATCATGGTGTGCAACTTTTTTTCTCGGGTGCAACTTCACTGTGCTGTGTCCATGTCATTCTGCCGGCTTGCATAAGATAACGTACCCATTTCCCTAAACAAGAGAGAAGAAGAAGAATAAGACTGGTGTACTGTCATAGTCGACTGTAATGGAAGTCCATAGTGGTCGTAGAATTAGTTCATTAAACTACCACTACTGTTAGAGCAAGGATGCAGAAGTGGGAGGTTACATAGATACTGTCCTCAATAGTTATGTACTGTGCTTTCAATTTGCTACTTGTACTCTGTGACCCAACTTTCGGCTCAATCACTTTGTGTTATTAATAAGGAGCATTGGTTACAGACTATGTCTTTCTTTCTTCATATAGTTGCTCCTTCCAAATCAACAACAAGGAGGGAGCAGGCTAGATTGGCCCGGCAACGGAGGCTGGAGGCCACAGTCGCCGAGTATCGGCGGCTGGTGGCCCTGGAGGAGGAGGAGGTCACGCAGTCGAGCGGGGCAACATCCTCGACTGTGACCACTGCATCCTCCTCCGTGACTAAGCCAGCGGGACCGAGCCGGGCTAAGAAAGCCGACCGCCACCGCCAAGCAACCGAAATACCAGCTGCCCCCCACAGGAGCTGCAAGGAACGCCAACGCCGCCTACGAGTCCGCATGTCCAACCTGGAGCAGGAGGTCCTGAGGTATAAGAACTTGGTTAAGGGCCTCCGCTCCGAGCTTGCCACCCTCCGCAAGGAGTATGATGCCCATGCCGCATCATGCACCAGCACCAGCACCCTCCAGTAGTGGAGTGTCCCTTGCCCTTTTTTTATAGACTTTTGGGGGGTGGGATTTGGGAGTTGGGATCGTTTTGGGACGTTTCAGAGACAATCGTTGGGGTTAGGGTGGGTGAGGGAGATTATTTTGTTAGGGCTAAATAAATATATTTTTCAACTTTATCTGACCATACCTGTTTTTTACTGCTTTTCAGTCTGGTGGGTGGGGGGCGGGGGTGTAACAGTAACTTTGTTTTCCTGAACAGTCGTAGGACTTTAGTAGTACAACCGTCAATCTCTTGTCTACTCCGAAATAATACTCCATTATACTACCTCCCACCAAACGCTTATCTTACCTGTAATTTGTGTTAGAAATTAGGGCTAGGCCCAGGGCTGGCTCCAGGTGAAATGGGGATTAACGTTGTCAATCCTGGGCGGGTGACATTTCCTCATTGCGGTGGTACTAGTGGTGTGACACAGTGGCAGTTGCATGCCTATGGAAAAAAAGAAAACGAAACCTTGTTTGTCCTCCTTACTGTAGCATTACAACGGTTACGGTACGATCGAGAAAATAGCAGGTGACAGTACACTAGCACAGTGCCATAATGTAGCCTAACAAATGGTAAAGTATTTGCTTGTAAGTATAACTAGTACTTGCGTTGAATTTATTTGACATTGGCTACTACTACTAGAAGATATAGTACTGAAGCTGAGTAAGTCTAGAAGATATCCTCGTATTCCTTCACCAGCCTGTTGCTGCTATCACCTTATCCTCCCCAGCAAGTGTGTGGAATTATTGATGTCATTTTAGTCAGACATCAAGCAAAACAACACAGCCCGGGGGAAGAGGGTTAGGGTTTGTAAAATGGATGGGAATGGGGGTTTCTTTTTGGGTAGGTTTTGTTGAGAGAAGAAAAAAAAAGCAGAGCATGGACAAACAATAATTGAAGATACAGAGTTTACAGACAATCTTTGGTTACAAACTAAAGGTAAGCACATGCAGTCACACTCATAGAATAAAAGACAACAATGGATACTGTATCTGTATTGCGTATGTTGTTGGAGTTGTCCTGTTGAAATTGGTAAGTAAGTTGCATGCAGCAAACAATTCCTCTTATTGGCGGCACTCCTCCATTCCAGCTGACGCTTCGTCCATCAATGTGGTGGTGACCACTGACAGAAGAGACACCCTGTCCACTGCCTGCCTGGCGGATGTTGACTGAAACCCGGCCTGTAATTATTGAACGGAAAACAGGAAGTGCTATTACAATACCACTGATAAATAAATAAAAGGTATGTACGCTGTGTGGTTCAAAAAGTGACACTTTGATTTCCCTAATAGACAGTACAATATTTTTGAAATTGCGTGCTCTGTCTGAGTCACCTTTTTAAGGATCAATAAGTATGGCCAAAATATTATAGCGGATCTTTCCCCTCAAGGTGGGTGTACTACTGTGTTTTAGAACAAAATTTGACCTTCCCAGCAATGCTCCCACCAAGACCCTTACTAAAGCCAGTCGCAAAAATGTAGAAGAACCCAATCATATCTCCAAAAACGATGCCTAGCAGAAAAATGGTTACAAAACGTACTTTGAAAGTAACAGTAGGCCCAAATACAGACCGTGGATTGTATTCAAACCACTTGCCTGCAAGCAAAAGTATCCATAGCCAGCATCGCTCCAACAGTGCTCTACAACAACAGAACCGCGTTGCAATAGAACCCCCCTAAACACATGCAATCCTGCTGCTAGGGCTAACCCTAACGAACCCTAACTTACAAAAAGTGCCAAAACTGGTGTTTCCTTATGGATTTTGTCCAACAAACTTCTAGCCGGTATTAGACCTTCCCAGGAATGCCCCAGGCAAGACCCGCCAACCCACCCGCAAAAAAACACCCGACACAACACCACCAAACAGCGAAAAAGCTAAATCTCATACTTACAATGTCTCTCGGCCTTCGGTCCAAACGCGGCGCTGTGCAGCTAGGTCGTCATCATCATCAATCATCATAACTCCTGTTTTCCACCACGGATTTCCTGAAAAGCAAATGCAATCAAGATTAGACTGTCGCAGCAGTGCTTCGACAGAGACCCCGGCCGCAACCCACCCACGAACAGCAGGAAGCCCCCCAAAACGCTACATTGAGCAAGATGTCTGAAGAAATGGCAAAAAAAAGGCTGTTCCTTATGGATTTTGTCCAAAACACTTGTATCCGGTATTAGACCTTCCCAGGAATGCCCCAGGCAAGACCCGCCAACCCACCCGCAAAAAAACACCCGACACAACACCCCCAAACAGCGAAAAAGCTAAATCTCATACTTACAATGTCTCTCGGCCTTCGGTCCAAACGCGGCGCTGTGCATCTAGGTCGTCATCATCATCAATCATCATAACTCCTGTTTTCCACCACGGATTTCCTGAAAAGCAAATGCAATCAAGATTAGACTGTCGCAGCAGTGCTTCGACAGAGACCCCGGCCGCAACCCACCCACGAACAGCAGGAAGCCCCCCAAAACGCTACATTGAGCAAGATGTCTGAAGAAATGGCAAAAAAAAGGCTGTTTCTTATGGATTTTGTCCAAAACACTTGTATCCGGTATTAGACCTTCCCAGGAATGCCCCAGGCAAGACCCGCCAACCCACCCGCAAAAAAACACCCGACACAACACCCCCAAACAGCGAAAAAGCTAAATCTCATACTTACAATGTCTCTCGGCCTTCGGTCCAAACGCGGCGCTGTGCAGCTAGGTCGTCATCATCATCAATCATCATAACTCCTGTTTTCCACCACGGATTTCCTGAAAAGCAAATGCAATCAAGATTAGACTGTCGCAGCAGTGCTTCGACAGAGACCCCGGCCGCAACCCACCCACGAACAGCAGGAAGCCCCCCAAAACGCTACATTGAGCAAGATGTCTGAAGAAATGGCAAAAAAAAGGCTGTTCCTTATGGATTTTGTCCAAAACACTTCTATCCGGTATTAGACCTTCCCAGGAATGCCCCAGGCAAGACCCGCCGGCGCCAACCCACCCGCAAAAAAACACCCGACAACACCCCCAAACAGCGAAAAAGCTAAATCTCATACTTACAATATCTCTCGGCCTTCGTTCCAAATGCGGCGCTGTTCAGCTAGGTCATCATCATCAATCATCATAACTCCTGTTTTCCACCACGGATTTCCTGAAAAGCAAATGCAATCAAGATTAGACTGTCGCAGCAGTGCTTCGACAGACACCAAAAATTACACACAGACCCCCGGAAACCCGCCAAAGAGCACCTCAAAGGCAAGCAAGTCAGCAAAAACGGCAAGAAATTTCCACCTCATATTTGGTCCAAAACACTTTTGTCCATTATTAGAGCTTCACAGCAATGGGCCCAAAACCGTCAACTCACCCGCAAAGAAGTACAACACCCCCACAAGTGCTGAGTCTTTCTTCATTGTGCGTAATCCAGCACTCTGCTTGGAGGGAAATCGCAGTCTGGAGGAGGAGGATAGAGGAGCATGTTCTTCAGAACTTGTGAACCTGAGGAATGTAGACTGCGGCACCTTCAAATCAATAAGCAAACAAGTGAAGACAGTTCTGATGATGGTCTTGTTTTTGGGATTAGGTGATTAAAGTTTGAATTAAATTAACTGTGCAAAACAAAGAAAGAGAGACACAAAGCACACAGGAATAAAAGTGAATAAGGACGAAAAAGAAAGTTCTTGATTGATTGTCTCATTTTCAGGGCTCGGTGTCAGGGAATAAGAACAAGATTTCGTCATCATACTCTGCGAATTCAGGCTGGATGAGGTCAGTGGCACCGAACAGAGAAAAAATCCCCTCATCTACGTTGCTGTCCTCCTCGTCTTCATGCGGCGTGCTTTCTCGTACTTTGTAATCTGGTGGTATGAGGTGCTGATTCATCTTGATCATTGTCAGCCGCTCCACATTTTTGGGCGAGAGGCGGCTCCGTTTGGGAGTTACAATGCCACCAGCAGCACTGAAAACACGTTCAGAAGACACACTTGCGAGTGGGCAAGACAAATAGTTTATAGCCAGGTTGAAGAGCTGTGGCCACAATTGTTTTTTGCCATGCCAATACTGCAATGGCTCATCATTAAGGAAGACCTCTGTTGAGTCATTCAGATAGTCCTGCACCATCGACTCAAGGTCATCAACTGTTCCTCCACTTTGCTTACTTTTTGCTGTGCCTGTGACATTTTTTCGAGAACCATACCCCATCAAACTTAGCCAATCCTCCTCCCCAGCCACTGTTAGTGTTGTCATTGTGTGTGGTGCAGATGATCCAGTTGCCGGTGTCTTTAACGGCTGAGAGGTCACTTGTGCCCCAGCCACAGGTGCAGAAGTGGATTCTTGTGACTGCGGATGGCCTGCTGATGCTGATGCTGATGTACTGGCTTCTCCTTCAATAACCTGCCGTTCTTTTTCAAACCTCTTGGCTGACCAGGCTAACCAATGTTTGTACTTTTGAACATCTGCATCAGCGAAAGGAAAGAATGCGTTGTCTGCCAGCGCCTTTTTGTAGCGTGGATCCAGAATAGTAGCACAAATGTAATGCTGATCTGAGTTGATGTTTTGAAGACGTTCATCACCACGTAGGCGATGTAATAATTTCTCAGACAAAATGAAATGTTTTTTTTTTTTTTCATCTTTTTCAAACTCAGAAGAAACCGCCATCAGTTGGTGCTCCAGTATGCACAACAATGGGATAGCTTTTCCCAAATTACAGTCCTCCTGGCTGACTGCACGCGTGAAGAACTCAAAAGGACGAAGCATGTCTGTCAGGCTTTTAACTATGTCCCATTGCGCCTTACTCATCCGCAGGTCCTCCTTCTGAGATGTAGCCTCTGTCAAGAAATAGTGATCGAGTACCGTATACTGCTCATGCAGACGCTCAAGCATGTAGAAGGTTGAGTTCCAACGTGTTGCCACCTCCTGGATGAGTGCTTTCACTGGCATTCCACGTTGAAGTAGCAGTCTCCGCAGATGCTTCCGGGCCTTAAAAGAATGGCTGAAATGGTTGCACATTTTGCGGCAGGTGGCCATTACCTCGAACGCTGGACTCTCTTTATCACTCAAGAATTTTTGAACTACCAGGTTGATACAGTGCGCCAAACACGGCACTCTAACATGGTCACCAAGGAACATGGCCTTAACTACATTGGCGCCATTATCAGTGGAAACATAACCAATCTTGCGTTTTAGGGGGGATAGCATTGTCAAGACCTTTTTGTCAAACTCTTCCAAAAGGTTTTCTGCTGTGTGACTTTTCTCCAAGCCAAACATGGCTAGTGTTGCATGTTTCCGAGCAGCTTTGAAAACTTGGTCCGGGTCAACACCTGCGTTTAGCTTTGCTTTAACACCTGAAAAAGAGACCCAGTGTGCAGTGATGCACATGTAATCATCGCCTGGGCCACTGGTCCACATGTCTGTTGTCAGATGTATTGTGTGAACAGCACTCTTCTGCAAAGCTGCCCCAATCGCCTGCAGCACATCTTCATGTAGTGCTGGAACCGCAACTCTGGCAAAATAGAACCGGCTCGGAACCTTCCATTTAGGGCAGAGCGTTGCAACTAATTCAAGAAAACCTACCGCTTCTACAAAAGAAAAAGGTAGAAGGTCCACAGCTAGCATTTTAGCCAGCTTAGTGTTATACAGACGCGTCAGTGGGTGGTTGCGTTCATATGGCACGTCTGAAGTAAGCATTGTTCTAATGTTGCCCTGGACCAAGCATTTACGGGCTGATAATGACTTCGTTGACCCAATTTTGCTCGCTGGTGAACTTTTGTGCGTTGGTGTCTCACTCGCTCCAACACTCTTAGTGTGCCTCACATTGGGTGTGCTGCTGACAGGGGTACTGGGTGTAAGGGAAGTGTTTGACACGTCTTCTTCCTGCTCGTCAACATCAGATGAAACATCAACGTTTCCTTGATTTTGGCCTTTCTTGATCGCAGCTAGGTGCGCAAACCATTTGACAGCGTGCTTTCTCTCAAGATGACCACTCTGGCCGCCTGTACCATAGTTGGTACCTGACTTACCACGACTAACTGCAAGCTTACAAAGGGTACAAATGGCAAACTTTGGATTTTTAAGACAAACAGTAAAGAAGTCCCAAACTGGGGACTTGAAGTGTCTGTGGGACCTGGAGGAGGCGGCGATACTGGTGGTGGTGGTCATGAAGCTAATGCCAGATGAAGTGGAGGATCTGGATTGCCCAACTTTTGTACGTTTTCCACTTTCACCGCCACTAATTAAGGTCGAGGTTGACGGAGGTCTCTTCTTGCCAGAAAGAAATATGGAAGCGGGACGAGTTGGTGTACTACTTAACTCCAATGATTGTGGTGTTTCCACTGCCTCCTCATCGACAACATCATCATCATCATCATCACGCGCAGCAGCTCTTCGGGCTAGGGTCAAAATGTCTGTTTGCTGCATGCCCGCTGGGGCTGCAGTGACCTTTATGATGACTGGGTCGTCGTTGGCAGAGTCTTCATCAGCAGCAGTATCCGCCACTTCTTGTTGAGCCTCATCACACTCCATAAGTCTGAGACTTTGGACGAGCTTCCTTTTACGCTTAAGTACCTTTGTTGGATCATGGTGTGCCTCACTCTCAGACGGCTGTGGTGCTGGTTCCCAAGTTTGATCCGTATCATCAGAAGGAGGTGTGCTTGAAGAGGATGTAGACACCACCCTTGATCTCTTCCTTGCTAGGGTTGTGGAAGACAATGAAGGATCAGCAGGAGGAGTGGCTTCCTCAAATGATACCTCGCCTTGATTGTCGATTTCCTGATGTGCCCCTACTTCGGGAGGAACAACTATTGTGGGCACTTGTGACCCTCCATGCACCTCTGCTTGCGCATCTCCTTGCGCTGCCTCTCCTTCCACATGTACTTGGGCTTGTACTTGCACATGTGATTGTTGTTGCGGCTGTGGTTGTTCAACACTCGTCAGATGAGCTACAACAACCTGTGTTGATTGAGGGACATTGCTGCTGCTTTCTTGCGATGAGCCAACATCACTGGTCGATGGTGATTGAACAACTATACTGGCTGCCTCTGCAGCACTCAAGGGCTTGGACTTAAGTTGGCGTGGTGGTGGTGGTGGCACTGAGCCCAATGGAGCGGGGGGGGTGCTGCCAGCTTGGTCCCCAGCAGATCCCGCTGCTGCTGCTGCAGGCATACTTTTTTTTTTACTCCCAAAAAAAGGGGCGGGCGGCACACCAGTCTCCTTGGTAACTTGCTTCTTCTGCTCCTTACTGGCACCTTTCTTGCTAGAGGAGCTACGGGTTACTTTTTTTGGGGCCATCCTCTTCAGAGCAGGTCAGCAGGCAGCAGTTGCACGAGTTGCAGAGGGTTCTGTGTCCAGACGTGACGTCGCGTGACGTTATGCTGCACACACCGCTGCAGGACTTCTTCCTGGCACTGGTGGTTCTCTTGAGTCTTCTTGTGCACCTAAAAGCAATGGAAGACAGAGGAACATCAGTTCAGTTATACACCCCAAAAATTCGACAAAACACAGAAAAATGAGCACAATCCCATGCCATCCTTGATGTTTACATTGAAGACACCCCACAGAAAGACTACGGACATGCAAGTATGCAACACTCACTACCCCTGGGCATAATGGATGAAAAGTAGGCAAAATAAGTGCAGGCCTCAGACACTGCCTCTCCTCAAAATGGCCCCTTACACCCCAGGCACATGTTGCCTGTACCAGCCAGCACTCAAGATGGCCACCACCACCACCCACATGGCCAGTCCACATCAACAGTACACCCCCAAAAAACAGAAAAACAGCCAGAAATCACCACAATCCAATGCCATCCATGATGTTTACATTAAAGAGAGTGAGACCACACCACAGGCACACTCAGTCCATGCACCACCCACCACCCCTGGGCAAAAGGCCACACCAGCAGCCCCCCAAAAACGACAAAAAACAATAAAATAAGCCCAATCCCAGCCCATCCATGGCCTCAATTATGTTTAAATTCAAGAAGACACCCCACAGAAAGACTAGGCCCATGCAACACTCACCACCCCTGGGCAAAGGGCCCCACCAGCAGGCCCAAAAAAACGACAAAAAACAATAAAATCAGCACAATCCCAGCCCATCCATGGCCTCAATGGTGTTTAAATTCAAGAAGACACCCCTCAGAAACACTAGGCCCATGCAACACTCACTACCCCTGGGCATAATGGATGAAAAGTAGGCAAAATAAGTGCAGGCCTCAGACACTGCCTCTCCTCAAAATGGCCCCTTACACCCCAGGCACATGTTGCCTGCCTGTACCAGCCAGCACTCAAGATGGCCACCACCCACATGGCCAGTCCACATCAACAGTACACCCCCAAAAAACAGAAAAACAGCCAGAAATCACCACAATCCAACGCCATCCATGATGTTTACATTAAAGAGAGTGAGACCACACCACAGGCACACTCAGTCCATGCACCACCCACCACCCCTGGGCAAAAGGCCACACCAGCAGCCCCCCAAAAACGACAAAAAACAATAAAATAAGCACAATCCCAGCCCATCCATGGCCTCAATTATGTTTAAATTCAAGAAGACACCCCACAGAAAGACTAGGCCCATGCAACACTCACCACCCCTGGGCAAAGGGCCCCACCAGCAGGCCCAAAAAAACGACAAAAAACAATAAAATCAGCACAATCCCAGCCCATCCATGGCCTCAATGGTGTTTAAATTCAAGAAGACACCCCTCAGAAACACTAGGCCCATGCAACACTCACTACCCCTGGGCATAATGGATGAAAAGTAGGCAAAATAAGTGCAGGCCTCAGACACTGCCTCTCCTCAAAATGGCCCCTTACACCCCAGGCACATGTTGCCTGCCTGTACCAGCCAGCACTCAAGATGGCCACCACCCACATGGCCAGTCCACATCAACAGTACACCCCCAAAAAACAGAAAAACAGCCAGAAATCACCACAATCCAACGCCATCCATGATGTTTACATTAAAGAGAGTGAGACCACACCACAGGCACACTCAGTCCATGCACCACCCACCACCCCTGGGCAAAAGGCCACACCAGCAGCCCCCCAAAAACGACAAAAAACAATAAAATAAGCACAATCCCAGCCCATCCATGGCCTCAATTATGTTTAAATTCAAGAAGACACCCCACAGAAAGACTAGGCCCATGCAACACTCACCACCCCTGGGCAAAGGGCCCCACCAGCAGGCCCAAAAAAACGACAAAAAACAATAAAATCAGCACAATCCCAGCCCATCCATGGCCTCAATGGTGTTTAAATTCAAGAAGACACCCCTCAGAAACACTAGGCCCATGCAACACTCACTACCCCTGGGCATAATGGATGAAAAGTAGGCAAAATAAGTGCAGGCCTCAGACACTGCCTCTCCTCAAAATGGCCCCTTACACCCCAGGCACATGTTGCCTGCCTGTACCAGCCAGCACTCAAGATGGCCACCACCACCACCCACATGGCCAGTCCACATCAACAGTACACCCCCAAAAAACAGAAAAACAGCCAGAAATCACCACAATCCAACGCCATCCATGATGTTTACAGTAAAGAGAGTGAGACCACACCACAGGCACACTCAGTCCATGCACCACCCACCACCCCTGGGCAAAAGGCCACACCAGCAGCCCCCCAAAAACGACAAAAAACAATAAAATAAGCACAATCCCAGCCCATCCATGGCCTCAATTATGTTTAAATTCAAGAAGACACCCCACAGAAAGACTAGGCCCATGCAACACTCACCACCCCTGGGCAAAGGGCCCCACCAGCAGGCCCAAAAAAATGACAAAAAACAATAAAATCAGCACAATCCCAGCCCATCCATGGCCTCAATGGTGTTTAAATTCAAGAAGACACCCCTCAGAAACACTAGGCCCATGCAACACTCACTACCCCTGGGCATAATGGATGAAAAGTAGGCAAAATAAGTGCAGGCCTCAGACACTGCCTCTCCTCAAAATGGCCCCTTCTTACACCCCAAGCACATGTTGCCTGTAGCAGCCAGCACTCAAGATGGCCACCACCACCACCCACATGACCAGTCCACATCAACAGTACACCCCAAAAAACAGAAAAACAGCCAGAAATCACCACAATCCAATGCCATCCATGATGTTTACATTAAAGAGAGTGAGACCACACCACAGGCACACTCAGTCCATGCACCACCCACCACCCCTGGGCAAAAGGCCATACCAGCAGCCCCCCAAAAACGACAAAAAACAATAAAATAAGCACAATCCCAGCCCATCCATGGCCTCAATTATGTTTAAATTCAAGAAGACACCCCACAGAAAGACTAGGCCCATGCAACACTCACCACCCCTGGGCAAAGGGCCCCACCAGCAGGCCCAAAAAAACGACAAAAAACAATAAAATCAGCACAATCCCAGCCCATCCATGGCCTCAATGGTGTTTAAATTCAAGAAGACACCCCTCAGAAACACTAGGCCCATGCAACACTCACTACCCCTGGGCATAATGGATGAAAAGTAGGCAAAATAAGTGCAGGCCTCAGACACTGCCTCTCCTCAAAATGGCCCCTTCTTACACCCCAAGCACATGTTGCCTGTAGCAGCCAGCACTCAAGATGGCCACCACCACCACCCACATGACCAGTCCACATCAACAGTACACCCCCAAAAAACAGAAAAACAGCCAGAAATCACCACAATCCAATGCCATCCATGATGTTTACATTAAAGAGAGTGAGACCACACCACAGGCACACTCAGTCCATGCACCACCCACCACCCCTGGGCAAAAGGCCACACCAGCAGCCCCCCAAAAACGACAAAAAACAATAAAATAAGCACAATCCCAGCCCATCCATGGCCTCTATTATGTTTAAATTCAAGAAGACACCCCACAGAAAGACTAGGCCCATGCAACACTCACCACCCCTGGGCAAAGGGCCCCACCAGCAGGCCCAAAAAAACGACAAAAAACAATAAAATCAGCACAATCCCAGCCCATCCATGGCCTCAATGGTGTTTAAATTCAAGAAGACACCCCTCAAAACACACTAGGCCCATGCAACACTCACTACCCCTGGGCATAATGGATGAAAAGTAGGCAAAATAAGTGAAGGCCTCAGACACTGCCTCTCCTCAAAATGGCCCCTTACACCCCAAGCACATGTTGCCTGTAGCAGCCAGCACTCAAGATGGCCACCCACCACCACCACCCACATGGCCAGTCCACATCAACAGTACACCCCCAAAAAACAGAAAAACAGCCAGAAATCACCACAATCCAATGCCATCCATAATGTTTACATTAAAGAGAGTGAGACCACACCACAGGCACACTCAGTCCATGCACCACCCACCACCCCTGGGCAAAAGGCCACACCAGCAGCCCCCCAAAAACGACAAAAAACAATAAAATAAGCACAATCCCAGCCAATCCATGACATGAATTATGTTTAAATTCAAGAAGACACCCCACAGAAAGACTAGGCCCATGCAACACTCACCACCCCTGGGCAAAGGGCCCCACCAGCAGTCCCAAAAAAAGGACAAAAATCAGCACAATCCCAGCCCATCCATGGCCTAAATGGTGTTTAAATTCAACAAAACTGTTGTATCATGCACCCCTAACCAACCCTGGTCCTACTGGATACTGTGGCTACCCACAATATAATTTATTTAATGTTCTGAAAAAGTTCCAAAATTTTACTTGCAGCAACTGTAATGCCCCAAACAAACTTACTTGTGAAAGTTGATTTCTAATCCAAAAGTGATCCAAAGACAGTCAAAAAGGCCTCAAATCCAAATATCCAGCAGCACCCACAAAAAGTAATCCTTCCAGCTCCAGATCCAAATGAAAGTGACCAGGAGATGGACAAAGCACTGGGAGGAGCCTGCTGGACAGGAACAGGAAGTTGGAGACTGTGGGGCACTTCCTTCCTCCCCCCCCCAAAATGGACTCCTTGCAAAAAAAAAAGGCCATGCAAATGTCAACCTGAGGAGTGATTCTGATAAAAATCATAATTTTCTGAAGGTTTATCCTGTTTGCTGGTGATTTTCTTGTGCGAAATTGCAAAATCTCTATTTCGCAAGTGCGAGATTGTTCCTTTCCGCCGCAACTACGTGTTCGCAATTGCGAACTCTCGCGAGGTGTGCTGTGCAAGGTGGCAAGCCGCGAGTACGTATTCGCGGGCGACAAACTCCCGCGGGAACACGCAGCAAGATCTAAAATGGCGCGTCACTCGCAAAGAAAAACAACTCGGCAAACGCTAAAATGACGGAAAGTGAACGCCGTGCACCACGCCGCGCGCCGCAACCAAGCAAAAAATCCGCCACGAGCGGATTCACGGATTTTCGACAAATTCGCGAGCGTTCGCGGATTGCGGATTTGCCGAAAATCCGAAAAATCCGCGAGCGGAGCGGATTTTACGCCCATGCTTAATCCCCAGGAACCCAAACTGAGGACCTCAGGTGGACAATATCACCAGGATCTGGCATACCCGAAGGTCCTGAAGGTTCGGGAACCAGGGCCCAGGACCTAGATGAGCGTGCTTCCTCATCAGTATCTGGGGAGTCTCCATCGTCAATGGTGTCTGGAGTTATAGGTCTGGGAGATGGCGGGGGACCCTCTGTAGGGACCGGTGGGTCAGAATGGGCAGGTGGCTGAGCCATAAAAGCGCTCTTCAAACATGCAAAGGCCGCCGCATCAACCCCTTCAACACAATGCCTTTTGGTAGGAGGAGGGGTGGGAGTAGGAACCAGGGGGCAGGGGGGTCTGGGGTTAGACCGAATGAGGGCCACTAGTTTTGCATATGCCTCTTCCATTCGGGCTGATAAACGTTGTTCTATGGGCCCCATGGCTTGGTCCACGGCCCTGTAAAAAGAATCATCTACCGCCTGGTAAAAATTATCATCCCAGGGGAGGTAACTCAGTAGATCCTCCTCCTGGTAATAATCCTGCTCCCCCTGCATGCTGAGTTACCGTAGGCTCCGCAGGATATGAAAGCGCCAAGCAGCCTGTGTGCAGTAGCACAAGGAATCAGTGTATATGACTCTAACGAGGCACAGATTGTGGAGCTGGGAGGGAGCCCAGGTGAATGTGGGTGGCCAAAGGTCAACATTGACCGGGCAGAGCCCCATGGACACACTAGCCCTTGCCTATTATAGGGCAAAACCTCCCGGAACAGTGTCCCTGCGCACCACACACACGGTGCCAAATTGCGACCCCACAGGGAAGTTTTATGAAGAAGCACTCTACAGACCCCAGAGGGCGCACAGGGTTAAAATAAATGACATACAGACCCCCCAATAGCGTAAACTGGGTGGCAGGGGACAGACAACCTCCAGAGAGCATCGACAGCCTGAAAACGCCGAATTGCGCGCTCCTAAACTCGCCCTGCCTATGATAGGAAAGATCGACCCTGGAGGACCACACCACACTCTAAATGGGCACCAAATCATGTCAGGCATGCTAGCAGCATCCCGCGATTACCGGGAATTTGGAAATTAAAACAGAAATCACCCACAAACAAGCGTTATAAAAATAGCACAGAAACAATCCCCATACACAAGAAGATGAAGAAAAAATGACTTAAGTTGCTGCTGAGCAATGAAGAAAGAGGATGAGGAATGACCCAAGAAGGACTATCAGGGCTGGCTGGGATGCCGTCAGTGAAGAAGGACTATTGTTGTTGGACTTTCTCTTCCTTTCCCAAGAGTTTATGGGAAAAGTGGTTTGTTGTTGTTATATCGCTGCTGTGAAAATAAAAGTGGAGAAAGAAGGCGTAATCCGAAGCCTCCGGTCCTGCCATAGAACTGGGGATTCCATGTGGTTTAACAGTGAGAAAAATCGGTCTTACATGGTAATTCACATTCCACAATGTCATACTGGTATTTGCCCAGTATGGGGTGACTTTACTGCAAGGACATTTTACCCTTCAATAAAATCACCCAAGTACTGTTTTTTAGTAGTGATTAGGCCTTATATACGGTGATTGTAACAGGTGACTGTCTAGGGTTGGATATCTTTTCTAAAGTACTAGAGATCTTTGATAAAAATCTACATGTAAGCTGAGTAATATGGACTGCCCACATTGCTAATCTATTTGGCGCATATGACGATATATTTGTTGTGCCATTTTTAATCAACCTGTTCATTTCATGATTGTATAAAGCTCTTCTCTGTTTCCAGTTTGGAAAGTGGGTAGAGTTCATTGTAGAGATAATGGAATTTGTCAATCTCAAAGAGAAGCAAAATGCATGTAGTGAACTTCCAGTTTGCAGTTCTCTTGAGACAAAAAAAACTCTCTTGGATATAAGCAAGCAGGAAAAGTGTCTAAAATGTATTTTTCTTTCAGTACAGGTTTCCCCAAATGCATGCTTCTTTTTTTAATAGTATCATATCTATATGTACAACCTTACACCACAAAGAACTATGGAAATTGGGGGCGTGGCTTGGATGGCAACGCAGGCGGTTGCCTAAGTTTGAGAGCTCCGTGACCCCGGGGAAATAACCGCGAGGAACACAGCGAGGAGGCACCCGTTCCCTCCGTGAACCAGCACAGAAGGTGTGGGAACGTGAGGAGCAGAAGGCTCAAGGCGCGGAGGCAGGAAAAACATAAGGAAAAAGGAGAAATAGCCAGGAGCACTGAGGAAGCGACGAAGTAAGCGAGGCGGACCAAGATGGCGGGCGCTGAATAGGAAGACATAGAGGGGGCACTACAATACCGCAACACCGGACACGTCCAGAGACCCCAGAGGCGCTGGAAGAAACAGCGGGGTAAAGGCAGTGAGCGGTGACATACGCAGCAGCCTGAACCCCCAGCGAGCAAGCATCTAGAGCTCCGTCGGAGGAGGGGGGAGAAAGCGAAACCGAATCCCGCCAGCCGGAGGCGGCCATCTTAGCACCACAACGCCGCAAGAAGGCAGCGAACGCTCCGGTAGCAAACCGGAAGCACGAAACCCACAGCGCCAAACAACGCCGTTTTCCGCCTACAGGCGCAATCAGACCTAAGACTTTAAAGACACAAGCAGCTAAAGCAAGCAACTAACCGGAGAGCGAGGAGTACAACAAGCGTAACAAGCGGTGACGGCCATCTTAAAGAGGGCACGGAGTTGGCAAAAAAGCTCTGAGGAAACACCAGCAGAAGGTCAGTGGGCAAGGAGCTAGAGGCAAAGAAATGGGCGCAGGCCCGGTGATGCGCTGATGCACGACGCCCCAACCAGCCGTGGAGTGCTCGCATCCCCAGCGATCTCAGGAAACTGGAGAAGGTTGTGAACGCTCCGGTGGAGGAGGGGGAGGAAACTCGAGAAGGTCGTGAACGCTCCGGTGGAGGAGGGGGAAGAAAGCGAAACCGAATCCAGCCAGTCGGAGGTGGCCATCTTAGCACCACAACGTCGCAGGAAGGCAGCGAACGCTCCGGTGGCAAATCGGCTGCACGCAGCCCACAGCGCCAAACAACGCCAGGCTCTGCATCCCAGGCGCAGACCTAAGCCTCTAAAGGCACAAAGCAACTAAAGCAAGTAAGCAAGCAATCAACCGGAGAAGCGTGAACAACAAGAGTAACAAGCGGTGGTGGCCATCTTATGCAGGGCACGAAGTCGAGACAAATACTCCGGCAGAAGGTCAGTGGGCAAGACGCGGGAGGCAAGGAACAGGGCGCCGGCCCGGTGGCATGCTGATCATTAACGCAAGACGCCCCAACAGGCCGAAGTGTGCTCAAAACCCCCGCTAACGAAAGAAGACACGGGAACCATCTTGAGAGGGGCAGCAAGGGCAGGCGGCGGCCATCTTAGAGAGGGACAGCAAAGGGAAACCAGAGCAAGAGCAGACGCAACTCTATTACAGCGACAGGAAGAACCTACAGAGAGCTGGGAACCACACGGCAGTGCAGGCAACCAATATCAGCCAAGCACGTTGGAGCGGACGTAGGCTCAGGAGGCCCCCTAAACAGGCAATCGGAACAGGGCAAAGCCTCAACGAAGGCAACAACGAGCCACAAAGAACCTGGGAGCAGGTGTAAGCACGCAGCAACTGGGCAGGGGGGAAGCAAATACGAGGGCCCACGCAGCCCAACACCAAGCCAAGGAACACAGTGAACACAAGGGGGCACCAGGCACCTCAACCAACAGCCCCCCTGCGCAAATACAGGAGCCCTGGTGTCCGGGAAAACTAGAACGAGAACTGTGAGGTGGCCAAGCAGGTTCACATTCGGGGGCACCACAAAGAACAAAGATACGAACAATATAAACAACAGCCCATCACAAGGAGCCCAACAAGCGGATCAGCAAAAGAAGGACAGGCTGTCCATCTACCAGGAAAGAAGAGGCTTTGAAAGGATGTCGGTCAGTGTCAACAAAAAAATTAGGAAAGACCTGAACTCACCAATCAAGCTGAAGAGCATTCAGAACACGGAGACAGCAATGGATCTGCTTGTCAAAAAAATAACGGAAGCCAATGACCTGGCCAAAGCCACCAAGATCTCCATGGACAATGTTCAGTTAGAACTCACAGCCATACGTGCAGACCAGAGCATAATAGCGAACAGAGTAGGGGAAGCAGAAAGAAGAATTAGCGAAATAGAAGACAAATCAGACACCAAGGACAAAGACGTACGTTACATTTCCAAGATCTCTAGTGACATGCAGAGACTACTTGCGGAACAAGAAGACAAAAACAGGAAAGGGAACATCAGGATCCTAGGAGTGCCAGAAGAAGATGAAGAGGCGGCAGGCTCATGCGCAGCACTACTTGAGGCACTAATCCCCAAACTGACAGGCCTCAACTTCGAAAGAACTTTCGAGATCGACAAAGCGTACAGAGTACCGGCCATAAGACAACAGCACATGAAGGGCCCAAGAACAATCATTTGCAAACCCCTGAGAGCAAACCACACCAATGCCATCTTTGCCTTTGCACGTAAGGGCCAATCTCTCAACTGGAAAGGCAAAAAGATAATCATCACCCAGGACTTCTCAAAGGACACGGTAGAAACAAGGAAGGGCTTCCTGGCGCTAAGAGACACTTTGAAGAAGGCCAAGATAACGTGCAGCTTTGCAGGACCAGCAAAAAGGAAAATATCAGACAGAAAAGGGACACGCTTGTTTGACGACCTGGCAGAGCTACGTAGATACCTTCAGGATTCAGATCAGGAGGTGATGGAACAAAACAGCCTGGGAACGGCAAAGAGAAGGGCATCATCGGACGGCTCGGAGACAGGAGAAAATGTGGCAGCAGGTCGCCGTTAAGAGACTCTGACACGAGATCATAGAGAAAAACGCTGACAACAACTACCTCAAAGAAAACGGAAACCTACCTCATGACAAACGGAAAGAAGAGCTAAAGACTACCAGACAAAGTATTACGAGACTCTCAGGAATGTTCACTGAAGGGCAGGCCCCAGAGACCAACAATAGATATCCTTTTATCGTATGCACAGCACGGAGGGAAGCAAGGGGTGTTCTTAATTTGTACCCGGGGGGGCGGAGGGCGCAAAACCGTTGCTGTTGCACGTTTACAGTACGTTGACAGGGGGGAAGGGGGTGGGGGGAGGGGGGGAGTGGGCCGGGGGGGAGGCCATGAATCACAGACAATCACATCTTGGTGGAGCTATTTCTTCTTCTTTTTTTCCATCTTCCTTCTGCACATACACACATCCCCATTCCTATCCACACCCCAGGGGGGGGCCCAAAGACCGGTGGCGGACGGCGGTGCGACACCAGACACAGAGGCACAACATAGGAAACAGCTCAGTTAGCAGCGAGATAACGAAGGTACCATGACCACACCGGACACTCAGGCCCTAGCACAAATAGCAGCGGACATCAAGATCGTTTCACTAAACGTCAAAGGCCTAAACCACCCCGTCAAGCGACGGAAGACATTAGACTACATACATAGACTCAAAGCAGATGTATACGTCCTCCAAAAAACCAGAGTATCCATAGAGGATGCCAACAGGCTCAAGGCAAACTGGATAAGCGAGGTTGTATGCTCACCAGCCGTCAATAAAAAGGGAGGGGTGATCACCATTATCAGCAAGAAAGCAAAGTTCAGGGTTCACGACAACGTAGCAGACACAAAAGGTAGGAGACTACTCACATGCATCAAAAGGGGCGAAGAAACTATGCACATAGCAAACATCTACGGGCTGAACGCAGCAGACAAAAAGTTCTGGGAGGAGGTAGAAAGCGAGCTCAGCAAGATCCCACTGGGGGAACTACTAATCACAGCGGGAGACATGAACATGGCGATGGACAACGCCATAGACAGGCACCCACACAGGCCGAGCCACGCTACACAAGAACAGAATACGCTTAAAAACTTATGTCCCAAACTTGCATTATCAGACCCATGGAGACTACAACAGCCCAGCGCTAGAGAAATACACATTCTACTCGAACCCCCACAACTCGTACAGTAGAATAGACTATATACTCATGTCCAACACACACACACACCTGACCGACACAACGGAGATAGGACCCATAGCAATCTCAGATCATGTCCACATCTCCCTCTCCATAAGCGGGAAACACAATGAAACACCAAGCAGAAGATGGTGCCTCAATAGCGACATACTAGAACACCCCGCTAACATCACCGAAATAGAAGAGGCGATCAGAGAATATCTCCAATACAACGACACAGAAGACAGAGAAGTCATGACACTGTGGGAAGCACTAAAAGCCACAATAAGAGGGAAACTCCTAAGCATTAAGGCAAGAATGAACAGAGGCAGGAACAAAAAAATTAGAGAGCTGGAGGAGCAAATAAAGGAGCTAGAAGGGAACCACACTGTAAATTTACTGGACAGGAACACACTTACGACACTCACAAAGAAAAAGTACGAACTCAACAGAATATTAAGCGAGAGGGCCTCCACATGGATCAACAAATACAAATCCATAAAGTTATGCTCAGCAAACAAAGCAGGAAG
The DNA here is from genome assembly GCF_964261635.1 of Lissotriton helveticus. Taxonomy (NCBI): domain Eukaryota; kingdom Metazoa; phylum Chordata; class Amphibia; order Caudata; family Salamandridae; genus Lissotriton; species Lissotriton helveticus. Next base: position 407,105,943 of record NC_136067.1, on the reverse strand, counting down.
AGCACTAGCAGGATACTTAAAAGCCAAACAGAGGCAACACTCAGTTGTAGCAATCACCGACACAGACAACAAAACGCTCACGGCAAACAAACTGATCCTCAAAACGTTCAGGAGGTTCTATAAGGACCTATACACAGCCGACACATCACTGGAGGCAGATGGGGGGCAAGCCTGCTAGAGAAACTAGAACTACCCAAACTAAGCAACGATCAAAGAGAGGCGCTAGACAAAAACATAACCAGAACAGAAGTAGGAATGGCCATAGACTCGCTAAAAGCCAACAAAGCCCCAGGGCCAGACGGCTTCACGGCAACATTTTACAAACAGTTCCAACCGCTGCTCAAAGACACACTGGTCAGAGTCTTCCAGACATGTGCGGAAAAAGGGAACATGACAGACTCAATGGCGGAGGCAAACATTATTGTCATCCCCAAAGAAGGGAAGGACCCTCAGTTCCCACAAAACTACAGGCCAATCTCCTTAATAAACATTGATTGTAAAATCTACGCAAAAGTAATGGCAACGAGACTAAATGCATATCTCCCCTTTCCCATACACAAAACGCAAGTGGGCTATCTGAAAAACAGACTATCACAAGACAACACCAGACTGCTCTGCCACCTAATAAACCGCACTGCAAACAGTACGGAGAAGGCCGTTATGATCGCGCTAGACGCAGAAAAGCCCTTCGACAGAGTCTCGTGGCCATTCCTAGACCAATGTATGCGCAAATTCGGACTTGGGGAAAGATACAGAGGCATGATCATGTCTCTGTACAAAAACCCCCGGGCTCGAGTGGTGGTCAATGCGGCCACATCAGAAACACTCAAATTAGGCAGAGGGACAAGACAAGGGTGCCCTTTATCACCGGGGCTATTCCTGCTGGCACTAGAGCCACTCCTCCACATGATTAGGTCTAACCCGCGGATCACAGGAGTGCAAGTAGAGGGTCAAGCCTTCAAGCTAGCAGCGTACGCGGATGACATCCTGATCACCACAAGCAACCCACAAGAGTCAATAGAAGCACTCGTACAAACAATAGAGGAGTACGCACAAGTCTCAGGGTACAAACTTAACAGAGATAAACCGATGAACTGCCACACCACCAGAACAGTCCTAGGAACGTCCGGACTCGCGTGGCAAACCAAACCCCTAAAATATCTGGGCCTCCTCTTCGGGAGGGACCTTAGATCAACCTTAGACCACAACGAGGAAGCGATGCTGAAAAAGATTAAGACCAAGCTAGAAACATGGGGCCCCAAATTTATTAGTTGGTGGGGAAGAATTGAGACAATCAAGATGATGGTCACCCCTATGCTTAACTACTTGCTGTCCATGTTGCCACTTACTCTAACAACGGATTTCCACAAACACATGGACAAAGCTATCAACACGTTCCTATGGGGGGGGAAGCCAAGAATCAGCCTAGCAAAACTCAGACTTAAAAAAGAACAGGGGGGACTGAACCTCACAAACTACAAGGCCTTCCAAAGGGCATGCCTTGCCAAACAGGGACTACACTGGGTTGCCCCCACACCAGAGTACATGCCAGTATGGCTCGACCTGGAAAGGGGCATCCTAGGAGGTGCAGACCTGTTCATGGCGCTTACGGCAAACAGACATCCAGAAGTCAAAAATGCGAAACTCCGGAACACAAAAACAGCGCTACTGAGAGTAGATAGGGAACTTGAAGTATACATCAGAGGAACCAGATGGGAGTCAATATGGCATAACCCCAAAATCACATACAAAGGGAAGGCGCTAGACAGCAAAGAGTGGTATAGCAGAGGAATTACGACGCCGGCACAACTAGAAGTAGGAAACAACCCACTCACCTACAAGGCACTGCAGCAGGTAACCAGACTACCAAACAAGGAATTCTACGAATTCCTATGAATCAAAGCAGCCATCACCAGAGCAAACCTCTCCAAACACAAATCCACCATCATACAGTATGCACAGAATCTAAACAAGACAGGCCACCAAACAGCGCAGATCTACAAACTAATCACACCACGCACCACAGCTCTAAACAACAAAACAATAGCCTTCTGGGAGGAGACCATACAGAGACCGCTAAACGAAGAGGAGAGGGCTAGAGTATGGACTTCAGCATCCAAAAACAAAGTAACACCGCAGTTGGCACAAACAAAATACTGGATACTACACAGACTACACTGGACAACAGCGAAACTAGAATCAGTGGGGGCAAGCGGAAGTAGCACCTGCTGGAACTGCCATAAAGCAAGGGGAGACCTAGCCCACATGATATACGAATGCCCCAAAGTCAAAACATTCTGGAACAAAGTATACAACCTCATAGACACAATCACAGGAAGCCAGACACAACGAGGCCTAGCGGGTATTGCCACCGCCTTCCTAGCACCACAGCTTCAATCCAAAGAAGAACGCTAACTAATCGATGTTCGGCTGTCGGCAGCGGTAAGAACCATCCTGGGGAACTGGAAGAACACCAGCAAATCTACCTTTAAACGCTGGTTCAACTGGGTTACATTCCTTCGGGGGGCAGACAACATTACCGCCAAACACAAGGCGGCAAACCATACAGCCAAAGAGGACATGTGGGAAGCCCTCGATGCCCACCTGAGGCAGTAAACCGTAACCCCCCCTCTCTCTTCTCTCTTCTCTCTCTCTCTGGCTCCACTATGCCAAAGTACACATTGTAAGAGCTGCCCAAAGTATGACAACTGTTTTGTTTTGTAAAATTTATTTTCAATAAAATATTTTGAAATTAAAAAAAAAAGAACTATGGAAATTCAAGGGAATATAAAACATTATATTGAGTGACCAAAGGTATTGACAATAATTAAATATTTTATCAAAACAAATAAGCAGATCAATCACATATTCTGAAAATATTTAGGTAGAAGAATAATAATATTTCCATGAAGGACCTCAAACTGTGAAGCCATGGAGTCTCACAGTAGTGTCATTGAGTCAAATTATACCATTCAAATTGCCTACCTGATTGATTAATGTAATGACGTCCATGGTATTGAAAACATACCATATCCATGTTGTTTTTCACATCAAGGCAAGATATTTATTGTCTAATGTTACATAGAGGTAGAAAAGGGGATCATCAGTTGAAGGAAATGTGAGCCGTCACAAGTAATAATGTTTCAATTCTGCACCAGATCCAGTTAGGTCAAGATAGTTTAAACATGAGCACAACCTTTGGTAGCTGTAGCACAGAGCAGACAGGCTAAACTTAGGAGACATGTATAGAGCATTGTTCAGGACCAAAGCAGTGACAATGTAGAAATCCCAATGCAACAAAAGCCCACCCCAAGTTACAAAAACAGAGTTAAATTAATAAACAAATAGACACCAAACGGACAGAAATCAGACCTAGTCAACCTGAGCTATGATTTGTAGATGCTTTAATCATAATAGCATGTAAAAACACAAAGCGCCACTCACAGTTATCTGGTTAGGAACAAATAGACACCAAACTGCCAAAAATCGGATGCAGTGAACCTGAACTATGATCTGTAGATGTTTTAATAAAGATAGCATGTAAAGACACAAAGCACGACTCACAGTTATCTGGTCACACCAGATCGTCCACGTCAAAAGTTAAGGTTGCCAGCAGTTACTGTCTTGCTACAAGTGTGAACAGATTCAGCCCTTGAGGCCTCTCTGCACAGGTTCAACAGAAAGTGCAGTCCTTCTTCTGTCTTCCATAGCTCGAGGTGTGTTCTAAAGAAGGTATCCAGTGGTGCCACATATATGTTTGCCACTAGCTTGTGAGTAAGGGAGACTCACTGACCAATTGGGCAAAAGTTCCCAGGGGCAATCCTACCTACTTTGATCTAATTTCCTTAGGGTTTGGTCCTTACCAATCCCAAAGTGCACTGTTCTGCCAAACTCCAACATCGCAGAACCTTTCTTCCCCTGTACACATCTCTTGCCACACCCCTGAAGTGCGTTTAGGGACATGAGAAATTACCCTTATAACCCATTTATGACACAGGTTCCCCCCACTGGGATTGGCATCATGCTGATTACCTAGTCAAGGAAAAGGAGAGGCCTGTCTCCCAGTTGCATCTGCTTGTGACTGGAGATACCTTTTTGAAGCAGGTGCAGTTTGTGGACATATCCCCCAGATCATCCTGTCAGGAGGAGATCACACTTCCTCCCACCTAAGACCCTTGTGTTCCCTTTCCTGGGAGCCATTCACACTCCCATGCAGGGACCAGCAGGCTGCCAGGTGACAGTTGGGGATTAACTCTGAAAAGGCTACCAGAGACTGAAGAAGGAAAACAGTGACGTTCCAAAGTCACTATTTGTGAAATAGACAAAATTCAACAATGGCATTAAGTTGGATTTTTTTCAACTAGAAAAATGAACGTTTGAAGTATTTCATAGCACGGGGTTAGCATTATTAAGTGTAAAAAGGAACCCAGTTTCTAAGACTATTGTGAAAAACATATTTGGGGCCTTTTTCACTGTAAGGACATGTAAAAATATTCAATATATAGGGTCTACTTTTGAATACTATACACCTTGCTATGGGGCAGGTAAGGGGTTGCCTACCACTATTTAAAAGGAAGGTTAAGATCTGAAAAACAGGTGAATTTACCAGTTCAAAATGACAGTTTTAAAACTACCCAGCTATCCTGGGTAGGGTTTCTAGAAACCACCAGCTTGTTCATTGATGACCACTGCACCAGAATTCCAGCCGGAGCGGAGGCTAACACCAAATACCCGCACTTCACCAGGTCATCAATGTCCAGCCAATTCAGACTGAACTCCTACCTGCTGATGACTCATCAAGAAGGCCTTTCCTTTAGTTGTGTTTCTCTCAGTACCCAAAGAACAAAGGTATATTTGTCTGGGTTCTTTAATTTCAAATCATTGCTCACTGATACCAAATATCAAATTGCTGACAACTTCTTTCACTACATGTGAGGTGTTTGTCTCATCTCTTAATGATCCTAATATAATGCATAGTATAAACTTAACTGCCTACTATAAAGCATATCTCTCCTAAAATAATTCTTATTTTCTCTATTACGCATAACTTTCTTTAGGTTAAAATGAATCCTTATAGAAATCTCAGCCGATGTTTCCATGTTATATCTAATTTAGTGGAATGGTTGGCCAGAAATGTATAATCATATGTATCATTTCAATCATCAACTATGCGTTGATCCATAAAAGCCATCTATAAGTAAACAATTATAAAAGGTGTTTATTTGTCTAAGTTTACGACTTTGGGAATTTACAAAGGGCATTTATGAGTACTATTTTTATGTCCGCATTGAGGGGGAGATCCTCCCATGTGCGGACATATAGATAATACCCATGAATGCCCATTGCGTATTCCCAAAGTTGCAAACGTAGAAGTTTGGTCTAAACATAGACCAAATGTCTAAGTTTACCTTTGTGAATTGGGCCCTTAGAATTAAGTCTAGGGTTACTACTTTTTGGTATTCACAAAGGTAAGTTACGACTAGTAACTTTATTACTAGTAATGTTACTAGTAGTAAATTTACTAATAATAACTTTACTGATAGTAACTTTACTAGTAGTAAGGTTACTAGCAGTAACTTATCTTTGCAAAAACCAAAAAGTAGTAAAGTTAGACTTTTGGTCTAAGTTAGACTTTTGGTCTAACTTTACTTTTGTGATTCAGGCCCCTTGTATTTCATACAATAGAAACTTTACATGAGTGGGGCCAGTAAGCACCACACTCCTTATGAATTAGAGAAAAAAGTCTGTTAACAAAAATAATTAAAACATAGTATGCTGCCATCACTGCTTAGTATTGACAAACCAGGACATTTTAGTTAGAGGACATTATTGGTGCACCCATCCATGTTTCAGAATTCCACTGTGGACCTCAGAGTCAAAGGACACGTCTAGAACTCAGGACACACCCTGTATTCACATGTGAGAAGAACCACAAAAAAAGTCAGAATACTGGATATTACATGCAGTTAGGTCACTCAGGGGAGGAATATATGTCCTTTTGCCATTCAGTGGGCATTCCCGTCCCAACAGGTATAAAACTGGGGACTTAGCAGTTTGTTGTATTGGGAAGGCTATCTCAACACAGCATATCTTTTCTCAGGGTAACTCCAGAATGAGGAGAGTGTGCATTGGTCTAATTTCGAGGGACCTTTGCAGTGGTGGGGAGCCGCTGAACACAACCGGTCATATGATTCTTTTTGATTTGCTCAAATGGCTCAGCAAGTGCAAGTGTGTTATTCCACAAGAACTGGAGCAGGTGGTCAGTGTAATGGTCCAAAAGGTACCATTTTAGGTATCCTTTGCCTAGACTAATTATTCCAGCTTTGGAAGCCTCCAGAAGTGGAGCCAAAAGATCTCTTGTTATTTGGGAGTTTTGCTTTCAATTCTTGGAGGTACTGTAATAGATCAACATGTAAGTTCGGTTAATCATTTTGCGGCAGATTTATGATGCCCTTGCGCCGCAATTGCGTCACGTAATGTGACGCAATGGCGGCGCAAACAATGCGCCCTATTTACAACGTGACGCATCTAGGAGATGTGTCACGTTGGAAACCCCTGCGCCATAAGGAGGCGTTCCTGCGCAGGGGTGGGGGGGTTCCTGCACAGGAACGCCTCCTAAAAGTGGCTGAGTGAAATCTATGAGATTTCACTCAGCCACTTTCTACGTCAATTCCTTACGCCTGCTTGAAGCAGGCATAAGGGTGACGCACAATGCATGGAATAGGTGGCTCCTGTGCATCGCAAGTGCGACATGACTCCTGCAATGCGTCGCCCGTACGCCGAGAGATGCGTCACGCATCCTCACTTCCTTGCACCATGGTGCGCCGCATCATAAATGCGGCGCACCATGGGTGGCGAGCAGTGGCGCACTGTGGCGCATGTTAACTGGCGCATCCCTGGGGATGCGCCAGTTAACATAAATCTGCCCCTTTGTGTCTCTGCCTTTTCAGGGAGTAGTACATCAGGTACATACATAAGTACCCCAAACAGATGTTTTTACGGTGTACATTTTTATGGTGTACATCCATCTATTACACCCCTTGACCAGTTATTGAATGCTTGCTGAATCTGATATATATTGAGGTACCACGCCAATCCTGTGTTCAATCCCTTTGCAATGAAGTCTTATTTGAGCATACCTTTGGCTTGTTCAACAATTCCATTCAACTTCGGTCGGAAGGGATACATGAATGAGCCATATTCACAGCGCATTGTATCAGGAAAACCTTTTGTGGCTAAAGCCATGCTACTGTCTGAGTGAAAGTCCTTCATTGTTTCCCTCGCAATTAGGCACTAAAGTCTATCAATGAGCAGTGGCAGCCTTATGTGGCATTACCCACAGGAATCAAGAGCAAGAATCAACAGTAATCAATATACACTTCTAGAGGTTGACAACTGGCAAAGGGTCAATGTGAGCAAGATAGATGGCACCAGAAGGTTTATCTGATATCATCAGAAGTGTAGAAGGTAATTGTTGGCAAATAGTCCATTGCTGCACATATTTTGTTGTGGCATTGGACATGTACGACCTCCAATATTGTTGTTGTGGCACAGACACTGTAGCATTTATCCCTAAAGATGCTATGCCCTCATGAGCTGCTTTTATGAGGGCTAATTTAGCTATCTCATTGGGGAGATGTCTATCCCCTATCTTTGGTATAAACACAATAGAAACATTGTTCTGAGTTAGAATATAAGAATGTTTAAGAGGGAATTTCCTGATGGATTTGCCTTTTTTAATGTAGCTTCTATTGCTACAATGATATCGTTGTCATCCTTAGTTTGAGATTAGGTTCCGGCAGCAGACTTAATGGTTTGTACAGCTTTCTTTATAATACGTCAGCCAGACAGTTCCCTTTACCATTGTATGTTGTATGTGGACATGAAGGTTATCCTGTAGGGTATAGTTTAGCTAACTGTTTAGCCTTTACCAATTTACCTTTCGATTCTTTGGATCCATTTAAGCATCAATAGTGTAAGTGTACATTTAATATAGTACACAAAAAGCACAATCCAACAATGCAAGTTTGGTAATTAGCAGATATGTCTTTTGAGCGTCTATTAGGAGGGAATGAATCTCATCAGGGGCGGCCTTAGGCATGTGCAAGCTGTGCACCTGAACAGGGCTACCAAACCCCAGGGGCTGCCATGCCAATATATCCTTAATATAATAATCCTCTGAGGATGGATACATATTTGCGTGGCGGCCCCTGGCAGGGATTTGGCAGCCTCCGGCTCTGTTCCACTTCCAAACACCCTGACCTCCCACTCTTCGGGGCCCCCTACCTACGCTCCCTGCCCAGGGCCGCCATGAGCCTAGAGCCGCCCCTGATCTCATCTATCTATGCAGTTTAATCACCTAATGATTTAGTGTGAGTCTGATGTGCCTTGAAGTCACCATCTACCCTGCACTACAGAAAAAGCAGCAGACTATTTTTGCTTAATGCCAGTCACAGGCTGTGTGATGTATTCCTATAGGTTCTGTATCGATCCCCCTATTCCTGACCCTATTCTGGTTAACAAATTAACTAGCAGCCATCCCATGATGCAGAAACCGTTATCTGATTACGCCAGACCACGGCACTGGAGCGCGTTATCTGATTAGGTCATAACGCTTGCCATCTAATTAGGCAAGCAATATTCCTCCAGCCCCTGATAAGGCATACGGAGTTCTCAAAACAAATCAAACCTATGACAACCTGGGAAAATCCCTGCGGCCATTGTTTTGATTTCTCAAAGAACTTCAGTAAAAGAATGTGCTAACGACCAGCTCGTATGACATCCTTATTGACGTATCTATGTCCATCCTTACGTCAATCTCGGCACCTTACAGGTATAAATATTACCGATATTGCCTTAAGCAAACACACGCGGTGGTGACGAGATCGGAGCAGCGAGACTTGCCGAAGCTCAGCAGAGAGCGAAGCCCACTGACGCTGCCCCGCCTTCCTGACGCGCTGAGAACGAGACGCTGCCTTTCTCCTGCCGAGAAATCCAGCTCCGGCGCTTCCGAGCAGCCCTTGCAGGCAGCCTGGAATATCGAGACCAAAGATGAGAGATACCATCCCTCAATCATCCTAGATTCAAGGTACGGAACTGAATAACCCCTTGCAGAGAATTCTTGAGTCAGTCACTTGGCAAAACAAACTTAACTTAAACTGCTACTTTCTATCCCCGCCCACGTATTAGGCTTAGGTCAGGTACACTGGGGTAGGCGTAGTTAGAAGCACCAGTTGAGTACGATTAGTCAAATGTTTATATGTATGTATCTATTTTATCCATTTTAAATAACGTATGGCTTAGAAACCATATCAATGTTTTTACAGTATTATTTTATAATTCTGCTTTTATTGTATGCACTTTACTTAACCATAAGTATTGCGATAATATCGATCCATTTCTCTTGTACGAGAAAAGAGACTGATCAATAAATAACATCTTTTATTGAACACGCCCGTCTCTTCCTTTTCTCTACAATCTGGTGAAACTAAGAATGCACGTACTGACTGAGTAAAATAAGTTGTCTTTTGTTTTCACACGACTCTAGAGATACACTCTTGATTAGGGGAGAGCAAAGTTGTCATGTTTTATGGTTGTCAGAAACTAAATCCCTTCTTGTCTATCCAGGGAGGTTCAACTCCTCCTTGCCTATTCGAGAAAGTTTCTAGTGAACTCTGAGCTAGCTGGCAAACCCAAAAATGTAAGTCTAATATCGACAGTAGAAGACCTAGTTAACGTCTGGTCTAGGTCTATACTATTGGAGGTATTATTCCAATGCGCAGAGCCTATTGGGATAATAGGAACTACACTACAGCTGTGTCGAGCTTCCATGCAGAACTCAAATTTATGTCTATGGTGTTTCTCAGAATGTGGGATCCTATCACTTGAATACTAAGCCAAGATCGATTTAACAGAGCACAGATGTAGTATTAGGAGCATTTGATATGCTGACTTTAGTAGTTGCCTGTAAATAAATGAGGAGAAATTATGATAATGCATTTTGTTTGTGCGAAAGGATACTCTGTCTACACAGCCATGAGAATTGCCTCAGACAGAGTAACTTGTCCCTCAGCATCTATTCTGAATATAAGTGTGACTTGTACGCAATGGGGGTCATTTTTCCTTCATCCTTTAACATACAGGTGTCACCTGATGTGCTATGAACCATCGTGTAAATAAGTTTTTTTTAATGTTCTTTGTTTGCAAATATTTTTTCTCTATCCAATCTACTTGTAGCCCACGTAAGATAGTTGTATGTGTCCCTGTCCAATTGCTTTCCAGAAAAGGTGGGCAATACTAATTCATATAAGGGGTTCACCTGCTCGGCTTAATGTGGCAGATTACCGCTTTCGAAATTGAAAAATCACATTAGAGCTCAGATTTTTCTTTATGTGATCAGGGTTTGCAGAGTAGTATTTCTTCAAAAAGTCTGGTGCCAATCCCTTCACTGAATAATTTATAGTCTAAAAAGATTATACTTATGAATTTATTTTATATCTGTGTTGGGCTAAAATAGGCAATATTCTGTGCACCTTTTCTTATTGTTCACCTACGTAATTGTTTATGTAATAAATTTAATTAATTTCTCACAAAATGTTGGAATCGTACTGTAGCATGTCCATTATTCATGCTACGAATAACCCTGGCCTATTTTTATACCATTGGTGTAATCTGTATTCAGCTGTAATGCCAGAAAACGGTCCTGGGAAGCTTGATTCCGGTCCAGGGAAGACATGGCTTGGCAGTTTGGGCTGGACTGTTCCCATGAGGCACATGGTCAGACTGATTTGCATATGGCCATGTCTGAACTGGGGTGGCGGAGTGAGCTAAAGAACGGTGGATTAAACCCAGATCAGTTGACTTGGGGTGAGTGTTTGTATTGTCAACGCTCCACCCATCACCACCTTTGGTTTTTCTTTGTTCGCCCTAAGTTGGCAGAGTATGCTCAGACGTGAGTCCCTTGTTCACATTGCCACTGGAGTCAAGCAAGCCCGGCTGAAGACGGCTGTAATGCCAGAAACTGGTCCTGGGAAGCTTGATTCCGGTCCAGGGAAGACATGGCTTGGCAGTTCGGACTGGACTGTTCCCATGAGGCACAGGGTCAGACTGATTTGCATATGGCCATGTCTGGGGATTGTTTCCTTTACGCTTCACGCTGCAAGCTTACCGGCCATTTGCTGCACAAGTTCCTGCCCAAAGACACCGGAGGCTGCACCAGCAACTCGCCGGACCCGCTTTGCGGGTCCTGCAGCGCGGCTCTAACCGCGGGAGTTGCTATTCTTAAAGGGGCTGCTGTTTCCCGACCGGCAGGGCTGCGAGCACTAGGCAGGGACTCCGTGGACCAGGAGTCCCTGCGCGCCCTATCACCACCAGCTGGGCTGCTTTCCCTGCCGGCCCCGCCCCCCCGCCCACGGAGATAATGGGGTGTTTGACTGGTTTCCATGTGGGATTGTTTCCTTTACGCTTCACGCTGTAGGCTTACCGGCCATTTGCTGCACAAGTTCCTGCCCAAAGACACCGGAGGCTGCACCAGCAACTCGCCGGACCCGCTTCGCGGGTCCCGCAGCGCGGCTGTAACCGCGGGAGTTGCTATTCTTAAAGGGGCTGCTGTTTCCCGACCGGCAGGGGTGCGAGCACTAGGCAGGGAATCCGTGGACCAGGAGTCCCTGCGCGCCCTATCACCACCAGCTGGGCTGCTCTCCCTGCCGGCCCCGCCCACCCGCCAATCACGCCCCTTGCTATTATAAGATTGTCGTGTACCCGCTGTGCGGGAGCGCGCGGGAGTGTGCCGGGAGAAGCCTTGGACAAGGGCCGGACCGTCTGTGGCCGTCCGTGGTCGGACAAGGTTGGGTTGGGCCTGAACCCCTGGCAAGATCGATTCCCAGGTATTAGGTGCTCTCCCCTTACTGTTTGGGACTCGAAGGCACTTTGAGACTGATTGTCTTTGAAAGGAAGGGCGACGCACTGTACTCCAACAGTAGTAGGTAAAATAAGTTGGAATTCACTGTGCCTTTGAGATCAGGGAAAGAACGATTAGTCCAGCTACAAACATCCAAGGAAGTTGTTTCTGGTCCACTGGACGCTTTTATCACTAGAGCCACAGGGATTTTGGAGAAAGAAATAGAAATGGTGGAAAAAAGGTTCTCCCTAGATTTAGTTACTGATAAGCGCTCTTCGTTGGGTGGCTTGGCAATAGCCAAAAGTCCTGTTCCCCATGCAGCATCTAACTGTATTTATTCTATGAAGACCGAGGCAATAGTCCATGTGGATGGAGAGGGGGTGGCCCTACCTACCTCTCCGGTTATCGACGTCCCGAAATCAAATGTTTGCCAGCCAAGTGAGGGGGACAAAACTCAGAATAATGGGGACAACTAACATAGTATGGACATGCTTTCCCAATCTAATGATTCCACTTCATTTACCCCGCCTGAGGACGATCTTATGGGACCGAGATCGATATCTCGCAAGAGAAAGCTCGATTCGAGTCCCCAGGGGGCAAAAGACTTAAAGCAGCCTAAATTGAACGATATACATAGTTTCCCTTTATCAGTCCCACACCTACCCTCGGGTTTTCCTAATGTGCATTGCCCCTCCTTCACCCCTTTGGGGTCATCTAATCCTTGTCCAACTTGCCTCAATAGTGATGAAATTCTTTTGGTCAAAATTGAGGCTATGTTCAAAACAATTCTGCTTCCAGTCTTGGAGCGAACAAGGTTGATGACCTCCAAAATCGATGCTCTGGAGACCGCAGTTAATACAAATCTGGGCTTTTTGCAAAAACTAACTACCCCTAGTTCTGCTGTAGGGGCTCGTAATCAGACATTAAGTAAAACCAAACCAGCCAGTAATTTCCCAGTAAATAAGGTAACTAAGCCAGTACCAACAGGGGTAGCTATTAATAAACTTATAGTAGGGGCAAGGTCAGATGATACACCTAGCACTGCAAGTGGAGGGTCCCTGACACATGCTCCTAAGAAAAAAGACCTAGCTAAATCTAATTTAGATAGAGGGAAACCATCTACGCCAGATGCCATGGCAAAACCATCATATGGTACCCCAGCTCAGCTACCTAGTAGGCAAAAAACCAACCATCAGCCTACCAGGACGTCGTTTGTGGGCAAACAAAGCATGAGCATAGCTCCTCGCGTAAACCTACCCCCGGAGGCAACCCAATACATCATAGTCTTAACTGGTGTTGCTCCCCTTAAAGATGGTATTAAGGAGACACACGGGGATTTGCGTAATAAGGCGATATTTTGGCTAAATAAGAACCGTCCCTTACCACCATCATCTCCAACAGAAATTCTCTATGTAAGGAGAGTAGATTGGGTGGGTAATGGTACCAAAGACCTGGAAGGGGACTGTATCTTAATTTCATTTAAAGATCCCTGGGTGGTTGATTTTATACGACGGAAAGCCAGATTTGCCCGGCAGGGTGATGTACAATCCCTGGGTCTTGCGTATTTTTATCCACATAGACATAGCAACTACCCCCTAGGCCCAACTCATTTGAGAGTAAGAGATGGGAGGTATCAAGGGTTAAGAACACCTCACACACAGCAGTACCCCATACTTTTTAACCACTTTGGGCCCTTGTCTGACTTAGAACAGATAGATTGACTGCATGCACCAAGCAGGAAGAATAAGCCCGTTGATGTTAGCGGGAATGAGGCACATTTATCACATCAAGCCCCAATGGCACTTGAATCCAGCGATCAGATTGTACCTGGTGTAGTGGAAATAACTGTGGCTATGTCAGAGGGGGAAAGCCTGGATAAAATTGATATAGAAGAAAGAGGGGAGAGAAACATGTTTACACAGACTACCGCAATGACTCCCCTGTCCATGGCTAATCTCGCACAGAATACAACAGAACCCACTCCAGAAACATTTAATATAGTGTCCTGGAATGTTGCGGGGGTCAAGGGTCGCATGGACTCTGAGGATTGGCTTGAGTTTGTTGATAAATATGATGTTGTGGTACTACAAGAAACCTGGGCACCTGAACCAATTCATAAGGCAGGCTTCATAAACTTTTTTACACCCGCAATTAAGAGTAGTAAAGGGCGAGCATCGGGGGGCCTGATAACGTGGGTAAAACAGATATCGGGATATAACATCACCGAACTTTATGAGGATAGTCCTGACCTACTGGCCATCAAACTGAGTAAGGGAGGCGGACGGGATATGATCATTATTAACATTTATTCACGTGTCCTCCCAGGTGGTCGGTGCCCTGCCATTGTGGATGTCCTGGACAGACATCTATCTGGATTGAGCAAGAATACTTTAATTCTTCTAGCGGGTGATTTGAACTGTACAATTGAGCCGCTCTATGTTGCAGGGGATAGTTGGGGGTCCGTTGAGGATGCAACATGGAACATACCGGACTTATTGACCAGTAAAACTGTCAAAGCAACGGAGGCTGCCTTGAACTGGACTGCATTATGCCTCACTTGGGGGTTAAGGGCAGTAAATGGACGCTCTCTCTCAGATCTTGGTGCTAACTATACCTTTGACAATGGACTGAGGAAGAGTCGTATAGACTACTTCCTTTTGAAAATGGAATTCTGGGCATTGATGGTCGATATGGAAGTTGTCCCTCGTCCAGAAAGCGACCATAATCCCCTGTCACTGAAATTAAGGCTGCATGGTATGGAAAGATTGGAAGACCCAGTTCCCTTAGGGTCAGGGGTTGCTGTTCTGTCTAATGATCGCAGGAGGCTGAAATGGTCAAACCTATCAGGGGATGAGACCCTACAGACCAATATTAAGAATGTGGTTTTGAATGCATTAAACAAAATGATGTTGGAGGTTACAGGGAGGGGCAGTTTAGAACCTAACACCATTATGGATCTGCAGGAACGTTGTTTTGACCAGCTCAAGCTTCTTCTTTCTAAGCCATGCCAGAAGGGTACAGTACGACCACACGGTATTCGGGAAAAGGGGTACAACAAAAAATGTAGGGAGGCTCACAGCAATCTTGTTAACATTGTTAAATCTAGAAATATGTGTGCTGTAAAGGTGGCTAGGGCCCGGTATAAAAGAGCACAGTGAAAAGCTAAAAGGGAGTGGGAGGATGGCTATTGGGCCGATCTCTTGGATGCTTCCAAGATGAACAATCAGACCAAATTTTGGGATATAGTAAAATGGGGAAAGGATGTTGATTCCCGTACTCCAACCAATCATGTGTCCCCGGAAGATTGGGTAAAACACTATTCGACCCAATTTAGTATGGAGGGCTCTGATCCTCCTCCTATGCTGGATAAGTTGTATATAACGCCCACATGCGGGGAAAAATTGACCTTTACTAACATTGAGGCGGAGTCTGCCCTTGGTTTGACTCAGCGGGGGAAAGCACCGGGGTTGGATCTTATACCTGCAGACTTGTTCAAAGCAAATATCGATCTCTGGGTGCCATATATAACCAACATAGCCAATGCGATAGCAAAAGGTGCAAGTATACCCAAATCATGGAAGGGAGCAGAGAGTCTCCCAATATACAAAAAAGTGACAGGTCAAATCCGGGCAACTATCGCCCGATTAGCCTAATTGACTGCCTCCAAAAGGTCATCGCACGAATGATCTTGGCTAGAGTGCAAGGGTGGATGGAATCGGAAAATATACTGTCACCTATGCAGGCAGGCTTCAGATCGGGTACGAGCACCATTGACCAGGTGTTTCGATTCTGTTTAATTTTCTGGAAGGTGGTTTTGCTCGGCGGTGGTACCATCTTCGCCGCATTTATAGACCTGAAGTCAGCCTTCGATTTAGTGCCTAGGGGCAAATTGTGGCGGGTACTGAGGGATCTTGGGTTACCAGGAGAACTACTTGAGTTAATTATCAAAATGCATGAAGAGAACTACGCAAGGGTGAGGTGGGGAGGCCAAGGACAACGTACAGATTCTTTCCCAGTCACTCGTGGAGTTCGCCAGGGGTGTGTCCTTGCGCCCACACTTTTCCTGCTCTTTATTGATCAGGTAGTCAAATTTTTTTCAGCTACCCATACCGATGCCCCATCGTTGGCAGGGACAAGATTCCCAATGCTTATCTTCGCCGACGACACTCTACTCCTATCTAAAACACGGAAAGGCTTACAGCGGGCCCTGAACTGCTTTGAGGAGTTTTGTGTGAAAAATGACCTTCAGGTAAACGTGGGGAAAACCAAGTTCATGGTCCTAACTAGGAACAACTTTGTCCGTAGCAATGTAACTATGAGTGGGGTCAATCTGGAACAAGTTGAATCCATGACCTATTTAGGGGTCACTTTGGACCGCCGCTTGCTATGGAAAGAGCAAATTGCTGCTCAAGAGCTAAAATTTGCTCAACTCACTGGCTGTCTTTTGCGAGAGCAGAAGAGATCCATAACAAAACGGGTTATCCCAGCTTTGAAAATTTATGATACTAAAATAAATGCTGCCATACTCTATGGCGCTGATTTATGGGGATTCATGGATCTCTCGAGTCTCTACAAAACCCAGTGTAAATTCTTTCGGAACTTGGTAGGGTTACCTCAATCCTCTCCATCGATACCTCTTTGCCAAGATATGGGCTGCTTTCCAATCAACAATATGGCAAGATTTAGAGTAGTGGCTCTTTGGAGGCGTTTGTGGACTTCCCCGGATCTCACCCTTTTTCCAAAAGAGTTAGTAGAAGTGAGGTCGATGGGGGACTCTGGAAGAATCCCTTGGCTTCGCTCTGTAAAAAAGAGCATACAAGATATGGGATTAGAACACTTGTGGGCTTCTCCTGGTACCAACACCTTCCCCTCAAAAAAGGAATTCAAGGAATTGTATTGGGCCTCGGTCCGCCAATCCCTGGTAACTGCTTCCAGCTCTGGTAGTCTCACGGGAAGATTCCTAAGCTTTAAGCTGGACCCCTCCCGCGAGACTTATTGGGATACCATCACCAGACCACTGGACAAGAAACTTTATCACCAGTTTCGAGTAGGTGCCTTGCCGCTGAATTCCTTTACATCATCTTGGGTCAAAGGAACAACAAGCTCCTGTTGTTGGTGCCCAGGCCAAAAGGAAACCGAGGGTCATTTCCTGTTTGCCTGCCCGCTGTATTCAGAGCCTCGCACTAAATGGATAAAACCCCTGTTTCAGCGCCTCTCATATAGAAGGTCTTCTGAGGTGATCTGGGTTTTAAAAACTAATACCTCAGAAGTATTTGTGGTATGCTTGGCTACATTTTTAGGCTGGGCGTGGGCAATAAGGGCTAGAAGGAACTCTCATCATTAGCAGGCTTAACTTTGATATTTGCCCCAATGTTCTTTTTAAGGAATATTGTAAGCTGTAATGTGTATGACCTTATTAACCTGTAACTTGTAATCTGTACATTTTAGCTTTTTTAAGGCCAGGTTTATCTTTGTCTTTGTAATTTTTGGATGTTTAATAATTATTTTAAGTTGTGATTTTAGTGTAACTGAAATGAAATATGACAATATGGTTATTGTTCTCCCAATCGATTGTCCAGTGGTCAAAATGTCTTAAAATGTTTTAAATGTTGTCTTTTATGTTATTATCATCGAAATAAAGACTTTAAAACCTGAAACCTGAAAACCTGAACTGGGGTGGAGGAGTGAGCTAAAGAATGGTGATGGATTAAACCCAGATCAGTTGACTGGGGTTGAGTGTTTGTATTGTCAACGCTCCGTCCATCACCACCTTGGGTTTTTCTTTGTTCGCCCTATGTTGGCAGGGTATGCTCAGACGTGAGTCCCTTGCTCACTTTGCCACTGGAGTCAAGCAAGCCCGGCTGAAGACGGCTGTAATGCCAGAAACCGGTCCTGGGAAGCTTGATTCCGGTCCAGGGAAGACATGGCTTGGCAGTTCGGGCTGGACTGTTCCCATGAGGCACAGGGTCAGACTGATTTGCATATGGCCATGTCTGAACTGGGGTGGCGGAGTGAGCTAAAAAACGGTGATGGATTAAACCCAGATCAGTTGACTGGGGGTGAGTGTTTGTATTGTCAACGCTCCGTCCATCACCACCTTTGGTTTTTCTTTGTAATCTGTATTCACTCAAGAAACCATTAGAAATTTCCCGAGTACTCTCATACATCTCCGTACAAAAGCTGTTATTATCCGGTACTATGAGCGTCCTGCATTCTTTCTGTATGTGTGCGAGAATTCAAATTTCTAATTCCCACTGTTATATTATTGTCTCATTCAACCACCAGAAACCGCAAAGTGTTTATTGTTGAGGAAAAGTAAGTATGGGCAAAATGCGTGAATTCGCGTTACGCAAATTCGTGCGAAAGCGGATTCGTGATCCGCAAAATTCGTGTATTCGTGCGAATTTGTGGATTTTTTGTGCATCTACGCGGGGCTTTTTGCGTGTTCGCGGGCCGCTTGCAGCGCACCGACCACGAAGTTACCTATGCGGTCGTACATGGGCGCATCCATCTTGTGTGCGTTGCGTATTTCCGTTTCCGGGCGCTATTTACAAGCTCGAGTTGTGTGCAAGGTGCGATTACGTGTTCGCGTACGTTTTTGTATGCTCGCGGGGGAAATATCACGCAAACTTACCCACGCGGTCTTCAATGGACGCGGCCATCTTGTTTTTCATTCATTGATATGGTCCTGGGCATGCTTTTTGTATCCAGCTTGAATCTTTGCCATCCTTTCTTTGTTTGAAGTTTTTTTTTATCTTTGTTACTCATTTTCTATCCCTCTCTTTTTCTACATCTATATTTTGTGTTTTTTTCTACTTTTGGTTAGTTTGAAACTAATTTTTTTAACTCTTTTTTCTTTTCTTTACTTTTTCACTATTCTTTCCTTTTTTTATTTTACTTTACTGTCCAGGACCATGGCAAAGGGAGCCGGCAAAGATCTGAAGGGGAAGGGTCCTGCACCCTGTAGCTGGCTCCCTTGCGGGCGCTTAAGAGGGGAGGATGTGACGGCCAGGGAGACTTTCAGCCCGGTGGAGGTGACTGCACTGATCTTTTATGTGCAGCACCACCTCCCCAAGACCGTGGCAGCAGGGGGCAGGCTCGCGTCAGGGTAGGGCCTCCGGGAGCGTCGCCAGCTGTGGGCTAAGGTGTGCCGGGCCATGCGGAGGGAGTCGAGGGTCCGGCCCACCTACCATCAAGCGTGGTCGGACCTCCTTGACCGCGAGCAGGACTTGCTCCACCTGCTAGGTGTGGAGATCCCTGGTCTTGGTGAGTAGCTATTTAATAACTACTTTGTTTTCTTCTGCTCTGTGTTATATTGCTAATATATGTTTTGCTCAAAGAGCAAGAATGCTGCTGATTCGATAACATTACAGGTAAATTAACGTTTAAATAGCTTCTGTGATTGCAGGTGCTTGCCTGCTCAGTGGCGTTGCTACTATGCTTACTTGTTTGCAACTTTGTGTTTATTTGAGAGCAGAACTGCGGTATGCTAGAGAGACTATAGACTCAAGTCCAGTCCTTCCTTTGTACTCCTGCTGCCAGTAAGAAGATATAGTGGTGGATTGATAGGTTGAGTATATTATATTATGACTTGTTATTTAGTAGTAGGACATTTTTTTTTTAGTGGACTGCAATCATGATGACGGACTGTGTCTATCACGTCGCGTGCTGTTGAGTGCTGGCAGTCGTAGTAGAACCTTTTTGTTGTTGGTTTAGTTAGTGATTTACATAACTTTCCAAGTAGACGGTCTGCGAATCCAGCAATACTGTACTATCTATACTAGTTGACCAGATCAGATAGGTCAATCAATACATGTAGTGCAATTGTTGGTAATTTGTTTCCCCGAGATAATTTTAGATTGTGGTCAAAGAAATTAAATATTTCATAAAAACAATCATCCACGTTTGTGTTTATTTCATGATCATCAGCACCTCCCAGGGGCAAGAAGACTGAAACTCCAGCGGACCAAGGTGGGCAGGAACGGTCCTCTGCAGGCTCTTCTGCTGACCCCAGTAAGTTGTTCTGTTGTTAATATTAATATTTATACTTCCCTAACTTTTACAGGTCCTATTCATTCAAAATTGTTTCCTAATTCTATTTTTTACAAAATAGTCTTTGATCTTCTTGTAGACTGTTTCTACATTCTTATCCTGCCTCTACCATCACACTCTGTGCTACTACTATTATTTAGTATTATTATGAGTCAGTCTGTGTAGGTAGCTAAGCTTGCCCAGTCGGCAAACGGTGTTAAACAAAACTCTGATCCAGGCACTGAGTGCAGTCCTCTGGGTTGCCCTTGCTGTCTATTCCAGTGTTCTTAATGTAAGTGCTTTGACAATTTCCTACAACAAAATGTCAATGTGTCCAACAAGAAAAAGCTAGTAGTTGGCTTTTTTGATTTGATAGGAGCACATACCATACCGCTAGTATTTCAGGGACTATTCTGCACATACAGAAGTATGGACAAGAGAAATAGGACATTGTTGATGATAGGTGCAGTTTGACTTTCCACATACCTCAGTCCGAACAGAAGTTGAACCCCCAATCCCCTGACCGACTATCTAGTGTGTCTGACCAATGATTAGGTTACGACCCAGAAAAACAGAAGAAGACTACCGCTGAGTCCCGACCTATCAGAGTCACGGAAACATGCCTGCACAGTGCAGTAGTTCAAAGTTCAAACCCTTCCGCTCACTCACTCGTGAACAAAAACCACAAAGTATTTGTTAGTTTTATAGTTTTATTTTAAAATAGGAAATAAAAAAACAATTTCTTCATTTTTAATAGCGCAGTATTGCGAGCGAGCACTGGTGATGAGATAGATGACGTTAAAGTTTAAACAACATTCCCTTGAATCAATATGACTTATCACATCAAATTATTAGAATAACTGTGCAGGAGCCCCCACCTTCTTTAAAGTACTTAAAGTACTGCTGGTGATGAGGAGTAGGTGGTGAATTGTCCTGTTGGCAGAAGGGCAATGGAATCTTCTGTCTGTAATTATAAAAATGGTGCACGTTAAAAAGCAAGCATTCATCAGTTGTGGTAAAAAATGTAGCATTTAATGGCTAACCATATAAAAGGTTATCACCCTCCCCAAAACTGTCACTTTTTTTCATTCCCAATAATTAAAAATTGGTTAAGTATTAACATTTTCTTTCATTACGAGACGACATAGGGGGTGGTGTATGGCATCTGAAAATATGACATGTTTTTTCTAGACGTCACAACATCGGATGCGGCACCTAACACCAGTGCCGGGGCTAGCAGTGCGGAGGGGTCCACTCCAGGTGATGCGGCGGCGCCACTACAAGTGCCACCAGGAGGAGTTGGGGGGGAAAGATCAGCGGCGGCGGACGGTGGTAAGTTATTATACTCCTTACTTATTGACATTTTTGAGTAGGCTCGCCAAGGAGTGTATGATGTACTGTACAGTAAACAGTACACTAGTACAAGTACACTGTACTGTTAAGAACAGTTACTAATTTTGAACTACATGTTTGCCAATCTCGGAGAAGACAGTCAACCTTGACTTAGCCATATCATTAGCTGTGGTAGTTCTATGGTAAGCAATGGCCCCCTCTATGACTTCAACTCAGCTGGTAAACTTTAATCGTGAAGCCAAGTCGTATCAAATGAACTTGAGGGATGTGAAGAACCAAAAGGGAAAGAAGGGCGAAAGGAAGGACGAGCGAGTCGGAACATTTATGACTGTAAAGAACGATACGTGTTTTTGAATGCAGGCAGAGGTGGCTGATAGGAAGGAATCACATGCATGGCTGCTTGAAGCAAGGATGGTTGGAGGAGAAAGAAAAGATGACTGCCTTTGTGGGTGAATCAGAGAAAATGCATGTGTGGTGTGCATTGCAGTATATCATTTGGGTCAAACTCAAATGCAAGTCAAGACGGTGGTTTACCAAATAAAATGAAAAGGGTGTTGGTTTTTGAGAAAAAGTAAAATTGGTACAGTTGAGACATTAAGAAGAATGATAGACGTTTATTTTGGGAGCCTGGATGGTATCTTCTTCCTCATAGCAGAGGTGTATGTAGTAGAGCAGACGCTCAGTGGATGAAGAGCGTTACTTTGAACAGCATGTCCGTGCCAGAGTAGCATAGCTGAGGAAATCCAAATACTAGAAGTTGCGATTGTTCAGAAATATTCCCTTGACTAACAGTACAGTAGTTTACTTTGCAAGCACAGCATATATTGTCAATGTATTGTATAGTTGACGTTATTTTCTTTTTTTTTGCAGAGTTTTATATAGCGCAAACTAGACCCGAACCGAATCAGGTATCAGAGCGTTTTACATAGCACCAGTTACATTACATGAGGACGGACACACATTCATTTTAGGCACGGGGTGATTAAGTGATTTGCCCAGAATCACAGGAGGTTTTGGCGTTGTTACCGAGACTCGAACCCAGATCCCCAGGTCCGAGGTCGAGCGCCCTAGCCGTTAGGCCAACTCCTCTCCCCAATTATATCAAGTAAAGTCCTTTCCTCCTGCAATTATGGGTACCACACTCACTCCCTATGTTAATAATTTTCTTTCAGCAGTGTCATGGGTGGACTATCGCTGTTGTTCACTCAATCTATCAAAACAAAGCACCTAAAGCCAGCCATCATATAAGCAAAGATCATGTGATCGGCAGGATATAGGATCAGAAATTAATAATCTTCATTTTCCTTTTGTAGTAGTCAAGGCCCGGGGGGGGGGCAGTGCGAAATATAAATTACATTGAGCAGTAGCCCTTGATGTAACCGAGTATGGTCGGCGCCACCCCGATAGAAAAGTAAGAGCTTCCTTATCACCACCTGCATGTACTGCTTAAAGTAATGCGAGTCTACGTCATCATGTCTTGTGTCTGTTTTTGTTGGGTGCAAGCTGAGTGAGCTGGCATTATGCTGCCGGCTAGGTTACCACAAGTTCACGTACTAGTAATTTCTTTTGCCAAACAAGAGAAAAAAAGAAGAAGACTGGTGAAGTCTCTGACTCTATGACTATGTAGTAGTGAGTCCATAGTGCTGCTAGTAGAATTTCTGAAACTCCCACTAATGTCACAGGCCTACAAAGACGGCGGAAAGATACATGCCAAAATTTTATACTGTGCTTGCAAGTTGCTAGTGTTACTGACTGTGAGACAACTTTCTGATTAATTATTTTGAGTTAATGTTAAACACTATTGGCTACAGTATTTTTCTTTCTTTCTTCATATAGATGCTCCGCAACAAAAGCTCACCTGGAAGGAGATGGCTGTCCGGGCCAGGGCCCGTGAGCTGGAGGCCATTTGCGCTGAATATCGGCGGCTGTGGGCTCGGGAGCAGGACGAGAAGGCGGCAACTACTGCATCCTCCTCCAATGCCCCCGGGTCCACCAGCCAGCAGCCTCCAGCTAAACGGCGCCGTGGCCCGACAGCCTCCTGCCGCCACCGCACAGCAGCAACAACAACTGCTGCCCCCCTCCCCAGAGCCTGGATGACACGTGTGCACCGCCTCAGAAAAAGAGTGATCTTCCTGGAGCACTTGGCTGAGAAACAACAACGCCAGATGCGGGACCTCCGCAAAGAGCTGCGGGACCTCCGCAAAGAGCTACGGGACCACCTGTCTACAGCACACCGCCGGAGGAAGAGAATGTCCCTTGCCCCTTTTTAGGGCTCGGCCTACATCCCACAAAGTGGGTGTGGCTTCAGAGTCCTTTAGAGAGGAGTTAGAAAATCTAACCTACACATTCCAGAGAAGCTCGTGAATTCTGTTAGTTATTTATGGCAGCTGCATGTCAATTGACCATCGCATGGCTGTGTTTTTACAAGGCAGCACACAATAGGTCATAGTCTGTAGAGTTTCTCCACTTCCTGCATATTCTGTGCGGAGACGCACAGCAGAAGGCTATAATTCATCAATTACCAGCTGTCAGGGGGCGCAGTAATTGAATCCAGATGCTGGGCACGCGTGCACCATTCTTTGCTGTCTGCTTTCGGAAGCCTTGGAACTGTATTTGGCATTCCTGGAGCTTGTGCATTTAGTGTCAGGACTGGATGATGCTGGGAGCGCGTGCACTCCAGCCTCTTCTCCTGGGCCTCGGCTCGGCAGAGGTGCGTGCCTCGAAGGCTGCTCAGGAGTAGTGAGTGCAGAGTAGTGAGTGCAGAGTAGTGATTGCAGAGTAGTGAGTGCAGAGTGCAGAGTGTGAGTGCAGAGTGTGAGTGCAGAGTGTGAGTGCAGAGTAGTGAGTGCAGAGTAGTGAGTGCAGAGTAGTGATTGTAGAGTAGTGAGTGCAGAGTGCAACATAGTGAGTGCAGAGTAGTGAGTGCAGAGTAGTCAGTGCAGAGTAGAGTGCAGAGTTGTGAGTGCAGAGTTGTTAGTCCAGAGTAGTGAGTGCGGAGTAGTGAGTGCAGAGTAGTGAGTGCAGAGTGCAGAGTAGTGAGTGCAGAGTAGTGAGTGCAGAGTGCAGAGTAGTGAGTGCAGAGTAGTGAGTGCAGAATGCAGAGTAGTGAGTGCAGAGTGCAGAGTAGTGAGTGCATAGTAGTGAGTGCAGAGTAGTGAGTGCAGAGTGCAGAGTAGTGAGTGCAGAGTATGAGTGCAGAGTGTGAGTGCAGAGTGTGAGTGCAGAGTAGTGAGTGCAGAGTAGTGAGTGCAGAGAAGTAAGTGCAGAGTAGTGAGTGCAGAATAGTGAGTGCAGAGTAGTGAGTGCAAAGTGCAGAGTAGTGAGTGCAGAGTAGTGAGTGCAGAGTGCAGAGTAGTGAATGTAGAGTAGTGAGTGCAGAGTAGTGAGTGCAGAGTGCAGAGTAGTGAGTGCAGAGTAGTGAGTGCAGAGTAGTGATTGTAGAGTAGTGAGTGCAGAGTGCAACATAGTTAGTGCAGAGTAGTGAGTGCAGAGTAGTCAGTGCAGAGTAGAGTGCAGAGTTGTGAGTGCAGAGTTGTTAGTCCAGAGTAGTGAGTGCGGAGTAGTGAGTGCAGAGTAGTGAGTGCAGAGTGCAGAGTAGTGAGTGCAGAGTAGTGAGTGCAGAGTGCAGAGTAGTGAGTGCAGAGTAGTGAGTGCAGAATGCAGAGTAGTGAGTGCAGAGTGCAGAGTAGTGAGTGCAGAGTAGTGAGTGCAGAGTAGTGAGTGCAGAGTAGTGAGTGCAGAATGCAGAGTAGTGAGTGCAGAGTGCAGAGTAGTGAGTGCATAGTACTGAGTGCATAGTAGTGAGTGCAGAGTGCAGAGTAGTGAGTGCAGAGTGCAGAGTATGAGTGCAGAGTGTGAGTGCAGAGTGTGAGTGCAGAGTAGTGAGTGCAGAGTAGTGAGTGCAGAGAAGTGAGTGCAGAGTAGTGAGTGCAGAATAGTGAGTGCAGAGTAGTCAGTGCAAAGTGCAGAGTAGTGAGTGCAGAGTAGTGAGTGCAGAGTGCAGAGTAGTGAATGTAGAGTAGTGAGTGCAGAGTAGTGAGTGCAGAGTGCAGAGTAGTGAGTGCAGAGTGCAGAGTAGTTAGTGCAGAGTAATGAGTGCAGAGTAGTGAGTGCAGAGTGCAGAGTAGTGAGTGCAGAGTAGTGAGTGCAGAGTGCAGAGTAGTGAGTGCAGAGTAGTGAGTGCAGAATGCAGAGTAGTGAGTGCAGAGTGCAGAGTAGTGAGTGCACAGTAATGAGTGCAGAGTAGTGAGTGCAGAGTAGTGAGTGCAGAGTAGTGAGTGCAGAATGCAGAGTAGTGCACGCAGAGTGCAGAGTATTGAGTGCATAGTAGTGAGTGCAGAGTAGTGAGTGCAGAGTGCAGAGTAGTGAGTGCAGAGTGCAGAGTATGAGTGCAGAGTATGAGTGCAGAGTGTGAGTGCAGAGTAGTGAGTGCAGAGTAGTGAGTGCAGAGACATGAGTGCAGAGTAGTGAGTGCAGAGTAGTGAGTGCAGAGTAGTGAGTGCAGAGTAGTGAGTGCAGAGTAGTGAGTGCAGAGTGTGAGTGCAGAGTAGTGAGTGCAGAGTATGAGTGCTCGGGAGTCTGCCGGGTCAGGCACAATATGTTTTTTGTTGAAATCTGCTAGTTATGCAACAGGTTGCGGTTAGTGTGCAAGTACATTAACGGAAAGCGCCACTGGCGCGAAAGCACAAAACAATGATGTGTCCATGAACATAAGTGAAAACAGAGCAGTAAATAATGAGGCAGTGACGTGGTTGCTAGAAAGCAAAATCACTTGTTAGCAGTGCTTAATTTGTGCTATAATAAGTGCCAGGGCCCAAGATATTTCTGAGGAGGACACTGCTGCTGGCCCTACTTCAGGCCTCTGCCAGTGATGCCAAATACGAGAACCAACAGCACCTACTATCCAGTGTAGGACTTAAAAAAACAAGTGTGTATACCCAGTCATGCATCTGCTCAGAGTGTGAGTGCAGAGTGTGAGTGCAGAGTAGTGAGTGCAGAGTAGTGAGTGCAGAGTGTGAGTGCAGAGTGTGAGTGCAGAGTAGTGAGTGCAGAGTGCACAGTAGTGAGTGCAGAGTAGTGAGTGCAGAGTAGTGAGTGCAGAGTGCAGAGTAGTGAGTGCAGAGTGCAGAGTGCAGAGTGTGAGTGCAGAGTGTGACTGCAGAGTGTGAGTGCAGAGTAATGAGTGCAGAGTAGTGACTGCAGAGTCGTGATTGCAGAGTTGTGACTGCAGAGTGCAGAGTAATGAGTGCAGAGTAGTGAGTGCAGAGTAGTGAGTGCAGAGTAGAGTGCAGAGTTGTAAGTGCAGTTGTGAGTCCAGAGTAGTGAGTGCAGAGTAGTGAGTGCAGAGTAGTGAGTGCAGAGTGCAGAGTAGTGAGTGCAGAGTAGTGAGTGCTGAGTAGTGAGTGCAGAGTAGTGAGTGCAGAGTGCAGAGTAGTGAGTGCAGAGTAGTGAGTGCAGAGTAGTGAGTGCAGAGTGTGAGTGCAGAGTAGTGAGTGCAGAGTAGTAAGTGCAGAGTAGTGAGTGCAGAGTGCAGAGTAGTGTGAGCAGAGTAGTGAGTGCAGAGTAGTGAGTGCAGAGTAGTGAGTGCAGAGTGCAGAGTAGTGAGTGCAGAGTTGTGAGTGCAGAATAGTGAGTGCAGAGTAGTGAGTGCAAAGTGCAGAGTAGTGAGTGCAGAGTAGTGAGTGCAGAGTGCAGAGTAGTGAATGTAGAGTAGTGAGTGCAGAATAGTGAGTACAGAGTGCAGAGTAGTGAGTGCAGAGTAGTGAGTGCAGAGTGCAGAGTAGTGAGTGCAAAGTAGTGAGTGCAGAGTAGTGAGTGCAGAGTGCAGAGTAGTGAGTGCAGAGTAGTGAGTGCAGAGTAGTGAGTGCAGACTGCAGAGTTGTGAGTGCCGAGTAGTGAGTGCAGAGTAGTGAGTGCAGAGTAGTGAGTGCAGAGTAGTGAGTGCAGAGTGTGAGTGCAGAGTGTGAGTGCAGAGTAGTGAGTTCAGAGTAGTGAGTTCAGAGTAGTGAGTGCAGAGTAGTGAGTGCAGAGTGTGAGTGCAGAGTAGTGAGTGCAGAGTGTGAGTGCAGAGTAGTGAGTGCAGAGTAGTGAGTGCAGAGTAGTGAGTGCAGAGTGCAGAGTAGTGAGTGCAGAGTAGTGAGTGCAGAGTAGTGAGTGCAGAGTGCAGAATAGTGAGTGCAGAGTAGTGAGTGCAGAGTAGTGAGTGCAGAGTGTGAGTGCGGAGTGTGAGTGCAGAGTGTGAGTGTAGAGTAGTGAGTGCAGAGTGTGAGTGCAGAGTGTTAGTACAGAGTAGTGAGTGCAGAGTAGTGAGTGCAGAGTGTGAGTGCAGAGTGTGAGTGCAGAGTGTGAGTGCAGAGTGTGAGTGCAGAGTGGTGAGTGCAGAGTAGTAAGTGCAGAGTGGTGAGTGCAGAGTGCAGAGTGGTGAGTGCAGAGTAGTGAGTGCAGAATGTGAGTGCAGAGTGTGAGTGCAGAGTGTGAGTGCAGAGTGTGAGTGCAGAGTTGTGAGTGCAGAATTGTGATTGCAGAGTGTGAGTGCAGAGTAGTGAGTGCAGAGTAGTGAGTGCAGAGTGCGAGTGCAGAGTAGTGAGTGCAGAGTACAGAGTGCAGAGTGAGTGTGCAGAGTGCAGAGTTGTGAGTGCAGAGTGAGTGTGTGGAGTGAGTGTGCAGAGTGCAGAGTGAGTGTGTAGAGTGAGTGTGCAGAGTGCAGAGTGAGTGTGTAGAGTTAGTGTGCAGAGTGCAGAGTGAGTGTGTAGAGTGAGTGTGCAGAGTGCAGAGAGGTGAGTGCAGAGTAGTGAGTGCAGAGTTGTGTGTGCAGAGTAGTGAGTGCAGAGTAGTGAGTGCAAAGTAGTGAGTACAGAGTAGTGAGTGCAGAGTAGTGAGTGCAGAGTAGTGAGTGCAGAGTGCAGAGTAGTGAGTGCAGAGCAGTGAGTGCAGAATGCAGAGTGTGAGTGCAGAGTGTGAGTTCAGAGTAGTGAGTGCAGAATAGTGAGTGCCGAGTAGTGAGTACAGAGTGCAGAGTAGTAAGTGCAGAGTAGTGAGTTCAGAGTAGTGAGTGCAGAGTGCAGAGTAGTGAGTGCAGAGTAGTGAGTGCAGAGTAGTGAGTGCAGAGTGTGAGTGCAGAGTAGCGAGTGCAGAGTAGTAAGTGCAGAGTAGTGAGTGCAGAGTAGTGAGTGCAGAGTGTGAGTGCAGAGTAGTGAGTGCAGAGTGTAGAGTAGTGAGTACAGAGTAGTGAGTGCAGAGTAGTGAGTGCAGAGTAGTGAGTGCAGAGCAGTGAGTGCAGAATAGTGAGTGCAGAGTAGTGAGTGCAGAGTGCAGAGTAGTGAGTGCAGAGTAGTGAGTGCAGAGTGCAGAGTAGTGAGTGCAGAGTGCAGAGTAGTGAGTGCAGAGTGCAGAGTAGTGAGTGCAGAGTGCAGAGTAGTGAGTGCAGAGTAGTGAGTGCAGAGTAGTGAGTGCAGAGTGCAGAGTAGTGAGTGCAGAGTAGTGAGTGCAGAGTGAGTGAGCAGAGTGAGTGTCCAGAGTAGTGAGTGCAGAGTAGTGAGTGCAGAGTGCAGAGTTGTGAGTGCAGAGTAGTGAGTGCAGAGTGCAGAGTAGTGAGTGCAGAGTGCAGAGTAGTGAGTGCAGAGTAGTGAGTGCAGAGTAGTGAGTGCAGAGTAGTGAGTGCAGAGTGCAGAGTAGTGAGTGCAGAGTAGTGAGTGCAGAGTGAGTGAGCAGAGTGAGTGTCCAGAGTAGTGAGTGCAGAGTAGTGAGTGCAGAGTGCAGAGTTGTGAGTGCAGAGTAGTGAGTGCAGAGTAGTGAGCGCAGAGTAGTGAGTGCAGAGTGTGAGTACAGAGTGTGAGTGCAGAGTAGTGAGTGCAGAGTGCAGAGTAGTGAGTGCAGAGTAGTGAGTGCAGAGTAGTGAGTGCAGAGTAGTGAGTGCAGAGTGCAGAGTAGTGAGTGCAGAGTAGTGAGTGCAGAGTGCAGAGTAGTGAGTTCAGAGTAGTGAGTTCAGAGTAGTGAGTCCAAAGTAGTGAGTGCAGAGTGTGAGTGCAGAGTAGTGAGTGCAGAGTGTGAGTGCAGAGTAGTGAGTGCAGAGTACTGAGTGCAGAGTAGTGAGTGCAGAGTAGTGAGTGCAGAGTGCAGAGTAGTGAGTGCAGAGTAGTGAGTGCAGAGTAGTGAGTGCAGAGTGCAGAGTAGTGAGTGCAGAGTAGTGAGTGCAGAGTAGTGAGTGCAGAGTTGTGAGTGCAGAGTAGTGAGTGCAGAGTAGTGAGTGCAGAGTGCAGTGTAGGGAGTGCAGAGTAGTGAGTGCAGAGTGCAGAGTAGTGAGTGCAGAGTAGTGAGCGCAGAGTAGTGAGTGCAGAGTGAGTGTGCAGAGTATGTGTGCAGAGTAGTGAGTGCAGAGTAGTGAGTGCAGAGTGTGAGTGCAGAGTAGTGAGTGCAGAGTAGTGAGTTCAGAGTAGTGAGTGCAGAGTGCAGAGTAGTGAGTGCAGAGTAGTGAGTGCAGAGTAGTGAGTGCAGAGTAGTGAGTGCAGAGTAGTGAGTGCAGAGTGCATCGTAGTGAGTGCAGAGTAGTGAGTGCAGAGTGCAGAGTAGTGAGTTCAGAGTAGTGAGTTCAGAGTAGTGAGTCCAAAGTAGTGAGTGCAGAGTGTGAGTGCAGAGTAGTGAGTGCAGAGTGTGAGTGCAGAGTAGTGAGTGCAGAGTAGTGAGTGCAGAGTAGTGAGTGCAGAGTAGTGAGTGCAGAGTGCAGAGTAGTGAGTGCAGAGTAGTGAGTGCAGAGTAGTGAGTGCAGAGTGCAGAGTAGTGAGTGCAGAGTAGTGAGTGCAGAGTAGTGAGTGCAGAAGTGTGAGTGCAGAGTAGTGAGTGCAGAGTAGTGAGTGCAGAGTGCAGTGTAGGGAGTGCAGAGTAGTGAGTGCAGAGTGCAGAGTAGTGAGTGCAGAGTAGTGAGCGCAGAGTAGTGAGTGCAGAGTGAGTGTGCAGAGTATGTGTGCAGAGTAGTGAGTGCAGAGTAGTGAGTGCAGAGTGTGAGTGCAGAGTAGTGAGTGCAGAGTAGTGAGTTCAGAGTAGTGAGTGCAGAGTGCAGAGTAGTGAGTGCAGAGTAGTGAGTGCAGAGTAGTGAGTGCAGAGTGTGAGTGCAGAGTAGCGAGTGCAGAGTAGTAAGTGCAGAGTAGTGAGTGCAGAGTAGTGAGTGCAGAGTGTGAGTGCAGAGTAGTGAGTGCAGAGTGTAGAGTAGTGAGTGCAGAGTAGTGAGTGCAGAGTAGTGAGTGCAGAGTAGTGAGTGCAGAGCAGTGAGTGCAGAATAGTGAGTGCAGCGTAGTGAGTGCAGAGTGCAGAGTAGTGAGTGCAGAGTAGTGAGTGCAGAGTGCAGAGTAGTGAGTGCAGAGTAGTGAGTGCAGAGTAGTGAGTGCAGAGTGCAGAGTAGTGAGTGCAGAGTGCAGAGTAGTGAGTGCAGAGTGCAGAGTAGTGAGTGCAGAGTAGTGAGTGCAGAGTAGTGAGTGCAGAGTGCAGAGTAGTGAGTGCAGAGTAGTGAGTGCAGAGTGAGTGAGCAGAGTGAGTGTCCAGAGTAGTGAGTGCAGAGTAGTGAGTGCAGAGTGCAGAGTTGTGAGTGCAGAGTAGTGAGTGCAGAGTAGTGAGTGCAGAGTAGTGAGTGCAGAGTGTGAGTACAGAGTGTGAGTGCAGAGTAGTGAGTGCAGAGTGCAGAGTAGTGAGTGCAGAGTAGTGAGTGCAGAGTAGTGAGTGCAGAGTAGTGAGTGCAGAGTGCAGAGTAGTGAGTGCAGAGTAGTGAGTGCAGAGTGCAGAGTAGTGAGTTCAGAGTAGTGAGTTCAGAGTATTGAGTCCAAAGTAGTGAGTGCAGAGTGTGAGTGCAGAGTAGTGAGTGCAGAGTGTGAGTGCAGAGTAGTGAGTGCAGAGTAGTGAGTGCAGAGTAGTGAGTGCAGAGTAGTGAGTGCAGAGTGCAGAGTAGTGAGTGCAGAGTAGTGAGTGCAGAGTAGTGAGTGCAGAGTGCAGAGTAGTGAGTGCAGAGTAGTGAGTGCAGAGTTGTGAGTGCAGAGTAGTGAGTGCAGAGTAGTGAGTGCAGAGTGCAGTGTAGGGAGTGCAGAGTAGTGAGTGCAGAGTGCAGAGTAGTGAGTGCAGAGTAGTGAGCGCAGAGTAGTGAGTGCAGAGTGAGTGTGCAGAGTATGTGTGCAGAGTAGTGAGTGCAGAGTAGTGAGTGCAAAGTAGTGAGTGCAGAGTAGTGAGTGCAGAGTAGTGAGTGCAGAGTAGTGAGTGCAGAGTTCAGAGTAGTGAGTGCAGAGTAGTGAGTGCAGAGTAGTGAGTGCAGAGTTGTGAGTGCGGAGTAGTGAGTGCAGAGTAGTGAGTGCAGAGTAGTGAGTGCAGAGTGTGAGTGCAGAGTGCAGAGGACTGAGTGCAGAGTAGTGAGTGCAGAGTAGTGAGTGCAGAGTAGTGAGTGCAGAGTGCAGAGTAGTGAGTGCAGAGTAGTGAGTGCAGAGTAGTGAGTGTAGAGTGCAGAGTAGTGAGTGCAGAGTAGTGAGTGCAGAGTAGTGAGTGCAGCGTGTGAGTGCAGAGTGCAGAGTAGTGAGTGCAGAGTAGTGAGTGCAGAGTGAGTGTGTAGAGTAGTGAGTGCAGAGTAGTGAGTGCAGAGTGCAGAGTAGTGAGTGCAGAGTAGTGAGTGCAGAGTGCAGAGTATTGAGTGCAGAGTAGTGAGTGCAGCGTAGTGAGTGCAGAGTGCAGAGTGTGAGTGCAGAGTGGTGAGTGCAGAGTAGTGAGTGCAGAGTAGTGAGTGCAGAGTGTGAGTGCAGAGTGTGAGTGCAGGGTGTGAGTGTAGAGTAGTGAGTGCAGAGTGTGAGTGCATAGTGTTAGTACAGAGTAGTGAGTGCAGAGTAGTGAGTGCAGAGTGTGAGTGCAGAGTGTGAGTGCAGAGTGTGAGTGCAAAGTGTGAGTGCAGAGTGTGAGTGCAGAGTGGTGAGTGCAGAGTAGTAAGTGCAGAGTGGTGAGTGCAGTGTGCAGAGTAGTGAGTGCAGAGTAGTGAGTGCAGAGTAGTGAGTGCAGAGTGCAGAGTAGTGAGTGCAGAGTAGTGAGTGCAGAGTTAGTGAGCAGAGTGAGTGTCCAGAGTAGTGAGTGCAGAGTAGTGAGTGCAGAGTGCAGAGTTGTGAGTGCAGAGTAGTGAGTGCAGAGTGCAGAGTAGTGAGTGCAGAGTGCAGAGTAGTGAGTGCAGAGTAGTGAGTGCAGAGTAGTGAGTGCAGAGTAGTGAGTGCAGAGTGCAGAGTAGTGAGTGCAGAGTAGTGAGTGCAGAGTGAGTGAGCAGAGTGAGTGTCCAGAGTAGTGAGTGCAGAGTAGTGAGTGCAGAGTGCAGAGTTGTGAGTGCAGAGTAGTGAGTGCAGAGTAGTGAGCGCAGAGTAGTGAGTGCAGAGTGTGAGTACAGAGTGTGAGTGCAGAGTAGTGAGTGCAGAGTGCAGAGTAGTGAGTGCAGAGTAGTGAGTGCAGAGTAGTGAGTGCAGAGTAGTGAGTGCAGAGTGCAGAGTAGTGAGTGCAGAGTAGTGAGTGCAGAGTGCAGAGTAGTGAGTTCAGAGTAGTGAGTTCAGAGTAGTGAGTCCAAAGTAGTGAGTGCAGAGTGTGAGTGCAGAGTAGTGAGTGCAGAGTGTGAGTGCAGAGTAGTGAGTGCAGAGTAGTGAGTGCAGAGTAGTGAGTGCAGAGTAGTGAGTGCAGAGTGCAGAGTAGTGAGTGCAGAGTAGTGAGTGCAGAGTAGTGAGTGCAGAGTGCAGAGTAGTGAGTGCAGAGTAGTGAGTGCAGAGTAGTGAGTGCAGAGTTGTGAGTGCAGAGTAGTGAGTGCAGAGTAGTGAGTGCAGAGTACAGTGTAGGGAGTGCAGAGTAGTGAGTGCAGAGTGCAGAGTAGTGAGTGCAGAGTAGTGAGCGCAGAGTAGTGAGTGCAGAGTGAGTGTGCAGAGTATGTGTGCAGAGTAGTGAGTGCAGAGTAGTGAGTGCAGAGTGTGAGTGCAGAGTAGTGAGTGCAGAGTAGTGAGTTCAGAGTAGTGAGTGCAGAGTGCAGAGTAGTGAGTGCAGAGTAGTGAGTGCAGAGTAGTGAGTGCAGAGTAGTGAGTGCAGAGTAGTGAGTGCAGAGTGCATCGTAGTGAGTGCAGAGTAGTGAGTGCAGAGTGCAGAGTAGTGAGTTCAGAGTAGTGAGTTCAGAGTAGTGAGTCCAAAGTAGTGAGTGCAGAGTGTGAGTGCAGAGTAGTGAGTGCAGAGTGTGAGTGCAGAGTAGTGAGTGCAGAGTAGTGAGTGCAGAGTAGTGAGTGCAGAGTAGTGAGTGCAGAGTGCAGAGTAGTGAGTGCAGAGTAGTGAGTGCAGAGTAGTGAGTGCAGAGTGCAGAGTAGTGAGTGCAGAGTAGTGAGTGCAGAGTAGTGAGTGCAGAAGTGTGAGTGCAGAGTAGTGAGTGCAGAGTAGTGAGTGCAGAGTGCAGTGTAGGGAGTGCAGAGTAGTGAGTGCAGAGTGCAGAGTAGTGAGTGCAGAGTAGTGAGCGCAGAGTAGTGAGTGCAGAGTGAGTGTGCAGAGTATGTGTGCAGAGTAGTGAGTGCAGAGTAGTGAGTGCAGAGTGTGAGTGCAGAGTAGTGAGTGCAGAGTAGTGAGTTCAGAGTAGTGAGTGCAGAGTGCAGAGTAGTGAGTGCAGAGTAGTGAGTGCAGAGTAGTGAGTGCAGAGTGTGAGTGCAGAGTAGCGAGTGCAGAGTAGTAAGTGCAGAGTAGTGAGTGCAGAGTAGTGAGTGCAGAGTGTGAGTGCAGAGTAGTGAGTGCAGAGTGTAGAGTAGTGAGTGCAGAGTAGTGAGTGCAGAGTAGTGAGTGCAGAGTAGTGAGTGCAGAGCAGTGAGTGCAGAATAGTGAGTGCAGAGTAGTGAGTGCAGAGTGCAGAGTAGTGAGTGCAGAGTAGTGAGTGCAGAGTGCAGAGTAGTGAGTGCAGAGTAGTGAGTGCAGAGTAGTGAGTGCAGAGTGCAGAGTAGTGAGTGCAGAGTGCAGAGTAGTGAGTGCAGAGTGCAGAGTAGTGAGTGCAGAGTAGTGAGTGCAGAGTAGTGAGTGCAGAGTGCAGAGTAGTGAGTGCAGAGTAGTGAGTGCAGAGTGAGTGAGCAGAGTGAGTGTCCAGAGTAGTGAGTGCAGAGTAGTGAGTGCAGAGTGCAGAGTTGTGAGTGCAGAGTAGTGAGTGCAGAGTAGTGAGTGCAGAGTAGTGAGTGCAGAGTGTGAGTACAGAGTGTGAGTGCAGAGTAGTGAGTGCAGAGTGCAGAGTAGTGAGTGCAGAGTAGTGAGTGCAGAGTAGTGAGTGCAGAGTGCAGAGTAGTGAGTTCAGAGTAGTGAGTTCAGAGTAGTGAGTCCAAAGTAGTGAGTGCAGAGTGTGAGTGCAGAGTAGTGAGTGCAGAGTGTGAGTGCAGAGTAGTGAGTGCAGAGTA
Organism: Lissotriton helveticus; assembly: GCF_964261635.1. Taxonomy (NCBI): domain Eukaryota; kingdom Metazoa; phylum Chordata; class Amphibia; order Caudata; family Salamandridae; genus Lissotriton; species Lissotriton helveticus. The sequence continues at coordinate 407,071,260 of NC_136067.1, read as the reverse complement.
GTGAGTGCAGAGTAGTGAGTGCAGAGTAGTGAGTGCAGAGTGCAGAGTAGTGAGTGCAGAGTAGTGAGTGCAGAGTAGTGAGTGCAGAGTGCAGAGTAGTGAGTGCAGAGTAGTGAGTGCAGAGTAGTGAGTGCAGAAGTGTGAGTGCAGAGTAGTGAGTGCAGAGTAGTGAGTGCAGAGTGCAGTGTAGGGAGTGCAGAGTAGTGAGTGCAGAGTGCAGAGTAGTGAGTGCAGAGTAGTGAGCGCAGAGTAGTGAGTGCAGAGTGAGTGTGCAGAGTATGTGTGCAGAGTAGTGAGTGCAGAGTAGTGAGTGCAGAGTGTGAGTGCAGAGTAGTGAGTGCAGAGTAGTGAGTTCAGAGTAGTGAGTGCAGAGTGCAGAGTAGTGAGTGCAGAGTAGTGAGTGCAGAGTAGTGAGTGCAGAGTGTGAGTGCAGAGTAGCGAGTGCAGAGTAGTAAGTGCAGAGTAGTGAGTGCAGAGTAGTGAGTGCAGAGTGTGAGTGCAGAGTAGTGAGTGCAGAGTGTAGAGTAGTGAGTGCAGAGTAGTGAGTGCAGAGTAGTGAGTGCAGAGTAGTGAGTGCAGAGCAGTGAGTGCAGAATAGTGAGTGCAGAGTAGTGAGTGCAGAGTGCAGAGTAGTGAGTGCAGAGTAGTGAGTGCAGAGTGCAGAGTAGTGAGTGCAGAGTAGTGAGTGCAGAGTAGTGAGTGCAGAGTGCAGAGTAGTGAGTGCAGAGTGCAGAGTAGTGAGTGCAGAGTGCAGAGTAGTGAGTGCAGAGTAGTGAGTGCAGAGTAGTGAGTGCAGAGTGCAGAGTAGTGAGTGCAGAGTAGTGAGTGCAGAGTGAGTGAGCAGAGTGAGTGTCCAGAGTAGTGAGTGCAGAGTAGTGAGTGCAGAGTGCAGAGTTGTGAGTGCAGAGTAGTGAGTGCAGAGTAGTGAGTGCAGAGTAGTGAGTGCAGAGTGTGAGTACAGAGTGTGAGTGCAGAGTAGTGAGTGCAGAGTGCAGAGTAGTGAGTGCAGAGTAGTGAGTGCAGAGTAGTGAGTGCAGAGTAGTGAGTGCAGAGTGCAGAGTAGTGAGTGCAGAGTAGTGAGTGCAGAGTGCAGAGTAGTGAGTTCAGAGTAGTGAGTTCAGAGTATTGAGTCCAAAGTAGTGAGTGCAGAGTGTGAGTGAGGGGTAGTGAGTGCAGAGTGTGAGTGCAGAGTAGTGAGTGCAGAGTAGTGAGTGCAGAGTAGTGAGTGCAGAGTAGTGAGTGCAGAGTGCAGAGTAGTGAGTGCAGAGTAGTGAGTGCAGAGTAGTGAGTGCAGAGTGCAGAGTAGTGAGTGCAGAGTAGTGAGTGCAGAGTAGTGAGTGCAGAGTTGTGAGTGCAGAGTAGTGAGTGCAGAGTAGTGAGTGCAGAGTGCAGTGTAGGGAGTGCAGAGTAGTGAGTGCAGAGTGCAGAGTAGTGAGTGCAGAGTAGTGAGCGCAGAGTAGTGAGTGCAGAGTGAGTGTGCAGAGTATGTGTGCAGAGTAGTGAGTGCAGAGTAGTGAGTGCAAAGTAGTGAGTGCAGAGTAGTGAGTGCAGAGTAGTGAGTGCAGAGTAGTGAGTGCAGAGTTCAGAGTAGTGAGTGCAGAGTAGTGAGTGCAGAGTAGTGAGTGCAGAGTTGTGAGTGCGGAGTAGTGAGTGCAGAGTAGTGAGTGCAGAGTAGTGAGTGCAGAGTAGTGAGTGCAGAGTGTGAGTGCAGAGTGCAGAGGACTGAGTGCAGAGTAGTGAGTGCAGAGTAGTGAGTGCAGAGTGCAGAGTAGTGAGTGCAGAGTAGTGAGTGCAGAGTAGTGAGTGTAGAGTGCAGAGTAGTGAGTGCAGAGTAGTGAGTGCAGAGTAGTGAGTGCAGAGTGTGAGTGCAGAGTGCAGAGTAGTGAGTGCAGAGTAGTGAGTGCAGAGTGAGTGTGTAGAGTAGTGAGTGCAGAGTAGTGAGTGCAGAGTGCAGAGTAGTGAGTGCAGAGTGTGAGTGCAGAGTGCAGAGGACTGAGTGCAGAGTAGTGAGTGCAGAGTAGTGAGTGCAGAGTGCAGAGTAGTGAGTGCAGAGTAGTGAGTGCAGAGTAGTGAGTGTAGAGTGCAGAGTAGTGAGTGCAGAGTAGTGAGTGCAGAGTAGTGAGTGCAGAGTGTGAGTGCAGAGTGCAGAGTAGTGAGTGCAGAGTAGTGAGTGCAGAGTGAGTGTGTAGAGTAGTGAGTGCAGAGTAGTGAGTGCAGAGTGCAGAGTAGTGAGTGCAGAGTAGTGAGTGCAGAGTGCAGAGTATTGAGTGCAGAGTAGTGAGTGCAGCGTAGTGAGTGCAGAGTGCAGAGTGTGAGTGCAGAGTGGTGAGTGCAGAGTAGTGAGTGCAGAGTAGTGAGTGCAGAGTGTGAGTGCAGAGTGTGAGTGCAGGGTGTGAGTGTAGAGTAGTGAGTGCAGAGTGTGAGTGCAGAGTGTTAGTACAGAGTAGTGAGTGCAGAGTAGTGAGTGCAGAGTGTGAGTGCAGAGTGTGAGTGCAGAGTGTGAGTGCAAAGTGTGAGTGCAGAGTGTGAGTGCAGAGTGGTGAGTGCAGAGTAGTAAGTGCAGAGTGGTGAGTGCAGTGTGCAGAGTGGTGAGTGCAGAGTAGTGAGTGCAGAATGTGAGTGCAGAGTGTGAGTGCAGAGTGTGAGTGCAGAGTGTGAGTGCAGAGTTGTGAGTGCAGAGTTGTGATTGCAGAGTGTGAGTGCAGAGTAGTGAGTGCAGAGTAGTGAGTGCAGAGTGTGAGTGCAGAGTAGTGAGTGCAGAGTACAGAGAGCAGAGTGAGTGTGCATAGTGCAGAGTTGTGAGTGCAGAGTGCAGAGTGAGAGTGTGGAGTGAGTGTGCAGAGTGCAGAGTGAGTGTGTAGAGTGAGTGTGCAGAGTGCAGAGTGAGTGTGTAGAGTTAGTGTGCAGAGTGCAGAGTGAGTGTGTAGAGTGAGTGTGCAGAGTGCAGAGAGGTGAGTGCAGAGTTGAGTGCCTGTTCCAGAGAGAGCAGGGTTTCCTTGTGCGCTTACACAGTGCACTGACACACTAGAGCTAAAACAAAGAACAGCTGAACACGTGGGAGCTTCATTGAGGCAGCCGGCCCTCTGTGAAGGGAGCAGCAAGGAGGGGATGCCTCAACCAATCAAGCGCAGCTACTCACAACATACCGTACAATTACAACACAGGCCGAAGGGCAGAACTAGGTCTTTTCGCATTACGCAGGGTGAGCAGTGTGTGAGTGTGTAGGGTGAGCAGTGTGTGAGCGTGCAGGGTGCACTTCCACAAAACTCACGCTATATACGGCTGAAAAATAGCACTAGGCGAGGATAATGAAATTCAACAGTACTGCGAAAGCATGGCTTACATCACAAACAAAGTCTTGCAGTTGCCCATTGTAAATGACAATACCATTTATTTAACGATTAAGCTATTGGCAATGTAAATGACAATGCCATTTATTTATGATTTAAAGAAATGTCATGAGCAATGCCAATAGCTCTACCTTTAATGATGCAGAGACCACTGCATTGTAAATGCTTGTTTAAAGACTGTTGGGGGGGTGGGAATCAGGAGTTGGGGATTATTTGGGACTTTTCAGAGGACTATTTGAAATGGACAATTGCTTGGGTTAGGGAGGGGTGGGACTAGTTTATTTTTGTTAGGGTAAATACAATTATTTATTTTACATACTTCAACATAGTGTACGTGTTGATGTTATTTTGTGGGGTGGTGGGCGGGGGTTACAGCACGTTTGGTTTCCTCAAACTTACCAGCATGAATTATCTAAAACGTCCAAAAATGTTCAAAAGTGCCACAAACAGAGTTAGTGAATTCAATTGGCCTACTAGTACTTTACTAGTACTATTGTCAGTCTCTCCTCCGAGTCCTAGCCCATTATTCTACCTCCCCAAAATGCTTATCTTACCTGTGATTCGTGTTTGAGAATAGAGCTAGGCACAGCGCTGGCTGCATGGCAAATGGCGATTACGCCATCCCGGACCGTAATTCCGTTGTTGTGGTGTTAGTGGGAGTGGTACCACACTAGCAGCAGCAGCATATGAAAAACAAAGTAAAAAAATGAGACATTGAGTGGACTGACAGAAGTATTAGAAGGAACAGTAACCTAAGCAATGCTGAAGATAAGTACGGGGAAAAAAGAATTGCATGGATGATTATGACTACAACAAGAACAGTGACACAGCACCGCAACAACAAGTCATCTTGACATGTAGGAGGATGATGTTGATGATGAATCCAATTGATGGTGGCATGAAATTCAGAATTTATTTTAAAATACACATTGTTGTTTTTTTAACCAGAATTACAATATCCTAGGATTCATCTAGCTGCCTTAAAATTGATTTGAGGCGGTTGCTTGCACCTTATCCTCCCCAGCAAGTGTGTGAAATTATTGTTCTAGTTTACTCACACCTCAATGAAAACCATACAGCCCGGGGGAAGAGGGTTAGGGATTGAAACTTGGATGGGAATGGGGTTTGTGGGGAAAGTTTTGTGGAGAGAGGGAAAAAAAGCACAGCATGGACAAACAACAAATGAAGATAAACAAATCTTTGGATACTAAGCTATCCATAAATCTTTTAAGGGACATAAAGGAAGTGCATGCACTACTGCATGTATGAAGTTGTTTGCTAAATGGATAGGTTACTGAAAAGTAAGTAGTTATTTCTACAATGAACTATGAAGAAACAATGTGACAATACAGGGCTGCAGTAATTACGCAATTTCACTTGCCTATCTGCCCTCAGAGAGAAGAACCACTTAGTACATTAAATTAGGTTAAAAAATAGCAAAGAAAAAAGTATACAATGGCTGGAGGGATGAATTGAAGCAGAGAGCAAACACATGCACAGAGTCATACTCATAGAAGTTCACAGCAATAATATTACTTAAAAGATAAGTAGAAATGAAGATGGATACTGTAACTGTATGTTATTTTTGTTGTCCTGTTGAATTTGGGAAGTTACATGCATCCAGCCATCCCTCTTTTTCGCGGTACTCCTCCATTCCATCTGACGCTCCGTCGATCAATGTTGGGGACCAGAAGACACCTTGTCCACTGCCTGCCTGGCGGATGCTGAATTGCGGCTTGCTAATGGTAAGCCTGAGTCCATCCATTTACCCATTGCAGAGGGTAAAAGCCGGCCTGTAATTGTTGATGGAAAAACAGGAAGTGATATTAAAACACCACGGAGAAAAAAATATAAGGTACGCTGTGTTGTGCAAAATAACACTTTCAGTTTCAGAGTCGACAGTATTACATACAAGCATCATTTCGAAAGTGCGTACTCTGTGTCTCCTTTTCAAGGATAAATAAGTGTGGGTGAAATTTGCGGATCTTTCCCCTCAAGCTAGGTGTAAAGTATAAACTGTGATTTTAGAACAAAATTAGAACTTCCCAGCAGTGCACCCAGACCCCCCAACCCACCCCCAAAAACCTAGAACCCCCCCGAAACAGCCCCGCAAAAACACGCAAGTGAGCTAAAAAAGAAAAACTTTTTCACCATGAATTTTCTCCAAACCACTTGCATCCAATATTAGACCTTCCCAGCAGTGCCCCCAGAACCCTCAACCCACCCCCCAAAAAGTAGAACACCCCCAAACAGGCCAAAAGCAAAAATGGAAAATGCCACACTTAAAAAATCTGTGTTTTTTGCAATTTTCACCCCGAGTGGGCTGGGTATGCTCAGACGTGAGTCCCAGGCTCTCCACACCACTGGAGTGATAGCCAGAAACCGGTCCTTGGATGCTTGATTGCGGTCTGGGAAAGACATGGCTTGGTAGTTCGGACTGGACTGTTCCCATGAGGCACAGGGTCAGAGCTGATTTGCATATCGCCAGTGTCTAACCCAGGGTGGTGTGGAGTGCAAAAAAACGATGGATTTAGGCCCAGATCCTTGTACTGGGGTGAATGTCTGACATTGTTCTACATTCTGTCCATCAACTGTGTTTTTTGCAATTTTCATCCCGAGTGGGCTGGGTATGCTCAGACGTGAGTCCCTGGCTCTCCACACCACTGGAGTCAAGCTATCCAGGCTGATGAAGGCTGATAGCCAGAAACCGGTCCTTGGATGCTTGATTCCGGTCTGGGAAAGACATGGCTTGGTAGTTCGGACTGGACTGTTCCCATGAGGCACAGGGTCAGAGCTGATTTGCATATAGCCAGTGTCTAACCCAGGGTGGTGTGGAGTGCAAAAAAATGATGGATTTAGGCCCAGATCCTTGTACTGGGGTGAATGTATGACATTGTTCTACATTCTGTCCATCAACTGTGTTTTTTACACTTAAAAAATCTACAGAGACCTACCTGAAAATCGCTCCAAACACGCTGTGCAGCTAGGCCCTAACACCCCTTTTCCACCATGGATTTTCTCCAAACCACTTGTAATCAAAATTAGACCTGCCCAACAGTGCCCCCAGACCCCTCAACCCACCCCCACACATCTAGAACCCCCCCAAGCAGCCCCCCAAATACATGCACTACTGCTAGGCCTCAGTTTAAATTGTGCCAAAACGCTGTCTGAAACTAGGCCCAAACCCCCCTTTTTCACCATGGATTTTCTTCAAACCACTTGCAATCAAAATTAGACCTTCCCAGCAGTGCTCCCAGCCCCCCAAACCCCCCAAAAATCTAGAACCCCCAAACAGTCCCCCAAAAACACGCAAGTGAGCTAAAAAAGAAAAACGTTTTCACCATGGATTTTCCATAAACCACTTGCATCCAATATTAGACCTTCCCAGCAGTGCCCCCAGACCCCTCAACCCACCCCCAAAAAAGTAGAACATCCCCAAACAGGCCAAAAGCAAAAATGGAAAATGACACACTTAGAAAATCTACAGAGGCCTACCTGAAAATCGCTTCAAACGCGGTCTGCAGCTAGGCCCTAACCCCTTTTCCACCATGGATTTTCTCCAAACCACTTGCATCCAATATTAGACCTTCCCAGCAGTGCCCCCAACCCCCTCAACCCACCCCCAAAAAAGTAGAACACCCCCAATTAGGCCAAAAGCAAAAATGGAAATTGCCACACTTAGAAAATCTACCGAGGCCTACCTGAAAATCGCTACAATGCAGCTAGGCCCTAACCCCCCTTTTCCTCCATGGATTTCCTCCAAACCACTTGCAATCAAAATTAGACCTTCCCAACAGTGCCCCCAGACCCCTCAACCCACCTCTAAACATCTAGAACCCCCCCAAGCAGCCCCCCAAAAACATGCACTACTGCTAGGCCTCAGTTTAAATTGTGCCAAAACGCTGTCTGCAACTAGGCCCAAACCCTCCTTTTCCACCATGTATTTTCTTCAAACCACTTGCAATCAGAATTGGACCTTCCCAGCAGTGCTCCCAGCCCCCCAACACCCCCCAAAAATCTAGAACCCCCCAAACAGCCCCCCAAAAACACACAAGTGAGCTAAAAAAGAAAAACTTTTTCACCATGGATTTTCTATTAACCACTTGCATCCAATATTAGACCTTCCTAGCAGTGACCCCAGACTCCTCAACCCACCCCCAAAAAAGTAGAACACCCCGAAACAGGCCAAAAGCAAAAATGTAAAATGCCACACACAGAAAATTTACAGAGGCCTACCTGAAAATCGCTTCAAACACGCTCTGCAGCTAGGTCCTAACCCCTCTCTTCTACCATGGATTTTCTCCAAACCACATGCAATCAAAGTTAGACCATCCCAACAGTGCCCCCGGAACCCTCAACCCACCCCCTAACATCTAGAACCCCCCAAAGCAGCCCCCCAAATACATGCACTACTGCTAGGCCTCAGTTTAAATTGTGCCAAAACGCTGTCTGCAACTAGGCCCAAACCCCCTTTTCCACCATGGATTTTCTTCAAACCGCTTGCAATCAAAATTAGACCTTCCCAGCAGTGATCCCAGCCCCCCAACCCACCCCCAAAAACCTAGAACCCCCCCAAACAGCCCCCCAAAAACATGCAAGTGAGCTAAAAAGAAAAACATTTTCACCATTGAATTTCTACAAACCACTTGCATCCAGTATTAGACCTTCCCAGCAGTTATTATTATTTATTATTATTATTTATGCATTTTTATATAGCGCGGACTTTACCCGAAGGTGTCAGAGCGCTTTACAATAGAAACAGAACTGATACATGAGAAAATTCCATGTGAACAAAATACAAAAGCAAGCGTTACATTAAATGAAGCAAAATTGACAATTGTGAGCCAGCAAAATACAAGAGGTAAATGACAATCGTGTGCCAACAAAATACAAGAGGTAGCAAACGGTGCATTACAAAAGTGACAATCGTGAGCCAACAAAATACATGAGGTAGCAAACGGTGCATTACAAAAGTGACAATCGTGAGCCAACAAAATACAAGAGGTAGCAAACGGTGCATTACAGGAGGAAAAAGTGACGTGTGCCGGTTACAAAAGCGTACAAGATAAACATAAAGGTATAATACTGCAATATAAGGAGGACACTCAAGCACAAGAACAAACGTTACGTAGGCACTGGTGGCACTTGTGCAGGTATCGAAAACAACCAAATGTAAGAGGTAGAAAACAGTGTGTTACAAGAGAAAGTGACGGGTGCATGTTACACACGAGTACAAAACATGGGTAGAAGGATAATACTGCAAAAAATGGCGAACTCTCAGACCACATGAACACACTGGGAAGACACTTCCATAGTCAAGTTAGTAGATTAACTAAATGGAAGGGTATTCTTCAGATAATAGAGAGGGCAAGGATTACATTTGGAAGTGTCTTTGAAGGAGGAGAACTTTGAGGTCAGATTTGAAGGCCAGGGAGGAGGTGGTGGTCCGGAGCTGAGGCGGAAGTGAGTTACAGATTCTCACTGCGCCGCCGGAAAAGGATTAGGCCATCGATCTTTCCTTCTTGAAAGTGGGAGGTTCAAGCAGTAGATTTTCCGCATTTCGTGATGGTCTAGAGCCTCCAGAGAGTTTCAGCTTATTCGCCAGATAGCGCGGGGAGGAGGAGTGTAAGGTTTTGTGGGTGATGCAGGCAGTCTTGTAGATAGCTCTAGCCTCGATGGGAAGCCAGCAGAGAGTGGATAGCATGGGAGTGATGTGGTCGCTTCTTTTGACCCCAAAAATGAAACGAGCTGCTGAATGGAGAACAGACTTAAGGGGGGACAGGTGGGATTTGGGGAGGCCAGTCAGAAGAGAATTGCAGTAGTCCAGTCTGGAGAGGACCAGCGATTGGACCAGGGTTTTAAGGTCATGCTCCGGGAAGAAGCGACGAATCCCCCAAAGAAGGCGCAGTTGGTATCGGGCAGACCTTGCAATTGAATTAATATGGGAAAGTAGATTGAGTTTTGAGTCGAGTATGACACCAAGGGATTTTGCGCTGTCCACAATGATGGGTTTATTGTTCAGCAGATTCATCTGGTCCATCCATGATTGAACCGGGGGAGGAGAAAGTGAGGAGGAGAGGAGGAGGAATTCAGTTTTGGAGGGATTCAGAATCAGTTGATGTGTTGACATCCGGTTTTGAATGGAGTCGAGGGTAGAGCTAAGGATGGAGAGATCGTGAGTGGAGGCAACCTTGAGGTAGATTTGAGTGTCGTCTGCGTAGAGATGATAGTTGAACCCAGATTTACTTAGGAGATTTCCCAGAGGTTCTAAGTAGAGATTGAACAATGTGGGTGCAAGAATAGAGCCTTGGGGAACACCTTGGCCCACTGCCGAGGGAGATGAAAGACTGTCCGCTATTTTGATCATTTGGGATCTATCAGAGAGGAAAGAAGCAAACCATTTCAGCACAGTGCCCTCCATGCCCATTCTCTGTTGAAGAGTGTTGAGGAGGGTGTTGTGATTGACAGTGTCAAAGGCTGCCGAAAGGTCGAGGAGAATAAGAAGACAAGACCCCCCGAGTCTAGTATTCGGAGCGCGTCATCGATCACTTGCAGCAGGGCAGTTTCAGTGCTGCAGTTTTGGATGAAGCCGGACTGAAAATTGTCAAGAAGATCATTGTCCTTGATATGACGAGAGAGTTGCTTCGCAACACATCTTTCTGTGATCTTCGCAAGAAAGGGTAGGTTAGTGATAGGGCGGAAGTTGTTGAGGTCATTCGCATCCGCAGTGGGTTTTTTTAAGCAGAGGGGTGACCTGCCCAGTTTTGAAGGGAACAGGAAGGGAGCCTTGACAGAGTGAGAGGTTGACCAGAGTGGTCCAACAGGGAAGAGAATGGGTATAGAAGTCAATGGCAATGGCACTAGGGATGCCACTTGTGGGACACCCCCGCGCCGCACGGCCACCAGCTGCTGCGTGTGCCCCAGTGCCTGCCCTCTGCCTGCCTCGCTGCCGGCTGCCGGCTGACTCCGCTGCTGTTTGTTTTTGCTCCGTTTTTTCCTGAATTTGTGCCTGTATTTTTCTTACTGTTGTGCCCGTGTTTGTTTTTGCTCCGTTTTTTTCCTGAATTTGTGCCTGTATTTTTCGTACTGTTGTGCCCGTGTTTGTTTTTGCTCCGTTTTTTTTCCAGAATTTGTGCCTGTATTTTTCGTACTGTTGTGCCCGTGTTTGTTTTTGCTCCGTTTTTTTTCCTGAATTTGTGCCTGTATTTTTTTCTCTTACTGTTGTGCCCGTGTTAGCGTTTCCTTCCTGGTTTCCCGCCTATCTCGCCGCCCTCCGTCTCCCCTCCCCGCTCCCCGCTCCCACCACCACCGCTGACCCCGCCCCTTTTCTCCTTCAGTTCCCTCCCCGCTCCCGCCTCCCAGCTGCTCCGCCCACCCGCGCACTTGGCCTTATATGGCGACCGTGCGACACAGGAAAGTGTGACCCACTTGTGGGACACCCCCGCGCCGCACGGCCACCAGCTGCTGCGTGTGCCCCAGTGCCTGCCCTCTGCCTGCCTCGCTGCCGGCTGCCGGCTGACTCCGCTGCTGTTTGTTTTTGCTCCGTTTTTTCCTGAATTTGTGCCTGTATTTTTCTTACTGTTGTGCCCGTGTTTGTTTTTGCTCCGTTTTTTCCTGAATTTGTGCCTGTATTTTTCGTACTGTTGTGCCCGTGTTTGTTTTTGCTCCGTTTTTTTTCCAGAATTTGTGCCTGTATTTTTTTCTCTTACTGTTGTGCCCGTGTTAGCGTTTCCTTCCTGGTTTCCCGCCTATCTCGCCGCCCTCCGTCTCCCCTCCCTGCTCCCCGCTCCCGCCACCACCGCTGACCCCGCCCCTTTTCTCCTTCAGTTCCCTCCCGGCTCCCGCCTCCCAGCTGCTCCGCCCACCCGCGCACTTCGCCTTATATGGCGACCGTGCGAACGCGCTGCGTTGACGCGCAGCGGGTGCGCCGATTGTGCGCCGAAGGCGCGCCAAAGGTAAGCCTGTCTGCGCCCGTCCGCGCCTGGACCGCGCCCAGGGCCAGGACCCCTGGCCCCCACCGACGGAAGCCGACCCGACTGACCTACGACGCCGCCGATCTCATCGCACTCAACCCCGGCCGCATCCCAGGATGTCATCGCGCCGCCCCGAAGCACACCCACGGACCCTTCAGCTGCCACGCCTGCAAGTTCACCTGCATCCGGACTCATCCTGCACCAGCACTCGCCAAGCCGAACATCAGCAGCAACCACCTCAAATGCATCCTGCTCAACACCCGCTCCGTCCACAGACACGCCGTAGAACTCTGGAACCTCCTCGACACCACCGCCCCCGACGTTGCCTTCCTCACCGAGACCTGGATGAACGCCTCCTCTGCCCCAGACATCGCCATCGCCATCCCGGAGGGCTACAAGATCATCCGGAGGGACCGCACCGCCAACCTGACGGGAGGAGGCATCGCCATCATCCACAGAGACACCATCCGCATCACAACCAACACCGACGACACCCTAACCAACGCTGAACACCTGCACTTCCAGATCCACACCAACCCGAAGACCACCCTCAGAGGCACCCTGATCTACCGACCCCCGGGTCCACGCACACGATTCAGCGAGGACATCGCCGACTTCATCAGCCCGCATGCCCTCCCCTCCGCTGACTACATCCTCCTGGGGGACCTCAACTTCCACCTAGAGAACAACAGCGACCGCAACACCATCAGCCTGCTCGACAACCTCGCCAACCTCGGACTCAAGCAACTGGTGTCCACCCCCACCCACCTCGCCGGACACACACTCGACGCCGTCTTTTTATCCTGCAAAGACGTCACCTTCAGCCACGCAACAGGACTCCACTGGACGGACCACAGCTGCGTCCACTTCACCTTCAAAAGAACGACGATCCACCACCAACAGCAACAGGTTGCCCGAAGAAGCTGGAACAAGATCACAGCCGACCAGCTCACCGCTTCCCTGAGCCAGCACCCCCCCGCCAGCTCAGCGAACCCCAGCCAGGCCGCCGACAACCTCACGAAGTGGATCAACAACTGCGCGGACGAACTCGCCCCTCTGAGAACCCCACCCAGCAGACCCTGCAGCAGAAAAACACCATGGTTCACCGACGAACTCAAGAGCTCCAAGAAGAACTGTCGAGCCCTCGAGAAAGTCTGGAGAAGGGAACCAACTACGGACAACATGACCACCCTCAAGCTCGCCACCCGTAAACACCACCAACTGATCCGCGCCACCAAGAAAAATACATACAAGGACCGGCTGGACAACAACGCACACAACTGCAAGGAACTCTTCAACATCGTGAAAGAGCTCTCCAACCCCAACGCCGGAAACAATGACATCACCCCGTCGCAAGACCTCTGCAACTCCCTCGCGTCCTACTTCCACAACAAGATCGCGGACATACACAACAGCTTCAGCAACCAACCAACGCAAGCCACAACCGCAACAACGCCACCCACCACCGCCCTCCGCACCTGGACTCCGATCAGCACCGAAGACACCATCCGCACAATGAACTCCATCCATTCCGGATCTCCGACTGACCCCTGCCCCCACCACGTCTTCAACAAGGCCGACGCTGTCATCGCACCCCACCTGCGGGACATCATCAACACCTCCTTCGACACCGCCACCTTCCCTGAGAGCTGGAAGCACGCCGAACTCAGCGCTCTTCTCAAGAAACCCACAGCAGACCCCACCGACCTCAAGAACTACCGCCCCATCTCGCTCCTCCCGTTCCCGGCCAAAGTCATCGAGAAGACCGTCAACAAACAGCTGGCCGCCTTCCTCGAGACGAATGGATCCCTCGACCCCTCACAGTCTGGCTTCCGAGCGAACCACAGCACCGAGACCGCCCTCATCGCTGCCACCGATGACATACGAACCCTGATGGACAACGGTGAAACAGCGGCCCTCATCCTCCTCGACCTCTCCGCGGCTTTCGACACTGTCTGCCACCGCACCCTAGTACAGCGCCTCAGCAACATCGGAATCCAGGACAAGGCACTGGATTGGATCAGCTCCTTCCTCGACGGAAGAACACAGAGAGTCCGCCTACCACCGTACAAGTCAGAGGCCACTAAAGTCATCTGCGGCGTCCCTCAAGGATCCTCACTGAGCCCCACCCTCTTCAATGTCTACATGAGCCCCCTCGCGGCCATCGCACGCCAACACAACCTCAACATAATCTCCTACGCCGACGACACCCAGCTGATCCTCTCCCTGACCAACGACCCCGCCGCCGCCAGAGCCAACCTGCACGAAGGGATGAGAGAGGTAGCCGAATGGATGACGACCAGCCGCCTGAAACTGAACTCAGACAAGACGGAGGTCCTCATCCTGGGCTCCTTGCCCTCCGCCTGGGACGACTCCTGGTGGCCCCCCGCCCTGGGCACCGCACCCAAACCGACGGACCACGCACGCAACCTGGGATTCATCCTGGACTCCTCCCTCTCCATGACCAGACAAGTCAACGCCGTCTCCTCGTCATGCTTCAACATCCTACGCATGCTACGTAAGATCTTCCGGTGGATCCCCTCCGAGACGAGGAAGACGGTCACCCAGGCCCTCGTCACCAGCCGACTGGACTACGGCAACGCCCTCTACGCCAGAACCACCGCCAAGCTCCAGAAGAGACTCCAGCGGATCCAGAACGCCTCGGCCAGACTCATCCTCGACATCCCCCGACGCAGCCACATCTCCGGACACCTGAGAGATCTGCATTGGCTCCCGGTCAACAAGAGAATCACCTTCCGTCTCCTCACCCACGCGCACAAAGCCCTACACGACCAAGGCCCGAGCTACCTCAACAACCGGATCAACTTCTACACTCCCAAGCGCCTCCTCAGATCAACCAGCCACGCCCTCGCCGCCGTCCCCCGCATCCGAAGAGCGACAACAGGAGGAAGGTCCTTCTCCTACCTGGCCGCCAAGACCTGGAACTCACTCCCGACCGACCTGCGCCTGACCCAAGACCACCTCTCCTTCAGGAAGAAGCTCAAGACCTGGCTGTTCGAGCAGTAACGGCACCCCCCCCCCCCCAACCCAGCGCCTTGAGACCCTACGGGTGAGTAGTGCGCTCTATAAATGGCCTGATTGATTGATTGATTGATGGGGTCGAGCGAGTGGTTGGAGGGCTTAGTTTCGAGGATGCACTTGAGGAGGACATCTTCAGAGATGGGGTCGAAGTTCTGCCAAATGCCTAGTGATTTGCGCTCCTCTGGAGGGGTAGGATGAGCGACCTGAGCCACAAGTGATTTCACTTTTTCATCAAAAAATACAGCGAAATCCGCAGCTTTCTTTGTAGATTCCTCCAATTTGGAGGTTGGGGGAGCGAAGTTGGTATTCTTGATGAGATCAAATAGTTTTTTGGGTCTATTTTTGGCTGAGTCAAGGAGGTTTCTGAAGTGTGATGCTTTCCCCAGGAAGATGTGCTTGTGGTATTTGGATCTTGCTGAACGAAGCGTAGCCAAATTATCGGTGGAGGGTGCTCGCCTCCATTGTTTCTCCATGAGTCTTAGGTGCTTCCTCTCTTCATATAGGGATTTGTTGAATCAGGGTGCTGAGGGAATGGGCCTTTTCTTTTTGCTTTGGAGAGGAGCAACGCTATTGATTTCGACTGCAAGGACTGAGAGGCATTGTGAGATGAGATCATCAACATCTAGGTTCGGGTCTAGCCTTGGAAGTGACAGCAAAGCTGATTCACAGAGGGAAACAGTGTCAATATTTTTAGCGTCACGGAACCAGGAGGTAGCTCTCTTAGGTTGGCCAAGAGTTATAGAGTGAGCTAGGTGAAGAGAGAATGGGATGAGGAGGTGGTCAGACCAGTCTACGTGAATAGGGGTAGCGATAGAAAGCATGCCTGCTTTAGAAATAACAAGGTCCAGGATTGAGCCCTTAGAGTGTGTTGATTCTGTGCAGTGTTGGATAAGATCGTTTGTAGAGAGGAAGGTGGCCAGCAAGTTTGCAGAAGAGTCATGCAGGGAGCCCCAGTGGAGATTGAAGTCACCCACAAAGGTCTGATTGTCACTTTGTGCGTATTGGTCGCTGATGAAGTCCGTGAGTTCCTCCATAAATGAAGGGCCGCTGCCAGGTGGGCGGTATATGACATGGAATCTGAGGGGTGAGCGGTGGTGTATTTGAAGCTCAAGAGAAAGACATTCAAAAGTGCAGTGCCCCCAGACCCCTCAACCCACCCCCAAAAAAGTAGACCCCCCCCCCCCAATTAGGCCAAAAGCAAAAATGGAAATTGCCACACTTAGACAATCTACAAAGGCCTTCCTGAAAATCGCTCCAAACGCGCTCTGCAGCTAAGCCCTAACCCCCCTTTTCCACCATGGATTTTCTCCAAACCACTTGCAATCAAACTTAGACCTTCCCAACAGTGCCCCCAGACCCCTCAACCCACCCCCAAACATCTAGAACCCCCCAAGCAGCCCCCCAAAAACATGCAAGTGAGCTAAAAAAGAAAAACATTTTCACCATTGAATTTCTACAAACCACTTGCATCCAGTATTAGACCTTCACAGCAGTGCCCCCAGACCCCTCAACCCACCCCCAAAAAAGTAGACCCCCCCCAATTAGGCCAAAAGCAAAAATGGAAATTGCCACACTTAGAAAATCTACAAAGGCCTACCTGAAAATCGCTCCAAACGCGCTCTGCAGCTAAGCCCTAACCCCCTTTTTCCACCATGGATTTTCTTCAAACCACTTGCAATCAAAATTAGACCTTCCCAACAGTGCCCCCAGACCCCTCAACCCACCCCCAACAAATAGAACACCCCAAACAGGCCAAAAGCAAAAATGGAAAATGCTACACTTAAAAAATCTACAGAGACCTACCTGAATATTGCTCCAAACGTGCTCTGCAGCTAGGCCCTAACCCCCGTTTATCACCATGAATTTTCTCCAAACCACTTGCAATCAAAATTAGACCTTCCCAACAGTGCCCCCAGATCCCTCAACCCACCCCAAACATCTAGAACCCCCCAAGAAGCCCCCCAAAAACATGCACTACTCCTAGGCCTTAGTTTAAATTGTGCCAAAACGCTGTCTGCAACTAGGCCCAAACAGCCCTTTTCCAACATGGATTTTCTTCAAACCGCTTGCAATCAAAATTAGACCTTCCCTGCAGTGATCCCAACCCCCCAACCCACCCCCAAAAACCTTGAACCCCCCCAAACAGCCCCCAAAAAACACACAAGTGAGCTAAAAAAGAAACACTTTTTCACCATGGATTTTCTCCAACCCACTTGAATCCAATATTAGACCTTCCCAGCAGTGCCCCCAGACCCCTCAACCCACCCCCAAAAAAGTAGAACACCCCCAATTAGGCCAAAAGCAAAAATGGAAATTGCCACACTTAGAAAATCTACGGAGGCCTACCTGAAAATCGCTCCAAACGGGCTCTGCAGCTAGGCCCTAACCCCCCTTTTCCATCATGGATTTTCTCCAAACAACTTGCAATCAAAATTAGACCTTCCCAACAGTGCCCCCAGACCCCTCAACCCGCCCGAAACATCTAGAACCCCCCCAAGCAGCCCCCCAAAAGCATGCACTAGTGCTAGTCCTCAGTTTAAATTGTGCCAAAACGCTGTCTGCAACTAGGCCCAAACCCTCCTTTTCCACCATGGATTTTCTTCAAACCACTTGCAATCAAAATTAGACCCTCCCAGCAGTGCTCTCAGCCCCCCCAACCCCCCCCAAAAAAATCTAGAACCCCCCAAACAACCCCCCAAAAACACGCAAGTGAGCTAAAAAAGAAAAACTTTTTCACCATGGATTTTCTCCAAACCACTTGCATCCAATATTAGACCGTCCCAGCAGTGCCCCCAGAACCCTCAACCCACCCCCCAAAAAGTAGAACACCCCAAACAGGCCAAAAGCAAAAATGGAAAATGTTACACGTAAACAATCTACAGAGACCTACCTGAAAATCGCCCAAACGCGCTCTGCAGCCAGGCCCTAACCACCGTTTTCCACCTTGGATTTTCTTCAAACCACTTGCAATCAAAATTAGACCTTCCCAACAGTGCCCCCACATCCCTCAACCCACCCCCAAACATCTAGAACCCCCAAGCAGCCCCCCAAAAACATGCACTACTCCTAGGCCTCAGTTTAAATTGTGCCAAAATGCTGTCTGCAACTAGGCCCAAACAGCCCTTTTCCAACATGGATTTTCTTCAAACCACTTGCAATCTAAATTAGACCTTGCCAGCAGTGCTCCCAGCCCCCAACCCACCCCCAAAAACCTAGTACCCCCCCAAACAGCCCCCAAAAACACACAAGTGAGCTAAAAAAGAAAAACTTTTTCACCATGGATTTTCTCCAAACCACTTGCATCCAATATTAGACCTTCCCAACATTGCCCCCAGACCCCTCAACCCACCCCCAAAAATTTAGAACCCCCCAAGCAGCCCCCCAAAAACATGCACTACTGCTAGGCCTCAGTTTAAATTGTGCCAAAACGCTGTCTGCAACTAGGCCCAAACCCCCCTTTTCCACCATGGATTTTCTTCAAACCACTTGCAATCAAAATTAGACCTTCCCTGTAGTGATCCCAGCCCCCCAACCCACCCCCAAAAACCTGGAACTCCCCAAAACAGCCCCCCAAAAAACACGCAAGTGAGCTAAAAAAGAAATACTTTTTCACCATGGATTTTCTCCAAACCACTTGCATCCAATATTAGACCTTCCCAGCAGTGCCCCCAGACCCCTCAACCCACCCCCAAAAAAGTAGAACACCCCGAATTAGGCCAAAAGCAAAAATGGAAATTGCCACACTTAGAAAATCCACGGAGGCCTACCTGAAAATCGCTCCAAACGCGCTCTGCAGCTAGGCCCTAACCCCCCTTTTCCACCATGGATTTTCTTCAAACCACTTGCAATCAAAATTAGACCTTCCCAGCAGTGCTCCCAGCCCCCCCCCACCCCCCCAAAAAATCTAGAACCCCCAAACAGCCCCCCAAAAACACGCAAGTGAGCTAAAAAAGAAAAACTTTTTCACCATGGATTTTCTATAAACCACTTGCATCCAATATTAGACCTTCCCAGCAGTGCCCCCAGACCCCTCAACCCACCCCCAACAAATAGAACACCCCAAACAGGCCAAAAGCAAAAATGGAAAATGCTACACTTAAAAAATCTACAGAGACCTACCTGAATATTGCTCCAAACGTGCTCTGCAGCTAGGCCCTAACCCCCGTTTTCCACCATGAATTTTCTCCAAACCACTTGCAATCAAAATTAGACCTTCCCAACAGTGCCCCCAGATCCCTCAACCCACCGCAAACATCTAGAACCCCCCAAGAAGCCCCCCAAAAACATGCACTACTCCTAGGCCTTAGTTTAAATTGTGCCAAAACGCTGTCTGCAACTAGGCCCAAACAGCCCTTTTCCAACATGGATTTTCTTCAAACCGCTTGCAATCAAAATTAGACCTTCCCTGCAGTGATCCCAGCCCCCCAACCCACCCCCAAAAACCTTGAACCCCCCCAAACAGCCCCCAAAAAACACGCAAGTGAGCTAAAAAAGAAACACTTTTTCACCATGGATTTTCTCCAACCCACTTGAATCCAATATTAGACCTTCCCAGCAGTGCCCCCAGACCCCTCAACCCACCCCCAAAAAAGTAGAACACCCCCAATTAGGCCAAAAGCAAAAATGGAAATTGCCACACTTAGAAAATCTACAGAGGCCTACCTGAAAATCGCTCCAAACGGGCTCTGCAGCTAGGCCCTAACCCCCCTTTTCCACCATGGATTTTCTCCAAACAACTTGCAATCAAAATTAGACCTTCCCAACAGTGCCCCCAGACCCCTAAACCCACCCCAAACATCTAGAACCCCCCCAAGCAGCCCCCCAAAATCATGCACTAGTGCTAGTCCTCAGTTTAAATTGTGCCAAAACGCTGTCTGCAACTAGGCCCAAACCCTCCTTTTCCACCATGGATTTTCTTCAAACCACTTGCAATCAAAATTAGACCTTCCCAGCAGTGCTCTCAGCCCCCCCAACCCCCCCCAAAAAAATCTAGAACCCCCCAAACAACCCCCCAAAAACACGCAAGTGAGCTAAAAAAGAAAAACTTTTTCACCATGGATTTTCTCCAAACCACTTGCATCCAATATTAGACCGTCCCAGCAGTGCCCCCAGAACCCTCAACCCACCCCCCAAAAAGTAGAACACCCCAAACAGGCCAAAAGCAAAAATGGAAAATGTTACACGTAAACAATCTACAGAGACCTACCTGAAAATCGCCCAAACGCGCTCTGCAGCCAGGCCCTAACCACCGTTTTCCACCTTGGATTTTCTTCAAACCACTTGCAATCAAAATTAGACCTTCCCAACAGTGCCCCCACATCCCTCAACCCACCCCCAAACATCTAGAACCCCCAAGCAGCCCCCCAAAAACATGCACTACTCCTAGGCCTCAGTTTAAATTGTGCCAAAATGCTGTCTGCAACTAGGCCCAAACAGCCCTTTTCCAACATGGATTTTCTTCAAACCACTTGCAATCTAAATTAGACCTTGCCAGCAGTGCTCCCAGTCCCCAACCCACCCCCAAAAACCTAGAACCCCCCCAAACAGCCCCCCAAAAACACACAAGTGAGCTAAAAAAGAAAAACTTTTTCACCATGGATTTTCTCCAAACCACTTGCATCCAATATTAGACCTTCCCAACATTGCCCCCAGACCCCTCAACCCACCCCCAAAAATTTAGAACCCCCCAAGCAGCCCCCCAAAAACATGCACTACTGCTAGGCCTCAGTTTAAATTGTGCCAAAACGCTGTCTGCAACTAGGCCCAAACCCCCCTTTTCCACCATGGATTTTCTTCAAACAACTTGCAATCAAAATTAGACCTTCCCTGTAGTGATCCCAGCCCCCCAACCCATCCCCAAAAACCTAGAACTCCCCAAAACAGCCCCCCAAAAAACACGCAAGTGAGCTAAAAAAGAAATACTTTTTCACCATGGATTTTCTCCAAACCACTTGCATCCAATATTAGACCTTCCCAGCAGTGCCCCCAGACCCCTCAACCCACCCCCAAAAAAGTAGAACACCCCCAATTAGGCCAAAAGCAAAAATGGAAATTGCCACACTTAGAAAATCCACGGAGGCCTACCTGAAAATCGCTCCAAACGCGCTCTGCAGCTAGGCCCTAACCCCCCTTTTCCACCATGGATTTTCTTCAAACCACTTGCAATCAAAATTAGACCTTCCCAGCAGTGCTCCCAGCCCCCCCAACCCCCCCCAAAAAATCTAGAACCCCCAAACAGCCCCCCAAAAACACGCAATTGAGCTAAAAAAGAAAAACTTTTTCACCATGGATTTTCTATAAACCACTTGCATCCAATATTAGACCTTCCCAGCAGTGCCCCCAGAGCCCTCAACACACCCCTAAAAAAGTAGAACACCCCCAAACAGGCCAAAAGCAAAAATGTAGAATGCCACACACAGAAAATCTACAGAGGCCTACCTGAAAATCGCTTCAAACACGCTCTGCAGCTAGGCCCTAACCCCTCTTTTCCACCATGGATTTTCTCCAAACCACATGCAATCGAAATTAGCCCTTCCCAACAGTGCCCCCAGATCCCTCAACCCACCTCCTAACATCTAGAACCCCCCTAGCAGCCCCCCAAAAACATGCACTACTGCTAGGCCTCAGTTTAAATTGTGCCAAAACGCTGTCTGCAATCTCAGCAAGGCAAAACAAAATCGATCCACTGTAAGGTATACGACTAGTTCACCCAAAGACACGCGCCCGCAAAATACCAAAAAAGGCCACAATTTGTCCAATTCTGAAAAAAACGCCAAACCCCCCTAAAACCTTGCCAACATCATTATGAACAAGCCTGCATCGGGCCCTGCGCCCTAGACTCCAGGAACCCTAACAAATTTATAATTAAACCCAAAAACCCTAGTAAACCGCACTGACCCCTAAACCCTAGATATGCTTTGTCTGTTTTGGTCAAAGAGCCTAGGTATGCTACACCAGGTTGCTTCACTCAGTGGTGCCTGCCTTGACCGTCTGCATGGCCCTGCCGCAAGCATGGGCCAAAAATCAGTTCCGCTCACGAAAGTTACAGTTTTTCGGCAGCAAATTCACAATCCGAGAATTTTGCGAAATTGCCGAACATTCGCAAACTCCTGAGCATAACAGATTTTTGGCCCATGCTTGCGTCAGGGCTATGCAGGCGGTCAAGGCAGGCACCACCGAGTGAAGCAACCTGATGTAGCATACCTAGGTTCTTTGACACAGACAGACAAAGCATATCTAATTGTATGCAGCAAGCCAAATAGCCACAATTTTACATGAACTGCTGTACTTTGTAATCTGACTGGCATAACAACACTACACTGCCTCGACCATTCCATACCACGACTAGACAGACATGTAGTTCTGCTGTAGTAGTTGTTGTAGACTGGTCTACCTGTTTGACACTCACGAATTGGCCATAGTTCTTCCCTAAACCGACGCTGATGATCCATCCATCCCAGTGAGTGACTGTAAAGAAAATAGATATAATATTTAATCAATCATCATGGTATATTGCCAAACAGTAAGTCCAAGGACATTTTGCATATTGGAAAATGCAACGTAGTAGCCCCTGCAGTTGAAGTACAATTTGAATTAAACAAGGTAAAAAAAAGCAGAGTAGACTTGAGTTACATTTAGTGTGTAAAAGATTAAATAATAACAGAAGACATATGATTAATTCCATGCCCAACAAACAAACAGCAATCGCTTTCATCAGAGCCAGACAGCCATTGATGTCCACTGCATGCCATCTTCTTCTCATTATTCATTACCTGTTCCACTTTTTGTCCACATCTTCTTCTGAAGTGCGGTACCACAGGGCATCCTCTCCTGTCAATTTCAGAAGTAACTGTCAGCAATCAGAAAGCATGTAGTCAGTAATTCCAGTCACACTTGAGGGGATTCGTCGACGAGTACAAAAACAAAGTTTCTTGATTCTGCGTAATCCAGCCATCTGCCTTGAGGAAAATGGATAGGGGGAGTCTGGAGGAGGAGGATAGAGGAGCATGATTGAGTTGTGAACTTGTGAACCTCAGGAATGCAGACTGCGGCACCTTCAAATCAATAAGGAAAGAAGATGAAGACAGTGCTGCTGATGGACTTATTGTGATCAGGTGATTAGAGTTTTGTTGTGGTAAAAGTTGCAAGACACAGGAATGAAAGTGAATAAGGACAAAAAAAAAGGAAGTCATTTTTTCAGGCCTCGGTGTCAGGGAAGTAGAGCTCGTCCTCAAAGTCTATGAATTGAGACGCAAGTAGGTCAGCTAACAGAGAAGAACTTCCTTGACCTAAGTCGGTGTCCTCTTCTTCCTGCGTGCATTCACGTATTTTGTAATCTGGTGGTATGAAGTGCTAATTCATCTTGATCAGTTTTAACATCTCCACATTTTTGGGCGAGAGGCGGGTTCTTTTTGAAGTTACAATGGCACCAGCAGCACTGAAAACACATTCAGAAGACACGCTTGCGAGTGGGCAAGACAAATAATTTAGAGCCAGGTTGGTGATCAGTCGCCATAGAGGCCTTTTCCTATACCAATACAGCAATGGGTTCTGATTAACAAAGACCTCTGTTGGGTCATCCAGATAGGCCTGCACCATCGACTCCAGGTTCTCCGAGGTTGCTCTACTTTGCGTACCATCTGTGGCCTTTGCATCACTGGAACGAGCAAACCCTTGATGAGTTAGCCAATCCGCTTCCGACAATATTATGGCTGGGCCTGGTGCAGGTGAGCATGATGATACGGTTGCTGGTGTCGTTAACGGCTGTGAGGGAAAGTGACTCCCTTCGGCCACAGATTCAGAAGTGGAACTTGACGCCGGATGGCCTGCTGATTCAGTTGTAATTCTTCTAGCTCCTTCAATTTTCTGCCACTCTTTTTCGAACCGAGTGGCTGACACAGCTAGCCAATATTTGTACTTTGAAACATCTGCTTCATCAAAAGGAATGAATGCTTTGCTAGCCACTGCCTTTTTGTATTGTGGATCCAGAATAGTGGAACAAATGTAATGTTGTTCTGTATGTATGTTTTTAAGCCTTTCATTGTCAACTAGGCGGCTTAATAACCTCTCCACCAACTGATATGCGTCTTGCTTTTCAGCATCATCTTGGAATGTTGAAGACACCGCCTTCCGTTGGTGCTCTAGCATGCGCAACAATGGGATAGCTTTGCCCAAAGAACAGTCCTCCCTGCTGACTTCACGCGTAAAGACCTCAAAAGGACAAAGCTTTTCTGTCAGGCTTGCAACTAGCTTCCATTCCTCCAACTCTAGCCTCATGTCTTTCATAGTAGAACCCAGTTTATAGACATAGTCATTTATTACCCCCACTGCTCAGACAGACGCTCAAGCATGTAAAAGGTTGAGTTCCAACGTGTTGCCACCTCCTGGATTAGTCCTTTGACTGGCAGTCTACGTTCATGTTGAATGCTCCTCAGCTGCTTCCGGGCCTTAAAAGAATGGCTGAAATGTGTGCAGATTCTTCGGCAGGTGGTCAGTAACTTGCTGACTGTGTTTTCTTTTTTCAAGAAATCTTGCACACGATGTTAATACGGTGCGCCAAACACGGCACTCTGAAATAGCCACCTTGCTACATGGCCTTAACTATATTACTGCCATTATCCAAGGAAACATAACCAATTATGCGATTTCTTGGATGCAGCCATTCATAGACCTTCCTATCAAACTCCTCCAAAAGGTTAGGTGCAGTATGAGTTTTCTCCATGGCAAACATGGCTACTGTTGCATGTTTCCGAGTAGCTTGAAAAACTGTGTCCGTGTCAACACCTGCTTTTAACTGGTCTTTAACCCCCTGCAAAGATACCCCGTGTGCAGTGATGCACATGTAATCAAGGGCTTGGCAACCGGTCCACAAGTCTGTTCTCAGGTGGATAGTGTGAACAGCACTCTTCAGAATAGCTGCGCCAATCACCTCCAGCACATCTTGATGTAGTGCCGGAACAGCAACCCTGGCAAAATAGGACCGGCTAGGAACCTTCCATTTAGGGCAGACTGTTGCCACAAATTCTAGAAAACCCACCCCTTCAACAAAAGAAAAAGGGAGAAGGTCCAGCGCTAGCATTTTAGCCAGCTTTGCATTATACAGACGTGCGGTGGATGCGTTCAAATGGCGCATCCGACCAAATCATGCTTCTAATGGTGGGCTGGACCATTTTACGTGATGATGATGAAGACTTCTTCATACCAGTTAGGCTCATTGATGTACTTTTTTGCCTTGGTGTCCCAGTCTCTTAGTGTGCCTCATACATGTTGCAGGGGTAGAGGGTGTTGGCGCTACCACTGCAGTGCTGCTGCCAGGGCTACTGGATGTACCAGAAAAAATATCGGTCGGTTCTTGACTTCCCCCTGCACGATCAGCCCCTCGTCATCATCAGCTGCAATGTGAATGGATACATTTGGATCAGTTCTACTTTTGGCTTCCCGGATGTTCCTTAGGTGCGCCTCCCACAGGATAGTGTGGTGTTTTTGGAGATGACCTCTCTAGCCCCCGGTACCATACTTGGTACCAAGCTTACCTCGACTAACTAATATTTTACAAATTGAACAAACGACCATGTTTTCCGCCTTTTTGCTAACACTAAAGAAGTCCCAAACTGGGGACTGGAGATGTCTGCTGGTGGTGGAGGTGCTACTTTCAGTTTCAATGCCAGATGAAGTGGAGGATGGGCGGGGCTGAATTTGACTCTGTTTTTCACTTACAGCACCACTACTTTAGGTAATGGAGGTCGAGCTGGATGGAGGTCGCTGCCGGCCCTTCTGACTAAAAAATATGGAAGCTGTAGGTCATGTTGGTGTTGTAGTTAACTGCGTTGGTGGTGGTACCAGTGCCACGCCACCCACATCCTGCTCAGCTGCCATTCGGGATAGGGTGAAAATGTCTGCCATCTGCGTGCCCGCTGGGGCTGGAGTGACGACTGTGATGACTGGGTCGACGTCAGACTGTTCATCAGCAGCAGAAGACACAAATTCTTGTTCGTCGTCATCACCCATAAGTCGAAGCCTTACGGGAACCTTCCTTTTAGGATTAGCTACCTTTGCCGGCTCATGTCGTGCCTCACTCTCAGACTGCTTTGGTGGGTTCCAATCAAGATCAACGTCATCAGAATGAAGGGGGCTTGAAGAAGAACTTGTAGTAATAGTAGCACTCCTTGACCTTTTTCTTGCTGGGGATCTGGAAGACAATGGATCATGATCAGGAGGAGTGGCTTCCTCAGATGATACCTCGGCTTGAATCTCAATTTCCTGATGTGCCCCTACTTCTGGAGGAACAAGCGTGTAGGCAGTTGTGCCGCTCCATGAACCTCTAGTTGCCCCTCTCCATGCACCTCTCCATGCGCCTCTACTTGCACCTCTCCTTGCGCCTCTACTTGCGCATGTACTTCAGCCTCTCCTTGCGCATGTACTTGCGCCTCTCCTTGCCCCTGTACTTGTGCTTGTACTAGTTGCACCTGTGGTTGTCGTTGCGGCTGTGGTTGTTGAACACTCGTCAGCTGAGTTACACCTGGTGTTGATTGGACGGTACTTTCCTGTGATGAGCCAACATCACTGGTCGATAGTGATTGAGAAACTAAAGTGGCTGCCTCAGCAGCACTCATGGTCTTGGACCTAACTTGGCGTGGTGGCACTGAGCCCAATGAAGCCGAGGTGCTGCTTCCAGCTTGGTCCCCGGCGGACACAGCTGCTGCTGCAGGCGTAGTTTTTTTCCCCAAAAAAGGTGTCGGTGGGCCCACCAGTCACCTTGGTATGTGGTGCAACTTGCTTCTTCTGCCCCTTCTTACTGGCAGTGGCACTGGTAACTTTTTTCGCTGAGGCGCTACGTCCACCTTTCTTTGGGCCCATCTTCTTCAGATGTCAGAACAGCAGGCCGCAGTTGCACAAGTTGCAGAGTTGTTTTGTCTGTGGCCATACGTGACGTCACGTGACGTTGTGCTGCACACACCGCTGCAGGACTTCTTCCTGGCACTGGTGGTTCTCTTGTGTACCTAAAAGCAAAGGAAGCCAGAGGAACATCAGTTAAACACTCCAAAAAGTCGAAAAACACACACAAATCACCACAAACCAATGCCATTCATGCCCTCAATGATGTTTGAATTGAAGACACCCCACAGAAATACTAGGTTCATGCACCACTCGCTACCCCTGGCCATAATGGGTGAAAGCAGGGCAGACTGGGTGCAGGCCTGAGCAACCTGCCTGTCTTCAAAATGGCCCCTTGACCCACACCACATGGCCAGGCCCTGCCTGAACAAGGCCTCAAAATGGCCCCCAGCCACATGGCCAGGCCCCAACAGCAACCAAAAAGTCGAAAAACACACAAAAATCACCACAATCCAATGACATCCATGCCCTCAATGATATTTAAATTCAATAGGCCCCACACAAAGCATTGGTCCATGCACCACTCACTACCCCTGGGCATAATGGGTGAAAGCAGGGCAGGCTGGGTGCAGGCCTGAGCACACTGCCTGGCTTCAAAATGGCCCCTTGACCCACACCATATGGCCAGGCCCTGCCTGGACAAGGCCTCAAAATGCCCCCCACCTACATGGTCAGGCCCCAACAGCACCCAAAAAGTCAAAAAACACACAAAAATCACCACAATCCAATGCGATCCATGCCCTCAATGATGTTTAAATTCAAGACACCCCACAGAAAGACTTGGTCCATGCACCACTCACTACCCCTGGGCCTACTGGCTAGTGTGGCTTTACAGGCACCCCAAAATAAAAACAAACAAACACATATAGTGATCTAAAATTCAATGACATAAATGAGATTTAAGTTCAACAAAACTCACAGAAACAGTTGTATCATGCACCCATGACTAAC
The DNA here is from genome assembly GCF_964261635.1 of Lissotriton helveticus. Taxonomy (NCBI): domain Eukaryota; kingdom Metazoa; phylum Chordata; class Amphibia; order Caudata; family Salamandridae; genus Lissotriton; species Lissotriton helveticus. Next base: position 407,044,049 of record NC_136067.1, on the reverse strand, counting down.
CCTGGGCCTACTGGATACTGTGGCTACCCACAATATATTTTTTTTAAAGTTGTGAAAAAGTTTTAAAATTGTAGTTGCAGCAACTGCAATGCCCCAAACAAACAACACCAACTTACTTGTAAAATCTCAAATCCATAAGTGATCCAAAACTCCAAATTCCAAAATGTCCTCAAATAGAAATATCCAGCAGCAGCCACAAAAAGTAATCCTTCCAGCTCCAGAACCAAATGAAAAGTGACCAGGAGATGGACAAAGCACTGAGAGGAGCCTGCTGGATAGGAGCAGGAAGTTGGAGACTCTGGGGTACTTCCTTCCTCCCCCCCCCAAAAAATGGACTCCTTGCACAAAAAAGTGCAGCCAAATCTCAATCAGAGGAGTTATTCTGATCAAAATCATCATTTTCAGAAGGTTTATGCTGCCTGCGGTGGATTTCTTGTGCAGAATTGCAATTTTTGCAATTTCGGGAAAGCGAGCTGTTCAAATCTTCTGCCGGAAGTGAGCTGCGCGTCACATCTACGTGTTCGGCATTGTTTACTCCAGCGATGCGTGATCGCGGGCCCTCATGACGTACTCACGTTGTCAAACTCTCGCTGTGCAAAATAGCGGGCCGCGATGACGTAATCGCGGTCGAAAAACTGATCCAAAATGGCGCACGCAAACCGGGGGAAAAACAACTCGGCGAACACAGAATCACGGTAAGTCAACGCAGCGTGCACGATATTGTATTTTTCAAGCGCAAGCAAGCAAATAAATCTGGCAGCATGCGAATTTACGGATTTTTGGGCAAATTCGCGAGATTCGCGGACCGTAAAATTGCCAAAAATCCACAAATTCCGCGAACGGAGCGGATATTCCACCCACGGTTAGTGAAAAGGCACTATCACTCCCTGATGCAGTAAAAGTGTCAGGATCGTTTATTTATTGTGCTACGGCAGTGGTTTCAGTGGATACTTGGCTCGAACTCAAGAGGAATTGCTTGCAGCACTGAGTCCTTATCCAACCCATTTGTTTTCTGTGCAATGATGGGGCTTGTTTTAAAAGTCACTCGTGTGCATATTTGCCCCTGAGATCCTTATGTACCACAGTAGGGAATGCTCTAACCGTTACTTCCTCCCCACGAGGTGTCTCCCTAATAAAGGATGAAGGCCAGTCCTCCTCACTAAGGATCATCTCATTGGCTTCAGACATGTATGACCAGAAAGCGACTTTTATAGTGCCCAGTATTTCATCCTCTATCAGTATTTCTATGCCCTAAACTCTGAATATATTCCTTAGTAGGAGTTGTGACTAGGGGCCATATGTATCAAGCCAAATTGTTATTGCAAATGCTGAAATTCGCGGAATTTCAGTGTTTGCGATCACAATTTAGCAGTTTGCAATGTATCGCACAAAAACCCACTTGCAAAATAAGGAATAGCAAAATTTGCTATTCCCTATTTTGCGAATGCAGTTAAGGAATCGCCAACTGAGATTCCTTAAATGCAAAGTAGGAAGCACCCAGGTTGTGCGATTTTGGCTTAAGGAATCGCAAAATACCACCAACTTCAGGTTGGTGGTAATTTGCTTTTTCTTGGAAAAATGCACTTTTTTGCATTTTTCAAAGTGTCTTGTGGCTCACATACATGCTCTCTCAATTTTGCACCCTAATCAACAAAGGGAGTGGCCTCAGGTACAGTTTGTGTTTGTTTTAGAACACCTGGAGTAGAAAACAACCTCTCTTTACAGTGTAATAAAATGAAGTACACTATGTTGAGAGTGCGCGAGATCCCCAAAAGGCAGGTAGAGGCAAAAGTAGATAATACTAACTCTCTTTTTGTGGTAGTAGGTGAGCAGTTAGGCTTATCCGAGGGTAGTGTTAAGCATTTGTTGTACTCATAAAGACAATAAGTGAAACACACACTCAACAGTTCTGTGACAAATTTGTAAAAGTAACATTACTTTTCATATATTTTTTAAGACCATAAACTCAGTTCTAAGGTAAGTACTTTCAGAGTAATGATTTTTCACAGTTCTGAAAATACATCACTTCTATGAGCTATAACGCATCATAGGGAAAAAACTGAAAAATTCATAGGAATTAAGGAAAGTTCAGCGTCTCATATTAGGTCGATGTCGGGACCAGGTACAAAATTCCATCAGAAAAAGTTCGAGAGAGTCCCAGATCGGCCGGGAGCAGAGGTGCTGTAGTCTTGGAAGCTGATGTCTTTAGAATAGAAATTACATTGTTTATGTATTATCATATGTAAATTAGCATTCGCGTTACCATTTTCTGTTTGGGCGCCATTTTGATCAAAACAAATCTTTTGCTATTTCTGGGAAAAGGCCTCTGCTGAGTTCCGTTTCTCCAAGGTTGAGTCTTGCTTCACTAGTTAATAGACTGTTCTTATTAGCGCATACCTTTCCCACTAGATTGAGACCTTCTCCCGCTTGTCTAGTAGCGGAGATGGGCAAAACTAAGCGTGGGCGTGAAACCTGTTTCGCGGGCGAATTTGCGAATTATTGACGATTTCGCGATCCGCAAATCGCGCGAAATTACCCAATAATTTGCAAATTCGCTTGGTCGCGCTTGAAAAATACAATATCGCGTGCGCGCGTTGACTCTGAGCCTGCCGAGTTGTTTTTCTCCCGGTTTTGCTTGTGTTGCGCCATTTTCCATCTTGCTGCGTGATCGCGCGAGAGTTTTTTTAACGCAATTACGTCATCGCGGCTTGCCATCTTGCACGGCGAGAGTTTGACAACGCGAGTACGTCATAAATGCCCGCAACGGCGCGCAGCTGACTTCGGGCAGGAGGTTTGAACAGCTCGCGTTCGCGAAATTGCAAACATTGCAATTCTGCACAAGAATCCACCGCAGGAAGCATAAACCTTGTGAAAATGATGATTTTGATCAGAATAACTCCTCAGATTGACATTTGGCTGCACTTTTTGGTGCAGGAGTCAATTTTTTGGGGAGGGGTGGGAGGAAGGAAGTGCCCCAGAGTCTCCAACTTCCTGTTCCTGTCCAGCAGGCTCCTCCCAGTTCTTTGTCCATGTACTGGTCACTTTTCATTTGGCTGTGGAGCTGGAAGGATTACTTTTTCTTGCTGCTGGTGGATTTTTGTATTTGAGGACTTTTTGGACTTTGGAGTTTGGATCACTTTTGGACTTGAGATTTTACAAGTAAGTTGGTGTTGTTTGTTTGGGGCATTGCAGTTGAGGCACCTCCAGCTCTAAAACATTTTTCACAACTTTAACAAAATAAATATTGGGGTTGGGTAGCTAGCCACAGTGTCCAGTAGGCCCGGGGTTAGTCATGGGTGCATGATACAACTGTTTCTCTGATTTTTTTTAACTTAATTCTCATTTATGTCATGGAATTTTAGCTCACTGTTATATGTTGTTTTTTTTTATGTTGGGGTGCCTGTAAAGCCTCACTAGCCAGTAGCCCCAGGGGTAGTGAGTGGTGCATGGGCCTAGTCTTTCTGTGGGGTGTCTTGAATTTAAACATCATTGAGGGCATGGATGGCATGGGATTGTGGTGATTTTTATGTGTTTTTCGATTTTTGGGGGTGTTGTTGGGGACTGGCCATGTGGGTGGGGGCCATTTTGAGGGCTCGTACAGGCAGGCCCTGGCCATGTGCTGGGGATCAAGGGGCCATTTTGAAGGCAGGCAGTGTGCTCAGGCCTGCACCCAGTTTGCCTTGCTTTCAACCATAATGCCAGGGGTAGTGAGTGGTGCATGGGTCTAGTCTTTCTGTGGGGTGTCTTGAATTTAAACATCATTGAGGGCATGGATGGCATGGGATTGTGGTGATTTTTATGTGTTTTTCGATTTTTGGGGGTGTTGTTGGGACTGGCCATGTGGGTGGGGGCCATTTTGAGGGCTGGTACAGGCAGGCCCTGGCCATGTGCTGGGGGTCAAGGGGCCTTTTTGAATGCAGGCAGTGTGCTCAGGCCTGCACCCAGTTTGCCTTGCTTTCAACCATTATGCCCAGGGGTACTCAGTGGTGCATGGGCCTAGTCTTTCGGTGGGGTGTCTTGAATTTAAACATCATTGAGGGCATGGATGGCATGGGATTGTGGTGATTTATATGTGTTTTTCGACTTTTTGGGGTGTATAACTGATGTTCCTCTGTCTTCCATTGCTTTTAGGTGCACAAAAGAACCACCAGTGCCAGGAAGAAGTCCTGCATCGGTGTGTGCAGCACAATGTCACGCGACGTCACGTGTGGCCACAGACAAGACAACTCTGCAACTCGTGCAACTGCGGCCTGCTGTTCTGACATCTGAAGAAGATGGGCCCAAAGAAAGGTGGCCGTAGCATCTCAGCGAAGAAAGTTGCCAGTGCCACTGCCAGTAAGAGGGAGCAGAAGAAGCACCTACCAAGGAGACTGGTATGCCCACCAACACCTTTTTTGGTAAAAAAAAACTACGCCTGCAGCGGCAAGGGTGTCCGCCGGGGACCAAGCTGGAAGCAGCACCTCCGCCTCATTGGGGTCAGTGCCACCACGCCAAGTTAGGTCCAAGACCATGAGTGCTGCTGAGACAGCCACTTTACTTTCTCAATCACCATCGACCAGTGATGTTGGCTCATCACAAGAAAGTACCATCCAATCAACGCCGGGTGTAACTCAACTGGCGAGTGTTCAACAATCACAGCCACAACGACAACCATAAGTGCAACTAGTACAAGCGCAAGTACATGGGCAAGGAGAGGCGCAAGTACATGGGCAAGGAGAGGCGCAAGTATATGGGCAAGGAGAGGCGCATGTACATGGGCAAGGAGAGGCGCAAGTGCATGGGCAAGGAGAGGCGCAAGTACATGGGCAAGGAGAGGCGCAAGTACATGGGCAAGGAGAAGCACAAGTACATGCACAAGGAGAGGCGCAAGTAGAGGTGCATGGAGAGGTGCAACTAGAGGTTCATGGAGCGGCACAGCTGCCTACAACGCTTGTTCCTCCAGAAGTAGGGGCACATCAGGAAATTGATATTCAAGTGGAGGTATCATCCGAGGAAGCCACTCCTCCTCAGGATGATCCATTGTCTCCCAGATCCCCAGCAAGAAAAAGGTCAAAGAGGGCTGCTACTACTACTACTACTACTACAAGTTCTTCTTCAAGCCCCCTTCATTCTGATGACCTTGATCTTGATTGGAACCCAGCAATGCAGTCTGACAGTGAGGCACGCCATGAGCCGACAAAGGTAGCTAAGAATAAAAGGAAGGTTCCCGCAAGGCTTCGACTTATGGATGATGACCACGAACAAGAAGTGGTGTCTTATGCTGCTGATGAACTGTCTGATGACGACCCAGTCATCACAGACGTCACTCCAGCCACTGCGGGCATTCAGCAGACAAATATTTTAACCCTAGCCCGAATGGCTGCTGAGCGGGATGTGGGTGGCGTGGCACTGGTACCACCACAAACGCAGTTAACTACAACACCAACACGACTTACAGCTTCTATATTTTCTCATCAGAAGGGCCGGCAGGGACCTCCATCCATCTCGACCTCCATTACCTCAAGTAGTGGTGCTGTAAGTGAACAATGGAAACAAATTCAGCCACGCCCATCCTCCACTTCATCTGGCATTGAAAGTCAAAGTAGCACCTCCACCACCCGCAGACATCTCCAGTCCACAGTTTGAGACTTCTTTACTGTTAGCAAAAAGGCGGAAAACATGGTCATTTGTTCGATTTGTAAAGTATCAGTTAGTCGGGGGTAAGCTTGGTACCAACTATGGTACCGGAGGCCAGAGAGGTCATCTCAAACAACACCACCCTATCCAGTGGTATAAGCACCCAAGTGACATTGAGGAAGCCAAAACAAAAACAAATCCAAATGTATCCCTTGAAATTGCATCTGATGATGACGAGAGGCTGATGGTGCAGGGGGGAAGTGAAGAAGCAACAGACATTTTTTCTGGCACACCCAGTACCCCTGGCAGCAGCACTGCAGTGGTAGCGCCCACACCCTCTACCCCTGCAACATGTATGAGGCACACTAAGAGTCTGGGACAGACACCAATGCCAAAAACGTAATCAATGAGCCTAACTGGTGTGAAGTCTGTATCATCATCATCATCATCATCACGTAAAATGGTCCAGCCCACCATTAGCAGCATGTTTTGGTTGGATGCGCCATTTGAACGCAACCACCCAACGGTGCGTCTGTATAACGCAAAGCTGGCTAAAATCCTAGCGCTGGACCTTCTCCCTTTCTCTTTCGTGGAAGGGGTGGGTTTTCGTGAATTGGTGGCAACAGTCTGCCCTAAATGGAAGGTTCCTAGCCGGTCCTATTTTGCAAGGGTTGCTGTTCCAGCACTACATCAAGATGTGCTGGAGGTGATTGGCGCAGCTATTCTGAAGAGTACTGTTCACACTATCCACATGACAACAGACATGTGGACCAGTTGCCAAGCCCTTGATTACATGTGCATCACTGCACACTGGGTCTCTTTTGCAGGGGTCGAAAACCAGTTAAAACACAAAGATTTTGACACTGAGGAAGTTTTTAAAGCTACTCGCAAACATGTAACAGTAGGCATGTTTGCCATGGGGAAATCTCACGCCTTCACCTAACCTTTTGGAGGAGTTCGACAGGAAGGTCAATGAATGGCTGCATCCAAGAAATCGCACAGTTGGTTATGTTTCCACGGATAATGGCAGTAATATAGTTAAGGCCATGGAGCTAGGTGGCTATTTCAGAGTGCCGTGTTTGGCGCACAGTATTAACGTTGTGGTGCAAGCCTTCTTGAAAACAGTAGCGCCAGTCACCAAATTATTGATCATCTGCCGAAGAATCTGCACACATTTCAGCCAATATTTTAAGGCCCGGAAGCAGCTGAGGAGCCTTCAAGATGAACGTGAACTGCCAGTCAAAGGACTAATCCAGGAGGTGGCAACACATTGGAACTCAACCTTTTACATGCTTGAGCGTCTGTCTGAGCAGTGGGAGGTAATTAACGAGTATGTCTTTAAACTGGGTTCTACTCATAAAGACATGGGGCTAGAGTTGGAGGAATGGAAGCTAATTGCAAGCCTGACAGACATCCTTCGTCCTTTTGACGTCTTCACACGTGCAGTCAGCAGTAAGGACTGTCCTTTGAGCAAAGCTATCCCATTGTTGCGCATTCTAGAGCACCAACTGAAGGAGGTGATTTCAACGTTCCGAGATGATGGTGAAAAGCAAGAAGCATATGATTTGGCGTAGAAGTTATTAAGGCACCTACTTGACAATGAAAGGCTTAAAAAGATACATACAGAACAACATTACATTTGTGCCACTATTCTTGATCCACGGTACAAAAAGGCAGTGGCTAGCAAAGCATTCATTTCTTTTGATGAAGCAGATGTTTCAAAGTACAAACATTGGCTAGCTGTGTCAGCCACTCGGTTTGAAAGAGAGCGGCAGAACCTTCAAGGAGGCAGCACAAGTACAACTGAATCAGCAGGCCATCCGGCGTCAAGTTCCACTTCTCAATCCGTGGCCGAAGGGAGTCACTTTCCCCCACAGCCGTTAACGACATCATCATCCTCCTCACCTGCACCAGGCCGCCCAAAAATATTGTCGGAAGGGGATTGGCTATCTCAGCAAGGGTTTGCTCGGTCCACTGATGAAAAGGTCGCAGATGGTACGCAAAGTGGATCAACCCTGGAGAGCCTTGAGTCAGTGGTGCAGGCCTATTTGGATGACCCAACAGAGGTCTGTCATAATGAGAACCCATTGGAACATTGGTATACGAAAAGCTCTGTATGGCGACTGATCACCAACCTGGCTCTAAATTATTTGTCTTGCCCATTCGCAAGTGTGTCTTCTGAACGTGTTTTCAGTGCTGCTGGTGCCATTGTTACTTCAAAAATGTGGAGAGGTTAACAATAATCAAGATGAATCAGCACTTCATACCAACCGATTACAAAATACGTGAATGCACACAGGAAGAAGAGGACACCGACTTAGGTGACGCCAACGGAAGTTCTTCTTGGTCACCAGACCTACTCCCGTCTCAATTCGTAGACTTGGAGGACAAGCTCTGCTTCCCTGACACCGAGGCCTGAAAATGACTTCCTTTTTTTCCGTACTTATTCACTTTTATTCCTGTGTGTCTTTCTTTGTTTTGCTACTTTTACCACAACAAAAAACTCTAATCACCTAATCACAACAAGTCCATCATCAGCACTGTCTTCATCTTATTTTCCTTATTGATTTGAAGGTGCCGCAGTCTGCATTCAGATGTTCACAAGTTCACAACTCAATCATGCTCCTCTATCCTCCTCCTCCAGACTCCCCTATCGATTTCCCTCAAGGCAGATGGATGGATTATGGAGAAAAAACAAACTTTGTCTTCGTAGACGAGTCCCCTCAAGTGGGACTGAAATAACTGACTGACTACATGCTTGCTGATTGTTGACAGACCTACTTCTGAAATTTACAGGAGAGGCTGCCCTGTGGGCCCTCACTTTCCGAAGAAGATGCGGACAAAAAGTAGAACAGGTAATGAATAATGAGAAGATTGCATGCAGTGGACAGCAATGGCTGTCTGTCTCTGTTGAAACCAATTGCTGTTCGTTTTTTGTGAACAGCGCAATTTGCCATGTTTTGAATATACCAGTATTGCAGGTTTTTGGGGGTTTCTTTGGGGGTGTTCTAGATGTGCGGTGCTGGGTCGGGGGGTCTGGGAGCACTGCTGGCAGTCTAATGTTGATTGCATTTGGTTTTCAGGAAATCCATGGTGGAAAAGGGGAGTTAGGGCCTAGCTGCACAGCGCCTTTGGAGTGAATTCCAGGTTGGCCCGAAATTTGCGAAGTCTCACTTTGTAAGGTTTTGCTTTTTGGCTCTTTGGGGGTCTTCTACATTTTTTCGCCTGGGTTGACGGGTCTGGGGGCATTGCTAGGAAGGTCTAATACCGGATAAAGGTGTTTTGGATAAAATACGTGGTGAAAAAGTGTTTCACTTTTTAGAGTTTTCGCTCACTTTTGTGTTTTTGGGGGGCCTGTTTGGGGGGGTTCCTGGTGTTTGGGGGTGGGATTTGGGGTCTTGGAGCAATGCTGGGTATGGATACTTTTGATTGCAAGAGGTTTGAAGCAAATCCATGGTGGCAAATGGGTGTTAGGGCTGTCAGGAGGTGAATCTGGCGCCTACCTAGGATAGAACTACATCTCCCAGCATGCTCCTACTTGGGGGGAGGAGCTTAACTTATAAAGGTTGTCCAGTGCGCACCTCCTGTGCGCGTAATTCTGTCTTGTTTTGAAGTCGTACTGATTGTTTCGTCTTCGCTTTACCGCCCTTGGATTTGGTTCCAGTTTTGTCTGCTGTCATTGGTTCTGCCAGAGACAGACGCCTGCGGAGCGGCTTTGTGGTTACTGAGGCAGAAATCAGCGTTTGTTTAACGGAGTGGCATTCAGTGCTAGGACTCTCGTTTCTGAGCCGCGCTGTCTGTGTCTTTATCGAATTCTTCCTGCACCCCTCACGCTGAAGGAAGCGTTGGGAGCGGAAAACGGCTCTGTGTTGTTTGGAGCTGCGAGGGAAACAAACATTGGTTTCCTTGTCTTCTTCTCGCTACAGGTTCGTGGCATAGAAGACGTATGAGGTGTCGTTTATTCTCCAGGTATTAGTATAGTCTTAGCGAGATAAATTGAGAGTAGACTGCATTACCTGTGTATTTACCCTGTGTTCTTCTTTTTAGGTATCCCTCCTCCCAGCGGTTCCGGCTCTTTCCTTTCTTTTTTTCCCTCGCCTGATTGCCTCATTACTCTGTATATTTTCAGAGTTGGGGACGTCGGGAGGTGGACCCCATTTGTGCATCTCATCAAATCCAGGAAGCAACTGTGGATCTGACAGAATTACGCGCCTACGATATATCGCTTCTTGGGTTTTGTATGAGTTGCACAGATGGCGTCCTTGGATGACGTTCTGCAGGCTTTAGTGTTGGTTCAACAGGAACTGGCTGCCTCTAAGGCTGAAACTGCAGCTCTTCGAGAAAGAGTAGATGGACAATCACGTAACCCATTCGATGCCTCACCCACAACGTCACAAATACAAGTGAATGAGAGGTTTTCGGGTGATCCTTTGAAGGTTCAGACTTTTCTTACGCAAATCATGCTTCACTTTTCGTGTAAGCCAGCCTCTTTCCCCACTAATCATTCCAGGGTCGCTTTTGCGATATCGTATATGATTGGCGATGCTGCCAACTGGGCGGTCCCGCTGGTCAAATATGATGATTCTCTCCTTACGGATTGGGACTCGTTTCGTCGTGAGTTTGAAAGGGTTTTTGACAGGAGAGCCACCACGTTGTCCGCTGATCGTGAATTGTTACAACTTAAACAGGGGAAGCAGGATTTAGTTACGTATCTGACTAAATTCAATCGTTTGATAGCAGAGACAGCGTGGCCTGAAGAAAAGAGGATGTCTTTATACTATCAGGGGTTGAGTGAGGAGATGAAAGATGTTCTTGCCCAGATTGATCCTCAACCCACGACGTGTACAGACTTAATGAATCTCACGCTCCGTCTGGATCACAGGTTAGCAGAAAGGAGGGGAGAAAGATCGTATGCTCCTACGGAAAGAACAGAGAAGGGAAACAAAGGTAACGCTTCTTCAATGGACTCACATTCTGAGCCCATGGAGGTGGGAGCTATAGGGGCTCCTTTGTCTAGAACAGAAAGAGAAAATCGTAGAATGATGGGTCTATGTATGTACTGTGGGAAGAAAGGCCATTATGTGAAGGACTGTCCCACGAAACCCAAAAGAACAGGCAAGTTCGGTTTTTCTAAGAAGGTAGCTGTTGCTACCGTTCCTATCCCGCTCCAAGACCCTAAAGAGACATTGGAGCATAAGTTAGGAACACCCTCTTTAGGAACCCCTTTTTCAGGGTAACAATTACCGTCATTGGCGGGAGGCACGGAAGCGTCTGTAGTAAGACACATAGTTCTTCCCATGCTTCCCACGAATCGATTTCAGACACATCAAGTTGGGGTCATGGTGGACTCTGGGGCCACAGGGAACTTCATCGACAGTGGGTTAGTCCAGAGATTGGAACTAAAGCGCATACCCAGAGGCACGCCAGAAATGGTGTTGGCTGTGGATGGAAAGCCCTTGAAATCTGGACCTATCACGGAGGTGACAGAGGAATTGGAGGTGGTCAGACAGGGGGAACAGGCGAATCATGTCGAACGAATCACTTTGAATATCATAGAGGCACCGCAGTATGAAATCATCTTGGGTATGCCTTGGTTGTGGTTTCATAATCCCACCGTGGATTGGAAGGAGAAGAGTGTGTGTTTTGAATCTGAGACTTGTATGAACACCTGCATTCAGTCGTCTGTTACACGTGCTTTGGCGATGTCCCATAATTACCAGGTAGCGACGGCTGCTGAGAAGGATATGGAGATTCCTCCTGAATATGCCCAGTTTAGAGAGGTGTTTAGTGAGAGTAAGGCTGAGTCTCTTCCACCACACCGCAGTTATGATTGTCAAATAGACCTCATACCTGGGGCGGTATTGCCCTCTTGTCGAGTATATGCTCTCTCCGAACCCGAAACACAATATTTACAGGAATATCTAGAACATTATGTCAGAAAAGGGTTCATTCGACCATCTCGGTCTCCGGCGGCTTCCCCTTTATTTTTCATAAAGAAAGCCAATGGGGACTTGAGGACCTGTATTGACTTCAGAGTATTGAACAGGAATACTGTCAGGAATAGATACCCTCTTCCACTCATCCCCGTTTTGCTGGATCAGGTGCGGGAGGCGGTCATTTAGACCCGACTTGACTTAAGAGGGGCCTACCACCTAGTAAGGATGAGAGAGGGGGATGAGTGGAAGACGGCTTTTAAAACACGCTACGGACTGTTCGAGTATCTTGTAATGCCGTTTGGGTTATGTAACGCCCCTGCGGCGTTTCAGTTTTTTGTGAATGATGTCCTGAAGGATTTTGTGGATAAGTTTGTGGTAGTATACATAGACGACATTCTGATTTACTCGAACAGTCAGGAAGTGCATTCTCGACATGTGTCTCTCATACTACAGAGATTGCTGGAACATGGTTTGTTTTGCAAGTTATCGAAGCGTGAGTTTCATGTGCAAGAGGTTGAATTTTTGGGTGTGATACTAAGTCCATCAGGGTTGAGCATGTCTGACAAGAAGGTGTTAGCAGTGCAGGAATGGCCCACTCCAAAGACTGTGAGAGATGTGCAGTGTTTCTTGGGGTTCTCCAATTACTAAAGGAGATTCATTGCTCATTTCTCCCAGCTTGTTTCTCCCTTAACACGGTTGTTAAGGAAAGGAAACCCTTTTTGTTGGACTGTTGAGGCCATGAACGCCTTTCTGTATCTCAAACGAGCCTTTACCACCGCGCCTATTCTGCAACATCCACAAAGTGAAGTGCCTTACATCGTGGAGGCGGATGCCTCTGACATAGCAGTAGGGGCTGTTCTCTCTCAACGTGATCGACACACAGGACAATTGCATCCTATAGCTTTTCTATAGAAAAAATTGAGTTCTGCTGAGCTGAATTACACAGTGGCGGAGAAAGAACTATTGGCCATCAAGAAGGCATTTCAGGAGTGGAGACATTACCTCTGGGGAGCAAAACACCCAATCACTGTGTATACCGATCATCGGAACTTGCAATACATGAAAACAGCCCGGCACCTCTCTCAACGGCAAATGAGATGGATGCTGTTTTTTGCTGAGTTCGACTTTGTAGTCACGTTTAGACCAGGGTCTGATAACCGGAAAGCTGATTCTTTGTCCAGGCAAGAAGACACCCACGAAAACAAACGAAACAGTCCTGAATCCATCATTTCTCCTGAGAAAGTGTTGTGTGGCATCACAATTGAGAATTTCTTGGACAAAGTACAGAAGCATCAGAACGAGGAGAGTTGGAAGAAGTGGACAAGCCAGGCTCCTCACTGCACCCTGAAGCATGGAATCCCTTTCTATCAAGATAGGCTGTATTTGCCATCCCTGGAACTTCGTCTTCAGGCGTTCAACTGGTGTCATGACTCTGTTCTTGCAGGACATTCGGGATGTGCCAAGACGCTTAGCTTGATACAAAGACAGTTCTGGTGGGAACACATGGACAAGGACGTTGGTTTATGGATCAAACAATGCGATGTTTGCGCCAGAGCGAAGAACGAGCATACCAAAGCTAAAGGCGAATTGGTAACCATGCCAACTCCATCACAGCCGTGGCACACCATCAGCATGGACTTTGTTGTGGGTCTACCCCCGGATCAGGGTTGTGATGCCATCATGGTTGTGGTTGACAGTCTCACTAAGATGGGCCATTTCGTTCCATGCCAGAACCTTCCCACCGCTGGTCAAACTGCACAACTGTTGTTGACACATGTAATCAGGCTACATGGACTCCCACGGGTTATCATCTCGGACAGGGGACCGCAGTTCATCGCTCGGTTCTGGAAGACTTGGTGTAAAGCGCTCAAGATAGAAGCAGCAACGTCAACCAGTTTTCATCCGCAGACGGATGGTCAGACGGAAAGGCTGAACCAAACCCTAAAGACCTATCTGCGGTGTTACGCAAAAGAGGCAAGTGAATCCTGGGTTTCGCTGTTGTGGTTGGCTGAACTGTCGTATAATAACACCTGGCACAGTTCCATCAAGGAATCTCCTTTCAGAGCCAATCATGGATTCCATGCGCAAGTCCTGCCCTTGTCTATTCCTCGTGATATCACAGAGCAACCTGCTGTAGCATCCCGAATGAAAACTCTGTTGGACTTGCATCGTAAGATTCAAAGGAATCTTGCCCGAGCTAAGATTCAGTATAAGTCCTGGGCGGATCGCCGGCGCCAGGCGGGTCCTGTTTACGCTGTGGGAGAGCGAGTGTGGTTGTCCACCAAGAACATTCGATTTCGGTTTCGCAGCATTTTTCATCCCCGGTTCATTGGCCCTTATGAGGTGGTTCGTTCTGTGGGGTCGGTTGCTTACAGGTTGAAGCTGCCGGTTTCTCTGCGTATCCATCCTGTGTTCCACTGCAGCCTGTTGAAGCCTGCTGGGCGTTCCAGAAGAGCGGCTGTGCCTCCGGTGGTCCGTGATGGTCAATTGGAGTTCGAAGTGCGGAGAGTGTTGGACTCCGAATATCGGCGGGGAAAGCTGTGGTATCTCATCGCTTGGAATGGCTATTCGGCGGAGGACGATTCTTGGGAACCTCCCGCGAACGTCCATGCACCTCGGGCTGTGCGGGAGTTCCACGCCGCCCATCCGGATAAGCCTGGATCTAGGAGGCACCTGGGAGGGGGACATACTGTCAGGAGGTGAATCTGGCGCCTACCTAGGATAGAACTACATCTCCCAGCATGCTCCTATTTCGGGGGAGGAGCTTAACTTATAAAGGTTGTCCAGTGCGCACCTCCTGTGCGCGTAATTCTGTCTTGTTTTGAAGTCGTACTGATTGTTTCGTCTTCGCTTTACCGCCCTTGGATTTGGTTCCAGTTTTGTCTGCTGTCATCGGTTCTGCCAGAGACAGACGCATGCGGGCGGCTTTGTGGTTACTGAGGCGGAAATCAGCGTTTGTTTAACGGAGTGGCATTCAGTGCTAGGACTCTCATTTCTGAGCCGCGCTGTCTGTGTCTTCATCGAATTCTTCTTGCACCCCTCACGCTGAAGGAAGCGTTGGGAGCGGAAAATGGCTCCGTGTTGTTTGGAGCTGCGAGGGAAACAAACATTGGTTTCCTTGTCTTCTTCTTGCTACAGGTTCGTGGCATAGAAGACATATGAGCTGTATCAAGCGCAGGTAGGCGCTTTTCTTCCTTTTTCCTTGGCGCTGTCTTTTGTTTCAAGACTTGGTTATTACCTTATGGATTACTAAAGGGAACATTATACCTGGACTGTACTCGCGCTATTTTCGGGCGCTGGGAGTAAGTGCTCATCTGCACTTCTTTATGGACTCTGAGTTTCTTATTTTCTGTGATCTACGTTTAGTAGATTCTGACACCTTATCATTCCTCCTTCTGCTGGGTTTCTTGCAGTCCTATTTCGTGAGGATATTCTTGAGTGTTATTCATAGAGTGATTTCATTGATGGCAGTGAGCGGTTGATCATGGTATGTATGGTATTCACTGATTGTGGTATGATTGACTATTACGCTCATGAGATTAATGTGGTGTGTTCTTTTGTATTATAGCGTATCGTTTATTGGTCTTGGAGAGAAGTATCTCTAACGAAGAGTAGAAGTGGCTCTTGGTTTCTGCCGTTTATTCTCCAGGTATTAGTATAGCCTTAGCGAGATAAATTGAGAGTAGACTGCATTACCTGTGTATTTACCCTGTATTCTTCTTTTTAGGTATCCCTCCTCCCAGCGGTTCCGGCTCTTTCCTTTCTTTTTTTCCCTCGCCTGATTGCCTCATTACTCTGTATATTTTCAGAGTTGGGGACGTCGGGAGGTGGACCCCATTTGTGCATCTCATCAAATCCAGGAAGCAACTGTGGATCTGACAAGGGCCTAGCTGCAGAGCGCACGCGGAGTGATTTTGGAAATTTGCCTGAAAATTTCAAAGTCCCAATTTTTGTATTTTTCTTTTTGGCTGTTTGGGGGTCTTCTACTTGTTTCCGTCTGGGTTGACGGGTCTGGGGGCATTGCTGGGAATGTATAATACCGGATAAAAGTGTTTTGGAGAAAATCGGAGGTGAAAACGTTTTTGCGTTTTTGCTCACTTGCTTGTCTTTGGGGTGCTGTTTGGGGGGGTTCCTGGTGTTTGGGAGTGGGTTTTGGGGTCTGGGAGCACTGCTGGCACAGTCTAATTTTGATTGCATTTGTTTTTCAGGAAATCCATGGTGGAAAACGGGAGTTATGGCCTAGCTGCACAGCGCGTTTGAACAGAATTGAAAAAAGGCCGAAAATATTCTAAGTATGAGATTTTCCATTTTTGCTTTTTGCCTGTTTGGGGGTGTTCTGCTTTTTTGCGGGTGGGTTGGCAGGTCTTGGGGCATTGCTGGGAAGGTCTAATACCGGATAAAAGTGGTTTGGAGAAAATCCATGCTGAAAAGCGTTTTTTGGCACTTTTTTAAATTTAGGGCTCGTTAGGGTTAGCAGCAGTATTGCATGTGTTTGAGATTGTTCTAGATTTTTGCAACTGGGTTCTGGGGTCTTAGAGCACTCGTGGAAATGTGTAATTTTGGTTGCAAGTGGTTTGAAGAAAATACATGGTGGGAAAGGGGGGGTTTGGCCTAGTTAAAGAAAGCGTTTGCCACTATTCTTAACTTAGGGCTAGTTAGGCTTAGCAGTATTGTATTGCATGCGTTTGGGCGGGGGTACTAGATTTTTACGACTGGGTGGGGTCTTGTAACACTTGTTGGAATGTCTAATTTTGATTGCAAGTGGTTTGAAGAAAATCTATGGTGGGAAAGGGGGGTTTTGGGCATACTTTCTGAGTGCGCTTTGGCACGATTTGAAATTAAGCCTCTGCGAGGTAGCAGCAGTATTCTGCACGTTTTTGGGAGGGTAATGTGGGGTGTTCTAGATTTTGGGGATTGTCATCTCTGAAAGTGACAGTTTAATTTTTGCACTACACAGCGTGCCTTATATATTTTTTTCTCCGAGGTGTCTTTAACACTTACTGTTGTATTTTCCCATCATCAATTACAGCCAGGCTTTTACCCTGTGCCATCGATGTACTACTCAGGCTTACAATTAGCAATCCGCAAATCGGCATCAGGCAGGCAGTGGACAGTCAGTGTGTCTGGTCATCAAGATTGATCGACGGAGCATCCGATGGAATGAAGGAGTACCGCGAATAAGAGGAATGGCTGGATGCATCAACTTCACAAATTCAACGGGACAACTACAAAAAACAGTAACAGTATCCAAAAATTCTCCTTATCTTTTAAATGATATTCTTGTGAACTTGAACTTACTTCTACGAGTGTGACTCTGTGCGTTTGTTTGATCTCTGCTTCAAATTCATCCCTCCAGCTATTTGATACGTCTTTGCTATGTTTAACACTAATTTAATGTTCTAAGTGTTTATTCTCTGAGGGCAGAGAGGCAAGTGAAATTGCGTAATGACTGCAGCCCTGTACTGTCAACTTGTACCTTCGTAATTACTAGTAAGTTTCAGTAAGTAGTAGTACTACTTTTCAGTAAGCTAACCATCCATTTAGTAAACAACTTCTGGCATGCAGTAGTGCACTTCCTTTATGTCCCTTTAACGATTTATCAATATCTTCAAATCCAAAGATTTGTTTCTCTTCATTTGTTGTTTGACTGTCCATGCTGTGTTTTTTTTTCCTTTCTACCAAACTTTCCCAAAAACCTCCATTCCCATCCAATTTTCAAACCCTAACCCTCTTCCCCCGGGCTGTGCGGTATTTCATTAAGGTGTGACTGACAACAAAAATAAATTCCACACACTTGCTGGGGAGGATAAGGTCAAAGCAAAAAGAAGTTCATGTGCGCCATCGTGGATTGATATGAACATCCTCCTCCTATACGACGTGAACAATCTAATGCTTAATGCTTACCTTACGTTGGCACTGCTTAGGCTACAATTTAGGGCACTGTTCTGTACCGTACTATCTATTGTACTGTTTCTAATGCTACGCTCAGGCCACTCAATGTTTAATTTCCTCTTTTTTTCATATGGTGATACTGCAAGTGTGTACCACTACTGCTACCAGCACAACAATGATATTGCATCCGTCGAGGATTCAAGTCAACAACCAACCTTAATCACCATTTGCAATGCAGCCAGCCCTGGGGCTACCCCGATTCTCAAACACGAATCACAGGTAAGATAAGAATTTTGGAGAGGTAGAATAATGGGCTAGGGCTGGGAGGAGAGCAGAGATTGCCAGTACTACTAGTAAAGTACTAGTAGGGCTACTGAGTTCACTAACTCGGTTACTGGCACTTTGGTACATTTCAGGACTAGATGTTTCATTCATGCTGGTAAGTTGGAAGAAACCAAACGTCCAGTAACCACCGCCCACCCCCACACAAAATAATATGAACGCGTATAATATGTTTTGGTATGAAAAATAATTAAGAAATATATTGAGGTAGTCAAAAAATGAAATAAATTAACCCAACTCACACACCTACCTAACCCCAACCAATGTCCAAAAGTCCAAAAGTCCCCTTTCCCAAACACCCAATTTCCACCCCCCAACAGTCTTTAAAAAAGGGGCAAGGGACAGTCACTTCCTCTGGTGGCGTAGTTTGGCAAGCTCTTGCTTCATGTCCCGCTGCTCTTTGCGGAGGTCCCGGAGCTGGCGCTGATGTTTTTTGGCCAACCGCTCCAGGTTGTCCACTCTTTTGCGTAGTCGGCGCACACGAACGATCCAGGATCTGGGGGGGGGCGCTGATGTTGTTGCTGCTGTGCGGCGGCGGCGGGAGGCTGTCAGGCCACGGCTCCGTTTGGCTGGAGGCTTCTGGCTGGTGGGCCCGGGGGCAGTGGAGGAGGATGTAAATGTTGATGTCTCCTCATGCTCCAGACCCACAACCGCCGATACTCGGCGCAAATCGCCTCCAGCTTGCGGGCCCTGGCCCGGACAGCCATCTCCTTACGGGTGAGCTTTTTGGGAGTAGCATCTATGAAGAAAGAAAGACAAATACTGTAGCCAATAGTCTTTAACATAAAGTCAAAATAATTCAACGGAAGGTTGACACTCAGTAACACCAGCAAGTAGCAAACCCAGTATAACATTTTGGCATGTATCTTTCCGCCGTCTTTGTAAGCTTGTGACACTGTGAGTTTCAGGAATTCCACTAGCAGCACTATAGGTGGACTCACTACTACATACATAGTCAGAGAGTACTAAAAAAAGGCCTTTTTTACTTTTTTTCTCTTGTTTTGCAAAAGAAATTACTGGTACGTGAACATGTGGTAGCCGCCATAATGGAAGCTCACTCAGCTTTCACCCAAGAAATACAGACACAGGCCATGATGATGCAGACTCGCAGTACTTTAAGCAGTACATGCTAGTGGGGATAGGAACGTCTTACTTTTCTATAGGGGTGCCACTGCCACTGGCCATACTTCATCCACTCAGCGTCTGCTCTACTACATCATACACCTCTGCTATCGACGAGGAGGATAAAGAAGATAACATCCAGGGTTCCAAAGTACATCTATGATTCTTCTTAATGTCTTAAATGTACCAAAATTTCTTTTTGTCAACAACCAACTAACACCCTTTTCATTATATTTTGGAAACCGCCGTCTTCTTTCTTATGTTGAATTGCATTCAACAAAACCATTCTTTACAGTCATAAATAAATATTAAGACTCGCTCGTCCTTCATTTCACCCTTCTTTAACTTTTAGTTCTTCACATCCCTAAACTAGATCTGATATGACTTGGCTTCACAATAAAAATGTGGTAGCTGAGTTGAAGTGAAATAGAGGGGGCCATTGGTTAGCAGAGAAGTACCGCCGCTAGAGCTATTAAAAGTCAAGGTTAACTGTCTTCTCCGTGATAGCCCAAAAAGTAGTTCTAAATTAGTAAATGTTCTTGACAGTACAGTGTACTTATACTAGTGTACTGTGTACTACTGTAGAGTACATCATAAACTCCTTTGCGAGCCTCCTCAAAAAAAATTCAATAAGTAAGGCGTATAATAACTTACCACAGTCTGCCGCCGCTGAGTCTTCCCCCCCAGCTCCTCCTGTTGGCGCCGCCACATCCAGAGTGGATCCCTCCGCACCGCTGGCCCCGGCACATGTGGTCATCTGTGCCGCATCAGATGTTGTGACGTCTAGGAAAAACATGTCATATTTTCAGATGCCATACACAACCCCCTATTTTGTCTCGTAATGGAAGCAAATGTTACATAACACATTTTTTATTACTGGGATTGAAAAAAAGTAACGGTTTTGGGGAGGGTGTTAACCTTTTATATGCTTATTCCATTAAATGCTACACTTCTTCTTATGACAACTGATGAATGCTTGCTTAACATGCACCATTTTTCTCATTACAGAAAGAAGATTCTATTGCCCTTCTGCCAGACGATTGACCAACTACTATTGAGTCATCACCAGCAGTGCTTTAAGTACTTTAAAGAAGGTGGGGGCTCCCGCACAGTTATTCTAATAATTTCATGTGTCTCTTAACTATTATTAAGTTTGAGTCATACTAATTTCATTCATGGGAATGTTGTTTAAACTTTAACGTCATCTTCATCCATCAGAATAGTACGCTGTTAAAAATAAAGAAATAATGTTTTCATTTCTTAATTGAAAATAAAACTTTAAAACTAACAAACACTGTGTGGTTTTTGTTTACGAGTGCGTGAGCGGAAAGGTTTGAACTACTGCACTTGGCAGTCATGTTTCAGTGACTCAGATAGGCCGTAACTCGGAGGTAGTCTTCTTCTGTTCTTCTGGGTCGTAAAATCATTGGTCAGACATTCTAGATAGTCGGTCAGGGGATTGGGGGTTCAACTTCTGTTCGGACTGAGGTATGTCGAAAGTCGAACTGCACCTATCATCAACAATGTCCTATTTATCTTGTCCATAATTCTTTGTGTGCAGAAAAGTCCCTGAAACACTAGCGGTATGGGATGTGTTCCTCTCAAATCAAAACGGCAACTGCTACCTTTTACTTGGTGTAAACAATGACATTTTGTTGTTGGAAATTGTCAAAGCACTAACATTAAGAAGACTGGAATAGACAGCAAGGGCAACCAAGAGGACTGCACTCAGTGCCTAGAGATATTGCTGTATCAGAGTTTTGTTTCACACCGTTTGCCGAATGGGCAAGCTTAGCTACCTACACAGACCGACTCATAATTGTAAATAGTAGTAGCACAGAGAGTGATGGTAGAGGCAGGATAAGAATGTAGAAAGTAGTCTACATTAGAAGAAGATCAAAGACTATTTTGTAAAACAGAGAATTATTAGGAACCAGTTTGTAATGAATAGGAGCTGTAAAAGTCAGGGAAGTATAAGTATTAATATAACAATAGAACAACTTACTGGGGCCAGCAGAAGAGCCTGCAAGGGACTGAGCCTCTCCACCTTCTGCCACCGGAGTCTCTGTCGTCGCCGGCGCCTTGCCCCTGGGAGGTCCTGGTGATCAAGAAATAAAGAAACACAACATGGATGATTGTTTTTTGGGAAATATTTGATTTCTTTGTACTCAATCTAAAATTATGTCGGGGAAACAAATTAACATCAATTGCGTCTGATCTGGTCAACTAGGAGGTTAGTAGTACAGTATTGCAGGATTCGCAGACCGTCCAATAGGAAAGTTATGTAATTCACTAACTACATCAACAACAAAAAGATTCTACTACGACTGCCATCACTCAGCAGCACGAGACGTCACATGACAGACACAGTCCGTCATCATGATTGCAGACTACTAACAAATGTCCTATAACAAGTAATAAATAATATACTCAACATATCAATCCACCACTATCTCTTCAAAGTGGCATCAGCAGGAGTACAAAGAAGGACTAGACTTGAGTCTACTGTCTCTAGCATTACGCAGTAATGCTCTCAAATGACTAAAAAGTTGCAAACAAGTAAGCATAGTAGCAACGCCAATAACCAGGCGAGCACCTGGAATGACAGAAGCTACTTAAACATTAATTTACCTGCAATGTAATCAAATCAGCAGCATTCGTACTCTTCAGGAAAAAAATAGATTAGCAATATAACAGAGAAGAAGGAAAAAAAGTAGTTATTAAATAGCTACTTACCAAGGGAAGGGATCTCCACATCGAGCAGGTCGAGCATGTCATGCTCCCGGTCCAGGATGTCACTCCACCGGTGCGTCACTTGCTGGTAGGTGCGCCGGACCCCAGACTCCATATACATGCGCCGGCACACCTTCTCCCACAGCTGGCGACGCTCCCGGAGGCTGTAACCGGAAGCAATCCGCCCACCTGCTGCCACGGTCTTAGGGAGGTGGACTTGGACAAAAACCATCAAGGCGGCCACCTCCACCGCAGAGAAGATATCCCTGGCCTGGACTTCCTCCCCCCTCAAACGCCCGCAAGGGAGCCAGGTATGGGGTGCTGGGCCCTTCCCCTTGCCCTTGTCGCCTCCCTTAGGCATGGTCATGGGCACAAGAAGAAGGAAAGAAAAATAGGTGTGAAAAAAACAAGAGAGAGAGCGAAAGAAATAAAGTAGGTAATAAAGTAACAAAAAGTTAAAAAAACACAAAATATAGATGTAGGAAATTGGAAAGAGAGATAATAAGCAAAAAAAACAAAAAAATTCAGAAAAACATAGGATTACAAAAATGTAGGATGGATAGAAAGGTAGCATGCCCAAAACCATAGCAGTGAATGAAAAACAAGATGGCCGCGCCCAAGTTCGCGCGATATTTCCCCCGCGAGCACGCAAAAACGCCCATGAACACGTAATCGCGTGCCGCATACGACGCGAGCATGCAACTAGCGCCCGGAAATGGAAAGATGTCACGCAAAGAAGATGGTCGCGCCCATACACGACCGCATGGGCAACCTCGCGGTGCGCGAATAAGCAAAAAAACGTGTGAACGCGCAAAAAAAAAAGAAATCAGCAAATTTGCATGAATTTGTGGATTGCAAGTTCGATTTCGCACGAATTCGCGCCCCGCGAATCTCACGAAATGGCAGAAAAACGAATTTTGGAAAACTGAAAGCACTTAGCAGGTACAAAAGTTCAAGCTAATTTGTAACCATTCCCTGTAGTGCTTCCTGAGGGGCCCCTCCAGAGTTCAGTTGCCTACTTGCAACTATTCTCTGACCCTGCTCTGACCCTCAAAGCAGGGTCAGAGAATAGTCACAAGTATGGCACAATGCTCCTGTAAAAAAAAATAACTGCAACAGGAAGCACTTACAGCGAAGGAAGCAGGTGCCAGACTTGAAGCACAAATTCAGTGACACATTAACCAGCCCCAAATTAATTCATCTCAGTTGAGCTTCCCCCCCATAATCTACAGTGGTGAACAATAGGTTGGTTGATAGCTTTATTTCGATATGCAAATATCATAAAAGCATTACAGAATTAAAAAAAATAGCACATCTTCGAAAAACTGTACAAGTTAAAATTAAGTCAGTTAAAAAGATTTCTGGATTATACAACAATAAGTTATTTTACATTGATATAGACAGTCTTTTTAAGCGAATCAACCATGCCCATTTTAAAAATTTGGACACACCACAGACTATAGCGGGTGATGTGTCAGTTAACAAAATCCGTAGAGCCACCAAATAGTGGCGAGTTCCCAGTTGCCTGCAAAGAGGTTTAAGCCAATATCTTCTTGGGCGGATGTAGTCAGGGCACTCAAAAAAGAAATGAGCCACAGTTTCTGGCCTGGTTGTGCATAGTGAACAATATGATGATACCGTCGCCGGTGTATTCCATCTTGAGATCAAGTCTCCTAAAGGTAAGGTACCTACTCTGAATTTAATATAAAGAGACCGGTCAGCAGGAATTGTAATTAGGTCCAAATAGGGCTCAAAGGCAACAACGTCTTTTATTTTCAAGTAAGCTGCGGTGGAGTTGCAGTGACGTGGGTTGCTGATAAGCTGGGCAGAGACCCACTCCCAATATAGTTTTTTCAGGGTCGCCTTTGGCGGGGCAGATTGTGTAGTCCAGCAAGACCCCAGCCCTAGGTCTCCCAGGAGATTTTTAATGTCCCTGAGCCACTTAATCTTATTCCAGCCACACATTCCCATCACCTCTGACAGTCCATCAGCATATGTTTTCAATTCGGGAACTCTCCACAGACGAGCCCATAAGAGGAGTGGCCGGAGGCGAGCCTGGTCCTTAACTGATTTACAACCCGCATCCAGAAGCACCGGGACTGTTGGAGTGCTCATCGGAATGGCCAGGAGGTCCTTCAGGAATTTGTTTTCTGCCTTGGAAAGTACCTCCAGATTACCAAGGCCCCATAGCTCAGCCCCATAGAGAGATGCCGTAACAGCTCTTGCTTTGTAGATGTCGATTACAGGAGCTACACATTGCTTGGAAGAATTGCGGTACTCGCTCAACAATGCTCCCCCCAACCTTTTGTGACTAATGGTCATTTTGTTAATGTGGGGTGACCAGCTCATGACAACACTCATACGGATCCCTAGGTAATCAAATTCTGAGACTCTCTCAAGGGGAACGGAGTTTAGTACTGGAGGGCGACCAAGCTTGCATGGAGGGTGCATAATCAAATATTTGGTTTTTTCCACGTTTATGACCAACCCTCTTTTTGAGCAAAAGTCCTGAAAGCGGTTTAAAAGCTTCTGGAGGCCCTGTGGAGTCTTTGAGATGAGGAGGGTGTCGTTCGCAAACAACAGGGTTGGAATCCTCACGCCCCCCAGGGAGGGGGCGTCTGCTGGATCTTCAAGCAGGTGCTCTACCACCCCATTCACATACAGAGAAAATAGTGTGGGAGCTAATACGCAACCCTGTCGGACACCCCTATTAACCGGGATCCTATCGGTCTTTTCCCCATTCTGGCCCCATCGCACCTGGGCATAGTTGTCATTATGTAGTTTGATGAGGAGCAGTAAGATGTAAGGGGGCAGCCCAAGACCCTGCAAAACCCTCCAGAGTTCCTCCCCGGGAACTAGGTCAAAGGCAGTCTTCAGGTCTATAAAGGCCAAGTAAAGACTGCCCTTGCCCAGTTCCACCACCTTCCAGTGTAGAAGCAATAATCTAAACACTTGCTCAATAGTTCCTGTACCGGAACGAAAACCCGCCTGCAGGTCGGACAATATATGGTTTTCCGCCCCAAAATTGCCTTTCCCGCCACCTTCTGAGTAGAGTCAATGAGGCTTATTGGCCTATAGTTCCCCGGTTGGTCCCGACAGCCTTTTTTAAAAATCGGGACTACCTCTGCCCCTTTCCAGGACTCCGGGACAGGGCCTCCGTCTAGAATAGCATTCAGAATAGCAGAGATCAGTGTGCCCCATTCATCCGGATAGGTTCGGAGAAGATCCCCTGGCAACCCATCAGGACCAGCTGCCTTCAATGGTGTCAGAGATTTGATCAAATTCGTAACCTCCCATACAGTAAAGGGGTCAGTGGCTCTATCCAGAACAAATGGGGGAAGAGAAAATGGGTTGAATAAAGGGCCTTAAAGTGGTTAAACCACGTCTGTGCTGGGATAGTGCAAGCCCTCAAGGTATCATCAGGGCGGTTCCTACTGCCTACCAAGTCCCAAAAGCCTTTAGCATCTCTCCCCCTACTTGCAGCCAGGAGATCGTGCCAAAAGTTATCCTCCCATTCCTTTTTGGCAAGTTTCAGACATTGTGAGTACAGTCTTCTAGCCTCCTTAGTCCTTGTTTGACACTTAGATTTTACTGCTTCCACGAGCAGTGTTTTGGTTGCCCTGCACTTGTGGTTATACCAACCCTGTCTTTTACGTGGACATATCTTCCCACCATTGTGGCTGAATGGGACAATAAACAGATTGCTTATGGCCTAGGTTAGACTACAAAACCGGTCGTGCAGCTCCACCAGCCCACCCTCAAGTGAGTCAAATTGTCTGTAGCTGTGGTTAAGAGCCTGGATATGGTGGACATCTTCTCAACCGAGAGCGTGAGCTTAGCCCACTTCAGCCGTCTACCACAGTTCGAGACAACTGATTCATCGGGAGCAATAACGCATGTAGGTGAACCCCCTATATTATCAAACCACCCAGGAGACAAGGCAAGGGAGAGCAAGTTGTGATCGCTCTCCACGGAGGGTATGATTTCCATATCCTCCACCGAGCTCCATAGGTGGACGTCAAGCAGGATGTAGTCAATTCTTGACGTATGATTGGGTCTATTGTACGTATGAGCTCCCTCTTTATCAGATCTAGTCCTTCCATTGAGGGCCCTCAGGTCAAACTCCATGGTGAGCGAGTTGACCTGGAGTGCCACCTCGGTCCATCTCTTAATTGGGCTAAGCTTAGAGCCGGTATCCCCCTCCTGTAGTCATCCTCCTCCTGATCTTGGGTGATTTCTGAGCCAAGAGGCTCAAAGGTGCAGTTGAAGTCACCCGCGACCAGGGTACATAGCTTATACGGGGACGATCTAAGCAGGCCCTCTAGGAGAGCTATAGTGGGCGATTGTCTGCCTCCTTTTATGCTCCGCGCGTAGATATTAAAAATGTTAAGAATGACTCGACCCCTGGAATTTTTTTAAGTAATATTAAGGAGATCCGGACAGTTTGTTGGATGCTCCTCTACCCTGTAATTAAGGGAGGAAGATACCCATATAAGGAGGCCTCCCGAAGGGTGCCCCCTGCCCAATTCCGAGTAAACAGCAGGTGTAAAATGGGATGAATAACCCACCTTGTGCAGGGGCTCCCTACTCCAGGTCTCCTGGAACACGCAAATGGAGTATTCCTCCACAAGAGCATTCCAGTCAGGCAAGGCCAACTTCCTAGCCAGTCCAGCCACGTTCCAGCTGAAAACCCTAATGAGTGGGTCCGTCACAGCTGGAGCGCTACTGGACATGGCAGTGCCGACCAACTCCACCTCTGCCAAGGTGGGTTGAACGATAGCAACTTCAGTAGGGACCTGCCCCACGCCTAGTTCCCGGTTAGCCGTTAAGGCTACCTGCTTCCCTGTTGCGGTGGGTGAACCTGTCAATTTTAGGGGTGGGTGGGAGACTCCGTCAGTTTTTAAATCCCCCCGAACCTCCCCAAAAGAATCAGCAAGTCAGTACCCCCTGGGGCCCCAACTCGGCCTCGGCCACGCGGCATGCCGCTGGAGCAGAGGTATTGCAGGATGCCATTGGCTCTCAACGATGTTGTGAAAAGTGGCCCCAAGGATTTGATCAGGACATATCATAGCTGGCCGTGGGTAGAAGTATGTTAAATCGACCACATCAATACCTGGTCCGACCGAAGCCTGCTCGGTTTTGCATATTGCGTGAGCAACTCTCATGTCTTGAAAGTTGACTACCACTCAATCGCCCTCAAACTGTTTCTTTCCCTGTCCAATCCAACCCACCCTGCGCACTCCAAGAATCACCCCATCCACTCCCGTAGGAAGTGGTCTGTTGGATTTCAGCCAGTGGATGATTTTGTTCTTCAGGGTTTGGTGGTTTTCTGGCTGAGCGTCCTTCAGGACAGGAACATTAGTGAGGACGGCAACGTATGGGTGGCACTCTGGGGGGAGATTAACTGGGGGACATTTTCGAGCCGCCTTCTGTGGTATATTCCCTGGAGGAGGGACTACATGATGGCTCAATGCTGCTTTTGCCTTTGGGGCCAGGGCAGCTACCCTGGCGTCACCTGTTAGGTGAGCCAATTGTTTTGGGTTAGTAAGGGCCCCTCCCGTTTGCAACTTCTTTTGGTCTAGTTTGGGCTTTACGTTCCTCACTGTCGGGGGGGTACTAACGTGGAGCTGGACAGTATGAGTTATGGGTCCTGGTTTTACAGTAACAGGGGTCTCGGAAACAGTTACTGAGTCTTTCCCTACCGCTATGGCATTTGCAGATGTTGTTGGTAATATTGCCTGGGTTGGGCCCCCGAGATCCCCCTTCCCAATGTTCCCGCCCGCGATGTCCTCTCTAGATTTAGCCTGAAGTTTGATGAGAGTTTTCAGGGAAAAGAAGTTGTCCCTAGTGGTCTGTTCGAACCTATCAAGTCTATCCCCCAAACTCTTGACTTGGCTGATGAGCGGGACCAGTGGAGACTTAACCAGATTCTCAAGGAGCTTAGGGGTAGGCGCTTCATGGGAAGATGTTGGAGGTGGGTAAATGACGGAATTTGCCTGTGTGGTTTTGACCACAGTTACCAGAGGAGCGTTTCCTCTGGCTGAATCAGTGGTTGTTTTGGCAAGTCCACGACTATTTGATAGGGCTGGACCTCTTGAGACATACTTCCTCGGGCGCTTGTGGCGTGATGCAATACTACCCTTCTGTGTGCAAGTAGCCCTTTTTCTCTTTGAACGAACCAGGGGGACTCGAGCCAAGCACGAAAATGTGGGAACCTGTGAGGGTGCCTGAGGGAGCGGTTGACATGCCTGACCGGCAGAAGTACTTGGGGGTGTAGTAGGTGTAGTAGGTCGGGGTCCTATAATCACTGGGCTAAGGTTTGTGGGTAAGGGTTGTACTACCATGCTTTCCAACCTATCAATGCTTGCCCCTATTGCTAAGATCCGTGGCTGCTCAGGCAGTATCCCAGGTAGAATGGATGCAGGTTGGGTGGGTGATGAAGACAGGGCGAGTGCCACCGCTCCTAACGAGGAGCGTCTGGCCGGGAAGGAATCTTGTGAGAGGCGGCGTTCCGTCATCACAATCTCCTTTTCAATGACAGCAGCTACTCTTGTGATGAATGTATCCATCGTGCCGATCATAGAACACCCTGCCGCACCCTCCCCCCCACCTCTCAGAGCTTTCCCGGAACGGGTAGACATGTGGGGCTCTAGACTCCCAAGGCGATTACTAACTCTCGGACAGTGATGGTAGATGACAGGGGGGTGGCCCAGCCCAGCCTCTGACTGCCACAGACTGCCCGCCCTTTGCCCGGGCTTCGCTCGGTGTCCCGCTCGCTTCCCGCTATGCTGCAACTGGTCCTTATTAAGGGGCATTGCGGGCGGGGGGCGTGATATCCAGGGGGCGCGGCGGCATTTACAGGCGAAGCGCTGAGCCTCCTGGTCAGTGTAGTCTGACACTTGCTCCGCCTCGCGCCGATTCTTCGTTGCTCTTGTCTCGCCTCCCAGTGGCGGCAACCTCCTCAAGGGACCAAAGACCCCCGTGACCCCTCGCTGACCGCGCGATGCGGCACCCACGAAGCGGGTGCGGCGAGCGGTGGTACTGGTCAGCGGTATTCCCACAGAGGGGGGAAAGGGCAAGCCTTGATCGTCAGCCTCGTGTCCCGCACAGCGTCCGCTCAGGTAAACTGTCCCAATTAGTTCCCAGCAGACCCGGCCTTTTGCACCTGGCCGGGCGGGGGGCATGATGTCCAGGGGGCGCGGCGGCAGTTACAGGCGAAGCGCTGAGCCTCCTGGTCAGTGTAGTCTGACACTTGCTCCGCCTCGTGCCGATTCTTCGTCGCTCTTGTCTCGCCTCCCAGTGGCGGCAACCTCCTCAAGGGACCAAAGACCCCCCTGACCCCTCGCTGACTGCGCGATGCGGCACCCGCGATGCGGCACCCGCGAACCGGGTGCGGCGAGCGGTGGTACTGGTCAGCGGTATTCCCACAGAGGGGGGAAAGGGCAAGCCTTGATCGTCAGCCTCGTGTCCCGCACAGCGTCC
The DNA here is from genome assembly GCF_964261635.1 of Lissotriton helveticus. Classification (NCBI taxonomy): domain Eukaryota; kingdom Metazoa; phylum Chordata; class Amphibia; order Caudata; family Salamandridae; genus Lissotriton; species Lissotriton helveticus. The sequence continues at coordinate 407,014,926 of NC_136067.1, read as the reverse complement.
GCTCAGGTAAACTGTCCCAATTAGTTCCCAGCAGACCCGGCCTTTTGCACCTGGCCGGGCGGGGGGCGTGATGTCCAGGGGGCGCGGCGGCAGTTACAGGCCAAGCGCTGAGCCTCCTGGTCAGTGTAGTCTGACATTTGCTCCGCCTCGCGCCGATTCTTCGTCGCTCTTGTCTCGCCTCCCAGTGGCGGCAACCTCCTTAAGGGACCAAAGACCCCCGTGACCCCTCGCTGACCGCGCGATGCGGCACCCGCGAAGCGGGTGCGGCGAGCGGTGGTACTGGTCGGCGGTATTCCCACAGAGGGGGGAAAGGGCAAGCCTTGATCGTCAGCCTCGTGTCCCGCACAGCGTCCGCTCAGGTAAACTGTCCCAATTAGTTCCCAGCAGACCCTGCCTTTTGCACCTGGCCGGGTGGGGGGCGTGATGTCCAGGGGGCGCGGTGGCAGTAACAGGCGAAGCGCTGAGCCTCCTGGTCAGTGTAGTCTGACACTTGCTCCGCCTCGCGCAGGTTCTTCGTCGCTCTTGTCTCGCCTCCCAGTGGCGGCAACCTCCTCAAGGGACCAAAGACCTCCGTGACCCCTCGCTGACCGCGCAATGCGGCACCCGCGAAGCGGGTGCGGCGAGCGGTGGTACTGGTCAGCGGTATTCCCACAGAGGGGGGAAAGGGCAAGCCTTGATCGTCAGCCTCGTGTCCCGCACAGCGTCCGCTCAGGTAAACTGTCCCAATTAGTTCCCAGCAGACCCGGCCTTTTGCACCTGGCCGGGCGGGGGGCGTGATGTCTAGGGGGCGCGGCGGCAGTTACAGGCGAAGCGCTGAGCCTCCTGGTCAGTATAGTCTGACACTTGCTCCGCCTCGCGCCGATTCTTCGTCGCTCTTGTCTCGCCTCCCAGTGGCGGCAACCTCCTCAAGGGACCAAAGACCCCCGTGACCCCTCGCAGACCGCGCGATGCGGCTCCCGCGAAGCGGGTTCGGCGAGCGGTGGTACTGGTCAGCGGTATTCCCACAGAGGGGGGAAAGGGCAAGCCTTGATCGTCAGCCTCGTGTCCCGCACAGCGTCCGCTCAGGTAAACTAGGGTGGTAGTGGTGAACCAGGGGGTGCTGTGATGAACCCGAGGGTGGCAGTGGTGAGTACTGAACCAGAGGGTGGCAGCAGGGGTGAACCAGAGGGTTCTGTGATGAACCAGAGGGTGGCAGTGGTGAGTGCTGAACCAGAGGGTTGCAGCAGGGGTGAACCATAGGGTGCTGTGATGAACCAGAGGATGACAGTGGTGAACCAGAGGGTGCTGTGAAGAACCAGAGGGTTGCAGTGGTGAACCACAGGGTGGCAGTAGTGAGTGCTGAACCTGAGGGTGGCAGGGGTGAACCAGAGGGTGGCAGTGATGAACCAGAGGGTGGCAGTGGAGAACCAGAGGGTGGCAGTGATGAACCAGAGGGTGGCAGTGGTGAACCAGAGGGTGTCAGTGGTGAACCAGAGGGTGGCAGTGGTGAACCAGAGGGTGCTGTGATGAACCAGAGGGTGGCAGTGATGAACCAGAGGGTGGCAGTGATGAACCAGAGGGTGCTGTGCCCATACACGACTGCATGGGTAACTTTGCTATGCAAGCGCCCCGCGAACATGCAAAAAGCCCCGAGAACATGCAAAAAAACAAAAATTCACAACTTCGCACGAATTCGTGAATTATGCGTATCGCGAATTCGCTTTCGCTCGATTTCGCGGACCGCGATTTCGCAGATTTCGCCCATACTTAGGCAAAACCACCTTGAATAGAAGATAATGTGTACCTGGCCTCATAATTGAAACTTACTGTTTGTTCTTCACTGTTTAGCTGCATCTGCTTGGAAAATTCCATGGTGGGCTTGCCTTCGTTGGTTCTGAGATGTACATCTTTATGCTTGCTGATGTCAATCCCTCTGCAGCACTCCTAGCAACTGAGCAGACAGGGCTGCACTCTGAGCGTACTTTGAATAAACAGTTATTGGCTTGTATTCTCTACTGTCTGACCGACTTTTCATTTTGTATGGAAGGCTGGCAGGCGGTCATTAGTGACCCGGGTAACCCTAAATGGGTAACTTCCTTCAATGCACAAAGAAGGAGGGAGCCACTTGAAAAAGCACTGCACAGGTAAGTTCGGTGGGTCTCCTTAGAGGGAGGAGGTCACAAGGGCCTGGGGCCCCCAGAAGCAGGGCTGGTTGGTCGGTGCTGGACCTCTGGGACCGGGTGCATAGCTAATAGGTCAGCTCGGTGTCATGCAGCAACTTGGAGAAGCGATCTTGGGACATATAAGCCACTCAGGAAGTGGGTCCCAGGAGTTTCAACATCCCTCGACTGGTGCTTGCTTTTGGTGTTTTAATAGTCTGGTGTGGACTCTTGTTCTTGCTTTTTTACCATTGGGGTCCGGTACTCTGGATATTGGTACACTGAGGCTCTGGTAGGTCATGGTACCTCCAAACTTGGTGGGGAGGCAGATCTGACCCTCCAGAGCTGTTGGACTTCTTCTTGCTTTTGTGCTGTGCCAAGGTCATCTGAGGCAGCTAGTCGACAACCCCGGCTTTATGGGTTTGGTGCCTGCAGTGTGCAGGGGAGTGATAACTTCACTCAAAGGGAGCTTTACTGTGATTTGTTGAAGGTTGGAGGTTCTCCGGAGTTCTTGATGTCCTTTCAGGTTTCAGGATGACACAGCAGCAGTGATTGTCGAATCTTAGGAGCAGGAGGCACGTTTTGGCACCTTTTTCTTCTGCAGCAGGGCTTCAGTTCTCAAGCAACAGATCTTCCTTGTCCTTGTCTTCTCGTGTCCATCAAATCTGATGTTCAGGTCTTTGGGTGGCAACTAAATTCTGAATTTAGGGGCGTTCCAAGGGGAGATAGGTAGCAACTGGGATACTTACCTTTAAGGTGTCTACACTACAACTATTAGTTGGTGGTAAATAACGAATACCTGTGTATATGCAAATCTGTGCATGTACACCTGTGCCATGTGGCACACATACATGCCCTAGGGGCACACAAGCACTAATCAGGGGTGCAACAGGGTGTCAAAGAGACACCCTGCCACCCTTGAAATATTCGGTATTTACCGAATCGGTAATTACCGATACGGTAATTGACATTCATTCCTACGGGCCTCCAGGCCCATAGGAATCAATGGCAAATACCGAATCGTTAAATTACCGAATCTTACCGATTCGGTAAAAAATACCGAATTATTACCTACATTGAATTTACCTATTCTAAAATACCGAATCGGTAAAAAAGATTTACCTACTTCTAGCCCTTGGTGCACAATTATGAGGTGGGAGATGACAATGATTTTCATCTTATGAGGTGACCCTGAGAGTATATAAGATCCCAGGGGAGCACTGGGGAGTTGGTCTGTGGGCAAAGACAAACTTAAAAGTAAAGAGTAACTTAAAAGTTCCCCAAAATAATTCTCGAGAAAACAGTAGTAACCAATTCCCATCTGAACGAATGAAGAAGGGATTCTTTGACAAACAAACAGGAATGTTTGTCCCTCAATGTCCTGGTCAGTGAGTATAGTGCTTGAGGAGGAGATTGTCCCAATTAGCTCTGGGGAGCAGACAGAGGTGATTCTAGTGTCTCTGGGGATGAAGACATGGTACCAAAAGCCAATGTGCCTGAAATACTTCTAAATATAGGCAGTGAGTCACCATCAATGGGCAATGGGTAGAAACTCTGAGTGACACAGGAATCAGCATGACTAGTGCAAGGTGCCAACTGGTGTCCTCAGAGCAGCTCCTCCCTAATACATTCTACCAACTCATAGATGCAGACAACCATCAGATTCATCTACTGGGGGCTCTGGTTCCCTTTGAGTGGGAAGGGTTTCAGGTTTTCTAAAAGTACCTTCTACTTGAATACATATTAAAAATGGCTTACATCACCCTTAGTCTAGGGTGCTCATATAGGCGCATTTTATTATAATTTACCTTCATACAATTCATTCACCTGGATGCTTTTGCTGGAAAAGTACCATTTCCATCACTCTGAACAATTGGTTTGAAGTCGTTTTTATGCTCCTATTTTTACCAGGATTCTTAACCACCTTACAAAAACAGCTTTAGCAATACACACACTATATAGGCTCATATTTTATATTAGTCTAATGCACTCATTCAGGTACTAATACACTAATTATTGGGTTGGACACCAACCAAGCTATGAGTGGAGCAACCTAATGCCACTCTATTCAGCAATAGGCCTGATCAAACAATCTACCATTTACCAGGCAAACCCTTATAGACCAGCACACCTTTACTAAACAGTACTCATGCACCTACTCCACTCAAATGTTATAAATAAAAGATGGGTATCTGAAGATGTGTGTTTTGGGTTCTTGCTGTCTATGGCTTTTTTATATTATCTGAGAAGACATTCAACAAAGCTTAGGGGCATCCAGTGGTCTGGTTCGATTATTATATATATATGTGAGTCATTGATGCTTAAGTTCTCCGTGCAGAAATTGTCATTGGTTCTTAATGTTCACAATGGCTTGACGAATACTTTTTTGTACTGTGCAAATAATTGTTTGGCATTTTACATGATAAATACATCATGAACAACAGTTTTTCATTTGATACACCCCTGAAGAAAAATGAAAACAGAGAAGGGGAAAAGAAAAAGAGAAAGAAGGAAATATATTGCACTAACATCATTAGTCTGTGTTGAACAAGGGGGAGAGAGAGAGGGGGCAATTTCCACTCATCAGGAGTGGGAGGTCCAGCACCAGCATATGCCCCTATAGAGTTATCAAAACAAGGAATGCTGTGCTGTTCCTTGAAAGAGGGATGTACGAGTCACACTATTGTCTGGATGCCCCATGTCTCATTGGGACCTACCGTTGGGCATCCATTATGTTGGATGTAATGCCCTCACACACCCTTTCAGGTGTCATGCTTCATTATCTGGGCTGCTCCTCGTCGGGTCGGTGGTGCAATACCCAACGGGCTCACCTCAAAGAGGGGCACTTTACCGGAGATCTTTTATCCAACAGCCATTTTGTGAAGTGCGGGTGTGGGGCCAGAGGTGTGTAGACGTGATCGTGGGTTTAAAATAAAGCTGGGAGTACCTGTGCTCAGTTTTATTCTGGTGGTCTCCTGCCCTAGTAAAAATAGAAAGGTAACCAGCATTTGTTGGAATACAATGTTCCTACTTAAGTGTCAGTCAGTGTGTAATTGTAATGGTCGACATGTTTCTCGCGCTTTTGTTCATTAACTCGCGATTCTTCAGGACCTTGGAAAATATTGGAAACTATCTACACTAAAGGATCTAAATAAGTATCCAGTAGGATAATCTGAATGTCACAAAAAGAGAAAGTGCTTAATGTGTCAATGTACCTGTGATGAGCTGGATCTACCTGTAATAGGGAAACACAAAGACAAATAAAACAGGTATAGAATGTGGACCATAGTAATGGTAACATAATACATCACTAGGAACATGCTATTAAATGTGCAACTATCGTCGTGATTGAGTAAAACCAGATAAAAACCAATGTGAAAATATATCCTCAGTGGGCAAAAGGTGGACAGAATACCCCTGTGGAAATTGCAGCAGAAAACGTGGTGGTTGATGTTGACTATAGGACTCACCTGTTATGTCTAGTACCCAGGCATCAACAGTACCCTGCGGTCTGCACAACAGGTTTAGGCTTCCATAACGTATGGCTGTGTATGGAAGGATGGTTGGGCACAATAGAGAAGTGGTGGAGTTGTGGTTCTCTCTTATATTTCTCTCTATTACTTAATTAATTAAAACCATTTTTGACTGTGGTTTTCATTGTTACAGATGGGATCTCTCCCGTATTTGAATGCAGAAACTACATTTCTCAAAAAACTGCGGTTTAATTGTAGTTCATCAGTTGGATGAAGTCATACTTAAAGAAATGAAGTGTGTCGCTTGCTCAGACTGTACTTGCTCAAAACAAACAATTTTATCAGGTGCTGCTTATATGTCCGCCTCTGTCTAATCCATATCAAGCATTAGTGCCCCACATGGTATTACCTTGCTTAAAAATTAACCATCTTGGCCCGTTCTGTGAGTGTCCCTAAGGTCCCAGAACTAATGTAGCTGCAGCTTACAGCGTATCGGAATGTCTCTGTGTGGGGCCGTGTCTAGCTTATGACTCCGTGTATAACACGCGGTTACAACCGGAGTCACATTCAACTTGCCGGTACTCCATTCCTGCCGCAATTGTGAGTTGTGAGGGAAACTTTGTAGAAAGGCGGGGGTACCAGGTGACCCTTAGGAAGCAGCGTAGTGTTATTAAAGATCGCCGCGCCACATCATTAGACCATATCCTGCAATGTTTTAGCACCTTATCACTAGGAAACGAAGGGGGAGTTGGAATTGAAGGGGTTGGGTTACATGCCTCTGACAAGTCAGGTTGTGTGTCTCAGTACACCCACGGTAGCAAACTAGACCTAGCAGTGCAATGACTGTAATGACCATGAGGTCATGATGGAACTAGGAAAAAGTAAGGTATACTTTGGTATATATTTGGGGGCATATTTATGACCTCTGTTGCAACACTCTTGCACTGTGTGACATGGTGCAAGAGCGATACAACTCAAACAGGAGATTTATGAAGCCAAGCAAGGTCACGTTGCATGGCCCTGAGTGTGTTCATATATCTCGAGTAAAACAATGCAGGGCAAATCATTCTGTTGCCCTACTTTGTACCAGGGAGGCATTTCATTGGTGTTGCGTGGGTGTTACCACCCAACATCCATGGATCCAAAAACCTTCCTACTACCAACTACTTTCTCTCAACCCCCTCTCATCTCCTTGTTCCCCAATACCTCAACATTCATGCTCTAGAAGTCACCTCTGAGTTTGATTGTGCTGAGACAAGAGGACATCTCACCTCTCCTTCAGCAGGTGATGATACCAGACACCAGGGGATTCCTAAGGAAATCCCATTCCATGAATCTAATGCAAAATAGACTCAAGCTTCTGAATTGCTTAAGGTCTCCTTCCATGCCTACTCATGTTTGCACCATTACCACCAGCACAGGCTCTAACATATTAGTGACTAACACTTATCGTGATATGATCAACTCCTCTTTACTGGGTTGCGTCTTTGATAAATAAAAAATACTGTTGTTTATTAAGCTTAGCTGTCACCCATCAAAATGGCCTATGTATTGTGCTGATGAATGGAGTTGATCAGCTTATTTCTCCAATTAGGATTTTACTGCCTTCTTTCAAGACTATTAGTGTCAATGATCCTCCTCTCACCTAGCTTTTACATGTCTTGAATTCAATTTAGAAATGATGACCGTTCCTAAACAGAACTTCACACACAATGCACAATTATAGTAGACTGCCAATAACAATAAGCGAAGACAGGTTCAATTTGAACCGATTCACAAATTTACCATCAAACTGGTAAATTCATCACTGTGGTGTATTCTCATATTGAAACATAGGCTGCACATTGGCAACAATAATACTAACTTCAATCTAAATTTTCTTGTACTTACTGAAATCTCAATGACAATAAGATGGAGTTTATTTTTCTGCCTGAATATTCCATTATATGCTGTGATCAGAAAAGCATATCTGGTGAAGGGAAGCCAGTTTTGGACAACCATTTAGTTCATTGCAGGCAAAAAGTACTGACACCTACTCATCCTTACAGTGCTTGTTCCTGGAAATAAAATCAACTATAAACACATCACAAATTACACCAAATGCCATTTACCACCCACCAGGTGACAATTATGGAAGATATTAATAACCAATTTCTTTTCACATAATCCCATGTTTTCCTATGGCATTTTAACATTCATTGGAGGGAATCTGGAGACAATGTGGGACACAGCTATCAGTGGTTCAGGTGGCAACAGGGCCTGAAGGTTGGCCCAACATACCCTGCAGCTAGATTATGGATCCCCTGTAAGAATGATTTAAACACAGAGGCTGCCTGGGGCCTGGTGCTGCATTTCTAGGGGAGGAGGAGCAGTCTGGAGGTTTTACGGAGCAAACAACAAAGCATAAATTAAAAGTAGAGTAGTGAGAGAAAGTAAATGTAATAAAAATGACTTGCACTTTAAGTTTTTTCTTACTGACCCAGGTTACAAGGGAACCATTGTTCCGTTCTTGTAATAGGGCCCATGGCACCCTTGCCATGCCAGTGGTGACACTAATGCTAAATTCCTTAACTGGTTATTTTCCCATAATAATCCCCTGCAAAAACTGCCAAACTTATATGCAGTGAAAATATGCTATCCAGGATGCATTAATCACTATCCATGATTTCCTCACTATAGAAGACCCAATACCCTTAGATTGATCAGACCATTTGCAGGGTCCTTTCTCTTTGTTCTTTACACACAGCAGAACCATTTGGACAAAGCAAAAATAAGCTAACTTGTATAGTGAGCCCAAAAACAAGGGCTTTGACTATCGTCTCTCCCATCAACCACAAACAGATGTCAGCATCTACAAATGTAAATACAATGAATACTTGTCTAAAATCATTGCTGAGGTATCTGAAAAGTAAAGATAAAGAACTCAATCATTGTCCCCTTGTTTTCTAGATACTTCTACATAGAAAGAAAATCTTTCAAAAGCATGGAAAATACTTAAAAACCTTATCCTTCATCTAACAATGTAGATAGGTTAATGATAACTAGAAAACTATGAGACATATTCATTGTGAAGGCCACGAACATTAAGGGGCCGATTCCGATTCGGGAAAAACCACTCCAAATAGCCGTACAAAGCGTTTTTCCTGTACGAATCGTACCCTGCACCCTTCCCCCTCTACGTACAATAAAGTACGATTCGTACCAGGAGCAGGACTCCGTACGAATCTTACAAAGACCGTACGACTCTAACCTCCATACGATACTCCCTCGGAACCCGTTGTACGCGATATCCGTACAGTTCGAAACAGGTTTTCCCGACCGATCAAGTACGATTCGTGTCGGGTACGCACCGTACAACGCTTTTTTTACGGGAGCCCAAAACGTCCGGAGAAGCAGAATATGCCTCAAAACAGGTATGTTACTTCCCCCCGGGTACAATGCGAACACCCCATGTCTGCAGGGGTGCGGTTCGTACCCCTGCGATCATGAGGTGTACGCACCGTACCCCTGCGATCTTGGGGTGTATGCACTGTACCCCATGATCGCAGGGTGTACGGTGCGTACACCCTGCGATAATGGGGTACAGTGCGTACGCCCTATGATCGCAGGGGTATGAACCGTACCCCTGCGATCATGGGGTGTACGCACCGTACGGTGTGTATATGATTGTGTGGATGTCCGTACGAATCGCCCTTACCTGACGTGGACCGTACGAATCGCATCCTCATACCCCGGTCCAGATCGTACTCGTCGGGTCGTACGTCATGTTTACGAATCGTACGGAGAGGGCTCCGGATACGATTCGGACGGACCCTTTTTTGTCCCGGATCGGAATCGGCCCCTAAGTCTATTATTAACTCCTTTAAGAAACAGATGAAGGAGTTAAATTGGACAACAATCCTCCTCTCTCCATCACGTTTGTAGATTTTCCACATGCCTGCAATGTTTCTCTTGGCCACCATGGTGGCCATGCCCAAGAAGGCCTTGTCCACAACCGTACCTCCTACACCCTCCGTCACTCCAAAGAACAAGGTTGGGGGCATAAGGGGGGCCTCCCAGCTCAGGACCCTGCTCAACTTCTTGAGCCACCTGTGTCCAGTATTCCATTATGACCTTGCAGGACATTGTCATGTGATAAAAGTCTGCAGGCATGCCAGCGCATTGTGGGCAGCTTGGGCTCTGCAGGTATCCTGCCCAGTTTAGCCTAGCAGGAGTGAGATATGCACAGTGAGGTAGTAGAACTGGATCAATCTCAATCTTGTTGAAATGGTGATAACTTAGAGGCCCATAAGGGCATCCCGCCATTCCTTGTCCTACAGGTGACCCCAGGGAGAGGATGTAGCCATACGGCTAGAGCGGTCCACGTCGAAGCTGGGGAACCAGGTTCGAACCTCGGCAACGAAGCTCAACATCCTGTCATTCTGGCCAAATCACTTAATCTCCCTGTGCCTAACAAAAATGAGTTTGTCCTTGTGTAACAAAACTGGTGCTATGTAAAGTGCTCTGATACCCGATATCTTCAGGTCTAGCTCGCGCTATATGACACTAAAAAAAAAAAAATCTCCACATCGGGACTGTAACTGGTGTAATGTATTGGGTGACTTATTAACCAGGGACGGGTAAATCTGAGAAACCCCTCCTCTCCCCAGGGCTCTCATGAGGAGCTTGGCTTCTAAAGGGATGAATTCTGGCAGTGTAGACTCTGTAGGTCTTGTAAGGTACGGGTATATCCTCCACTCCACACATCTACGATCTGGTAAATGCCAAAAAGGTCCCACTTTTGGAACCCTTCTAGGGTCACCATACCTCCCATCCATGTGCCCCGCCACAACGGTGTCTGGGGTGTAAGTTTGGTGTCCCATCGAGTGTACCGAAATGCGGACCGCCAAGCTAAGAGGATTGTTCTAGTTACAGATGGAATAGTTTGAGGGATTGGTCAAGTCAAGTCAAAAGATACTTTATTCAACAGCTAAGAGTCATGAAAGCACAGTTCATTACAAGACATTGGTACATAAAACCTTAAAAAACATTTACAATTTTGTTATAAAAATGCTATGTACTAAGCAGATAAAAATGTATCCCAGTTTTAAGATTCCTCGAACAACTATAGGTATACAAACGGAACAGCAATAAGAAGTACAAACAGGAAGTAAATATATGACCAGAGACTATTTGATCTGTCTTGTTATGTACATGTTAAATAACTGAACACACTGACTATAGAGACGGTAAGCTTTTCCTATATCTGATGGCTGCTATTAAAAAGCTTGCAACTCCAAAACACACTGTGGGGGAAGATAGCATTTGAAGATAGGTCAAAGCCGGCCTCACTTCAGCAAACTGTCGGTCTTTGAAAAGTGGTAAAATATGAGACCTGCGCTGAGGGTCGTAAAAAAGTGCAGAAAAACATAAAATGTAATGTATCCTGGTCTGAAAAACTGTCGCAGGGGCAAGGTTTGAGCGAACCAGGCTTCAGGTAGCCTAGGGGAAATGACAAGAGCCAGGGGACCATATTCAAGTGAAATCTAGTCAATACAAAGCGATGGTATGGTTTGTTAATGTAAGTTAAATAGGCTGCATATGTGGGCCCATACTCATTATAACATGACTCCTCACAGATGATTTTACAACTTCCGCCTCCTCCCTAAGCATATGCCGCTTGTCCAAAAACTGCTTTTTAAGAGCTCTAATAGCAGTTTTGCTCAGTGCCCCAGGGTTCGAGAACAGATTTGGGCAACCAAGCCAGCCGGTCTGTTCTTTTATGTAGTTCAACCAGGGGATGCCCAGGGCCACATCCAGACTAGAGCAGTCGCCAATTATGAGCTGGCATAGATTTGGTGCCGGGGAAGCCCAAGTTCTGAGCCAGCGCAGCAACGGTGCAACTGCAATCTCGTCTGAGATAAATCCAGCTCCTAGTTCTTCGTGCACATCCAAAATGGGTGTTGCGATGGGGACCGCAAGGAGTTTCTGCATATAGTTATTCTCAGCTACCTGGATCCCTTTCGTATTCTTATACCACAGATGTCGCTCCCATACGTAGCCATCGGGATGCATTTTGGATTATAAATCTTTAGTAGAGCAGGGAGTGGTTTAGACCTCAATCTTTTTGCCAAATTCAAAGTTGCTCCCGCTGCCCTGGCCAGAGTGTTCATTTTAAGTAAGATTTGCAGGCCCCAGGATCCTTTTTTGTCAAAAAGTACCCCTAGATAAGGAAACATGGGCACCTTAGTCCCCTTTGCAGTAAAATTTGGCCTTAGCCACCTTTCCTAAACCTATGGTCATACTGTTCGATTTCTTATAGTTTGTGGTTAAATCTAATGACTCCATAAAACTTATAAAACAATTTAGAAGAAGTTGTAGGCCCAATGCAGTTCTGGCCGGCAGAACTGCGTCATCTGCATACAAAAGTGCATGTATCATTTTGGAGCCGGCTCTGGGGATGTCAACTAGCTATTAGGGTTTCACCTAATCTGTTGATGTAAAGTGTAAACAATAGGGCTGCCAGAATGCACCACCTTTTAACTCCCCAGGAATTTGTCAGACCACCATCTGTGTTGTACCTCACTGCTGCTGTGGTGTTTTCATGGTCAGTATGCAGAAAGGACACTAACTCAGCATCTATCCCTAGATCATGTAACCCTAACCACAGCTTAGACCTGTTGACTTAATCAAAAGCTGAGGTTAGGTCCATGAAGGCCAGGTGTAAGGTTCCTCTCTTGGTGATTGTGTACTTTCCAATAACTAGATGGAGGATTAGACACTGGTCCATGGTCCCTTTCCCCTGCCTAAAACCATACTGCAGGTCAGAGATGATATTAGCCTGATCTAGGTATCCTGTAAGTCGATCCAAAATTACTTTTCCCAATATTTTAGCCACAGAGTCCAAAAGAGAAATTGTGTCTATAGCAGGGCGAATCATCCCGGGCTTCTTTTTTAAATATAGGGACGATAACCGCCTTGGCCTACGATGAGGGAAAATCCTTGGTGCCCGCTGTGGTAAAAACATGAGTTAAAATCTTGGCTCAGATGTTTGGATCAGCTTTATAGAGGTCAGCAGGTATCCCATCTTCTAGATAAACTTGGATCTGATTGTCCCATAACAAATTCCAAATTTGCATCGCTATAGATGTTACTAAAGTGCTGGACCCAGAGCTCAGCTCGTATTGTGCAGTGCTACTGAAATTAGGTGTGTCTGAGAAGTAAGGGCTATTAACCACCGACCAAAATCTAGTACTGTCGGTCAAAACACTGGCCTTGGTAAGTACTTTCCAAGCCTCTTCTCTTATCTGTTTCTTCCTTGCCTGGATTGCAAGTTTATAGGCCTTCCAACAGTGCCTAATCAATATAGCGTCCCTTGGCTTTTCCATCAGGGCCTGTTTATTTCTTTGTAAGTAACTGAGCACATTTCATCAAACACCTTTTGGTTTTTGGGGTACTTATTCTAGAGTCAGATGTGAGGTCAGTTGCCACCTGCTTAACAATACTATCAAAAGCTGCAAGGGTGTCATTGTCTTGTGAAGCAGGGTCCATGCACACTTGGAACTCTGGAGCACAGATCGAATATAGATTATCTAAAAAGCTCACTGGTGTACTCCTATCCCGCTTCAGTCTCCTAGCTTGGTGTGTGGTGCTGACATTTTCATTAGTAAGATGACTTGTAACCCTCCCCTCAAATGCAGCCAAAAGGGAGGCATCCAATGTTAGGGGATTGTGATCACTAAAGCAATTCCACGTGACGCTTAGGTTATTGACAACTGGTGCTAGTGATACGGATATCATGAAAAAGTCGATAATGCTAGGGCTACCACTGCCTACATAGGTGGGGACCAGTGCTGAAAGATCTGATCAATCAATCAATCAATCATAGCACTTGTAGAGCGCGCTACATACCCGTGAGGGTCTCAAGGCGCTGAGGGGAGGGGGGCTGCTGCTACTGCTCGAAGAGCCAGGTCTTGAGGAGCCTTCTGAAGGTGAGTAGGTCTTGAGTCTGCCGTATGTGTGTAGGGAGGGTGTTCCAGGTCTTGGCGCCGAGGTAGGAGAAGGATCTGCCGCCGGAGGTCATTTGTTGGATGCGGGGGACAGTGGCGAGGGTGAGGCTGGTGGAGCAGAGCTGGTGGGTGGGGGTGTAGAAGCTGAGTCTGCTGTACAGGTAGGCGGGTCCGGCATTGTGGAGTGCTTTGTGCGCGTGGGTGAGGAGCTTGAAGGTTATCCTCTTGTAGACGGGGTGCCAGTGTAGGTCTCTCAGGTGGGGGGTGATGTGGATGCGGCGGGGACGTTGACGATCAGTCGGGCGGAGGCGTTTTGGATGCGTTGTAGTCGTCGTAGGTGTTTGGCTGGGATTCCTGCATAGAGTATGTTGCCATAGTCCAGTCTGCTGCTGATGAGGGCCTGTGTCACCGTTCTTCTTGTTTCAGTCGGGATCTACTTGTAGATCCTGTGGAGCATGCGGAGGGTGCTGTAGCAGGAGGAGGAGACGGCGTTGACCTGTTTAGCCATGGAGAGGGAGGGGTCGAGGATGAATCCTAGGTTGCGTGCATGGTTGGTGGGTGTTAGTGCTGCTCCCAGGAGTCGTCCCATGCTTAGGGGGTGGGTCCTAGGATATGTACCTCCGGCTTGTCCGAGTTCAGCTTCAGACGGCTGTTCCTCATCCAGTCGGCGATGTCCTTCATTCCCTCGTGGAGTTTGGTTTTGGCGGTGTGTGGGTCATTGGTGAGGGAGAGGATGAGCTGGGCGTCATTGGCGTAAGAGATGATGTTGAGGTTGTGATGGCGGGCCACTTGTGCGAGGGGGGCCATGTAGATGTTGAACAGTGTTGGGCTGAGGGACAAGCCCTGGGGACGCGGCAGATGATTTTGGTTGCTTCGGATCGGAAGGGTGGGAGGCGGACGCTCTGGGTTCTGCTGGAGAAGAAGGACGTGGGCCTTCCCTTGGATTCCGGCTTCTAAGAGGCGTGTCTTTAGAGTGTGATGGCAGACCGTGTCGAAGGCGGCCGACAGGTCCAGAAGGATGAGGGCTGATGTTTCGCCATATCTAGTTGGCACCTGATGTTGTCTGTGACGGCGATGAGAGCTGTCTCTGTGCTGTGGTTTTGTCTGAATCCGGACTGGGAAGGGTCAACTGTCTCTTGACGATTTTCTTGATGACCTTTGCTGGGAACGGGAGCAGGGAGATGGGCCGGAAGTTCTTGAGGTCCTTGGGGTCTGCCTTGGGCTTCTTGAGGAGGGCGTTGATTTCGGCGCGTTTCCAGCTCTCTGGGAACGTCGCTGTTTCGAAGGAGATATTGATGACCTTCCGAAGTTGGGGTGCGATGGCTGCGTCTGCTTTGTTGATTACTTGGTGTGGGCATAGGTCTGAAGGAGATCCTGAGTGGATGGAGTTCATGACCTTGCGTGTCTCGGCGTTGTTGACGTTGGACCAGGAGGTCAGGCGGATGACGCTGTTCACAATGGGAGATGGGGTCTGGCGTAGTCGGTGCGGTTGTGGTGTTAAAGCTGTTGTGGATATCAGCGATCTTGCGGTGGAAGAAGATGGCTAGTGAGTCACAAAGTTCTTGAGAGGGTGGGATGTCGTTGGCGATGGCGCTGGGGTTGGACAGTTCCCTTACGATGCTGAAGAGCTCTTTGCTGTTGTGTGCATTGTTATCCAAGCGGTCTTTGAAGGAGGATCTCTTGGCTAATCTGATGAGGTGGTGATGCCTTCGGGTCGCGTCCTTTTGGGCTGCGTGGATGGTCGATATGCATTTGTGGAGCCATATTTTCTCCAGTTTCCGACATGCGCGTTTGGAGGTCTGAAGTTCGTCGGTGAACCAGGTGGATCTCTTGCTGGCGTGGTTGTTTGAGCGTTTCTTGAGCGGGGCGAGGGTGTTGGCGCAGTGGTTGATCTACTGCCTGAGGTTTCGAGCTGCGGTGTCTGGGTTGGTGGGGTTGGTGGGTGGGTTCTGGGCAAGGGTGGTGATCAGCCGGTCTTTGGTGACTTTGCTCCAGCAGCGGCGAGGCAGCTGTTGGGTGCAGTGATGCGTGGTTGGTTTCTTGAAGGTGAAATGGATGCATCGGTGGTCGGTCCAGTGGAGTTTGGTGGTGTGGATGAAGGTGATGTGGGCGCCTGTGGAGAAGATGGGGTCCAGCGTGTGGCCGGCGGCGTGGGTGGGTGCAGTGATGAGTTGTCTGAGGCCGAGGTTGTCTATCAGGGTGGTGGAGTTGGCGTTGTTGTTGTTCTCGAGTTGGAAGTCATGTCCCCGAGGAGGATGTAGTCCGTGGAGGCGAGGGTGCTGGCGAGGTCGGCGATGGAGTCGCTTAACTGGGCCCAGGGTCCGGGGGTCTGTAGATGAGGGTTCCTTTGAGGGTGGTGTTGGGGTTGGTGTGGATCCGGAAGTGCAAATGTTCAGCGGCCTTGAGGGTGTTGTCTGCGTGGGTGGAGACCTTGAGGGTGGACTTGTGGACGATGGCTATTCCTTCTCCGGTTACATTGGCGCGATCCCTGCGGGTGATCTTGTCGCTGTCCGGATGGCTAAGGCGATGTCGGGCACCGAGGAGCCTTTCCACCAGGTCTCGGTCAGGAAGGCCACATCTGGGGCGGAGGTTTCGAGCAGATCCCAGAGCTTGATGGCGTGTTTAATGCGGAGTGGGTGTTGAGGAGTATGCAGCGGAGGTGGTTGGGTCTAGTCCTTGAAGGTTTGGTGGTTCTGGCGCAGGTGTAGTTGCAGGTGCGGCAGGAGAAGGGTCCGTGGGTCAGTTTCAGAGCGGCCTGGAAGCAGGTGTTGTTTCGGCCGGCATTGAGTGCATGGAGGCTGCTGGCGTCGTAGTGGAGCCTGTTGTTGTGGCATTCGCAGGGTCCAGGGGTTCTGGTGCTGGCCACAGTCCAGGCGCAGATGGGCTTGCCTTAGGCGTGACTTCGGTGCACCAGTGGTGCACCTGCTGCGTGCGACCGCACAGCTGCCTCCATTTGAAGGGTAGCTGGGAGGGCGGAGGGGTTAAGCGAAAGGGCGCGGGGGGCGGGGCCGCAGGGGCCGCAGCGGCGGGAAAGCGGACTGTGGGCAGGGGGGGGCGAGGGAAAAACAGCGCCCAGGAATGTGCAGCAGGAATGTCTGAGGCAGGAGCGAGGGTCAGTACCAAGGGCTGGTGCAGCTGCAGTGGGGGGGAGCGACCTACCAGGCCAGGTGAAGGTCAGGGGTCGCTCTCCTCACCGCACGCTGTCTCCAGATTTAGGGAGCTGAGGGGCGGAGTAGCTGGGAGGCGGGAGGCAGGGGTTAAGCAAATGGGCGTGGGGGGGCAGGGTCGCAGGGGCAGCAGTGGCGGGAATGTGGGCTGTTGGCAGGGGGGCGAGGGAAAAAATTGGCACCCAGGAATGGGCAGCAGGAATGTCTGAGGCAGGAGCAAGGGTAAGGCACAAGGGCTGGTGCAGCTGCAGCGGGGGGGAGCAACCTACAAGGCCAGGCGAAGGTCAGGGGTCGCTCTCTTCACCGCATGCTGTCTTCAGATTTAAGGGATCAGGGGGGGCAGAGTAACTGGGAGGCGGGAGAAAGGGGTTAAGCGAATGGGCGCGGGGGTGTAGTAAACATAACAAATTGTGGTCTGAGAGAAGGCTTTCTAAATAAATACCCGGTGGTGTATGCCCAAAGTGATTAAACAGGTCATCCTGCCTGTCATCCTTTTCCGTTATGAGAATACAATTGATCCAGCACTGATGGATGTTGAAGTCCCCAAGAATTAAAGTGTCATAGTAGGCTTGACTTCCTTACCCATAGTTTTCTAATAAAGCCTCCATAGCTAAGAGATGTTCTGTCTCATGTGATCTAGTATGCGAGTTATAAAAAATGGTCCCTTTTGCTGCCTTTTCCTGCCACACGCCGCAAGACTGACCTTTCGCTCCAACAGGCCGAGGGGACTGCACCACCGTTGCCGAGACCAGGGGAAGCGCCGGGTGCCGGGGACTCAATTTCCCAGAGTCCCCCGGTGGCGCACGTCAGTCACATCCTCAGAAAGCGGTAAGAGGCGCTTAAAACAACCGCAGGGCTCCAGCAGCACGGGTCCCTTTTGCTGCCTTTTGCTGCCTTTCTTGCCACACGCCGCGAGACTGACCTCTGGCTCCAACAGTCCGAGGGGACTGCACCGCCCTTGCCAAGACCAGGGGAAGT
Organism: Lissotriton helveticus; assembly: GCF_964261635.1. Classification (NCBI taxonomy): domain Eukaryota; kingdom Metazoa; phylum Chordata; class Amphibia; order Caudata; family Salamandridae; genus Lissotriton; species Lissotriton helveticus. The sequence goes on along the minus strand of NC_136067.1, from coordinate 406,997,182 downwards.
GCCGGGTGCCGGGGACTCCATTTCCCAGAGCCCCCCGGTGGCACACATCAGCAGCATCCTCAGGAAGCGCCAGGAGGCACTTATAACAACTGCAGGGCTCCCGCAGCGCGAAACGAACGCGGGCACGCTCAGGGGAAGCCCGGGCCAAGGGTGGGCCCGTTTGAGCCCGTTCAAGTATGTAAGAGGTCGGGCCGGGCCACCCCTCTAACTTTACTGGTTTACCGAGGTTAGTTCACCTTAATTACTTTTTATTAGCATACCAGCGGTATCAGATGTGACCTGGCTTTTTGATAATCTGTTCAAGTTGCTTTGATAGTCAAACTATAAGATGGCGACTGGAGGTGGAATTGGGAGGAGTACTACTACTAAAAGTGGGTCTGTGGTAGGGACACTGGACCAGTTCATAATTAGAGCAACATCAGTACTGGCCCCCGAGATAGCCAGGACCGAGCGACGCTTATCGTTGGACCCTACTCACTCCAAACGCTCATCTTTGGGAGAGCTAATCCATGCTAGGTCACCTGTACAACTTGAAGACGTGGGTGTTGGCACTCAGGCCATGAAGGAGACAAAAACATGCCATCGCAAGACTAAACAACCCCAGTAGGCACTGCACAATCTTTGGTACCATCATCTGTCACTCTGTCTGATGCCACAACACTAAGAGAATCCGCCCGCAGTACATCCCCACGTGTTTTAACGAGGTCTGTGTACAGTTCTTCTCTGCACACCTCTGCCCAAGAGCCAGATCCCACAGTAAAGAGAAATCGGGGTGGGGGACCACAGAGGAAAAAAACGCAAAATCCCGGAAAGAGAACAGTCCTGATGTATTGGAGTTACCAGTAACGCCATCATCATTGGAGACTTTGCCATCTATCCCTCTACTGGGTGCCCTTCATTCGGATATGGCTGGTGGCCATTTCCCACAACTTGATGAGGACTTCTGGGACAAGTTCGGTTCCCTACTCACCATATCTCTTAAACCAATCATCGAAAGACTTGAACTTATAGAAGACAAACCTTCGCATTTAGATCCACTTCTTGTGCTTAACAACGATAAAAGTAAAAAGTTATTGGGGGGTCATATTTTAACAGCTGCGAATGTAATGTGCAATCCCCCGTCCCTACCAATCTTTCATCTATCTCTCCCCCTTCTAATTTGCCATCAACATCTATTAGTGGGAAGGAAGTGGTTGGGTTTACCCTGAATTAAATCAATGTGTCACACGGTGTGAGAGAACTTATTGTGAATAAGGGCTTAGGGCTGTGTCAATTAGGAGGCGGTTTGGTGCCTAGTATCAAGGGTCATGACAAAGCCGCTGACCAACCTTTGTGTTCATTTGGCCAGGGCGAAAGGAATTCCAGCCTGCCTTGCATTGACTTACCACCTGCATCAATTCCTTATGTTGTTATTTTGGCTTGCGTACCTAAGCTGGGGCAGGGCAATGAGAAGTTGTATACCAAATTAAAAAATAAGTGTACTTATTGGCTAAATGTGAATAGGCCACTACCGCCTCATGTTTATAGTGATATTTTATATGTCCTCAGAGTTGGGTGGGTGGGACAAAGAAAGAAATGTATTGGGGTGACTGTATTTTGATTAATTTTAGAGACAGGCGGGCAGTAGAGCATATTTGTGACTGGCACCAGACGCGGGAGGCAATGGGGATACAGTCCTTCCCCTTAACTTACTTCTATTCTCCCTACTCCTCTAATTATTTGCCTGATAGAAGGGGTAATTCCTGGGAAAATTGGGAGATTAGGCCTCAGGTCGATCATGTAAACTACAGGCTCTGTAATTACAATTCTTTGTCATCAGCCACCTTCCCAGTCAGCAACAGATTTAGTGTTCTAGACCAGGTGGATTGACTGAATTACAGTAGCCTACATCTAATCCCTAACGGTCCACAGCAAGGTCTTTTAATTACGGCCTGGGCCCCTAGAGGGGCCCAGGACGATGATTATGATGCATGGAATTAGTAAGAATGGAATCGCCAACAGTAATACTAGAAGTCACAAAAGAGCTTATGGATAGTACTAAGTTCTCTTGGGTGGGGGCAGCCCCCCTATTTCTGAACTGGGGTCCCAATAGTGTAATTTAATGACAGGGAAGTTCAAAGTGCAGAATGTGTAAGTGGCCCTAATTATTTACTGCCGATGAGTAATGCTATCGCAGCACTAGAGAACTCCTAAGGGGCAGTACCACGCCTCATTGAACTTAATGCTGAAATATCTGACGACCTGGTGGAGGCGAACCTGTTGTGGAACCCTGAGTGGGGGGAGGCCATTTTAGCAACAGAGAACACTAAGGCAGTAATATCACAGGGCCTGTCCTGGAATATAGCTGGATTAAGTGCCAAAATGGACCATTTGGATTGGGTTCAATTTACCAATAATCACAAGAACTGCCTATTCCCGGAGACATGGTCCTTGAAACCCCTTCATAGAGAAGGGTTTGCTACATATTGTAAATCAGCAGCCCAAGGGGCCAGGGGAAGACCATCAGGAGGTTTGTGTATATGGGTTGGTGTACATTTGGGTTGTGCTGTCAAGCTGATTGAAACCTATTCCCCAGATATTTTATGCATTATCCTCTCCTATAGTAAATTCCCAAAGAGGGCAATCATTAATGTTTATTCCCCCCCTGTGAGGCATGGAAAGACATCCCAGACGTTAGATTGCTTGGCTGCTTTAATTTCCACGCTGCCCAAGCATGTCCATTATATCATTGGCGGGGATTTTAATTGCTATTACGAACCTTTAATTGGTTTACCACATCCTATCACGAGTGACGAGGACTCAACCTGGGGAATCCCAATGTGCAACCATTATCCAATCAGGGGCTGGACCCCTCTGATCCTACAGTTGACTTAATTTACTCTTGGACACTCATTGAGGGCCTGCAATGGATGTTTAATCGATGACAATCCAGGGAAGAATACCTTTGAAAGAAATGGTCAGGCATCTACAATAGATTATATTTTAGTAAGTGTGGATCTTTGGTACAGGATTGTGAACTTTGTGGTCGAGTCCCGTGCTGAAAGGGGCCATAACCCGCTGGTTGTAACCTTGGACTGGTCCCAAGTGACAGCTGGTCGGGCCTCAACTAATCTGCCCCCTCTTGATTTAGTTGCAACTAATAGTGGTAAAAGAATTTGCTAGGGAACCTTTTACAATCACCAGAGGCAGTGGCTTCTTTATATAAATCTATCATCCCCTTTTTGGAAAAGGCAAGATCCACTATGGATACCAGCGATAACACCAATTATATAGAGGTGTTGGATTTGGTTGAAACCCTGGCAGACTTTTTCTCTAATACCTCAACCCCTAAAGGAAATGAATATAGAGGTAAAAACGCTTGGTATAATAGGGCATGCAGAGATGCATAGAGCGCTCTGCTGATTAAATTTAGGGAGGGTGACAATGCGAGCATCAAGGAAGCAAGGGCACATTTTAAAATAAATATTTTACTTGCTAAAACTGAATGGGAAATTGACAGATGGCAGTCTATTAAAAAAGCTCCAGAGGTAAAAGATCCAAGAGGATTCTGGAATCTTGTGAAAACAGGAAAACCAGAGGGCAGGTCTGAAACAGAGCCAAATCTTGGGGAGGAGGTGTGGCGAAGCCATTTTACATCTTTATATTCAAATTCCCAATTAGGGGCCACTGAGTTGAGTCTGCCCGACATTGACTGTATAGATCATATTCATGTTCCCCTTACCGAGATACCCCCCTGTTCGCCAGCCGAGGTGTCAGTGGCCCTGACCAAAGTCCTACCAAATAAGGTTCCCGGATTGGATCGGGTACCAGGGGATTTGTTTAGATCTGAACAGGTAGTCTGGGCTCCATACTTACAGTGCTTTTTTAACGCATTACTACATGGCTAGAACACCCCCGCCCCCCAACCTCGGCGGGTGCTGAGATCATCCCTTTCTTTAAAAAGGGTTCCCCACTAGAACCAGTAACTTACAGGCCTATCAGCCTAATCGATGTAACTCAAAAGATTGTTGCTCGTGTCCTATTGGGGAGGTTAAAGGCCTGGATGGACCAATATATTATATTAACTCCCCTACAAGCTGGATTTAGATTGAAGACATCTACTATCAATCAGCTGTTTAGATTACAGCTAATCCACTGAAAAACCATAATACTGGAAGGGGGTTCCCTCTACCTAACGTTCGTGGACCTAAAATCCGCGTTTGATATGGTGGATCGAGACCAGTTGTGGGGCCTTTTGTATGAGATGGGTGCGCCAGTTTATCGTTGCCAACAGCTTAAGCGCCTTCACGATGGCACTTTTGCAAGAATTAGATTTGGGAATGGCGGGAAACTATTGGCTCCTTTTCCCGTTGAGAAAGGAGTGAGACAGGGCTGTGTGCTCACCCCAACCCTTTTCTCCCTCTTTCTCAACAGATTAATCAAGGACCTTTTGGCAGTTAGGGATATAGATTGCCCAAAACTTGCTAACTGCAAAATACCTGCACTAATGTTTGCGGATGACACGCTATTGCTATCGAAAACACCCATTGGGGTGCAGCGTGCCCTTTTGGAATTTAGCTCGTTTTGCAAAAAAAGGAATCTAGAGGTAAATATAAAAAAAACTAAGTACATGGTGTTTCATGCTGACTCAACCAACTGCCCGCACCTAAAATTGGATTCTAAGTCCTTAGAGAGGGTCCCTGTTTTTGATTACCTGGGCTTTACTCTCAATGAGAAAATGGAATGGGGCCCACAGATTAACAAGGTAAATCTAAAACTCATCCAGGCAAGTTGGGGGATTTTAAAAGTGCATAGGAACTGTGCTGTAAAAGTTATTGACCCCCTGCAGAAATATATAAGGTCCAGGCAAGGGAGGCGACGTTGTATGGTGCCGAACTTTGGAGCCACCGTCCTAGTAATGTTCTGACAGAAACTGGAAATAATTTTTTAAGGCAACTTCTGGGCCTCCCGCAAAGTACCCCGCATACTCCTCTCAGGATGGACATGGGCATTGCTCCTATTGCTGACTTGATAAGCTTTTCGCCCGCTTTTATATTGGCGTAGGCTATGGCGCACTCTTGAGTTGGAACATTATAGAGAGGAGCTTAAATCAGTTTTCTCTGTCCGGGGGTTTGGGTAGATTCCCTGGCTGTCTTTTATTCGGAACAAACTTTGAAAATTAGGGAGAAATGACATGTGGGCTACACCTGAAGAGTCTTGTCCCACAATATCTAAACAATCTTTAACATCGGCCTTGAAAGAACAGAGACTGGAAAGTATGTTCCAGACAGTAGACTCATCCAGTCTTACCTACAGGTTTTTAGACACAAAGCAGCACTATGGTTTGGAGCCTGTGTTAGATTTTATTCAACCTTTTCTAGCAAAGAAACTGTATCTCCAATTTAGGCACAGGACACTCCCCCTATATGCATTTACCAATAACTGGGAGGGTGCAAAAAAGTTGTTATGCCCCGGGTGCAAGAATATGGAAAAAACAAAGATCCATGTGATCTTTTTTTGCCCCCTATACAGTGCTGTTGGATCTAAATGGGTTCTTCAACTCTGTAGGAATCTGGGTATTAGAAATTGTAGAGAGGTCTATAGGATATTTAAACATGATATTTATCCAGTTTTTGTTGTTGCAATTGCTAAATTTCTATTCGCAATGTGGAACAGACGAAGATGCCTGGTGAGTAGTTAGAGCACTGCCCATAGCTGCCGTTGTTCTATCCAAAGTTCAATTTTCCTGATTTTAAATGCTATTAATTGAAGCTTAATTCTTTTTATCTCTCATATTTGCTTATTTATATTTTTAAACAGAACGTGCTGTAGGCTGACGTTATGTAATACGCCACTAATGTTATCCCTAAATGTGATACTTGTATATGCTCGATGCACTTTATGAGGCACTCCCTCATTAGGGTGTGTCCATCTTTCCTTCAATAACAATTTTGCCTTTGGGGTTATCTTGCTTACATTTATTATTTGCTACCGCTGTTCCTTTTTACGTTCCCTTTTAAAAAAAAATCTAGATTTTATTATGTGTTTTTATGACAATGAGTATAAAAATGCTATTCTATTGTACTTTATGGCAGAACTTGCCGAAATAAAAATGTCTTGAACTTGAACTTGAAAAAACGACCACTAACAAAATTGCGAAATTCTTGTGTGACAATGCCACCGCTAACACATTTGGTGAGCGACACTCAATCAGTTTTGCTGGATAAGAGAGCTTTAGTGAGAACATTAAAAGCAGACCCCCTCTGGCTCTTCCCATATTTGAGGGGACAGCATATTCACCAAACATGGTAAAACCATCTAAGTAAAAACTATTTTCAGATCCCATGTTTCCTGTAAAGCAATAATGTGATGTGTTCCAAGAAACTGTTCCCAAACAATATTACCCTATTTATATCTAAAGCCTCCAATATTCCATGACAATACTTTCACAATAGGATCTATAAAATTAACCTGGGTAGGGAAAGGTGTAGATACATTGTTCAGCAGTGGTAGGTGGGGAGGTATGGGCACCGGAACACATGGGTTAATAGAGGTGTTTAATAGCAGCTGCTTGCCTGGGGTATTTATAGCTTTATAGCCACGGGAGATAGTCAGTCATTTTCATCCAGGCTCGACAAGCGATCACTGATATAATATCGATTACACAAATATAGAACTACCAAAATATCGAGGAAAAAATATAGAATGCAAAAATATCGAATTCCTATCTCCAAACAGGTAAGTACAAAAATATCGAATCAAAAATATCGTTGTAAAAAATAAAGTTAGTCAAAATATCTAATTTTTTTTGTCTTAAAAGTAATTGAAAATTAGTGAAATAATAGATATAATTAATTTAAAGATACTTAAAATACTCAAATAACCTTAAAATTAATAAATAATTAAAGTAAGTTAAAAAAAGAATACCATTTAATTTTTATTACATATATATATATATTACCGTAATATTAATAAAAAATATACAATATTTTTACCATACGATAGCAGGAGAGTAAAATTTACTATTACAACTCTAGTGAGTGCCACAGTAGGGAAAGCGTTGGATAGCGTAGGGGTAAAAATAACTATTCCCATTCCAGTGAGTGCAACAGTAGGGAAAGCATTGGATAGCGTTGCATAGCGTGAGTTTTTTACTCACCATTTCTTTTTTTACTTCTTCAGCACTTTTGTTTTCCCCTTTTTCTTTCCCACATTACATTTTTTTTAAATCTTTTGAATTTTTTTGTGGTAACTCAAGGAACCATGGTATCCCCCCTTTTCTTTTTTAGGTCTCGGCTGAGACAGCACATGTGCTGTTGCTTGCAAGACATTTTGTTACTTACGGGGGAGGTTTAGAAGCAACCCACTGCTACCAATGGTTGACTTAATTGCAACTCATTTGCTTGTTTTTCATACGTTGGTGCATGTGTCCCTAAAATCACTAAACAGAGTAATAGGACTCACCAATGCTGGACACTAACAAAGGACTATATATCCGGGCAACAAGTCATACTAAGGATTCGGCCATCTTGGAATGTCCTCATTACATTGCTTCAGACTGATCTCTCACATAGGTACCCCAAAGACTAGACTTTTTGACCACCTCCTGATCCTCACTCTAATCTGGCGGAGTCCGAAACTAATACATGACCGACTACCGGTGGAGCTGCTCCGACAGCTATAGGGGAGACTGGCTCTGCACACCGCTATGGCCGTCACCTACCCAGCCGGACTTTGAACATTTGTCTCGTTATCTTCCCCACTGCTGTCTCCTCCTGTGGTTTACCAGCTTTCCCCATTCTTTCTGATCTTGATTTTCATGTCTATCTGTTTTTTTGGAACCTTATGTAAAGCCGTTGAGACGCCATAGCCAGTGCCCGGTGGAGCCTCTTGGTGCGGCTATAGAGGAGTCTGGCGCCCGCGGCCGTCACCTACCAAGCCGGACATTGGTGCATGGCACTCCTCGTCCTTTCGCTGATGTCTCTTTATATCTTCCTCCGAGGACCTCCTCTCCCTCTCTCAGAATCCCTTTTCTTATCCCCATCTTCCTTCTCACCCTCTCCTCTGATCCTGACCTGCCATCTTGTTCCGTCCTTTGTCTGTTCCTTTCTCCCTGTTCCAACTCATTCCCACGTTTCCCTTCTCTTCTCCCCCTTTTCCCTGACCCCTATTTTCCCTCGCTCCCATTGCACCTTAATATCTTTTGTTTTTGTAATGATCTAATCATTAGATGTATCTGTATACCCTTGTTTTTCCTCTTCCTCGCAACGATCTTTCATGTAAATTTTGTAACGTTTGTAATATGCTAAATGCTAAATTCCTCATGTAACTTGTAACTGGTGTAATTCTATAATTTTGTGGAAACTTATGTAAAGACGTTAAATGCAAAGATGGGCGCGACACTGCTGGCCTCTCCACCGGATCGCCCCTCAGCATTCTGGGATTAGTAGTGCGAGTAGCACAGGAAACCGGAAAGTTCAAAGTGTATCACCTTGGTTGGTGCAATTCAGCTCTAGAAAGTTCGCTAATCTCTAGACCCAAGACATGGCCCGGGTTTCGGGATTTATATCCCTCATCAGTAGAGATAAAGTTCAGGGGTGGTGAAGAAAGCCGCCGTAGATCCGTCAAGGGCTTCATTGCCTGCTCGGCACGCAGGTGCGTATCCCAAAAAGCCCGTCGGCTTTGGAGGCTCGCAAAAGCCCTTAAGTAAAATGCAAAGATGGGCGCGACACTGCTGGCCTCTCCACCGGATCGCCCCTCAGCATTCTGGGATTAGTCGTGCGAGTAGCACAGGAAACCGGAAAGTTCAAAGTGTATCATCTTGGTTGGTGCAATTCAGCTCTAGAAAGTTCGCTAATCTCTAGACCCGAGACATGGCCCGGGTTTCAGTATTTATATCCCTCATCAGTAGAGATAAAGTTCAGGGGTGGTGAAGAAAGCCGCCGTAGATCCATCAAGGGCTTCGTTGCCTGCTCGGCACGCAGGTGCGTATCCCAAAAAGCCCGTCGGCTTTGGAGGCTCGCAAAAGCCCTTAAGTAAAATGCAAAGATGGGCGCGACACTGCTGGCCTCTCCACCGGATTTCCCCTCAGCATTCTGGGATTAGTAGTGCGAGTAGCACAGGAAACCGGAAAGTTCAAAGTGTATCACCTTGGTTGGTGCAATTCAGCTCTAGAAAGTTCACTAATCTTTAGACCCGAGACATGGCCCGGGTTTCGGGATTTATATCCCTCATCAGTAGAGATAAAGTTCAGGGGTGGTGAAGAAAGCCGTCGTAGATCCGTCAAGGGCTTCGTTGCCTGCTCTGCACGCAGGTGCGTATCCCAAAAAGCCCGTCGGCTTTGGCGACTAAGGGCGCTGATTCGAGGTGAAGGTCGATGGTACTAACATTGTTGGCTATGGCCATGTTTGGGTCTGAGGAGGGGCGTGTGAGTAATGGGCCCACCTTATTTTTTACCTGACCTTCCATGTGGGCCGTCTCCCCTGCTTTGTGGTTGATATGGCTAATGCTAGGTTTACTAATTAGAGATGGTACAGTGTTATCGTGGGAGGTGTTTGTCTACAGCACTTGGATCACACCACCAGGTTCTGGACAGGTGTCCCCTCTCCCCCTTGTACTTATGTCACTAACAGAGGGGTTTGGTTTGTGCATGGAAATGAAAGAATTACATTTCAGCTCAATTTCATCCAATTTTAAAAATATGGGCGCCCAGATCCTCACCCAAGGTCGAGACTGCAACTGAGGTGCAGCTCGTTACCCCCTCCTCCTCTCATTGGCCTGCTGTAGATGGTGTTCCAGACATTGGCAGGGAAAACGTTCCAGTGATAGTCAGCCCTCACTAATGCCAGAACTAATTTCTCAGACTCTATGGACAGCCTCTTTTCGGTAAGAGCTATTTCCTTGGTGATAACATTATCAGCTTTTGTCAGAAAGGAATCTAAAGTTCCACTTGGGCCAGCTGCATTAGACCTATGTGAGCCCCCCTGACCATTAGGTAGCTTCCTTTTGCCCAAGGCTGATTGGAAAAAAAAAGAAACGCCTTTTAATATAAAAACCTTCTAACCAATGAGCTAATCTTCAAGTGAATGAGTTTATAACGGAGGGGGAAAAACGTTACTTTCAGATTCCACTTAATGATGAGGGGATAAAACCTATATACAGGAGGAATGTGCACTGTACCTTATTTAAGGAATGATGAGATCAGTCCGTAAAAGTCCAGTAAAGATGAGTCAAGGGGTATGGCCCAGCCCAGTCTCGTCCGGCCGCAGACGGGCACATACGGGCCCGCCCTTGATCTGGGCTCCTCCGACACTGTCCGCACGCACAAACCGTGCGGGGGAACCGAGCAGGCACTTTTTGCGCCACCAGGTGTGGGATGACAGTGACGGCAACGGCCACGAGTGCAGAGGCTCCTGGGTGTTGTAGGTAGCTGCACCCTTGCAAAAGAAACGGGCTCCCGCGCTGCAAGATCCGAGCAGGCACTTTATGCGCCTCCAAGCGCAGAATGACGGTGGCGGTAACGGCCGTGAGTGCATAGGCTCTTGGGTGTTGTAGGAAGCTGCCACCTTGCCAAAGTTAAAAGAAACGGGCTGAGGGATTGGTGACCAGTAGAGCATCGACTGAATCCGCGAGAACCCAACTCTTTCTAGCTCTAATTGGTAGGCCGGGTCTGTCCACCCCAGAGAACCAGTAATTGATTACCAGGAGTCGTGTTGCGACGTAGTAATGGAAGAGGTTTGTGGTTCCCATTCTGCCGTCATATTGAGCTTTCTGACAGTGGGTCAGTGCCACCCTTGGTCTAGAGTTTCCCCAGAGGAACAATGGGGTTACTCTGTCTAAGGAGCAAAACCGGTGGCTCAGGAGGTGAAGTGGGAGGTCCTGCTGCACGTACAGGAAGCACAGGAGTATCATCATTTTATACACACCAGTTTTCCCCATCAGGTTGAATGACAGGGTCTGCCATTTCCACAGGTCATCTTTGGATTTCTTTACTAAAGGGGTCAAGTTGAGGGAACAGGTCAGTTCCGGATAGTTCACTGCCCAGATCCCCAGGTATCAGAAACTGAAGTGTCTAATAGAAATGCTTGACTGCCAATCTATGTATTCCCTTGGGGTGTGAAGGGGAACCAGAACCAATTTGTCAGGATTGAGCCTCAGACCCGACACCTCCCCAAAAAGTTCTAGGAGCCGAAGACATCGGGCCAGTACGGTCAGGATCCCTCATTAACAAGAGGATGTTGTCCACATATTGGGTGATATCATACAGCCTAACAAGCTGCTCTACCTATCTAAGTTATATGAACGTTATTTAAGTCGTTACATCAATTAATCACTCAGGCTAGACCATGTATTAACAAAATAGATGAATCTATTAACAAAATAGATAAATCAATTATTGCAACAACATTTTATTCTTGTCTTGTTGATATTCAAAAACAGCAGATCAGTACCAAAATCAATTCTTGTTACATAGTAATATATATACAACACCTACACTGGCCCTAAATAGTGACACTTTCCATGGACAACCTAACAGACCACATTTATACAATCAAACATTCAATAACCCATTCAAACCATGAATCCACACTAAACATTCATCACCAATAGTTCTATCTTGGTCAGATAAAACGTCCCAAAACAACATGTACAATAACAGAGTTAATATCTCTTTAAACGGCCATCTGATTTGTGAATCCACTATTCGGTGGATTGAATATTAAAATAAAAGTAATATATCTAAATGAAACTGATTTGAAAACATAGGCTAAAGTAGCACACATTTGTTTAACAAATGTAAGGAACAAGAAGAGAGAGACACGCCGACGTGCGTTTCGGTGTTATCACCCCCTGTTTGGGCTGTCACCTTCTTCAGGGCGCAAAGCACATTGGTTTCAGGAGTCCATGGGGCCTGACAGAGATTGAACACCAGCAAAGATGGATGAGTCCGCATAGGTGGGTAAACCCAAAATAATGGGTCCCATGAGTGTGCTTAAAAACTGATGGTGAAAGAGGTAATTCTATCCCTCGTAGCAGTCCGTAGATTAAAATAAACACAGATGGTGTTCAGGGCGGTACGTCTGGCCACTAGGTGGTATGGTTTGCCTTATAGGTAGAAATCGGTCTCGGTAATCACTGTATAAGTTGGAGGTTCCGTGAGTCAGGGACTGCCAGGAGAAGGCCGATATTTGGGTTCAAACCAGGGGCTCCAGGCGCCAGGCGGCCAACAGCATAGAGATCCGGAGGATAACCAATCAATAGCGCCGTCCAAGAACACTCACAGGTAGGCATATAGGGTGATGCTGTCTTCTTGAGAGGTACTCCAATGCCATCCATGGATCTGGGCATCGCATCCAATGAGTCGGGCTATTGGCTCTTTCACCAGAGAGAAAAGCAGTGGGACAGGAGGCAACCATGCCTCGTTCCCCGCTGAATCAGAAAGTCCTGTGAGAGAACCAGATGGATTAGAGTATATTACTTGCACCAGCCCCCTGAAGTATGGGCCAATGCCTGCCTGGATCAGCACCCCTTCAATGTAGCACCAATCAACCTTATCAAAGGCCCTCTCGAAGTCTATCAAGAGCAGGGCTAGATATGGTGGCAGAAGGTGTTGATGTGGCAGCACCATATGTAGGCGCCTTAAGCCATGCCTCGTACAGCTCCAGGGCATAAATGCACATTGATCAGGATGTATTAAGGTGGCAAGTACATGCTTGAGGCAGGTGGCAATGATTATGTCGTGGATTTTGACTTCTGTGTTAATAAGTAATATCGGTTGGTAGTCTGAACAGGAAGTGAATGGCAGATGTGCTTTGGGTATGACCACAATCGTGGCCACATCGATGTCTCGTGAAAAACGTACTTGCTCTATCGCCTCCCTTAAACGGTGTGTAGGTATGGTGCCCGGATTTTTCTAAATGCCAAGTAGTACTCTGCTGGATAACCATCTGGTCCTGAGGTTTTGCCAGGAGCTATTGCCAATATAGCTTGATCTATTTCCTCTCACATGATGGGTTTCTCCAGTAACGCAAGAAGCCAGAGCTGTCTCCTGTGTCTGGGGCTCGGGCTATGGAGTAGAGGCATTTGTAATACATTGCGAATGTCTGTGCTATTGCCTCTGATTACCACTGAGTACACCCGTCAGCGTCCACGATGTCGGGAATTATCCTATTAGCTAAGGGGTGGGATGCCAGCCAATATAAAAGCTTACTCTTTTTATCCGCTCATCTGTAGATCCAGGGCGTGGAAGATCTCCACATTTGCTTGCCGATTCTATAGAGATATGGCAAATTTCCGTATGTATGAGCTCGAGAAGGCAAAACTCAGTGTATCCTTCAGTTACACACAGGGTGTGCTCTAGGCAAAGCACGCAAACTTTTAGCAAGGAGAGGTGTTCCTCCTGGGATCGGTGCATCGCTTTGACATATCCCTTGGTAAAACCTCTGATGGTGGCTTTACCGGCCGCCCACAGCGTACCGGGTGATCCTGCTATATCCTCATTATGTTGGAAGTATTTCCTAAGCTCTTCTCTCAGGATCATTTAGCAATCTTTGTGTTGGAGGAATCAGGTATTAAGCAGCCAGATAGGGTGGAGTACATGAGTGCTCCCCCCCCCAGGCACAGTAGTGGTCAGAAATTCCCCGGAGGAGTATTTGCAAGTTTGTCACCAGGCGGCACTTAAGGGTGGGCATAAACACCATGTCGATACAGGAGTGGGTGTGGTGAGCCACAGATGTGTGGGTGTATTGGTGGAGCCAAAGATTCCATATTCTTGAGACATCACAGAGCACAAGCTGGGAGGCCCAGTCTGAGAGTCACCAGGCACCTGAGCATCGACCATGGGAAGGGACCCCAGTATTGTCATTGAAAGGTTCAATGACTGCATTAACGTCTCCCCCAATCACTATCAGTCCCCAGGGAAGAGACAACAGCAAGGTTGTAAGGTCCGGGAGGGATGTCGCTAGGAGTGCTGGGGGCATATAGAATGTAATAGCTACTCCCCTGGATACACGGGAGAACTTTGCATGGTAGACCCCACTGTAGTCCTAAAAATGAGCAGGGATTGCCTAGCAGGTAGTTTTCCTGCAGCATGAGGATCCCAAGGGCTGAGCATTGGGCAAACTTCAGGACCACATTTCACCCTGTCCTAGAGTCCATTGATGTTCCAGTATAGGATGCACAAGGACTCCAGGTCAGTGCTGGGCAGTGTCATTGGTGTTGCTGCTAGGAGGACAGTGACTGCTGGATCTGGGTGCTAATGAGTCTGTGCACATTAGAACTATAGGTGGAGAGTATTGACTCTTCTCTGCTGTGTGGTCAATGAATGAGGAATTCAGGCCATGTGTGTCTGGTATAGTAACGAACAGAACAGTATGTAGAAACATGAAGTTCCCCAAACAATAACCATCAACCATTTCTCCTCTCCATACTTATTTCCCTGAAGCATCTGTCACCCTAATAACAGTTCAACAGGTGTAACCATTATGGATGAAGAAAGAAGTGGTGGACCCCTCCATGTTGTAGGATTTAAGGAGTCTCAGGAGTTTAGAACATAAATGTTCCTTGAAGCTATCATAGGGCCTTGACTTTGTGTCCGTGAGTCTTGCCCTATATCATTGGACTGCGGGAGAGGTCTGTGTCTCCAGATTAATTTAGTGGTGGGGTCCGAGACCCCTTCTGAGATGCCTGCCCACCCGGTTCGAGTTCCTGTGACAGTCTGCGCTGTCTTCTTTCGCCAGGGGATGCAGATCAGCTTCTCCCCATCAGTCCAGGTGATACTGATGGCTTTCATCAGATGTTGCTCCCCCTCTGAGACCAACCACACCACTGCTGCATCTTTGGTACTTTACTCCACGTGGTGTCGGTGTTGCCTCTTGTCGGGGACACAGCAGTCATGCTCTGCAGGGCTAGGGGTGGTTCCTCAATGGCCCACTTTCGGACCACATCTGAGGTGTTGAAAAAATGACTTTTGTTGTCGAGGATTACCCTGAGGTTGGCAGGGAACAGGAGTTGGTAGGATAGGTTAAGAGCCCCTAGTTTTTGCTTCACCACAGTAAAGGAATGCCTCTGTGCCTGCGCTTCATTCATATAGTCCAGGAAGATCATCACTTTTTGTTCTCTTGGCAGGAGAGGTGGGAGTGAGAGCACGCCTCTTGCAATATGGCATCTGTGTTCTTGAAATTGGGAATGTGTGCTATGATCAGTCTGTGAGAGGCCCCAGGTGGCGTTCTGGGTGCCAGGGCGCAGTAGGCTCGTTCCACCACTAACATGTGGAGAGGCGCTCTGGGAGTATCCATGTCTTGAGTCAGTTCTCTATGATTGGGGCGGCCTGGACAGGTTCCGCTCCCTACGGAATGCCCACAAAGCAGAGTTTGTTCATTCAACAATGATTCTCAGTATCTTCTGCTCTTCTGTGGAGCTCAGCTGTGTTGGACAACAGCCGCAATAGCAGTCGGGACTTGGCCTCAAAGATCGTGGCTGTTGCATTACAGAGGTCTTGTCTGATGAGCGCCACGTCCACGCACACCTCTCTTATCTTATTCTCCACTGAGTCCTGTATGGAGCTTATGGGCTAAAGGATGGTGGCCAGATCCCCTTTTGGCACAGGTATTTTGGCCTGGGCTGAACCGCTGATGCCGGGAATCACAGTGGTGTATTGCTCGATGCAGGTTTAGGAGGGAGGTGGCTCCATCACTTTGTCTTTACCCATGTTCGTACAATCAGGCTCCTAGCCTGTCCTCAGCGGGGGTGGTTTCTCCAGGGTCAGCAACCCCCAGGCCGCTGGAGTGTCAGATTCTTGCCCTCTCTAGTTCTTACATCTATTGGGGCATGCCAGTTGGTTCTTCCCTCATGCACTCGGTCAGCTGGGGGTCCCCTCCAGTGGATTGGGACCAGACCTGGGTCTCCAGTGATGTGTTCCCCTCCTCACCAGGAGCTGGGATACCTTGTTTCTATCACACCCACCCACAACGAGGTTCTGTATTTTGTGTCACGCAGGCCAAGGCCTCCACCCCTTGCTGCCGTTTATGCCAAATCTCTCTTCTTTACTTTGGGCCTGCACTATTGTAGTCTCCTTGCCTTGCTGCCTTCTATGGGGACCTCCCTTGTTATGGAACAAGGAAAATCCAGGAATAGTTTCAGTCTCTTTGGCCTCCGGGCTTTCCACTCTCTTATCACATTTACAAGGTCCCAGCCTGTCAGACAGCTGTGGCCCATCTTTCATCAATGGGCTCCCCTCTCTGGTAGTCCCAAAGAGTGGGTGCAAGGTGGCCACTTGACTCTGGAGTGGTCACTGGGTAAGGGGGCCCTGTCCTCCCAAGGTCCATAAGGTGAGGCCGGACTGTGGTTCCCACATTGCAGGTGCAAAGGACTGGTGATTTCACTGCTGGCCAGACGGCAGGTGGCGATCTTGCAAGCCTCGGGCAAGCTCATCCCCTGGATCGCATCGCGAATCGCAAACGGCGTTTTGGTATGTATGGGCCACATAGCAAAATAAGGAATCGCAAAAATTGTGATTCCTTATTTTGCTCAAGCATTTAAGGAGTCTCAATTTTGCGATTTCTTAAATGCTATGTAGGGGTGTCTCGCAAATTGCGCATTTGGCTTAAGGAATCGCAAAATACCACCTACTCCAAGTAGATGGTATTTTGCGATTTCCTGTCAAAATGCATTTTTTTTTAAAAATTCAAAGTGCCATGTGGCGCACAGACATGCCTTAGGGCATGTATGTGCGCCACATGTACTTACAGGCACATTCCAGGGGTGCAACAGGTGTTCTTTGGACATTCTGGCACCCTTGGAATTCGAATTCTCAAATTGCGATTTTCTCATAGAAAATCGCAATTTGAAAATGTATCCCCATTCATTCCTTAATTGCGATTCGCAATTTGCTAATCACAATTAAGGAATTTTAGAGATTCGTTGTGATTCATTACCTACATTCCATTTTGCAATTCTCAAATAGCGATTCCCTAAAAATCGCTATTTGAGAATCGCAAAATGGAAATTACCTACATATGCCCCATAGTCCTTAAGTGTATTGTATCATATATGACGGCCCCAGATTTTCATTTTTACTGATTCTAACAGATGAATACAGACAGAAAACCATCTATGTCGGTATTTATTTTAAACATGAATAAAAACGGAAATTAGTTTGCCTTTAAATTCATTATGAATACTGTGAGACATGACTGGCAGACCAATAGTTGTGTAGATTGACATGTAAGGGAATAAAAAAAGAGATACCTTCCTTAAATAGCAGTAGATGTGTACACAGTTAATACTAAAATGTACATGTGTTCACACCAGTGCATCAATTTATCTCTTATGAGTGGTCCTATCATTGAAACCTGCCAGGTGTTGAAGTATGAGTGTACATTTACTGGTTAAATGAATGTGGAAAAATAGTCATTTAGGCTTACATTTTTATAAACTCCAAAATAAATGTGGAAACACACAGATAACAAAAAACAAATAGTTATGAATACAGATGGAAATGGCAAAAAGGAAATACCATAAAACTGTGAGCGCTACTCATATTTGACTAATCATTTTCAGCATCTCAAATTTACTAACTTCTTTTTCCCCTTCCATTACTTGACACAGGGTGTTTCTCAATGCCCTTTGTGGCCCCAAAACTCTTTCACCTATATGTAAAACCTCTGGGAAATGTCCTCAAAAAAGTAATGATCATTTATCAAAAACAAACTTACAGCACACCTCTCTATTTTAAGATATCCTCCCAAATAATGCTCGGGTCTTGTGCTAGACACTACAAAATGAGCAGGAGTTGATGACCTCCACCACCTGAAACCTAAACCCATCAAATCCAGTAATCCCTAATCAAAAAGTCGAAAATTTAAGTTTAAGAATTAATGTAACCATTTTATTCCTGCCTGAAGTTTTCTACATCTGTATATCCTAGTGGTACCATGGTTAGCTAATGCAGTTGGTGAGTGCTCACAAACATACATTTGTAGGCATTCACAAACAGTAATAATACCCTTTTCATCATGGAAATGGTAGCATGTTTACTTCAACCACTGGCTGGCATAAATTTCTGTTAAAGGTGGAAAGGGGAATTGATAATCCCCAGATTTACTGCGGGAATAGGGGTGGAGGTTTCACCACCCTGAAAATGTTGTTGTTGTTGTTTGAACATGGGTTCATATTCTCCCTATTCAGAGTTTTCTCTATGAAGAACTGTGCACAATGGGAATAGGACCCCCTGGGAGCTTTTGTGTGGTTCAGCTTTCCAGGCATACTATTGGGAATGTTTGTTACTGCTAGAAAGTCAAAGAATTACAATAAGGCACAGGCAGATATCTCTGATGGTAATTTTCAGATTTTTCTTGTGAATCAGGCCAAGAAGTTACCAGTTTAATCCTGGATTAAACCTTGTAATATTCTTGCACGCTCACTCTCATAGAGAGTGTGTATTCAAGTGCTAATTTTCACAAACAATTCTTTGGGTGTCAAATTGTAACATTCTTGAAGCTCACTATGATAGAGAGTGCCAAGTATTTGGTTGTCAATTTGGATAAAATACTTAACCTTCACCCATAAATCATTTCTATGGCCAAGAGCGCAGGTTCCATTTGTGTCTTCTTCCAAAAACACCTGAGCACTGTAGTCAAATCTCTGGTATAGTCCAGAATTGACCATTGCAACTATCTGCTGACAAAGCTTCTTAAATAAGGTTGCTATGCATGAACAGCTCTTATTGTCACTGAAAGCAGAACATTTGACAACATTTCACTTATTTTAATAAGGCTTGGATCAGTCCCAATTGAAAGTATATATCCCCCAATAAGACAGCCTGCATCACTCGTACGGTTATTTACTCTGCTAGTCCACACAACTTGACTGACAAGCTGAGTTTATCACAAGAAATGCTTATCCTAGAACCTCCAGCTGTCACAAAAGAGCACATAATGGATGAAACATTCTAAGGCATTGTGGCTGGTTATTGGAAATCAATTCCACCAGGATAACAGAGTAATAGGGCCAGGTGTGCCAGAAACATGGTGTCAGCAGATGCACTACCAGCGACAGGACCTGTCTGCTTTGTAGACAAGCAGAGCACATTTAACTCAGGATATCAATCGCTTGAGCCAGTTGCTGAATGATGCCATGCCTGGCATGCAACAATGTCATTTGCCCCACAGAGAGGTTTGTCAGAACCTCCATTGCCTCCTCTGACACAAGTGTTGAAGCCTGGAAAAGGGACAAAGGTGCCCAGGGCAAACGAGGCAACAGTTTTTGAACTGGGTCCTCAAAGGTCAAATCCTCTAAAAGCCAATAACCTGGGCCCCTTTGTATGGAGGGGGAGTGGGAGTGAGGTTGGTGCTGGTGCCATTGATGGTGGTGGACATAGGAGCAGACATTGTTCACGCTGCTGTTTCAGTCGCCACTATAAGGGGCTAGACAGGATCAGAGACCTCAAAGTAAGAGAAAGATGTGGCCCCCTGGCGCCAGCCCACTCACCCTCAATACCACTCAGTTCTTCTTCGTCAATGGCTACATCTTTGGACTCCCATTGGCCTTCCTGATGGTCCCCTAAAGTGAGACCCACGTCTCAATCACTTGGACCGGAAGAAGCATACATGAGCATTCTTCAGTTACATAGCACACAGTCAGTTGACAAAATCTATACACAGCAAAGATATCCCAAAAAATTTCAGTGAGTGTTTATATTCTAAAGAATGGGCACCAAATGTGACATCACAAAGGGCCTGATTTACAGTCTGGCAAATGGGTACACCATTACAAATATGACCTTGTTCCCATCCATGTTATTATAAGTGCATTAGGCTACAAGTAATATTTTATCACAATGCATAAAGGCAACCCTACCCCTTGAACAGCTGCATGGCCTAGCCTCTGACCAGACCGTGTCCAAGCTCTTTTGGACAAGCAATTTTCTGCCACTCCCAGCCGAAATCAGCGCACCATGTGGTTGGTCTCACAGGTCTCGTTCGCACTCAGGCACACTACAGACTTTGTCAAAGAGTCAAAATACCAAAATATAAAAAGCTTGCTTAATGTCTTTATCTAGGGGTGAGCATAACAATATATATAAAGCAGATCTATCATCATTCTTCAAAAATATTTTTAATCAAATGGATATAGTAGTAATTCTACAATGGAATGTTTATATTAGTGATTATTTAAAAAAAGTTTAACAATGTTTTTAAAAAAGTCTTTCAGTCTTACTTTTAGCGTAGTTTTATTACTGCATTTTGTGGGCTAAATAATTTTAACAGAAAGACTCAGACATATTTTTTTTTTTTAAATAAACCCTACATGTCTCTGAGTCTTTCTTTGAAAGTTTTTTCAGCCCACAAAATCCAATCACAAAAACAAACATAAGAGGGCCTTGCAATCCGATTAAACAGCAAAGAAGTTCTTTAAAAAATATGGTAAGCTCTTCCCAGGTCATGGATTTAATGACTAGGGAGGCTGAGCGTCATGTTTATTAACCCAGTTGTGTCACACTCGTACCAAGCAACATGTTACATATGAGACACAACTCAAAAATGCATTCAAGAAGCCAAACAAAGCCACTTTGCCTGGCCCAACGTGGCATCATACGTCAGGGGTCATGCAACACAGCACAAATCACGGTGTAGTGCTATTCAGCCCTAGTAAGCCATTTTCTGGGTGTGGCATGGGTGTCCCTTTCGGCACAAAAACAATCTTGCATGCAACAGAGCCACCCTTGCACCATGGTGAAAGTGTGCCTGCATTGCTGCTAGGGCAACCCTTTGTGCGCCAGCACTGGGGAAAGGACAGGAATGTGCTGTATTGGGATAAATTCAGTGATTTCTGCTGTTTCCCTGTGATGCAGGGAAGCACAGCAAGGTGACTTGCTGTGCCACTTGAATATGTCCCTTACTATTTTTTTATGTTGGTGGGGGCTGCTACACTCCATGCAGCCCCCCCAAAATATTAAAAACAGTCTTGGTCATGCCCCTTCCTATTCTAGGGGCACCATCAAAGGAAAAAATAGCCCAAGTGGCCAATGCTGCTTATTTTTTTAATCATTTTTGTTCCCCAGTGCACAACCAAGGCACTCTTCTTTATAGTTATTGGGGAAGTGGGATACAGCCCTCCTTCCCACGGGACACCATCCCCCAGGGTGTATTATTTTTAAAGGAGAGGTGATGTGTGACCCCTATGTTTGAGCCTTTTTTAACCTGGGGACCCCATCCCATGATGCCTTTTTTCCTAACAGTAGGGGGGTGCGACCAACCCTTGTTGAGCCACTACATGTCTGAGGACTCTACCCCGTGCCTTTCTTTTGTTCGGGGGTGGGAGTGCGCGAATCCACTCCTGAGGCATTATGCCAATGGGACCCCAATCCCATCGATTCACTGTTGGTGTCCTGGTCCCTCATGGGGCACTCACTACAAACAATGTTTGGGGATTTGGGCAAGCCTCACAGCCCCCAGGACCTGCCTGGCTTACCACATGCACGCATTGTGGGTGCATCAGGAGCCAGCTTTGCTTTCACTCAGTGGAAGCAGTTATTTTTCACTGCTCTCACTGGCCAGGAACAATATGAGTTTCCCTGCCTTCAACAGCACTGGCAGGGAAATAAATGCCTACTCCCAATGGGTGGGAGCATTTTTTAAACTCCTACCAGGTGGGAGCAGACATGTTTTCCCTGCCTGCGCTCTTGTGGGCAGAGAAACAGTGTCCCTGATATGGGCATCATGGGATTCAGCCAGTGAGCCGGACTCAGTGGATGGGGTACCCAAGGCTGTGATCCGCTTGGGGAGGAGGGTCCAGGTGCCTCTCCCCTCTAATTTTGAATTTGGGACTCAGGAATGGGGTTTTCCTGGGCTGTGATGGGGTCTGGGAGAGGGGACCATACACCCACCTGTCCTTTCAATATATATGTCACCCGGGCTCTTTAAAGGCTTGGGGAGGAGGGCCACAGGCCCCTTTCACTTTATTTAAAAGATTGGCACTGGGAAAACGGGGCCCTGGGGCCTCACAAGGCTCGGAGATGTGGCCACATGCCTTTCTCCCCTTTGTTTTACATGGTGTGCCCTTGAGGATGAGATCTCCAAGGCAGAAATGAACTTGGGGTCCCCACGCAAACCCCCCAATCATTTTGTATATTGACAAGCCAGGCCTTGGCTTACATCGAGGGATCAAAAAACAGTGGCAGACACATTTTTATTTCTGTGATCCCACTGTTGTCCTGATTAATCATGCAAGAAAACTTTTTTTTTACATATCTGCCCCAATGGGTCATCCTAACAGGCTTGGGGAGCATGGTATTCTTACCCTGCCCCTTTATATATATTTTTTGTAACATTTTCAGGACAAGGGACTCAGTCCCTGAAGTCCTGCAATGGCTGTCACAAAATTTGTGTTCATGTTGTGGTCAGCCAAATCAGTGCAATCGCTCCACCCGGAGGCTCACTCTTGCAGGACAGAGATGGCACAAGTTAAAAAAAAGCACCCTCTGCCAATTAATGAATCAATCTGGTTCTCTATAGTACAGCTACTTCACTCTTGAGTGTCTTGAGGCCCTGTGGGGGTAATGCTGCAGGATCATGCGGCCTGTTCCTATTGGTTGAACATCCAGGTCTTGAGGTCCTTCCTGAACTGTTGGAGTGATGTTGAGGCTCTGAGGGTGTTCCAGATTTTAGCCACCAGGAGGGAGAAGGAGAGGCCTCTGCTGTTTGCCCGGTGAATGTCCTGGGTAGCTGCTAGAGAGAGGGATCTGGGATGGAGTTCTGTGGTAAGTTAGTGGAAATTCACTTGTTTGTTGAAGTATGCTGATACTTCTTTGTGTAGTGCCTTCTAAGCATAGATGAGCAGCTTCAACTGACATCTATTCATGACTGTTATAGAATGGAGTTTTCCTGAGGGGAAGGGTAATGTGTGTTTGTCTGGGTAGGTCGAGGATGAATCTGGCGTCTGTTGTTAGAAGGGAGCCATCTGAAGTCCTTTCTGAGCATTTGGGGGTGTGGAAGCAAGCAGTGGAGACGGCACTGACCTGCTTCTTCATGGATAGCGGGATATCGAGGATAATACCAAAGTTCCTGAGAAAGCTCAGTGCTTTTCAGTTGAGCTTGCGTTGCTGTCTCACCCATCTGTCCACATACACAAATATTTTTTAAACGCATATTTTTCAAAAACTATTGAACAGATTTACACTAAACCACAGAAAGAACACTTTCTAGACCAAGATCTGGCTTCCTGCCAAATTTAGTCTAAATCTGTTGAGCGGTTTTTGATATAGCAAGTTCCAAAAAAGATCACAGAGAAAGCATGGAGATTTCGTGATTTGGACCCCCCCCCATTGTTTCGGCCCCCGCTAAAAGGATCACCCCAAAACTTTCCATGAAGGAACTAACCAAAAAGACCCATTTTTTCTACGTTTTATGAATATTTGTTAAACAGCGCCAAAGTTACTAGCAAACCAATCCATGCACTGCCAATACCTTTTTATATAATATCACTTTTACTATTCAGAATAATCTATTTACAATAATAGTTATGACATGGCAAATCACATGTTTTGTGAGAATACAGCGCATGATAGAGTGGCGAGTTTATAGTTAATGTAGTGTGTCTACCAAGTTGAATACACTGAGTATGGGAGGTGTGTGAGTTATAATAATTTGAAGGTTTTGTGTAAATTATAAATAAAAAGGTATGTGTAGAAGTTTTCAATTTTTATGTTTTGTGTAGTGTAATTTTTGTGTGTAGTTTAACAATAAATAAAGCATGTTAATTAAAAGGTGGTGCGTAAATTATCAATTGAAGGTATAATGAAGGTATAATTATAACTTTAGAATTTGTAATGTTTGTGTATTTTAAGTTAAAAACATAACAATGGTTTAACCTTAGTTACTTAGACACTACTGATTTTATCCAACACATTGAGAGGATTAAAAAGGACCAATCCAATTGTATTATAGTGTTGGATATTACTAGCTCTGTACAAGTATAAACCATACACAAGGCCTGAAAGCAGTAGAATACTTACTTAAGAAGAGAGCTTTGAAATTTGCCACACACAACAGGATGTTGTTGGAACTAATTGAATTTTGTTTGTCCAATAATATTTTCTTTTTTCAGGGAGATCTTTATCGCCAAATCTCCGGGACACCAATGGGCACCTGCTTCGCCCCCAGTTATGCAAACTTGTTCGTCGGCTGGTGGGAGGAGCAGGTGGCCTGGTCCTTAGAGAACGCTGAATGGAGAAAGTAAATAGTATCATGGCAACGATACATAGATGATCTCTTCCTTATTTGGAAGGGTTCAGAGGTCAAAGCTCAGGAGTACATTAAACATCTGAACAGTAATGAATGTTATCTTCATTTTTCAGGGGAGATTAGTTTAGTGGCAGTAAACTATCTCGACCTGAAGGTGGAGATAAAGGAAGGGGAACTGACAACATCACTTTATAGGAAGCCAACAGCGGGCAACAGCAGGCTGCATGCGTCAAGCAGCCACCCCGGGAAACTAAAAAATAGCATACCCTATAGGGAATCTTACTTTAAATATAATTGCTCCAAACAATGTGACTTTGAGGAAGCAGCAAACGAGAGCTTGAGTCGCTTTCAGGCGAGAGGCTATGACAGTAACCTGTTAAAATCTACTCTGATAAGAGTGAAACAACTGTCTAGAGAGGAAATCTTGTAAGAAAAACAGAAGAGAAAAACTAATGACGGTCAATTTTGCTTGATAACCACCTTCTCTGAGAATGCCTCTGATATAAGAGCTATCAGGAAAAAAACTGGCACGTTCTAAAAACAGACCCAATCATCGGCCCCGATATACCACCAGTTCCATTGATTACATTTAGGAAAGCACACTCTTTGCGAGATAGCTTAGTACACAATCATCTGGATCCAGTTCCATCTAAGCAAAACACTTTAAAGGAAATGAAAGGCTTTTACCCTTGTGGTAAGTGCAAAGCCTGTGCTTTTAGCAAAAGGGTGTCAACCTACAATGTAAAGGGGTTGAAGAAAGGAAGAACTATCACCAAATTTTTGACTTGTCACACCACACATGCTGTCTACTGTTTGAAATGTCCTTGTGGACTTATGTATGTGAGCAGCACGATACATAACTTCAAAATTAGAATTTTAGAACATATGCGAGCAATAGCAAAAAAGTATTTTAATTATCCGGTAGCTCGCCATTTTGCCATAAAACATAAAAGTGATAGAAATATCTTACAGTTCTTTGCCATTGACTGTGTCCCTGTACATGTTAGAGGAGGGGATAGAGTGTCTAGACTTTGAAGACTGGAGTCAAGATATATAATTGACCTGCAAACAAAATCCCCCAATGGGTTACATTCTGGGGAAGAATTAACAGTACACCTAGGGATCTAGAGTAGTACTTTATGAATTTGAGCTTGCATTTATGTGCCTATTTGAAAATTATTGTTTGTATAGGTAATAGAATCTGTGTAGGTGATGTAATCCTCTGCATTAGTTTGGTAACTTATGTTAAAGAAAATGTTTTCGTCTTTTAGTGAGAAAGCCGATACACGGCTACACAACGGTTTTTTGAGAATAACGAGGGAGGAAGGTAGCCACCTCGATTTTGAGGTTGCTAAACTCCGATCCACGGCTATATCACTTTGCAACAGTATGGGTGGCAGGATTCAAAATAGGCAATAATTTGTTTATATTGAGTTGCCTTTTCCCCCATAAGAACTGTGGTTATTTAAAACTTGGTATAACAAATATGATAATTTGGTCATTCAAAGATGGCGCCCGCGATTTTGTAGGTGATCATCCCCTCCTTTGTTTCTACTGTGATGCGATTGCTTGCGTGTATATAACATGGCGCCTCACTATTCAATGTGTAATCAACACTGAAGAAGGACTAGATGCGAAACACAGAAACAGCAATGCTCTCGCACACAAACACAAGGTATAACACTAGTAGTCATGTAATAGGAAACATAAAACATATGTAGCCAAAAAGTAGACAGATGCAGTTTTTCGGGTATATTCTTAACGTGTGTAGTTTTAATGGGTCCACAACCAGCCGACACGTGTTTCGTCGTGTGGGAATAAATCACACTGACTCTTCAGGGCTTGTGGCACAACCTACATGCATGTAGGTCCGGAAGATAAAGATTCACTTTAGATAGGAATCAATAGTTCTTAATGGTATTAGTTCTGTAAATTAGTATTTCAGAGTCAAGTATTCCAGAAAATATAAGTGTGGTCGTCTGCCGATTTCGAGCACACAGGGTAAGCGGGTGCTCAGTTAATTAACGCTTAATACGTGTGGGTATTAAGACGGTACCGGGAGGGGATCCACCTTCCGTTTAGCATACAGCAGGTATCAATCGAAGTCTTGCCGTCTCTTCAGATACGTGGCATCCCTTCTTCTGTATTTCCCGGTCGCCGTTTTCCGAACAACAAGCGTTAATTAACTGACCACCCGCTTACCCTGTGTGCTCGAAATCGGCAGACGACCACACTTATATTTTCTGGAATACTTGACTCTGAAATACTAATTTACTGAACTAATACCATTAAGAACTATTGATTCCTATCTAAAGTGAATCTTTATCTTCCGGACCTACATGCATGTAGGTTGTGCCACAAGCCCTGAAGAGTCGGTGTGATTTATTCCCACACGACGAAACACGTGTCGGCTGGTTGTGGACCCATTAAAACTACACACGTTACGAATATACCCGAAAAACTGCATCTGTCTACTTTTTGGCTACATATGTTTTATGTTTACTATTACATGACTACTAGTGTTATACCTTGTGTTTGTGTGCGAGAGCATTGCTGTTTCTGTGTACTGTGAAAGTCCTTGCAGACTTTCTAATTGAACGGTTAAGGGGCTTTTCCGTTCACTCTTATCACCATACCTTCACCTAGCCATTGAGACACTCTCAACGTACATACCAGGTAGAGCGCCCAGCTTATCTGAGATTTCCCAAAAAAACCAGCAGCTGTATCTTAGATCCGAAACACGTTTGTTTTACCTTTCGGAAGAAATCGTACTGCTGATACCACCCCCCGTGAGTGCTGGTGATTCCTTCTGGAGTGGCGAGATGAGTCTGCGAGCATTTATTATTAATGCGGGGCACCACCGCGTTGGGAGCACCCGCCCAAGAGTGCCGCACCTGTACGGTGCAGAGGAGAGACATATATATATATATATATATATGTATATATATATATATACTATTATGAGCACCAGTAGACTGAATAAAAAGGTAGAACTCTACCATAGTTCTAAAACAATGAATATATGCAGACACATAGATACATAACAGTAATAATGCGTACTCCTACAATGCAAACCCTAACCAGGTGTACCTAAATGTACCTAGCATGTATGTAGGTGTACAGCCAAGAATCCCCTTAGGATATAGCCAAACACATTGCCTGATGTGGGAGATCAAAGGACCCCGTCCTGGTCTTGAGATGGACACCCTGTAAGGGATGTCAGACCACTGAATGCTGGAGTGTCTGCCTGGAGGGACCTCAGCGTCACGCATCAGCGTGTCAGCATAGAAGTCTTCCTCCTCTGGTTTGCCCAGCGAAGATGTAGTGCTTATAAACACACAAGGTACCCTCAGGGGTTCTACTTAGAAGTGTACTGTAGGCATGTCAGGCAAGGATGACAACAGAGATGACTCTTATACAGAGTTATTATGCAGCAGATGGCAATCCTGCTGTGATACTGAGAATCCTCATGCATAATACATTAGGGTAGTTTTCAGAGAAAACCACGTGACAGTCATGTAGTGCCTAATTAGGTAAAAGGTCAGCACCAACCTCGTTATCTAGAACAATGGTAGGACAGATGTAGGTAAAAGGTTGTGTAACTACCTAGGCCTATATTGGGGTACATTGCGGTTCATAACAGACTAGATGAAAGTGTTGTACAGTGGAGTGGTGAGAAGTAGAATGTGGTGCAGTGTGGTAGAGTGGAGTGGAGTGGATTGTCATAGAGTTGAGTAGCTTTGCATATTATGTAGTGGAGTGGCATAGATTGCAATAGCGGAGTACAGTGGAGTAGTGTCTCATAGAGTAGTAGAGTATTAATTTGCAAACCCGACACTTCGTATAGAGTTTGGTTGTGCACAGCTGGTGAGTTATACCACAGGGCTTGGTCTGTGGCCAGACCCTGCAGCCAACCCACCTCAGAGGCAAACAACTGACCTGTGGTTGCTGAGATAGGCCACTAACACTGGGATACTGGCACAAGGGCAGTGACATGGTGGCACATATATATCAATCTATCAATCAATATTTGTAGAACGAGGCACTGTCATCGCTGGGGGTATCTGGACGATGGGGTGTGAGGTCTCTGTTTCAAACCCTGGTCTTGAGGAAATGGTGGTAAGAGGTACATAGGGTCAAAGACACAGCAATTTACACTGAGACACTGATATGGACATTGGGCACTGCAACACTGCCAAGGGGTTATTTTCCATAAACTCTGTTTGGGTACAGGCAGACACAAAGAAAAGTGGACACTGACACAGAGACACTGAAACTAACATGGTATATTGACATTGATATACTGACTTGGTCACACGGACAATGGCACAGAAAAACTAAAAGGGGAGCAATGACACTGGGACACTGGTGCCAGGGCACTGTCACTGGGACATGGGTAGATGGGGAAATAGATGTTCACTGATATTGATACTGGAGCACTCATGATGGGAGAAAAATAAAGGGAAACATACATATATGCAGAAACAGTGTCATAGGAACAATAATCCAGTAACACTAATAAGTCCACAAACACTAATGCTGAGGCACTTAGACAAGGGTGTCAGCATTGAAATATTGAGTCAGAGATCTTAGATGCAAAGAGGCCATGAACAACAAGTATGGAATTGCTGACACTTGGTCATTAGCGTTAGAGCACTAATGCAAGGAAACTGCTGCATGATCATAGACACTGGAATACCAGCATAAGCACACTTCCAGAGATACGCTGACAAAGAGACAAAGATATACATACTGACAACGGAACACTTACACAGAAATAGGGCAGTCCATCACTGCCACTGAGACACAGCCACAGATATTGAGTCGCACTGGCACTAGAAATGTGACACATGGAAAATGACACGGAACACTTGCACAGCAATAGGGCAGTCCATCACTGCCACTGAGACACAGCCACAGATATTGAGTGGCACCGGCACTAGAAATGTGACACATGGAAAATGACACAGACATTGATGGGGATATTACCACTGGTAAACTGATGCAGGGACACAAAGACAGTTGAATGGACACACGTGGATATCAGGGGACCAACACTGGCGATGGGATATTGGCATTAAGACACTAACATCAAGATACTGAAAGACAGACTTACACTAAAATCATTACATTTACACTGTAGTTCTCACAGTTGGGAAATAGAGCTACGCATACACAGATGCACAGATTTAGGCACTAAATATTACACAAGATCACTGACGCTGAAGCACTAATGCATGGATACAAATGTAGGGAGACACACCAGAGACCACAAACACTCGGACTATATACATAGGAATAGGCATGCCTATGGTCACATCTAAACAACATACTTTAACAGCACCAAGAAGGAATAGTGTTAGCAAGTGCTGAACATCACGTTCTTTTTTAAGATAATATGGTAGCCTGTTAGCAATGTACCATGAGTCCTGCCTAAAATAACCCAAACCTCTTCCTGTTGCAGTCAGTGTTGGCAGAATACAAGTTTGGTTTCTAGAAACAGTGAAGGCACATGCTTTCTACAATCACAGTCCAGTGGGGCTTCAATGAGCACAGACCTGCTGCGATGTTGCAGAATACTAAGGCTGTCAAGTCTTTATTCCACTGCATTCCTCTTTCTTCCATCACTCTACACGGTTTAGCTCTTTTTCTTACTCTTGCAAGATCTTTTTTGTCCGTGTGTGTTGCCTTTGTCATAATTTTCCAATAGTTCTATTCTTGCTTCTTTCTTTTTTATCTGTCCTTCTTGCTTTTGGTTAGGGTCAAAATGTAATGATGAAAAATAAGTCTAGGTCTCGAAAGATAAGTTCCAGTGTTCGCTACCTGGAGCCATCTACATGAATTAAGCACTGGGCACAAGGCTCTGAAGCAATGACCTGGCAGCTCCCTGGCAAGGTCCTGCTGCTTTAAGTAGTAGAAGGGGCCCAATCACCACACGCACACTCTCAAATATGCGCATGCTCCCCCAAAATCCTATGCTTACCTTTTATATCCCTCCTACTGACTGTTCCATTGAGGTCTCCCTTTCTGAAGATGATTGGACTTCCCTTAAAAATCCAATCAATGATTGCCAATTGCTGTTTAGAAAATGTAACTTGAAACGTTGCATTTGCTTTACTTTTCCCCAAAGGTGTCTTGAGGGAGGGTACACAGACCCCTGCATAATTGCATTTATGCATATTTAAGTTTTTTTTTCAATTTTACTAGATATAAGTGCGTGGAAAATACCCTTTAAAACAGATTTAATTGGGAGGGCGTGCGATGCGGCGGACAAGATGGCTGCTCCCCCTTTCGGCGGCGCTTTCTCGACGAAGGACCCGTTTCCAGCTAGCGTTTCTAGGCAGAAACTACCCCCCTGCTGCTGGGTATGTTTGTAGACTGCAACATGCATCTTTTGATGTAGAAAAATGCGAAAATGATGACTCCTCGAAAACGGCCGCCATTTTGTTTTTTCTTTTTGACTCGTTTTTTGTGATTTTTTTTATATCATTTCTGTTCCCTGGATTTGGCCTTCAAATCACATTTTCTTCATTCATTATTGCTTATATGAGGCATTTTTTCTCTTATTCGTCCATGGCTGTTTCCTGAAACCGTTTTTTTTACCTCAGACTCTCTCTTCTAGAGTCAGTCACTGGATACAGGATTCACTTTGTGACCCACCTATCTGTGGCATCATCTTTACGCTACTTCCTGCCTCCTGTTGTTTTTTATCCTCTTTTAAGGTGTTTTTTTTTGCCTCATTGATGCGGCTCATTATGTGATTTCCCAGCTCGCGCATCAAGCAGATGTGCCTTTTCTCTCACACTACGCTGGCCCCTTCAGCACTGCAACGATGGAACATGCACATAACTCAAAAGCCTCTACCGCAGATTCTGCTACACGCAAAGACCCGGCTTCAACTGATAAACGCCTCAAGAAAGACCTCCCTTCTCCCTCCAAATCTCCATTTCCTGTTACTCTTGAGGATATTATGGAGGAACTTCGCCTCATTCGCCCTTTTATAGCGGATACTACTACCACCTTACAGAGATTGGACGATAAATGGTCCAACCTGGACAAGAGAGTATCGGATGTGGAACAAAAAATTAGTGATGCTCAAGATGTTGCCACCAAGGTACATAGGCTCACTAAGGATGTTGAAATGCTCAGGAAAACCTCTGAGGATTTGGAAAATCGAAATAGGCGCAATAATTTGCGCATTTATGGTGTTCCGGAGAATTCGGAGGGGTCAGACATTATCCAATTTTTGAAGTCACAAGTCCTACCTATCGTTGGTCTGCCTAAGCATGTGGATATGAACATTCAAAGGGCGCACCGTCTTGGCCCCAAGATTTCTTCTTCTTCCTCAAAGCCCAGAGGCATCATCGCTTATTTTCTTCTTTACTCCGACCTCATGACTATTCTACACTCTGCCAAACAGCATAAACAATTATTATGGTCGGGTCACAAACTCTTTTTCTCTCAGGATGTTTCGAAGCAGACTGCTGCACGTCGCAAGGAATTTTTGGACTTACAACCTACTCTTCGATCCATGAACGCTAGATATGACCTTATCCATCCTTGTTTTTTCAAGGTTACATATAAGGAACGGACATTTAGCTTCGACGATCCGGCTGATTTATAATTTCGCAAATGTATCCACTCTCACAAAGAAGATTCCATGGAACACAGCAACTCTTAACCTCTCAATGTTTTTGTTCATTGTAATCCGTCTATTGTTTTTCTTTTTTTAACTCCACGTCTTATTGTTCCTCCTTGTAATATTCCTTTGTTTTGTTACCTTGTTTTCTAGGTCTCCTCTTCAAGTGTTTTGGTTCTTTGATCACCCCAATTTACTGTGCTGTTTTTCGTTTTATTCGCCCCAGTCCACCGCCTTCCCTTCACAACTGTTTGGTAAGTCTCCTTCATTTGTTTTATAGCGTCGTGTTTGGTCTCTCACTTCATTTGTATCTTTCTTTTCATTCCTTTATTTCATGTTATTGTGACCATGCATTTGACATCATTTTTTTTGTGCGGTCGTCTTTTCCTGTTGCTCCCACTCTCACTCTACTGATCTTCACGTTAATTGTTCTGTATGACTGAAACCCTTTTGGTTTTTCGCCATCCTCCTCTCTTCTCTCTTTCTCAGGGGAGCTGTAATCTCCCACTCCTCTTTTCCTCTACCGTCCCTCTCTCCTTTTCTTTTTCTTTCTTCATGGCATTTTTCATGTACTTCTGTTTCTCTTTTCTCTCTCACTTTTTTCATTTGTTCTCTCTTCATACACTGTGGAAATGGCTTATTATCTCCCTTTTGGTTTATCTCTCTCCTTTCAGATTTTTCCTTCCTTCTCCGTTCTAGATAATCTCTCTACTGCTCTTGTCTATCTTCTCTCTCCTCAGTTTTTCCTACCTTTCTGCTTATCTTTCTTTTTTATTTTTAAATGAATGGTCTTCGTGTCATTTCTTGGAACGTTAAACGTCTTCGTAACCCGATTAAAAAGCAACGGGTTTTATCCCATCTAGCCAGACTGAAATGCCAAGTTGCTCTGTTGCAAGAAATCCACCTCTCCCAAAAACATCTTTCCTCTCTGCGTAAACAATGGGTGGGTGATGTTTTCTGTTCACCGTCAGTTCACAATAAGAATGGTGTTTCATAAATCGTTGTCAATTCAGTTAAAAAATGAGATTTCTGACTCTGATGGTAGATTGTTGTACTTAGATGTTAAAGTTAATGATACTGATTTATCCTTTTGTAATGTTTATGGTCCAAATGGTGTTGACCCTACTTTTTGGACTGAATTCTCCATGCTCCTCTCCTCTCATGCTAGTGTTGATTTAATTGTTGGAGGTGATTGTAATCAGTTAATGGACCCTTTTCTGGATCGTAAATCTCAGACCAGATATATTCCTTATAAAATGCAAAAGTCCTTTTACCGAGCAATTTCCTCTAGAGGTTTAATTGACTCCTGGAGACTTTATCACCCTGATACTTTGGAATTTTCCTTTTTTTCCCCTGTCCATGCTTCTCACTCCCGGATAGATTATATTTTTCTCACCATAAACAATTTTCAATTAATGACAAATGTTCAAATTGGCTCTATTCTCATTTCAGATCATGCCCCTGTCATCCTTGACATTGATTTACCCTCACCTGCTCCCAGTTCTCGCCGTTGGCGTTTCAATAATTCTTTTCTTTTGGACCCTCAATTCGTCGATCAATTCACTCTTTTTATGGATGATTTCTTTCATGCTAATCTTAATTCCACTTCTCAATTCCATTTCTTTTGGGATGCATTTAAAGCTTTGACCAGAGGCTTTAATATTGATTTTGTTTCGCGTACAAAGAAATTGGCCCTTTCCAAATCCTCTCTTATTCTCAAACAAATTAAAGATTAAGAACACCTTTTTTACACATCCAACTCTCCTGAAGCTCTCTCTTCTCTCATCAAAGCTAAACTTAAATTTAATAAGTTTTCTTGCGATTCTGCCTGCAACCATCTCTTAAAATGTAATTCCAAGATGTACGGCGGGCGCAATAAAGCGGGCAGGTCTCTTGCAAATTATCTTAAAATCAAGAAACAAAAATCTAAAATAGCTGTTGTATCTGATGCTTCTGGGACTCGTCATTGCACGGAGGATAAGATTCTTGATTGTTTTGTTCAGTATTTCTCCTCTTTATACACACCTGAATCTACCCCGACTCCTTCTCAAATAGATTCCTTTTTTCTCAATATACCCAAATCCTCTTCCACTAATATCGATTTCTCTTCTCTGGATGTCCCCATTTCCGAGAAAGAGATACTACAAGCAATTACTCTTTTATGCAAAGACAAATCTCCCGATCCAGACGGCTTTACTGTTCGTTTTTATTTTCAGTTCAAAAATTGTATGATACCTCACCTATCTTCTTTGATATCTTCTTTTCTTTATGCTGGCGAATCTAAAGGCTCTTTTACCCAAGCCATGCTATGCTTAATCCCCCAAAAAGATAAAGATCATTCCCTTTGTAAAAATTATCCGCCCATTTCCTTAATCAATACGATTGTAAAATGTATGCCAAAATCTTAGCTTCCCGTTTATCTACCTTTGTTCCAGACCTCATCAATACTTATCAGTCAGGCTTCGTTAAGGGCAGATCTATCACAGATAATTCCAGAGCTCTCCTTAACATTATTCACCTAGCTTCCAAAATGACAACCCCTCTCGCTGTTGTCACCCTCGATGCTGAGAAAGCTTTCGACAGGGTTAATTGGGATTTCATGTTCAGTGCCCTTCGCTGGCATGGTTTTAGTCCTCATATCATCAAACTTATCCAATTATTATATTCGTCCCCCTCTACTTCTATTTGGGTTAATGGTGCTGAGTCATCTTATTTTCCTCTACATAGAGGCACTAGACAAGGTTGCCCCCTGTCTCCCCTCCTTTTTATCTTAGCATTAGAACCTTTCCTTGAAAAAATGTGTCTTTCCACCTCCTATTCTGGTTTTGTTTACAAATCATTGGATATCAAATTCACGGCATATGCTGACATTTTACTTTATATCTCCAACCCTGCTACCTCCTTACCGGCACTTTTTTCTTTATTTACCGAATATTCTTCAGTCTCTGGTTATAAGTTAAACATTGATAAGTCTGAAGTCTTACCTCTTAACAAGTTTTGTCTTGCCCATATGTTTCATGGTTCCGGTTTTGCATGGAATCCTACCAGTATTAAATGTTTGGGTGTCTTATATTCTTCATCTATTAAAGATACTGTTAAATTTAATCATATAGATATTCTCTCCAAGCTTTCTGCCCTAATAGAGTGTTGGTCCCCCTTATTTCTCTCTTGGTGGGGTCGTTTGGCAACTGCTAAAATGATGCTTCTCCCTATTATTAATTTTTACCTTTCTAAGTTACCTATTGCTCTTCCTGCCTATTTTTTTACTCAATTTAATCGTATTCTTGTTTGTTTCCTCTGGAATAACCGTAAATCCAGGATCTCCATATCTCGCCTTCAACAACCAAAGCATTTAGGTGGCATACATTTTCCCAATCTTGTCCGTTTTCATTCTTCCTTTACTTTGAAGCAAATCTGGCCATTCCTTGCTGATTCGCCTCCCCCCTTCTCACTGCATGGAGTGCTTTAGAGCAAGCTCAGCTTTTGCCTTTCCCTTTTCTCGCTGCTATCCATTTATATCAGCCCCCAAAACGATTTCTTTCTCCCACTTTTAAGCTCTCTAGGGCACTTTCCCTTTCATTATTTCGCTTCTCTTTTTCTCAAGCGCACTTACACTCCCTTATTCCGTTATGGTACAATCACTCTTTGAAGATCAACAACAAGGCTCTCTTCTGGAAGGAATGGATTGACAAAGGCATTTTTTATTTAGATGATCTCTTTGTTGATGTTTCCTTACTGGATTTCCCTACCATTTGCTCCTCATTTCAAATATCCACTACACATTCTCCCCAGTTTCCTGATCTCAAAATAGCCCTATCTACTCTCTCCTCATTCCACGCCACCCTATCAGATATTGTCCCACCTGATTCCACTCCTTTAGCTTTTACCTCCCCACACAAAGCGGCTACCATTTATAACATCCACTCCCGTTCTATTCCTAACCGCCCCAAATCCAAACCTGAACTTGCATGGGAAAAGGATCTAGCGCAGGATTTTTCCTTTCCAATTTGGGAATCAATCTGGTCTAAAATTCACACTGTTTCCCGTTCAGCTAGCACCACTCAGACTCTTTATTTCTTTTATAATAGACTTTTTCTTACCCCAAATGACCTTTTTAAGTTCAAAGTACTAGACTCCAGCCATTGTTGGTCATGCTCTCATCCTGATGGCACTTTGTTTCATATGTTTTTTCAATGTCCCTTGGTTGCATCCCTTTGGCAGCAAATATGGTGTAAGCTGAATGAGATTTTAAATTCCAAGCATATCTTTGATATTATTCACATTTTTCTAGGTGGTTCCTCTCCTATTTGGAATGTTTCACGCAATGTTCGTAATTTTATAGATTTGTTTATAGCCATTTCTTTGCAGATTATTACATCAAGTTGGAAAGATACCTCAAAGATCTCTTCTACTACCTGGTGGAACTTATTATGTCATCATCACAGACTGGATCGTGTACATGCTACGACTACCTCTCTTTTAATTAAAAGAGATTTGTTATGGTTACCCTTAACTGATTTTCTTTCCAGACGCCTACCCTGATATGCCTCATCTTTCTCCTTTATCTTTCTTTCCTTCTCTCTATATTCCTACTTTCTGTTCCCCTTTCTTCTAGCCTTTCTTTCACTCTTTTATTTTCCTTTTTTTTCCCCCATCTCTTCTCCTTTCCTAATTCAATACAATTTAAAAAAAAGCATTTTCCATCAGTATATTTTTTTATATTTCCCCTTTTTGGGGTTCTTGTTTTTATATTCCACATTCATATTGTATTATCCCATTTTCCTTTTCTTTTTCTGTTATTGATTGTGTTTCTGTATTGATGTTTTACTTGGCTTCTTTGATTCAATAAAGCTTTTCTAAACTCAAAACCAGATTTAATTAACAGTTCCCAGTGTTCTTGATCACTGTGCTCACAAGGGTACCATTTCTTATTTGTTATGACTATTAGTGGTAAATGTCGAATAATGGTAACTGCAAAATATGCTGCATTCTTTAGAATTTCAACATATTGTGCCTTTAATTACAAAACATTTCTGGGGGAACCAAACCAAACCAAACCACTGTCAAATATTGAGAACCAAAGCCCGCCTGCAGTCATTCCTTGGGCCATGCCCGCCTAACATCTACCCCTGGTTACGGTAAGGTGTGCAATATTGTTTATATTTGTACCCTGTTGCATTTGAAACCATAGATAACATAATGCAGCTTTCCATATTTTTAGTATGAGAATAAAAAGCTTTAAATGCAAAACAGTCTAGCATTGAAATGCAAATCGAAATGGTAAATGTAACTTCTCCCTGAAAAGGGATCACATCGACGGACTATGGATCAGCCAACAATTAAAAATGATTGTTAATTAATATACGCTTGATGTCACGTCTTCAAAGATACATTGATTTCAGTCATGTACTGTACTAGCTTGGGTAACGTTCAAAATCTATTTCTGTGTATCCAAATAGTTATTGTTAAATGCATGAATGAATTGAATATACCGTCTCGATTTTCCAATCAGCCAGAGAATGGATTTCTACCTCTTTAAAGGGTGATCTCATGCTGATATAACTACACTGATTCACAGGCACTGCTGTAATGCACTCAAGTCAGTGAGGGAATTGCATCATCCCATCATGTTCAGAGAGCGTAAATATTAAATAGACTTTCGCTATGGCATCAGCGTTTACGGTAACAAGAAGCTGAACCAAGCGATTAC
Source organism: Lissotriton helveticus (assembly GCF_964261635.1). Lineage (NCBI taxonomy): Eukaryota > Metazoa > Chordata > Amphibia > Caudata > Salamandridae > Lissotriton > Lissotriton helveticus. Next base: position 406,959,612 of record NC_136067.1, on the reverse strand, counting down.
AGGGAAGTAAGTCACAAAGAGACATTAAAAGGAGAATTCACTCTCTGATATAGCACTTGAAGTTGTTTCTAGATTTTACTGCCCCTCCTTTGAACTCATTAAAGCTCTACCTTTTCCCTTCATGACTCGAATGTATGAATGCCATATGTGCGAAAATAGACATATGTATGTATTCTTCACCTTTGTAGGTGTACAGAGACATGTACATAAATTGTTTACCTGAAGACCAAAAATATTGATACCGTATATGGCCAATTATTTTAATTCCAAGTGCTCGTTTAATGCAAAACATGCAACATATTGCTAGAAATTTGCCATGCAATAATCGTTGCAAAACCCTTAATCATCAAAGTAAAGGAAAAAATATACAAACTCACTAGTGACGTTGTGCCCCACCTTTGTAAAATTTAGACATTGTGAATGCAATGGATCAAAGTGGGCAGGTGTAAGCTTTTGGCACATCCCGAGGTTTACATGGTTTTGTAATTCTGGGAAGCATGACAATCTACCATTGTTACCTGGGAACACCCACTGCAATGCCCACGGAACGCCTCCAGAGCACAAAGTAAGGCAAGCACTGATTTGCGCTGCCTTGCCTTACTCCAAATCTATGAGGCCATTCAAATCCATGCCAAGTGGTTTGTGTGACCTAATAAATATGATTTTGCCGATCACACTGCCGAAGCATCACAAAAAGTGACAGTCAGGTGGTGCAAGGGGCTCCCAAATATGCCCATTCATAGGCACTGTGGTAACAAGGTGATCTGAAAAAAAAATCCATCAAGAAGAAATAGGGGGTTTATTTCTGAGATGCCTGTGCCACTGTTCCGTCACTACTTTGACACAACAACGGCACAGGCAGCACTCCATATGTACAAATTGTTACATGTGGTCAAATGTTTCTGTTTTTGTAGGGCAGTGTCAGAATTTCCCAGAGCCAGAACTGGCTGCATGACACAGAGAATAATATATTCAAGGTAGGCATTCCTTCGTAAAATTCACCATAAGACCAATGCAGTGACATTTATGGATTGACAATGTGTGACACATAGTTGTCAAGCATCGCAAAGAGCCTCAAATGCATTACAATTCCTGCGCATTGGCAACCCAGGCAGAAGATATGACGCATTGCCCTGTGTACATAAACACAAGCCACACAAAGCTCTTTTGCCAGCTCCATTTCACCTTGGACGTTCTCATTTTGCAGCTGGGAGTTGTGAGGAGCACCCTACCACCACCACCCCCTACCACCACAACCACATAGGCAGCGAAGGAGAAGGGAGCAGATGTTTTGCAAGTGGACTCCCCTCATCGACATTAAGACGGATGAGGTCATCAAACACTACCAACTCAGGAGAGAGTCCACAATATAATATATAGCATCAAGGTTCCAGCCACCAACTGCCAGGCCCACCAACATGTTGGAATAGCCTACTTGTTAGTAAGCAAATCTGAAGTACATAGCAGAACTACTAGCAGTAAAAAATGTATGACAAATTAGCCATCTCTATGTCTGTTGATGGAGATAGGGCTGTATGTATGTGATGGCTGCCTCGTACGTGCACCATGCATAATGGTACACATGTAAAGTAAATCGCCAAGTCACACTGGTGAAGGCACAAAGGCACTTTCAGTACCTATGAATGTCGAAAAGGCATTGAGTAATGCAACACTGGGCAAAATGCAGTGTACCATCACTTTGTGCAAGGGAAGGCTTCTGTAGGCATTGTGGGGGGTCTCCATGCACCTCCCATGGTTCATGAGTCATGACATGTATCTCATACCATGTAAGCATTTAAATGTGACAAATAAAATGGTCTGCCAGGTGATGTGTAACAAAGACAAAAAACAATTGAATGCTTCCAAGTCACTTCTGCTACCTGTATATACTTGACATCTACAGGCAGCACTCTAATCCCCTAGTTTTTGGTATTTTGGCATAGGACAGCACAGCAAGTCAGCTTGCTGCACTGCCCTCTGCCTAAGTGAAAGGGCAGGAATGCCTGTCCTTTGTCCCTGCACTTGCACCGTTTTTTGCAGTCTAGTGCCAATAAAGGCACCCTTGCACCATGGTACAAGGGGGCCTGTGTTAGTGTTAAGCAGCTCACAGTGTGCCAGTTTAGTCTGAAATGTGAGTAAAGTGAGGGATGGCCTAAATACTATGCACTGTCGTGCTTACTCAGTGACGTATTGCAGTGCAGACAGGTCAGTTGCTGCAGTGCACAGTGCCACTTTCCCAAATGTCAGGGCCACAGTGTAATGAGCACATAGTGGGAACATTGCACAGCATTGTGTAGATGATGATTGTTAGCACTTACTAATCAGTCAATGTCCATAGCGTAGTACTTTGGACATGAGCAAGTCTATCACACACGGTAGTATAAATCTATGTTGATCAAAATTAGCGCGACACAGGAAGAAGTATGTGGAAAGGCAACATATGACATGCCATGTCAGTGTAGGACTCAGACATGTAAAAAAGTCAAAACTGGATAACATTTTGACATTAACAGTACAGAAATATGAACAAATATGTCTCAGCAAAACTGACAGTCTAAGTACAGGCATAAGCACTGACTTATGTAACAAATGTGATGGCTCACCTGATCTAACACAAAGCAGTCAAACATGTCATACATCAGTCATCAACATAGAATAATTTCCAACCTGGACAAGACACCACAGTGCACTCAGTGAACAATCCCAATATACAATAGCAAATAGTTATTCAATAAACTGTCATTTCACACACGTAATGAGTGCACATAACATTGAGTGATCAGGAACATCTCTAAATGCCCATCACAGTGAGCAACTGGAGAAACATAAAAGTCAGGATATAGAAGTGTACAATGTATCAAGCCTTGCTCAATATAAACTGTCACTCAGATAACTGGAAGATACATGTATAAACCTGTGACCAACTTTACAAGTAACACATTTTGTGAATTACCATGAGAAATGCGTTTGAGTCATTCAGTATACATAACACACATGGACATGAATGTAGCTGCAACAGAGAGCAACCGCATTGACAGTTGTAATTTCTGTTTAATTTTCAGCTGGACTAAAATATGGTCTCCATGGGTCATGAATCCTACAGCTCATTCCCATAGTGATGCTGACAAACACTACAATCAGGCATTGACCAAGAACCAGAACATTGTTGGAGTGCTAAAGTTCCAGTTCAGATGCTTGGACATGTCAGGGGGGAGATTGCTACACTCACCCCGTTTGGTCTGCAAAATCATACTAGTTTGTGCCATTCTCCACAGCGTCTGTGTCCGGACAAATGTCCCATGGGACATGGACCCCAATGAACAGGACCCAATGGAGGTTGAGGATTTGGATGGAGTGAAGATACAAAATACAGTGGCTGTGAATAGGTGAAGCACTAACATTGTGTAAAACGTCTTCAGTTGATTTACATGCACTTTGAATGGCAGCATGTCTAAACACAATAGGAGGGTTCAACATGGAAATAAAAGCTGTTATACATTATTTGTGTTGGCGTGTATGTCACAGTCCCATTAAACATCAACTCACCAACATTTGGTCAACTAGAAGTAGACCTCTATCTTGTCAGACCTGTTTTTACCAAAATTGTGCCATGCCTCACATCTATCATTTGCATACATACAGAACTGCTAAGTGAAGTAGGGTACTGCATTAAAGGGACAGGCAAGCCATTGCACATCTGAAGATGTAAATTAATCAGTACTTTCCCCTTGCACTTAAACAGTGGAGAGCTGCACAGCTAGCAGTCTAGCTGTGTGGTGCAACAGCAAAGTGTACAACGTTTGGAACTCAGTGAATCTAGAAATACAAACCACAAACTACCACACCTGAGAATAATCTTACATTGGAGTGTGTCTCACCAATGTATTCCTATGTTGATTCCCAGTGTTGTGCTGGAACTCATGTCATTGAAGATACCATTAGAGATCATAAGTGACATTTGCCATGGCCAAAGGCTCTCTGTCATGTAAACATGTAAAAGAATTCCTTTGGAAAGAACACATTCTTGTATGTGTGACTTAAAACAAAACAAAGCTCATGTGAAAAATGTCTTGCCTACAATGTTACATATACCTCACCACGGTACAGTCACACGCTTACCATGCATTGCTTAGCAATGCAATGAGTACCAAAAGCCCTTAAACAGACAATATGATCAGATGACTTTGTATAGTGCGTAAATGGCTAGAGCGCTCTAAAATTGGATAGGTCATATGCAAACATATGAACACCTGAAGGATACTGAGATGTCAAGAGTTTGAATTCACCTGGATCAAAAGTCAAGCAAAAATGCATGTGCATACACACAACTCTTTGCACATGGTCAGATGGAGTCATTTAGATATGAACTTACCTTAGCATGGAAAGAGTTGGTTACCTCTGATCAGATTGGACAACTGCATAGTTGAGCGGATCACAAATATACTATCCACTCAAAGGTGAAATGTTAGTTGAGTGTGTGCCATTACATATGCCTGCGTAAGGGAATGCAGTATCCTTGGACCAGGAGTCGCACACTAAGGCCTACCGTCAGAGTCCATGTAGTGCCACTAACATTGACAGGCGTAAGATATTAGCCTGGGCAGAGTTCACATATCAGTGCTACATGGAGCTCCGTGAAGCATCAAAAAAAACTCTGCAGTGCTATGCGAAGTTCAGCGAGATGGCAGTGTTGCTTGTTGGGCCTGTTCGCTAGATGTTCTGCCGTACAGCAATACAGAATACAATACAGAATGTGTGTTCAGGGGGAAATAACGTGCAAACTTCACCACACAGCCGTGGCCATCTTGTTGTTCAACTTTTGTAATGGTTCTGGGTCCTGTTTTGAATTCTCCCTAAATCTTTCTAATCCTTTGTTGCCAAAACTTTTTTTCTGATTGTTTTTATTTAATATCTATCCTCTCTTCTTAAGAGTATATTTTGTGTTTTTTCTACTTTTTGGGTGTTTTTTAGTGTGTTCTTATCCCTTAATTTTTTACTTTCCATATTTTCCTTATCCGCCCGACCCCCAGCATCATGGCTAAGAGTAGTGCGAATGGGACCCGGGCAAAGAGAGTCCACCTTCCTTACGGAAGGCGGCGCCGGAAGGGGTGCAGCCCTGGGCCTTGTTTCCGAGGTGGAGGTGCCAGTGCTTGTTTTCTTTGTGCTGCAACACCTCCCCTTAACCCTGGCAGCAGAAGGCAGACCTGATTCTGGGTACGGGATCCGGGAGCACCACCAGCGGTGGGCAAGGGTGTGCCAGGCAGTGTATCGCTGCTCTAAGGTCTAGCACACCCATAACTAACTGACGCACTGGTGGTCCGATATACTGGACCATCAAAGGGGGCTGAGATGATTGCGAATGAGATGGGAGATTCAAAACTTAGAAGCAAATATAATTTTTGGACATTAATTCCAAAGTCTTTGGAATAGGTGGGCTTGGTAGGTTTAAGATTCAGGAATCAGAATGGAACTGTGGAATGATAAAGATAGAACAGTCCGCGATACTAGTCTACTAATCTGATTTAGGAAAGGTCAATGTTATTGCACTTGCCGTTTCCTGTCAAAAAAATTATTTTGGACCGAATATTTAATATTTGTTTAACACCAATAATTTTTTTTCTCTTTAATTTTGTCTTTCATGATCAGCATCCAGGGGCAAGAAGAAAACAAGGTCTTCCGAGGCGGGTGCGGGAGCTGATGGTGCCTTCCAAGAAGTGGAACACTCCTCTTCAGATGGTTGTGCTGGCCCCAGTACGTCCTCCTGTTATTAATATTAATATATATTTCTCTAACTTTTACCGTTCCTTATTTTGGACTATTATTTCTGTTTCCTAATTTTATTTTTTCCAAATCCTCTTCGATCTATCTGTTTCTAAATTCTTGTTGAACCTGCATTACCTACTGACTTAGTTATTTATATTTCTAGTCTCTGGTTTTTTTTTTACATCAAACTGCCTCGGACTCTGTATTAGTCCATCTGTAGCTTGATTTCTTCTGGTATTTCAGTTAGCTTTCCCTCTCCCCTTATATATTTTGTGGACTGCCTAGTGGTGATTCTGTAAGACTCAGAGAACCCATTGGTCCTTACTACTACTAGTACTAGTACTACTATTCTGCTGGGTAGATTGCATGCCCAAGTAAGGTATTATATGTTGAGGTAAGAAGACTTTCTTTTACTTTCTCATGCTCATTCAGTAAATGATGGTCATGTTGGACACCCCAAAGTTCTATCTTTTTCTCATCTAGGCCTAGTATTATTTATAAGCAGCAGTTGATGGCAAACTAGCTACCATGCTGGAAGGAAGTATGAGGAGGAGGAGGAGGAGGAGGACGGCACCATTATATTTTCCAACCAAGAGACCTTATGTCCGATTGTACATCCAGTTGGCCACTCTTATTATTTAAAAAAAACTCAGATTCACCAATAGCTCAAGCCACTGAGTCGAGTCCTTGAGGTTGTCCTCTGCTTGATAGGCTTTTCAAAAATAGCCACCAACAAAATGCCCAACAGGATATTTTATTCTTTTTGATAGGACATCCTGTCTACTCTACTCTAGTCTGGACTCTGTACCCAAATTGCAGTGATGTGTGTGGTGTATTTATTGCATTTTCCATCTTTCTAGTGAAAAAAATAAATGGGAGAGGCGTATATGGCATCTAAAAAATTTGAAATGTTTTTCGAGACGTACTGACCACAAGTGCAGGGGCCAGCATAGAAGGTGACGCCATCCAGGAGGGACCTGAAACGGCAGCAGCAGGGGGTGAGCCAGCAGCAGTGGCAAGCTCTTATAAGTCATATTCCTTGCTTACTGACACCCAAATTTATACACTCGCTGCAAGGGTGTACACTGTACTATTGAGACTAAGTTGTTGTTAATAGTTGAAGAAGACACCCTTTATTTAGCATTAGCGGAGCTGAGTAACTAATGTCCTCTTCTATCTTCAACTCAGCAGGGAAAGTTTTGTGCAGAAGTCTAAGAGGACTGGTGACATGATGTAATATATGGCTGGCAGAAAAGGATGCATGGGTGTAGGGGTCCCGGGATTCATCTAGGTGGCTAATTGGATGCATGAGTGGTTGAAGGATGTATGACATTACAACGCATGCTTTTACATCGCATGCCTTTACAACGCAAGTATTACAACGCAGTCCATTACAACGCATAGTGCTTTGGGGTGCTGGATAGTGAATAGTTTAATTTACTATTCCAACTCCAGTCCCCGTGGACACTAGGGAAGGTTATTGGATAGTAAATTAACCTATTCCCTATCCTAGAGCGCCCCCCCAGAGCAATGCGTTGTAATAGTTTGCGTTGTAATGGTTGCGTTGTAAAGGCTCTGCGATGTAAAAGTTGCGTTGTAAAGGTTGTTTACCGTGGTTGAAGGATGGGTGAAAGGTAGAGGATGGGTGAAACTGTATTGGTGAAAGGAATCCTCCGGCGGGTTTGATGGGTCAAACTCAAAGGCAAGCAAGGACGAATGGGTGGTAAATGTATGTTATTTGTGAAAGGTTTGTTAAGAATGATAGCCATGTTTGGATGGATGGATCGATGCTTGGATGATATCTTAGGTGATGACTGGATGCAGAGAATGTAAAAGAAAATTAAATTGTGCCTGATTAGCAAAACCAAGGGTGAAGAAGAATAAAAACAATGCTAGAAGAAAAATGTGATGATAAATGGAAAAATCCCTGGGAAGAAGAATAAACAAAGACTATTTTCTTTCACGGTTTTTGATTGAAAGGTCTGAAGTTGTATTTCAGACTACTGCCTTGACTCACAGTAGTTTGCAAGCACAAAATATATATTATGTATGTATCCATCCATCAATAATCACCTCCCTCCAACTCCTTGGCCCACTCCCGCTTTCTACCCATATCATTTCGACTGTGTCAGCCATGGGTGGGCTATTAGCTGTATGGTTACGAGTAAACAATAGTAGTACCTCACGTCATCATTCATATTAGTAATCATATCATCTGCCTTGTTGTAGTAGTCGAGGTGAGAGTGAATTTGAGGATTGCCATTGATTTAACAGAGAATGTCCATAATATTAAAATAGATAGTTGTGTAATACAGCTGCCACACCTGCAGACAGTAGTAAAGTAATGCGAGTCAACACACAAAGATGTCTGTTTAGGGGGTAAGCTGATGAAGCTGGCATGCCTACAAGTTTAACAAGAGAGAGAAGAAGAATACTTGTCTACTCCATAGTGCCGAATACCTGAAACTCTAATCACATCCTAATCTTAGGGCTGAGGAATTGATACCACAAATGTTACGTACTGCTTGTGCCACGGTGCAACTATAATTTTATGTGTATCATGTTGTATTACTGTTTTGCTAAGAGTATTGTTTACAATTGTCTTTTTACTTTCTTGATATAGCTACTCCTTCCCAACCCAACTGGCAGGAGTTAGTAGCCAAGACCCGACAAAGCAAGCTGGAGGCCATCAGGGCAGAATATCAGCCGCTGGTGGCTCTGGCGGAGGAGGAGGCATTAGCTGCAGCATCCAATGCCCCAGGCCCCAGCCAGGCCCCCCCAGTGCTTACGGTGGTACGGCGCAGTGGTCCAGCAGCCGCCCGCTGCAAGTCATCAACTACTGCTGCTTCCCTCTGTTGTTCATGTGAAATCTTTCAGCGCTGAATGCTCCTCAGGATGGCACACCTGAAGGCCAAGATCGAGGATCGATTCGACCAGCTGGAGAAAATGATCCGGCTCCTAGCGTGCCACTAGATAGACCTTTCAGTATCTTGCCCCTTTTTAAATCTGTTGTTTGGTTGGTGGGACTTGTTGGGGAGAGGATGGGAATGTGGGACCTGGGGAAACTTGAGAGTTCTTCTTTTATGGACGTTTGAATTTTGATGGATATTTTTTTGAGACTTACTTTACTGAACATTGGTTGGGGTTAGGGAGAGGTATGGGTCAGGTGTTGTGAGTTTCGTTCATTCTAGTTTATTTATTTTTTAGGGAAATAAATTATTTATAGTTTTACATATGATGTAAATATTTTTGTGGGGTTACTTTTTTATCAGTCTCTCCTCCTAGTCTGTGAAGTTTGCAACAAACACTAACGGACTCGGAAGAGGTGTGGGTGTGTAAATTATTAATTTACATTGTATACAGACTGATGCATCTTGAAAGAATCCCCCACACTTCTCTCTTACCAGTGTTTAGGCGAAGCAATGGCTGCATGGTTTCCCAAGTTGCCATGGTGGTAGTAGAAGACAGTAGGAGCATGCTAGCGGACTAGTAAAATACTAGAAGCACCAGACTCTGCAGTGAGATTCCACTCCCTCCTAGCCGAACTCAAACTGTAGATGATAAATGTTCATCACAGGGAACTAAATAATTACATTTACAAACTGAGTTAATGCCATTTGATATGTAAGCTGAGGGAGACTAGACTGAGTAGAGTACGACTAGTAGTACACAAAAAGACTGCCAAATGAGAAAACATGATACCTAAGCAATGCATTACTAAAGTAAAATAAAAAATAATGAAAATGGTGGGCTAGTACCAGTACAAACTGAAGTCGACGAGCTATGAACTGAAGTGGAGTGGACAAGCATACACTTTAGTGCTGGAAGGTTGATGATGCTGGCAATTATGATGGATTATGTTTCTCTGAATTTGTTTTATATTGAATACTTTCTGACCATGGGTGGGCAATCTAATATATATATTTCCAGTTTGGGCTATAGTTATACTTAGACTAGAGCAGAACTTAATTAGATAATTGCCCTGCCCGTCCTTGAGTTGGTGTTGCTTTCACAAAACATCCACCCAGCAAGTGTGTGATCAATTAATGCTGTAAATGTATTGTAGTCACACCTCAATAAATCATACAGCTCAAAGGAAGAGGGTTAGGGATTTGATGAATGGATAGGAAGTGGGATTTGAGGGAATTATTTCACAAAGACAAACACTACATATGGACAACACATTCATCTTGGCAGCCGACCATCATAAATTTGATATGGGCGGAAAAGGAAATGCATTCATGATGATGAGTAATGCTTGACTAGTGCAGGACAGTATATTAATTATCCATTTGTATGTCTGCCCCCACAGAGACCCAAGTTATGTACATTATATTCTGTTGTACCAGGCTTTGAAAGATAGTAAATAAAATTAAAAATATCTGTGGGAGTTAAACAAGCAAACATAAAAAACACAGCCCAGTCGTAATGATTAAAGAGTAGAAAAAGATACTGTATGTATTGCCAAATTGGAAGTTGCATCTCTGCATTACTATTGGACTGTCTTTCCGTCAATCCTGGGTGCCTTGCGGATGTGGTTTGGTAAGGTAAGTGTCAGTTGTTTTTCCAGTATGGTGCAAGGTAAATAGCCTGTAGATGGAAAAACAAAAGGGATATAAAAAAATCAAGGAGAAAACAAGTTAAACGGCATAAGGAGTGCAACAAGAATCTTTAATAAAGTAAAAATGTTCTTTAGATACATTTTCTTTGTGTTTTTTTGGGTGTCCAAGAAAGAAAGAAAGTAACTAGAGAAACTAAAGCTTAGTTGTTAGGGAAGTAGAGCTCGTCCTCAAACTCTGGTGGTTCACCCAAAAGGAGGTCAACTAACACACTACTTCCATGACCTGAGTTGTCGTCGTCATCTTCCTGCTGTGCTACTTCAGGTATGGTGTAATCCTGTGGTATAAAGTGCTGATTCATTTTGATCGTGGGTAACCTCTCCACATTTTGGAGCTATAGACTGGTCCTTCTCATTGTCAGTAGAAACCATTCCTTTGCCGATTTTGGGGCTGATGCTCCTGTTCTTGTTATTGATGTTGTTCTTTCTGTTGTTTGAAATTTGGGCTGCTGCTGCAAGCCAACTGCACTGCCCTCAGGCTCTGACCTTTTTAATTGAGGGCTGTCCTGCAGTACTTATAGTGCCCTGGAGAAGCGGGCCTCTAATGCCCTGCCATTCTTATTCTAGCTGACTAGCATGCACAGCTATCCAGGTTTTGTAGTTGGCAACATCTCCGTCTGAAAAAGGAATGAAAGTGTCCTGTGATGGTTTGTACCGTGGATGAAGAATTGTGGCACAAATTTAATGGTTGGATGACACAATGCCTCTTTGCACCCCTGTATTTTCACATAAGCGAAGGATTAAGCTTTCCACCAACTCCACACCTGAGTTCATTGTAGACACCTGCTTTAGCTGTTCCTGTAACATATGCAACAATGGGATAGCTTGGCCCATGCTACAGTCCTCCTTGCTGACTTCACTTGTGAAGACCTTGAAAGGAAGCAGGCTCTCTGTAAGACACTTAACTAGGCCCTATTGGTCTATCTCAATGATCATGCCTTTCACAGTATCATCCCCTCTTTGCATTACATATTATTTGATTGGTCTGTACTGCTCAAACAGACGTTCAAGCATGTAATACGTTGAGTTCCAATGTGTTGTCACCTCCTGGATGAGTGCTTTAAGTGGCATTCTATTATCACGTTGAATGATCCTCAGCTGCTTCCTGGCTTTAAAAGAATGGCTGAAATGTGTGCGGATTATTCTGCAGGTGGTCAGTAAGTTGCTGACTCTGTCTTCTTTTTAGGTCGAGCATTCAAGACCTTTTGTATATACTTTGGTATATACTTACATGTGTATGTACTTTGTGGGCTCTGGAGATCAGACCCAAGACTTGTCTGCTTCCGATTCAGGACTTTTATTTTCCATTCAACTGCCTCGGAAAATGACCAGTAGAGGTCAGTAAAATACTAGAATTCCTTTCTGCTTGTTCAACTGCCTCTAGTTAAGTGTATTGATAGAAAATGACTAGTAGAGGTCAATAAAATTGCAGAATTGCTTTCTGCTGAGGGACTTTCTGTTTTTTTTCTGGCAACCGCATCTATTTAACTTACTTGATAGAAAATGACCAGCAGAGGTCAGTAAAATACCAGAATCACTTTAGCATTCTCTAGATTCCAGTCCATAGAAATTGTCTTCCACAAGAACACGTAGAAAAAAATATTTTTTGCAAATATTGTATTTTCAGTGATTTGAACACTGAAGGCTTTGATTTTATATTAAAAACAGAACTTTGGACTATACCATTTCCGGCTGAAAGACAATATTACTATCTATGTGTACATATACCTGGTGTGCCATGCAGTTTGGTGTTTACTTTCCCTCCATGTTAAAGCAGATGTTTCAGCACCCAGGCTAATGTGATGCATAGCTAAATACAAAAAAGGTCCCAAAGGCGAGAACGATTGCATTGCAGATGCTTGTTTAAGAAAGTCGTGAACAATGATTTTAATGGAGTGCGCCAAACACAGGATTAAATAGACACTATTAGCCATGGCCTTAACTATATTACTGCCATTGTCTGTCGCAACAAAACCAATGTTAAGCCCTTTTGGTCGCAGCGATTCATAGACCTTTGTGTTAAAGTCTTCCATGACTAACATGGTTACTGTAGCATGCTTCCGAGCACCATTAAAAATGTAAGCAGTGTCAACACCGGCAGATATCTTTTCTCTAACCCCCACAAAAGAGATCTAGTGTGCAGTGATGCATAAGTAATTAGTGGCTTGGCAACTGGTTCACATGTCTTTTGTCATGTTGCTAGAGTAAACAGCACTCTGCTGCAAAGCTTGTCCAAGAAATTCCAACACATTGTGATGTAGTGCTGGGACAGCAGCTCGGGTCAATTACGACCATCTGGGATCCTTCCTCTTCGGGCTGCCTCAAATTCTAACCGCAGCATCTCGGGCCATCTACGGTGTCGGGAAGACCCACAAACAGTACCTTTCAGAAATGAAGGGCGTCGGCGACCTCTTGTTGAGCTTCTGAAAGCACGTCGTCCGGAGGCGTCGGTTTTGGAGGTCGGTGCAGGAGTTGTCCGGGCCCTCGAAGTCACATGCGTTGCAGAATGAACTCCTCTCTGTTGAAGTCAGGAGTGATGGCGTCACCAGGCGTCGGGTGCCTCGGGGCAAAGTGCAGCGGTGCGGTGTGCGGGGCTCTCAGGTCACGGTTCGAGCAGCGGCTCGTGGCGCTGTCAGATGGCATCATCGTTAAGATCAGGGTCGTGGTGCGAAGTGAATACAGTGCTGCCAGGTCGCGGTGCAAGCAGCAGCGTCATGGTTGCTGGAGCGCTGTCGTCTGGAGTCGATGGCTCCAGCATCGATAGGCCAAGGCTGCGATGCGGGATGAGGGCAGTGCATCATGTAACTTTACGAGCAGTGTCCTTGAACCACTGTGCAAGCAGTGGCTTTGATTTCGGCATGGTGTGGCATTGTCGGGGAGGCCAAGGCATCGCCATGAAGCGTGGCAGTGCGGAGTGTGGTGCCCATAGGTCAGAGTGCGAGCAACAGCTTGGTGGCGGCATCAGCAAGCATCATCGGTGAGACCAGGGTCGGGGTGAGGCATTGCAGCTATGCCCTCTGCAGTGCCTTCAGGACACAGAGTAGGCAGCAGCATCATAGATGAGGTAGGGTTGCTTTTTCCTCTGTTGCAGCACAAAACACACAGTCCCTTGTGCTGAGGGCAGAAGAGCTTGAAGTCATTGCTTTTCCTGAGACTTCTTGAACAGGGGGAAAGCTCCACCTCAAGCCCTTGGAGAAACTCACAAAATTAGATTGCAGAAAGTTCACTCCAGCCCTTTCACTACCCAAGACAGAATCAGCCACTGCCGGCCAACACAGCAAAGCAGAGCGACAAGTGCTAGTTCCTCCTCACAGCTTCTCCAGCTCTTTTTCTTGGCAGTTACTCTTGGTCCAAAAGAGTTCTAAAGTTCTAGGGTTTGGGCCCCACAATTTATACCACCAAATCCTTTGTTCTCTGAAGGCGGAGAGTGTCTGTATCCAGCCCAAACCAGTTCTGTCCTCCTTATTGTAGCTTCCTGGCAGGAGGTGGAGACAGCATTGCTGAAAGCAGACCTGGCCCAGGTAGCTAAAAGGAAAAATCCTCTCCCTACTCTCTAGTCTATAAAGGCTCAGGTACAGGCAAGTGAAAGGAAATCTCCTCCCCCTACTCTCTATTCAATGCAGGACCCATTTGGCCCCAGCCCTGACCCATCAGGCTGCTGGAACAAAGGTCCTCTCCACCCCCTGTCACTCACAAACCAGACATGGAATACACAACCTAGTAGAGACATACTGGATGGTTAGGCAAGAAAATACCTGCTTTCTAAAAGTGGTATTTTCAAAAACAGAATGTAAAATTCACGCTCGCTAAAAGATGTATTTTAAAATTCTGAGTTCAGGCATACTAAACTTGTTTTTCTACCTTGTTCCCTGGGTTAGTCAGGATTATAAGATGGTATAATCTAACTGCTTATTCTGGCCAATGGGAACCGGTAGCCTTGCAATAGTGAAAAACCGAAATTAGCTGCAATTCATTATCAGGACCTGCCACACACACCAGGGCAGGTCCTACCTTTTACATACAGGGCACCCTGCCCACAGGGGTACCGTGGGCCTACCTTTGGGGTGACTAACATGTAGAAAAGGGAAGGTTTAGGGACTGGCAAGTGGGTACACTTGGCCAACATGGCAGTCCCAGACTGCACACAGGCTCTACAATGGCAGGCCCAAGTTACATTTACGGGCTGTTTGTGTGAGTGGCACAGTCCATTTCTGCAGCCCACCAACAGCGTTTGATTCACAGGCCCTGGCACACTCAGTGCATGTTACTAGGGACTGACACATAAATCAAACAGGCCAATCATGGAAACACCAATCCATAACACATTTTACCACAGGAGCACTTGCACTTTACCACTGGTCAGCAGTGAGAAAAGTGTGCAGAAACACTACACCAGCAAAAACAGAGTCAAAACCAGGAGGTCAGAAGGCAAAAAAAACTCAGGGGAAACACGCCAAAAAATGCCAAGTCTAACACCCACCCCTTCCACAAAAGAAAAAGGGACGCAGTCCAGGGCTAAAATTTTAGTCAGCTTTGCGTTGTACAAACATGCCATTGGGTGGTTCTGTTCATACTGCCCCTCCGGCCTAAACATTCTGAGAATGGTAGCCTGGATTTTTCTCTTTTCTGGTGCCACTGATGCAGGTGACTTCTTGAGACCAGATATTGTTAGGCTCAATGTGCGTTTTTTTCACTGAGGTCCTTTCTTGCCTTGGAACCCTTGGTGTCTCGGCCTGACTCTTGTGGCATTGCGATGTTGCTGATGATTATGTGCACTGCTGGGGACAAGGCAGCCTTGTGTACCAGAGAAAATGTCTCCCTCTTGTTCACCTTCCACTGTGATCGGATCTTCATCCCCTCCACTAACAACACTTGCAGTTTTTGAGCCTCTAAGGTGTTCCTCCCACTGGATCAAGTGGTGTTTTCTCAGATAGGTTGTTTGGCCTCCGATACCATAGTTTGTACCAATATTACCTCGACTAACACCTATTCCACAAATGGAGCATATAGCAATATTCACCTCCTTCTGGTTAACCAAGAAGAAGTCCAAAACTGGAGAGGTCAACTTTCTGATGCTGCTGGTGCTACTTGCAATGTTGGCTGAACAGGTAGGTGGGCATGGAGTTTGACTCTCTACTGTATCTACTTCCACTGAGGTGGTTGTGGTGGATGTTGATAACTGAAGGGACTTTGTAAATATGGTAACTGGAGGTAGTGTTGGTGGTATCTCTGTTGGTATCCATGCTACATCCCTCACAACAATTTGAAATGGGGTAGTGTCGGTCTCCACTGGGCAGAACTAATGTCCATGATGACTGGCTCGTCATCATCCTCCTCTTCTACATCTACCTCCATAACTCTAAGGCTTTCTAGAACCTTCCTTTTCCCAAGCCTTATCTTGTGGTGTGTCTCACTCTTAGACTGAGATGGTATCCAAGTAGCATCAAGATCATCAGAAAGGGGCTTTGAGAAGAAGTTGATGGACTAAATCTACTTTTCCTTGCTGGGGATCTGGAAGACAATGCATCTTCTGAAAGAGTGGCTTGCTCTTCTTCTTCCTTAGCAGGAAGCTTGATCTCCTGAACTGCCCCTATTTTTGGAGGAACTATTTTTGGTGGTGGTTGCAGCTGTTGTTGAACACTTAGTTTCCTGCACTTATTGGGTGCCTATTGCTAAAATGATAAGTCAATTTCTATGTCACTACTGATTGGTGTTTCTGTGATTAGACTGGCTGCCTCTGAGACAGACAAAAGTTGGGCCTAGGATGGTGTAGTGGGTCCGCTGATGCTGGGGTGCTGCTCCAAGCTTGTTCCCCGGACACCTCTGCTGAAGGTGTAAATTATGGTTTCCCAAAAAGGTCTTGGGCGACATACCACTGGTGGTAAGTGGCAGTGCCTTCTCACTGACAACTTTGACTTTCTTGGTACTGGTAACTTTCTTTGGGGCCATCTTGAAGCTGTCCATTACCATACAGTTGCACTTGCTTTAGATACACAACAAATTGATGAGATATCTATGGTCACACGTCACGTGACGCTGTGCGCAGGGTGCAGACCTGCTGTCTGGCAGTACAGTGGGTGATGTTGTCCCCTCCTCTCTTGTGCACCTAAAAGCAAAGAAGTAAGAACAACATCAGTGAAACATGGAATAGTTGTAGTTCTATTACTAGTACAAACAAATATAATATCATTTAGTGTGTGGTCACATCTGTTAGTGTTCCTTATTATTACCTCAGTTATTAAAATAATGAACAATACAGTTTAACCATTTGTGAGACGTTGACAACAACAAGGGCTTGAATGTGTAATGTACAGTATGCTCAGGAAGGATAGGAAAGAAGAAGAACAACAAAAATACAAATATAACGGTTTGGCAGTTGGCATTGTGCCCCACACTTTTTAATGTCTACATGCGCCCGCTGGCTGAGATTGTCGAGCCGTTCGAGGTTTAGATCATCACGTACGCTGACGATACTCAGCTTATTGTGTCCCTCAACCTTTTAGACAATAATAAGTAGGGGTGGGCGGAATTTGCGTAATCGTGTTACACAAATCTCCGCGAAATGGTAAAAAACTCTCCGCGAACATGCAAAAATTCAGCGAACACACGGAATTGCTTGTTCGCGATGCTTTTTTACTGTTCGCAATTACTGTTTGTATGCTCGGGGGGGGGAAATATCTTGCGAACACGCATTTGAGAGCGTGAACAAGCAAATCATTTTGCAAAGTTGCGGAAAGCAGAATTTCGGGCAATTTCGCGTTCTCCGCAGATCGCGAAATTACCCAAATTCCGCAAGCGAAATTTACCGCCCAAGCCTAATAATAAGTCCATTTTGGCTAATTGTTTGGAAAAAATTTCGCCATGGATGGACTCTTCCTTCCTTAAGCTGAATGCGGCTAAAACAGGATTGATGTTTCTGGAAAAGACTACCTGCTTGGAGATTGGCACTCTCTGGCCTAAATGTATTGGAGATATGCCTGCCCCCAAAGACCAAGTAAAAAACCTTGGAGTCTGGCTGGACCATAACCTGAGTTTTAAGACGCAGGCGTCCAGGGTAGCTGGCTCCTGTTACGGCATTCTTAAAATGATTAGAAGGATCCTGCCCCGCCCTGCCTTTTAATGCTAGAAAACTGTTGGTGCAAGCACTGATTTTATCGAGGCTTGATTATGCCAATGTGCTCTATTTGGGCTCTCCTGTTCGACGATAAAAACACTTCAAACCGTCCAAAACTGTGCGGCACAACTTCTTATGCAGGCTCACAACAGAGAATCTGCTAAACCGCACATTAAGGCACTGCACTGGCTGCCAGTTGACAAAAGTAATTCAATTTAAGGCCTTTTGTATTGCCCATAAATCACTGGCGGCTAGCTCTCCTCTGAGCAGACATAGGTTTAATGGTTAATTGATGCCAAGCCATGTTACTTTGAATCTGAAAAAAAATAGGAAAAAGAATTTGACATATTTTTCAAAGCTTTGAAAAATTGAAAACATATTTAAAAAAGGTAGTCTAAAAAAGAAAAAAATTGGAAAAATTAAAAAAATTAAAAAAATTAAAATAAACAAAAACAACAAAATGTGTGTCAAACATCTAATTATTAATGTATTATGCTGCTAGTATGCCACATGGCCATCATTAACAACAACAAGCAAGAAGAATGCATTTGAGAACAATGAGAAGACATGCAGGCCTATGGCAAAAGCGCACTGGCTGCCTTCACAAAATGGCCACCAGTCACATGGCCAGGCCACCACAGCAAGAATCAATAAGCCAAGAGGGACAAAGGGTAGACAAGCAGGCCTATGGCACAAAGCAAAGTGACTGCCACCACAAAATGGCCGCCAGCCACATGAATACAAACAACAAGCAGGAGGCCTGAAAAATAATCAACACAAGCAGGCCTATGGACACAGACTCAACGGAATGGCCCCTGGCCATATGGGGAACCAAGGCAAATCCTGACCTACTATTGCAAACACACTCTGGCCAGACAAAGCAGGCATGCAAAACAACACATCGTTAATGCAAGAATGCCGAAAATGAAAATCCACTGGACTAAAAAGGTTTGCTAGTTATAACCACACACATCCAACAGAGGCATTGACACATATAGAAAAACAGTGAAATACCAATTAAACAAAACACATTTTGTATTTAATCCAATGCCATCTGTGCCCTAAATCATGTTTAAATTCAACAGAGACCTCATAAACAGTTGTTTCATGCACCCATGGGTAGCTCTGGGCCTATTGGATGGAAAACCCATTGGCAGACTAGGCCACATACTCAATCAATTCAAATCAATATTGCATTTTTTAATGGAGGTAATGTTGTGAACTGTGCTATATTGTTGCTGAATAAAAGAAATAAAAATTGCATGCAAAACAACAACCAGCAAGATGACATGGCCCAAACAAAGAAGGCGTGCAGGCCTATGGCAGAAGCACACTGGCTACCTTCACAAAATGGCCCCCTACCATATGGTCACAAACAACAAGCAGGAGGCATAGAAGGCAATGGACACAAGCAACATTATGGACACAGACTCTACAAAATGGCCCCTAGTCACATGGGGAACCAAGGCAAATCCTGGCCTACTATGGCAAACACACTCTCACACTGGCCAGTCAAAGGAGGCATGCTAAACAACACACCTTTAATGCAACAATGCCAAAACTGAAAATCTACAGGGCTAAAAAGGTTTGCAAGGTACAACTACACACATCCAACAAAGCCATTAACACATGTGAGAGAAAAAGTGAAATACCACAAAAAACATCTTGCATTTTCAATCCAATGCCATTGATGCCCTAAATTATGTTTTAATTCAACAGGCACAACAGAAAAAGTTGTTTCATGCACCGCATGAGTAGCTCTGGGCCTACAGGCTTAGAAAGGCCTATTGGTAGACTACTGAGCTACATAGTGAAATAAATGAATATTGCAAATTGATTTCAAAACATGGACAAAATGTAGTGAACTGTGCAACATGTTTCCTTTATAAAAGAAGAAAAATTACTTACAAAGAAACAACTAGGCCCCTACTGAAACTACAGGCCACACACCACAATAAATTAAAAAAAACAATAAAAAGTACACACAAATCTAGTTGCTTGGCCCCAAACAAACCAGTTTTCCAACTTAGTTGTGAAATCTTAAATTCAAAGTCCCCAAGTCCAATGATATATTATGCAGCAGACACAAAGAGTGATCCTTCCAGCTTCAAATCAAAATGAAAAGTGACCAGGAGAAGGACAAAGCACTGGGAGGAGCCTACTGGACAGGAACAGGAAGTTGGATACTCTGGGGCACTTCCTTCCTCTTGGAAAAAAAATGTAAGAAAAAGAAAATGGCTCCTTGCACAAAAATGTATAGCCAAATGTCAATTTAGGGAGTTTTTTTTCATCCAAATCATCATTTCGAGAACATTTTGATTCTGCCCGGGGAGAGAACCTTCTCCAGATTGCAGTTGGGTTGCTCCCGCATGTTCGCGTTTGTCACAAAAACCCAGCTGGAAGTCCGCTTGCGCACTCAAATGACGTGTTGGTGATCGCAAACTCTTGCGGGACCATGCGGCCACCTGGCAAATCTATTGGCATTCTGGAATGGCTAGGAAATCACGTCAGCAATCGCGGGCACCTGGTAAGTCGCTTCCATGCACGTGAAAACGCATTTTGGGTGTACAACCACAAAAAAAACTCTTGCTCCGTTTCAGAGTGCAGAGTGTTTTGGTAACTCCGTGTTCTACGCGGAATGCAAAGTTGCCAGATCTCTGCAAACTCCACGAGCAGAACAGAGTTTTACACCTATGGTTAATAAGATACTGATCATGTGTGAATGGCAGCATCTTTTTAATTGAACATCACAAGTCCAATGGACTATTTAACCATGTTTCACTGCAATTTCAAGTATTACTGGCAACCGGGCATCAACATTGGCCTATACCAATGAACAAGCCTCAGATATACATGAATTAATACAAGAGGTTAGATTGCCTGATTCTCATGTAGGGTCCACTACCCAACAACTGAAACAACTGGAATACTGAACCCAACAACAACTCAACCAGAGGCTTCACAAATCAACTTTGGTGCAATACCACAGAGCTAAAAGAATACCGCGGGGACTACGGCTATCAATACGTCCAACTGTTATTCAGATTTCACCTTAATCCAACTTTCATGAATAAGTGGTTCTCTATTTTAAATAAATGCTCCCTGGATTTAATTCTACTAATAATTGAAGAACTTTCAAGAACAATTCGTGAATTGGATGAAGACATTTTTAATCTGAAAAATGACTTGGAAAGACGTTTGGAAACAAACACCTAGACAGCGACTTTGGAAGATCTCAACCAAAAATTAGATCGGTACAGTAAAGAACTACAAGAGGGCAGGATCCGCAAGTACCGAAGGGACCCCATTGACTACACACTCGATGAGGTATATACCTGGGTCGAAATATACGCACAAAGACGTTCCACTGAGAAAAAAAACACCATCCATTCTGAAGAGAGTGTGGCAACAGATCAAGCTACTGCACTTAATCGACCACCAGTATCCAAGTCAACCCTTACCAGTACAGGGCCAACAACATCATCCCTAGCAACAGGGGACTCTCAAATACCTACAACTTCCATGATGTCTTTGTTTATCCCAGGCACTGGATAAAGGGCAACCGCCATTACTGAGCACCACACCAACACCAGAGTCCATTGTAAAACCAGGAGAGGACAAGGCTGGAAAAACTTTACGCAGTGGCAAGAGCATAGTTGAATAATCAATATCTGTTCAGTGCCCTTGTCTAAACAACAAACTAGAGTACTAAATAAAGGCATGTCATTTGTGCCTACCTTGACTACCACGAAATTGGATACAGATATAGCTCTCTACAAATGTATGCGTACGTTACGCCTGAGACACTATTTCTCGAATGTTTTGGAGACAAGTAAGGAATCTCAAGAGGACACTTCACTGGTGTTTAAATCCAAGAGCAATTATCAAGCTCCAATCTCACATAAGATTCCGGATACTTTTGAAAACATAGTGATAAATGATTGTGCCAAATTGAATTACAAAAAACTGATATCGTCCAACTTGACTGAACATGAAAAACGGCCGATCCAATCAATAGCTAACAATGCTGCATTGACCTTGAAACTAAGGGACAAGGGAGACGCATTGGTCATTATGGACACAACACTTTCTGTTCATAAGTTTAACAAGCACTTATTGGATGACATGACGTATTTGGCTCTTGATGGTGACCATACTACTACATTACAAAATATCTTACCACAGATTCTAAACGAACAGCAAGAAAACCGATGTGTAGATGATCAACTGAAATTTTACCTATTTACCAATAACCAGCGGAGACCAAAGATCTATATGATCTAAGCGTGGGCGTAAAATCCGTTTCGTTCGCGGAATTTGGGGATTTTTGGCAATTTCGCGATCCGAGTGAATTTGCCCCAAAATCCGCAAATTCGCAAGCGGCGGATTTTTTTGCTTGGTCGCGCTTGAAAAATACAATATCGCGCGCGCGGCGTTGACTTACCGTGATTCTGAGTCCGCCGAGTTGTTTTTCTCCGGGTTTGCGTGTGCTGCATCATTTTGAATCTTCCTGCGTGATCGGGCGGGAGTTTTTCGAACGCAATTACGTCATCGCGGCTCGCCATCTTGCACAGCGAGAGTTTGACAACGTGAGAATGTCATAAGGGCCCGCAATTACGCATTGCGGGAGTAAACAATGCCAAACACGTAGATGTGGCGCGCAGTTGACTTCCGGCGGGAGATTTGAACAGCTCTCTTTCCCGAAATTGCAAAAATTGCAATTCTGCACAAGAAATCCACCGTAGGCAGCATAAACCTTCTGAAAATGATGATTTTCCTCATATTGACATTTGGCTGCACTTTTTGGTGCAAGGAGTCCATTTTAGGGGGGGTGGGAGGAAGGAAGTGCCCCAGAGTCTCCAACCTCCTGATCCTGTCCAGCAGGCTCCTCCCAGTGCTTTGTCCATGTCCTGGTCACTTTTGATTTGGATCTGGAGCTGGAAGGATAACTTTTTGGCTGCTGCTGGATATTTATATTTGAGGACTTTTTGGACTTTGGAGTTTGGATCACTTTTGGACTTGAGATTTTACAAGTAAGTTGGTGTTGTTTGTTTGGGGCATTGCAGTTGCTGCAAATACAGTTTAAAACTTTTTTCACAACTTTAAAAAAATATATATTGTGGGTAGCCCCAGTATCCAGTAGTCACAGGGTTAGTCATGGGTGCATGATACAACTGTTCTGTGATTTTTTTAAATTTAATTCTCATTTATGTCATGGAATTTTAGCTTACTGTTATATGCTGTTTTTTATTTTATTTTGGGGTGCCTGTAAAGCCTCACTAGCCAGTAGGACATGGGGTAGTGAGTGGTGCATGAACCAAGTCTTTCTGTGGGGTGTCTTGAATTTAAACATCATTGAGGGCATGGATGGCATTGGAATGTGGTGATTTTTATGTGTTTTTCGACTTTTGAGTGCTGTTGGGGCCTGGGCATGTGGGTAGGGGCCATTTTGAGGCCTTGTGCAGGCAGGGCCTGGCTATGTGGTGGGGGTCAAGGGGCCATTTTTGAAGCCAGGCAGTGTGCTCAGGCCTGCACCCAGTTTGCCTTGCTTTCAACCATTATGCCCAGGGGTACTCAGTGGTGCATGGACCTAGTCTTTCTGTGGGGCCTCTTGAATTTAAACATCATTGAGGGCATGGATGGCATTGGATTGTGGTGATTTCTGTGTGTTTTTCGACTTTGGGGTGTTGTTGGGGCCTGGCCATGTGGGTGGGGGCCATTTTGAGGCCTGGTCCAGGCAGGTCCTGGCCATGTGGCTCGGGGTCAAGGGCCCATTTTAAAGCCAGGCAGTTTGCTCAGGCGTGCACCCAGTTTGCCTTGCTTTCTTCCACTAGGCCCAGGGGTAGTGAGTGGTGCATGGACCAGTCTTTCTTTGGGGTGTCTTGAATTCAAACATCATTGAGGGCATGGATGGCATTGGATTGTGGTGATTTTTGTGTGTTTTCCGACTTTTTGGGGTGTTTAACTGATGTTCCTCTGGCTTCCATTGTTTTTAGGTGCACAAGAGAACCACCAGTGCCAGGAAGAAGTCCTGCAGCGGTGTGTGCAGCACAATGTCACGTGACGTCATGTGTGGCCACAGACAAGATAACTCTGCAACTCGTGCAACTGTGGCCTGCTGTTCTGATATCTGAAGAAGATGGGCCCAAAGAAAGGTGGCCGTAGCGACTCAGCGAAAAAAGTTGCCAGTGCCACTGCCAGTAAGAAGGAGCAGAAGAAGCAAGTGGCACCACCTACCAAGGAGACTGGTGTGCCCGCTGACACCTTTTTTTGGGGAAAAAACTACGCCTGCAGCAGCAGCGGTGTCCGCCGGGGACCAAGCTGGAAGCAGGGCTTCATTGGGCTCAGTGCCACCACGCCAAGTTAGGTCCAAGACCA
Organism: Lissotriton helveticus; assembly: GCF_964261635.1. Classification (NCBI taxonomy): domain Eukaryota; kingdom Metazoa; phylum Chordata; class Amphibia; order Caudata; family Salamandridae; genus Lissotriton; species Lissotriton helveticus. The sequence goes on along the minus strand of NC_136067.1, from coordinate 406,935,739 downwards.
TGAGTGCTGCTGAGGCCGCCACTTTACTTTCTCAATCACTATCGACCAGTGATGTTGGCTCATCACAAGAAAGTACCATCCAATCAACGCCGGGTCTAACGCAGCTGACGAGTGTTCAACAACCACAGCCGCAACGACAACCACAGGTGTAACTAGTACAAGCGCAAGTACATGGGCAAGGAGAGGTGCTAGGAGAGGCGCATGGAGAGGCGCAACTAGAGGTTCATGGAGCAGCACAACTGCCTACAACGCTTGTTCCTCCAGAAGTAGGGGCACATCAGGAAATTGATATTCAAGCGGAGGTATCATCCAAGGAAGCCACTCCTCCTGATGATGATCCATTGTCTTCCAGATCCCCAGCAAGAAAAAGGTCAAGGAGGGCTACTACTACTACTGCTACAAGTTCTTCTTCAAGCCCCCTTCATTCTGATGACCTTGATCTTGATTGGAACTCAGCAATGCAGTCTGACAGTGAGGCACGCCATGAGCAGACAAAGGTAGCTAAGCCTACAAGGACGGTTCCCGCAAGGCTTCGACTTATGGGTGATGACGACGAACAAGAAGTGGTGTATTCTGCTGCTGATGAACAGTCTAACGACGACCCAGTCATCACAGACGTCACTCCAGCCCCAGCGGGCATGCAGCAGACAGACATTTTCACCCTATCCCGAATGGCTGCTGAGCGGAATGTGGGTGGCGTGGCACTGGTACCACCACCAACGCAGTTAACTACAACACCAACACGACCTACAACTTCCATATTTTTTTAGTCAGAAGGGCCGGCAGGGACCTGCATCCAGCTCGACCTCCTTTACCTCAAGTAGTGGTGTTGTAAGTGAACAACAGAAACAAATTCAGCCACACCCATCCTCCACTTCATCTGGCATTGAAAGTCAAAGTAGCACCTCAACCACCAGTAGACATCTCCAGTCCCCAGTTTGGGACTTCTTTACTGTTAGCCAAAAGGCGGAGAACATGGTTGTTTGTTCGATTTGTAAAGTATTAATTAGTCGGGGTAAGCTTGGTACCAACTATGGTACCGGAGGCCAGAGAGGTCATCTCAAAAGACACCACACTATCCAGTGGGATGCGCACCTACGGAAAATCCGGGAAGACCAAAGTAGAACTGATCCAAATGTATCCATTCACATTGCATCTGATGCTGACAAGGGGCTAATTTATGTGCAGGGGGAAGTCAAGAACCGACCGACATTTTTTCTGGTACACCCAGTACCCGTGGCAGCAGCACTGCAGTGGTAGCGCCCACACCCTCTACCCCTGCAACATGTATGAGGCACACTAAGGGGCCGATTCCAATACAGGAAAAAACACTCTGAATAGCCATTTGGAGCGTTTTTCCTGTACGAATCGTACCCTGCAACGTCCCCCGTACGTATGACGAAGTACGATTCGTACCAGAAGCCGTACTCCGTACGAGTCATACAGAGACCGTACGACTCTAATCTCCGTACGATTCTCCCTCGGAACCCGCTGTATGTGATATCGGTATGGTTCGAGGATGGTTTTTACGACCCAGCAAGTACGATTCGTGTCGGGTACGCACCGTATGACCCTTTTTCTACGGGAGCTGAAAACAGCCGAAAAAGCATAGTTCGTGCCGAAACAGGTACGGAACGGCCCCCCGGGTATGGTGCGTACCCCCCATGATTGCAGGGGTACGGCGCGTACCCTGCAATCAAGGGGTGTACGCAAAGTACCCCATGTACAATGGGTGTACGTACCGTACCCCATGTACGATGGGTGTACGCACCGTACCCCATGTACGCTGAATGTACGCTTCGTACCCCATGTACGATGGGTGTACGCATCGTACCTCATGTACGATGGGTGTACGCACCGTACCCCATGTATGCTGGGTATACGCATCGTACATGGGGTACGGTGCGTACACCCATCGTACATGGGGTACGGTACCTACACCCATCGTACATGGGCTACGGTGCGTACACCCCATGATCACAGGGGTACGCACCGTACCCCTGCAATCATAGGGTGTACGGACCATACGGTGTGTATGTGTTTGTGTGCTTTTCCGTATGACTCACCCTTACCTGACGTGGACCGCACGAATCGTGTCCTCATACCCCGGTCCGGATCATACTCGTCGGGTCGTACGGCATGTGTACGAGTCGTACGGCATGTGTACGAGTCGTACGGTTCACGGTTTCAGCCTTGCAATACGTACGGATCACGACGATTCGGACAGATTCACAGAATACGGATCGTACTACGCGACTCGGACGGATGGGTACGATTCGTACGGAGAGGGCTCCAGATACAAATAGTACGGACATTTTTTTTCCTGAATCGAGATCGACCCCTAAGAGTCTGGGACAGACACCAATGCGAAAAAGTATATCAATGAGCCTAACTGGTTTGAAGTCTGCATCATCATCATCACCATCATCACGTAAAACAGTCCAGCCCACCATTAGAAGCATGTTTGGGTCGGAGGCGCCATTTGAACGCAACCACCCAACTGTACATCGGTATAACGCAAAGCTGGCTAAAATGCTAGCACTGGACCTTCTCCCTTTTTCTTTCGTGGGAGGGGTGGGTTTTCTAGAATTTGTGGCAACAGTCTGCCCTAAATGGAAGGTTCCTAGCCGGTCCTTTTTTGCCAGAGTTGCGGTTCCAGCACTACATCAAGATGTGCTGGAGATGATTGGGGCGGCTTTGCAGAAGAGTGCTGTTCACACTATCCACTTGACAACAGACATGTGGACCAGTTGCCAAGCCCTTGATTACATGTGCATCACTGCACACTGGGTCTCTTTTGCAGGGGAGACAAGACAAATCCAGGTGTTGACCCAGACACAGTTTTTCAAGCTACTCGGAAACATGCAACATTAGCCATGTTTGCCTTGGAGAAAACTCATACTGCATATAACCTTTTGGACGAGTTTGATAGGAAGGTCTCTGAATGGCTGCATCCAAGAAATCGCATAGTTGGTTATGTTTCCACGGATAATGGCAGTAATATAGTTAACGCCATGCAGCAAGGTGGCTATTTCAGAGGGCCGTGTTTGGCACACAGTAATAACATCGTGGTGCAAGATTTCTTGAAAAAAGAAAACACAGACATCAAGTTACTGACCACCTGCCGAAGAATCTGCACACGTTTCAGCCATTCTTTTAAAGCCCAGAAGGAGCTGAGGAGCATTCAACATGAAGGTAGACTGCCAGTCAAAGGACTCATCCTGGAGGTGGCAACACGTTGGAACTTAACCTTTTACATGCTTGAGTGTCTGTCTGAGCAGTGGGGGGTAATAAATGATTATGTCTATAAACTGGGTTCTACTATGAAAGACATGAGGCTAGAGTTGGAGGAATGGAAGCTAATTGCAAGCCTGACAGACATGCTTCGTCCTTTTGAGGTCTTCACGCGTGAAGTCAGCAGGGAGGACTGTTCTTTGGGCAAAGCTATCCCATTGTTGGTCATGCTAGAGCACCAACTGAAGGCGGTGTCTTCAACGTTCCGAGATGATGCTGAAAAGCATGACGCATATCAGTTGGCGGAGAGGTTATTAAGCCGCCTAGTTGACAATGAAAGGCTTAAAAACATACATACAGAACAACATTACATTTGTGCCACTATTCTGGATCCACAGTACAAAAAGGCAGTGGCCAGCAAAGCATTCATTCCTTTTGAAGAAGCAGATGTTTCAAAGTACAAACATTGGCTAGCTGTGTGAGCCACTCGGTTCGCAAAAGAGCGGCAAAAAATTCAAGGAGCCGGCAGAAGTACAACTGAATCAGCAGGCCATCTGGCGTCAAGTTCCGTTTCTGAATCTGTGGCCGAAGGGAGACACTTTCCCTCACAGCCGTTAACGACACCAGCAGCAACCGTATCATCATCCTCACCTGTACCAGGCCCAGCCATAATATTGTCGGAAGCGGATTGGCTAACTCATCAAGGGTTTGCTCGTTCCAGTGCTGCAAAGGCCACAGATGGTACGCAAAGTGGAGCAACCGTGGAGAACCTTGAGTCGATGGTGCAGGCCTATCTGGATGACCCAACAGAGGTCTTTGTTAATCAGAACCCATTGCTGTATTGGTATAGGAAAAGGCCTCTATGGCCACTGATCACCAACCTGGCTCTAAATTATTTGTCTTGCCCACTCGCAAGTGTGTTTTCTGAACGTGTTTTCAGTGCTGCCGGGGCCATTGTAACTTCAAAAAAGACCCGCCTCTCGCCCAAAAATGTGGAGAGGTTAACACTGATCAAGATGGATCAGCACTTCATACCACCAGATTACAAAATACGTGAATGCACGCAGAAAGAAGAGGACACTGGCTTAGGTGACGGAAGTTCTTCTCTGTTAGCTGACCTACTTCCGTCTCAATTCATAGAGTTTGAGGATGAGCTCTACTTCCCTGACACCGAGGCCTGTAAATGACTTCCTTTTTTTTCATCCTTATTCACTTTTATTCCTGTGTGTCTTTCTTTGTTTTGCAACTTTTACCACAACAAAACTCTCCGAGCAAGTCCATCAGCAGCACTGTCTTCATCTTATTTTCCTTATTGATTCGAAGGTGCCGCAGTCTGCATTCCTGAGGTTCACAAGTTCACAACTCAATCATGCCCCTCTATCCTCCTCCTCCAGACTCCACCTATCCATTTCCCTCAAGACAGATGGATTACGAAGAAATAAATAAAGAAACTTTGTTTTCATAGACGAGTCCCCTCAAGTGGGACAGAAATTACTGACTTACTACATGCTTGCTGATTGCTGACAGAGTTACTTCTGAAATTGACAGGAGAGGGTACCCTGTGAGCCCTCAGTTTCCGAGGAAGATGCGGACAAAAAGTAGAACAGGTAATGAATAATTGAGAAGATGGCATGCAGTGGACAGCAATGGCTGTCTGGCTCTGATGAAACCAATTGTTGTTTGTTTTTTGTGCATGAAATGAATCATTTATCTTGTCTTAGTTATTATTTAATCTATTACACGGTAATTGTAACTCATGTCAACTACTCTGTTTTTCTTTCACCTTGTTTAATTCAAATTGTACTTCAAATTCAGGGGCCACTATGTTGCATTTTACAATATGCAAAACGCCCTTGGAGTGGACTCACTTGCCAATATACCATGATGATTGATTAAATAATATATCTTTTTTCTTTACAGTCACTCACTGGGATGGATGGATCATCAGCCTCGGTTTACGGAAGAACTATGGCCAATTCGTGAGTGGCAAACAGGTAAACCAGTCTACAACAACTACTACAGCAGAACTACATGTCTGTCTATTCATGGTATGTAGTGGTCGAGGGCGAGGCAGTGTACTGTTGTTGTTATGTCAGGAAGAGTCCACTCCAGACAGCAGTTCATGTAAAATTGGGGCTATGTGGCTTGCTGCATTCAATTAGATATGCTTTGTCTGTCTGACAAAGAGCCTAGGTATGCTACATCAGGTTGCTTCACTCAGTGGTGCCTGCCTTGACCGTCTGCATGGCACTGCCTCAAGATTGGGACAAACATTTTCAGTAACCTAACCATCCGTTTAGCAAACAACTTCATGCATGCAGTAGTGCACTACCTTTATGTCCCTTAAAAGATTTATGGATATCTTTGAATCCAAACATTTGTTTCTCTTCATTTTTTTCTTCTCTCCAAAAAACGTTTCTCAAAAACCCCCATTCCCATCCAATCTTCAAAAACCCTAACCCTCTTCCCCCGGCTGTGTGGTTTATCATTGAGGTATGACTAAATGACAACAAGAAATTCCACATACTTGCAGGGGAGGATAAGGTCTAAGCAACAGAAAAATGTTGGAAAATTGAATTTCATGTGCAACATCGGGGATTGAGCATCAAACATCATGCTCGTACACATGACGAATCAAATGGTTAATTCTAATGTTTAAGTATCCTTTGCCTTCATAATATTTCTTATAGTAGCCATAGTCTACAAAACTAGTACTTATATTTAGAATACTTTAGCACTGCTTAGGCTACAATTGATGGCACTGTTCTGTAGCGTACTATCTATCGTACTGTTTCTAATGCTACCCTCAGGCCACTCAATGTTTCATTTCCTTTTTTTTTCATATGCTGCTACTGCCAGTGTGTACCACTACTACTGCCAACACAACAATGATATTTCATCCGTCGAGGATTCAAGTCAACAACCAACCTTAATCTCCCTTTGCCATGCAGGCAGCCCTGCGGCTACCCCTATTCTCAAACACGAATCACAGGTATGATAAGCATTTTGGAGAGGTAGAATAATGGGCTAGGACTGTGAGGAGAGAAGAGACTGCCAGTACTACTAGTAAAGTACTAGTAGGGCTACTGAATTCACTAACTCGGTTACTGGCACTTTGGTACATTTCAGGACTAGATGTTTCATTCATGATGGTAAGTTGGAAGAAACCAAACGTCCAGTAACCACCGCCCCACCACACAAAATAATATGAACGTGTATACTATGTTTTGGTATGAAAAATAATTATTAAGAAATATATTGATGTAGTCAAAAAATAAAATTAATTAACCCAACTCACCCCCCTGCCTAACCCTAACCTATGTCCAAAAGTCCAAAAGTCCCCTTTCCCAAACACCCAATTCCCACCCAACCCCAACAGTCTTTAAAAAAGGGGCAAGGGACAGTCACTTCCTCCGGTGGCGTAGTGTGGACAGCTGTTGCTGCACGTCCCGCAGCTCTTTGCGGAGGTCCCGGAGCTGGCGCTGATGTTTTTTGGCCAACCGCTCCAGGTACTCCACTCTTTTACGGAGGCGGCGCTGACGTACCATCCAGGCTCTGGGGGGGCAGCTGATTGTGTTGCTGCTGTGCGGCGGTGGCAGGAGGCTGTCGGGCCGAGGCTCAGTTTGGCTGGAGGCTTCTGGCTGGTGGACCCGGGGGCACTGGAGGAGGATGCAGTGGTTGCTGTCTCCTCCTCCTGCTCCCGAGCCCACAGCCACCGATACTCGGCACAAATAGCCTTCAGCATAAGGGCCCTGGCCAGGACAGCCATCTCCTTTCTGGTGAGCTTTTCCGGAGTAGCATCTATATGAAGAAAGAAAGAAAAATACTGTAGCCAATAGTCTTTAACATAAAGTCAACATAATTCAAAGGAAAGTTGACTCTCAGTAACACCAGCAAGTTGCAAACACAGTATAACATTTTGGCATGTATCTTTCCGCCGTCTTTGTAGGCCTGTGACATTACTGGGAGTTTCAGGAATTCCACTAGCAGGAATATGGATGGACTCACTAATACATACATAGTCAGAGAGTACTAAAAAATCTTCTGTTTTTTTCGCTTGTTTTGCAAAATAAATTACTGGTACGTGAACTTGTGGTAGCCGGCATGGCAGCTCACTCAGCTTGCACCCAAAAAAAACAGACACAAGCCATGATGACGCAGACTCGCAGTACTTTAAGCAGTTCATGCAGGTGGAGATAGGAAGCTCTTACTTTTTTATAGGGGTGGCACTGCCACTGGCCATACTCGGTTACATCAAGGGCTACTGCTCAATGTAATGATATCTTTTGCACTCCCCCCCCAGGCCTTGACTACTACAAAAGAAGAATGAAGATTATTAAATTCTGATCATATATCATTATCCTGCCGATCACATAATCTTTGGTTATATGATGGATGACTTTAGCTGCTTTGTTTTGATATATTGAGTGAACTACAGTGATAGTCCACCCATGACTGAAAACTTTACTTAAAAAAAATATATATATATATTTCCTTTTGTAGCGGTGATTGATGTCAGTTTTCTTCTTCAGTCTGTCCCTTGCGCCGGGAAACCCACTGCGGGTAGTTGTTGCGCACTATAAATTTTAAATAAATAAATAAATAAATAAATAAAAATGACACAGCTGAAATAAAATTATTAACATAGGGAGTGAGTGTGGTACCCATAATTGGCGGAGGAAGGGACTTGACTTGATACAATGTTGTCAACTATACAATCCATACACAATAGATGCTGTGCTTGCAAAGTAAAGTACTGTACTGTTAGTCAAGGCAGGGAGTATTTGTGAACAATCACAAATTCTAGTATTTGGATTTCCTCAGCTTTGCTACTCTGGCACGGAGATGCTGTTCAAAGTAACAATCTTCATCCATTCAGCGGCTGCTCTACTACATCATACACCTCTGCTATCGATGAGGAAAAAGAAGATAACATCCAGGCTTCCAAAGTACATCTATCATTCTTCTTAATGTCTCAAATGTACCAAGTTTTCTTTTTCTCAACAACCAACTAACACCCTTTTCATTATATTTTGGAAACCACCGTCTTCTTCTCTTGACTTGCATTCAAAAACACCATCCTTTACAGTCATAAATGTTAAGACTCGCTCGTCCTTTGTTTCACCCTTCTTTCACTTTTCGTTCTTCACATCCCTAATGTACATCTGATATGACTTGGCTTCACGATAAAAGTTTGCCAGCTGAGTTGAAGTCAAATAGAGGGGGCCATTGCTTACCCGAGAAGTACCGCCGCTAATGCTATTGCAAGTCAAGATTGACTGTCTTCTCCGTGATAGCCAAAAAAAGTAGTTCTAAATTAGTAACTGTTCTTAACAGTACAGTGTACTTATACTAGTGTACTGTGTACTGTACAGTACATCATACACTCCTTTGCGAGCCTACTCAAAAATTTCAATAAGTAAGGAGTATAATAACTTACCACAGTCCGCCGCCGCTGAGCCTTCTCCCCCAGCTCCTCCTGGTGGCACCGTCGCATCAGCCCCTAGAGTGGAGCCCTCCGCACTGCTGGCCCTGGCACTGGTGGTCATCTGCGCAGCATCAGATGTTGTGACGTCTAGAAAAAACATGTCATATTTTCAGGTGCCATACACAACCCCCTATTTCGTCTCGTAATGGAAGAAAATGTTACAAAACACATTTTTTATTACTGGGATTGAAAAAAAGTAACGGTTTTGGGGAGGGTGTTAACTTTTTATATGGTTATTCCTTTAAATGCTATCATTCTTAGGACAACTGATAAATGCTTGCTTAACGTGCACCATTTTTCTAATTACAGAAAGAAGATTACATTGCCCTTCTGCCAACAGTACAATTCACCAACTACTAGTAAGTCATCACCAGCAGTACTTTAAGTACTTTAAAGAAGGTGGGGGCTCCCGCACAGTTATTCTAATAATTTCATGTGTCTGTTAACTATTACGTTAAAGTAATTTGATTCATGGGAATGTTGTTAAAATTTGAACGTCATCTATCAGCAGTGCTCGCTCCGAATACTACGCTATTAAAAATAAAGAAATAATTTTTTTATTTCTTAATTAAAAATAAAACTTTAAAACTAACAAACACTGTGTGGTTTTTGTTCATGAGTGAGTGAGCGGAAGGGTTTGAACTACTGCACTTGGCAGTTATGTTTCAGTGACTCATATAGGCCGGGACGCGGCGGTAGTCTTCTTCTGTTCTTCTGGGTCGAAAAATTATTGGTCAGACACACTAGATAGTCGGTCAGGGGATTGGGGGTTCTACTTCTGTTCGGACTGAGGTATGTGGAAAATCGAACTGCACCTATCATCAATAATGTCCTATTTCTCTTGTCCATACTTCTTTATGTGCAGAATAGTCCCTGAAACACTAGCGGTATGGAATGTGCTCCTAGCAAATCAAAAAGGCAACTGCTACCTTTTTCTTGGGGTAAACATTGACATTTTGCTGTTGGAAATTGTCAAAGCACTTACATTAAGAAGACTGGAATAGACAGCAAGGGCAACCCAGATGACTGCACTCAGTGCCTAGAGCTATTGCTGGATCAGAGTTTTGTTTAACACCGTTTGCCGACTGGGCAAGCTTAGCTACCTACACAGACCGACTCATAATCGTAAATAGTAGTAGCACAGAGAGTGATGGTGGAGGCAGGATAAGAATGTAGAAAGTAGTCTAGATTAGAAGAAGATCAAAGACTATTTTGTAAAAAATAGGATTAGGAAACAGTTTGTAATGAATAGGAGCTGTAAAAGTTAGGGAAGTAGAAGTATTAATATAACAATAGAACTACTTACTGGGGCCAGCAGAAGAGCCTGCAAGGGACCGATCCTGTGACTGTCCACCTTCTTCCACTGGAGTCTCAATGGTGCTAGTCGCCTTGCCCCTGGGAGGTGCTGATGATCATGAAATAACGAAACACAACATGGATGATTGTTTTCTTGAAATATTTGATTTCTTTGACCACAATCTAAAATTATCTCGGGGAAACAAATTAGCAACAATTGCACTACATGTATTGACCTATCTGATCTGGTCAACTAGGAGGATACTACTAGTACAGTATTGCTGGATTCGCAGACCGTCTACTTGGAAAGTAGTGTAAATCACTAACTAAACCAACAACAAAAAGATTCTACTACGTCTGCCAGAAATCAGCAGCACGCGACGTGACAGACACAGTCCGTCATCATGATTGCAGAGCACTGAAAAATTTCCTACTACTAATAACAAGTCATAACATACTCAACCTATCAATCCATCACTATCTCTTCTTCTTAGTGGCAGCAGGAGTACAAAGGAAGGACTAGACTTGAATCTCTAGTCTCTCTAGCATTACAATGTTCTGTAAAGTACTACACTCATACATATTCTCAGGCCAAATAAGCACAAAGTTGCAAACAAGTAAGCATAGTAGCAACGCCACTAAGGAGGCGAGCACCTGCAATCACAGAAGCTATTTAAACACTATTTTACCTGCAATGTAATCGAATAGGCTGCATTCTTGCTCTTCGGGAAAAACATATATTAGCAATACAACACAGAGCAGAAGAATACAAAGTAGTTATTAAATAGCTACTCACCAAGGCCAGGGATCTCCACACCTAGCAGGTGGAGCAGGTCCTGCTCCCGGTCGAGGACGTCGGCCCACCGGTGCGCCAGACCCCGACTACCTCCGCATGGCCCGGCACACCTTATCCCACTGCTGCTGATGCTCCCGGAGGCCATACCCTTTACCGGGCCTGCCCCCTGCTGCCACGGTCTTAGGGAGGTGGCGCTTAACAAAAAATATCATGGATGCCACCTCCACCGCGGTAAAAACCTCCCTGACCACTACATCCACTCCCCTCAATCGCCCACAAGGGAGCCGGCTACGGGGTGCGGGACCCTTCCCCTTTGACTTGCGGCTCCCTTTGCCATGGTCCTGGCCGAAAGAAGAAAAGAATAGGGGGGAAAAATAAATAAAATAAAAGAGAGAGCTAAACAAAAAAAGTAGTTATTAAAGTAACAAAAAGGTGAAAAAAACACAAAATGTAGATCTAGAAGAATAGAGAGATAGAGAGATAGATAATGAGCAAAAAAGAGCAAAAAAAGTTCAAAGAAACAAAGGATTGCAAAGATTAAAAGAGGAAAGAAAAGCTAGGCCGAGAACCATAGCATTGAATGAAAAACAATATGGCCGCGCCCATTGAGGACCGCGTGGGTAAGTTCGCACAATATTTCCCCCGCGAGCACGCAAAAACATGCGCGAACTTGTACTAGTTCGCCGCACACAACGCGAGATTGCCAATAGCGCCCGGAAACGGAAATACGCAATGCGCACAAGATGGCCGCACCCATGTACGACCGCAAGGGCAACTTCGCGGTCGGTGCGCTGCAAGCGGTCCGCAAATATGCAAAAAAAAACACGAACACGCAAAAAAAATCCGCAAATACGCACGAATTAGCGGATTATGAGGATCGCGAATTCATGCGCAAGCGAATTCGCGTATTTTACCCATACTTAATACGATCCCTAAAATACACAAATATCTACCCAATCTTTCATTCCGGCCAATTGTTTCTGGGTGCAGTTCCATCTTTGATCGCTTGGGGAGGTATCTAGATAATGTTTTGCAAAAATGTGTACGAAACTGGTGTACTTACACAAAATGCAAACAAAAGGATTCTATCAATGTGAAAGGGTGAATATTTTTTTTAAAAAGTGAGGACCTAAAGTCTAAAAGTGAAGGAATGCCTCTCTGCGGTTGGCAGAAAAAGGCACTGTGTGTTTTTAAAATACCCCTCACACACTCTGAATCCCATAGTGTCATTCTCCCAAAATTGGGGTCTTCCCGTCCCTCTACGGGGCGGGGCGAGCTACAACCAACGAGGTGCGCGGGAGCACAAGATTCTCAGAATCTTGCCTTTTGCGAGTGCAATTTTTGCATTTGGGATTCATCATCCCAAATGCAAAATTCGCTATTTAAGAATTCGCACATTTGCGAAGAATTGAATTTAAGGAATCTCTATTTGAGATTTCTTAAATGCAATTCATGAAGCATTTTAAAATTGCGAAATTGCAATTTTGGGCCGCTATTTACCGTGAGGTCAGACCTCTGCTGGTCCCTACAAACAAGTACTCAATTGTAAATAAATGTAGTAAGCCTATTGTCCTAAAACCGGGCAGCAAAAATCAGCTGGCTGGTTTTGCTTCTGGGCTTGAGTTGGCCCGTGTGAAGCCTTTATGAAAAAAGACCTATTGTGGTCTCTGTAAAAGGGTCATTGAGAATGTGTGTGTGTGGTGTGTGTCGAAGTGTGATATCCGACCTGTGTTTAAGTTTCCACAGGGTGACTTTACCCATCGACCAGGAATCTGATATTCAGTTCACTGGCTCATTACCAATTACGCAGGATTTTCTAAGCAAACTTCAAACTATTCAACTCTGTGTTCAAACTAACTGGATACTTTGTACAGTTGATGTCACCGCCCTATATACATCAATAGCATATTCCAAAGGATTGGAAGCGAGTGAATGGGCACTCCTGCAGATGGAGCTAACAGAAAAAGACAACGTGTTTCTGTTGTAATTTTTATTTTTCTGTCTACACAAGAGCTATTTTAAATGGCACGATGATTTCTTTTGCCAACTAACTGGCACATCCATGTGCTCTTCGGGTGCGCTGGCGTACGCTAACATCTTTATGTTAAAAGTCGAACACAATTTCATTTTGACAAATGATTATTGGATCGGAGGCCTTGTACAATACTGCAGATATATCGATGATATGTTTCAAATCTGGACATAACCACAGAAAAATATGGAATATCTGATACAAGAACTTAATACTAGGAATCCCAGAATCCAGTTTACCCATACAATCAGCCCACAACAAGTCAATTTTCTGGACGTCCTAGTCATCAAAGATTCCACCGGTACCAGATTAACAACTGAGATTTATACAAAGCCCACTGACAGGAACAGCACCTTACATTACTCAAGTTTCCAGCCGAGAAGTCTTATCTCCAATTTACCTTTCTCACAATTCCTTCGGATAAAACGCATTTGCTCAGAACATGGTCCTGATCGACTTGATCGTTTTTTACCTCTGTAGTGCCTGATTAAGGTAAGGGGATAGATAAGACTGGGACTGATAGACGTCCTGAAGAAGACCGATGTGACCTGTTGAATGGTGGCACTATATGGTCGAAATATGTTGACTACAGCAGTTTAAGGAGGGGTGTTGTAGGATCCTGATTTCCTTCTCTAACACTTCCATCCTTCATTCAATTTTTAATCCTTACCTTGGAACCTTTGAATAAATGCATGACAGGTATTCATGAGCCAGTTTTAACCACACTATTATGACTGCACTTTGTTCTATCACTTTACCCTGTCTTGGGTAACACCTTTTGTTGTGAACACTGTTTGTCACATTTGAGTTTGTCTCCGTCTCAGTGTTTTGTGTTTCCCCCTCCCTATGCTCTGCCCTGGGCGTTTTGTAAGCAGACCCGATGATGAAACATGTCACACTCATTTGTGTGTGAGTGAGGGCAGTTTTCCAAAACACATAATTGTGCCACTGCTTTTTCATCCCTCACTTGAGGTTGTTCCCTCTCCACCCCTTTATGTGTGTATAGGTGATATATTGACACACTCTGTTTCAGGCAAAAACATCAAACAGAGACACACCTCAGATTGCAATACCACTAATATTATTTAATGTTTAAAATGCCCATGTAGGAAAGCATACATAGGGAAAACAGACCGCAAATTTAAATTAAGATTAATAGAGCATAAAAGTACGATTCATGCTGGCAACAAAGTTTCTAGTTTAGCCGTCCATTTGCAGGAAGCCAAGCATACTATTACTCAATTAAGAGCACAAATTGTCGAGGTAGTAAAAAGATTGAAGGAGTTGGCAATAACAAAAAATTGTTGTAACGTGAAGTATATTTGATTGATTATTTTCAAACTTTATCTCCAAAAGGCTTGAATGACAAGATAGAAATAAGTTGCTTTTTATAACTATGCAATGGTTACTTTAAATTAGAATCTCTTAATACTTTGAAATAATGACGTATACCCAAGAGTCTATACATTGTGTGACCACAAACACTTTGCACGTTTCCCTTATGGCACACTAGGGGTGGAGGTACTAATTGTCTATTTTCTTTCACACACTTTTATTTATTTTATTTTTATTTATTTATAACGTTTTATATAGCGCAAACTTAATCCCGAAGGATATCAGAGCGCTTTACAATTTGAGACAAAGGTAAGAAATCAGAACATTAGTCTAACATGGGGAATCTAACATACACCTGCGTGAATGAAGAATGTGCTAGATGATGGAGCACAATGACTCAAGGGGAACAAAACTCAACAATCATGTAAAGGAACAACAACCAAACCAAAAACAATGATCAAATACAAGGACAACAATTGACACCATAGCATGTCCGATGTGGCCAGAACTAAATTCTGGACACTCAAAACTCACGCCCTTCATCTCTCAGCACTCCCAACACATGTTCTGCCTCCTTCCATCTTCTCTCCACACGTGTAGCTTTTTCTGTATTCATGACTGCAAAGCAAGTAGGAGTGTGAATGGTAATGGACTCTGAACCACTCAAAGTACTGGGGCCTTTTTGAAAATGGGATGGAGATACAAAAACACATATGAGGATTTTCCAAAAACACATTTATTCTGGAAGTTATTGTGGAGAGGGCACTAGACGATGATGTGTGATGTCCTTGAGAAGGACTGGGCTGGACAAGATTGAACAGTGTCAAAGATTATAAATGGGCAATTAAACGGTGCGTGCCCATCATAACAAAACAGCTTTTTGTCATTTAGGAGTAGTTCAGATCTCCTGTAACAAATCTAAACCAAGGTATATGCCAGTTCAAACACACACTCACAATTTTGACCACTTTTCATATCAAAGCATAGAAGTAACTACAGTAGTTGGTTAGATTTGTATTAAGATTTTATCACAAGTAAGACAAACATGTATCAGTCTTAAATACTTTGAATAATTCAAATTTAGTACATTCAATTGGCCTCTCCCTTGACTAGGCATTTAGTCTCATTTCTTAGGTTGGGAGAGGTTCTAGACAACTAGCCAACATGGATGGGAATGTGATGCGCTAAAAATGACAGACTAAGGTGAGTAATGCTTGCCTACTCTAGCTTAGTAGCCATTCTAGAATTACCAGCTAAACATATAACATGAGATTATTTGTTGCCATAATTATCCTTGGAAAGCATATTACACATTGTTAATGCACCGCATATTTACTTACTTGTCCACATAATTTTCCAGCACAATTGTGGAGGATTAAGACTTATTCAAAGAATGTTTAACAAGGATTCAACAGGAGAATATGTTTTCATCTTTTTATGAATGTCCATAACATTAGCAGCCCTTGATAATGCTTTAAATTAAAGCGTTGAAAAGCAAAAGCTGAAGAAACGTGGCTTTTCAGTCAAACAATATCCAGTTGGCTAAGTCAAAAGATGCTTTAGTGACAGAATCAAAAACAACTAAATGATTATTGGCAAAAGTGCAATTAATTAGTGTACTAATAAGTGGTAAAATATAGGCCTGGTCGGGGCGTGGCTTCGCCAGCGAAGGTGGCGGTCGCGGTTTAATCGCCCTCCGACCAGCCCCACAATATCCTGATTAAATATCCTGCCTACTATCATCTGTGTCGGTGTGATTTACGCCGGTGAGCCCTTGAGATTCTGAGTGTTTCCCGACGCGAGCTGGGGAGCAGGAGAGGGCGGAGAGACGGTGTCTGGAGTGCCGCGGGCGGCAGCGGCCTGGCTGAGAGACGTGCTGTGTGGAGCCGGGGACTCCACTGATTGGTCCGGCAGGGCAAAGGGCCTGGGAGATGGCGTGGTTAGTGGGCGCACTGCAGGATGGCTGGTGCCCAGGTACATCCCCCAGCCTTGATACCCCCCTGAGATCACAGCACTGGGGGAGGCCGGGCTTGGCAGCTGGTGGTGCCCAACACACAGAAGAGAGAGGCGGATGGTGTCCATAGCCGACTCGGGCCACAGCGGTGGAGCCTCCCGGTGGAGGAGTCAGCGGGGAGCAGGCGGGCATCTTGTTGAGCCCCCGGGTAGCCTTGTGTGATACGGCGGCTTTTGGGGGGTGACGGTGGCGCTGGGGGCTCCCGCATAGCCCACTTGTTCATCTCATTGATTGCCCCCTCCGTGCTGCCTGCTCCCATCCCAGGACGGCCGGCTCTAATTACTCGGCAGCCGCGGCGGTGGTGGGGCAGTGCTCCAGACCTCACGACTCCAAGGACGTCCGCCCTCAGAAAGCTGGAGCCCCGGAGCTGCCTGGAGATTTTGCAGTGAACAGGGCGCCGGGTGATCTAGGACGTGCTGACAATGCGGAGCCCCGCATATAACTAAGGACTGTGGGGAATATCGGTTGCCGGATCGGGCCATAGAGGTGAGGCCCTTCAATGGTGGGAGCAAAGGAGAACCGGCGGCCATCTTTTGCAGCCTCTGGGCTTTCGTGATTTGCCACGCTGCTTGGAGGGGGAGACTGTTGTACTGGGGGTATGCTCCCTGGCTGTGGGACTGCTTTGGCGTTCGCTCCCCTGGGGGCCGACCCCGAGTGACTGAGGGGAGCGCCAGGTGAACAATCATGACGGGCGATAAGGGCGGAGGGGGCCACACCAAGCAAGGTACGATTGATAAATTTACTGGAGCGGGTGCTGCGGCCAGGACAGCGGGCCCTCAGGGGTAGGTGCCGGATAACGCAGTGCTCATGGCGGCCATCACCCAGTCCAGGGATATGCTTGACGCCAAGATCGGGCAGTGGGCTCCGATGTCATGCTGCTGAGGCAGGACCTACGTAATGTGGTAGAAAGCATCATGGTGACTGAGACCCCCATATCAGAGGTGGAAGAT
Organism: Lissotriton helveticus; assembly: GCF_964261635.1. Classification (NCBI taxonomy): domain Eukaryota; kingdom Metazoa; phylum Chordata; class Amphibia; order Caudata; family Salamandridae; genus Lissotriton; species Lissotriton helveticus. The sequence goes on along the minus strand of NC_136067.1, from coordinate 406,918,594 downwards.
GATGTCACGACCTTGAAGAAGAAAGTGACGGCCATGGAAAAGATTCAGAAAGGTCTGGCGAGGTGGGCTGAGGATGCTGAGGAGCGTGCTTGGCGCAACAACCTTCGCTTTGTGGGATTCCCGGAGGGATGTGAGGGAGACAGTGTGGAGCGCTTCTTGGCACAGTGGCTAGAGGGTTGGCTCCCCCGATGTACTCTCCTGCTGCTTCGTGGTGGAGCGGGCCCACAGGGCACTTATGCATAAGCCCCCGCAAGGGGCTCGCCCGCGGCCGATCATCGCAAAATTTCTGAACTACATTAACCGGAACACTATCCAGAAACAGGCCAGAGGTAAGGAATCCCTCACATGTGATAACGCACGTATCCTTATATTCCCGGACTACACGCGACTGGTGCAGCAGCAGTAGTCCTTTCCTGCAGCATAGGCTCGCCTCTGGGACCTCAATCTCCCATACGCATTGTTGTTTCCGGCTTGCATGAGAGTTGTATACCACTCTCGTACACATTTCTTCGACTCCCCGGAGGAAGTTTTCAAATGGACTGATGAGACTGGGTGGATGCGAGTCCACACACCACCGGTTAGGGAATCGGACTCATCTTCGAGTGAGGTGGCCCGGAGGGGCCCTCGAGGCCAGCTGAGAGGTAACAGGAGATCGAGGTCCAGGCGTCGTTCTCTGTCCAGCTCCGCCCTTCTGCGGGGGATTGACTCCAGAGAGACAGGCTTCAGTGGACTGATCAGTGAGCCTGGCAGGTGCTGGGAGACTTGAAGTAGCAATCAGATATCCAGATAGGCACTTTTATTGGGCTGGGATCCCGGCCACACAGTGGTGGGCGGGGGCGGGGATGGGTAAGGCCCGAGGGCTATGGGTTGCCAGTTGGGGATCCATTGGGAGGTATGTTTCCTGTCCCCCGGTAGAGAACTGAGCGCCTCTCCGACCACGACAGATACTTCCATGTTTGAGAGGTATGGGGGTGGGGGGGGCTGTTGGGCGGTGGGGGTTTGTTCTGGTTGTTAGATTGCGCGTCCTTACTGGTTGCTTGTAGTTTACCATACGTACTGGGTAACGCATACACTGGCCACGATGGTATGAATCACTTGCTGTGTCTGGCATGCAGAAGAAAACACAGATAACACCTGGTTCCATGCGCATAGTTAGTTGGAATGTCCGTGGGGCCCTAGACAAGGTGAAGCGGGGGGCCATCCTCCATTATGCCAAACAGGTTGGGGCCATTGTGCTCCTGCTACAGGAAACACACTTGATGGGTACTAAAGCCCTGTGCCTGCAGAGGTACGGGTATCAACAAATCTTCCACTCAGGCTTCACGCGGGGTTCGAGGGGCGTGGAGATACTGATCCATCGCAGGGTCCCACATACGCATGAGAAACACTGGTTGGACACGCAGGGAAGGTACATTTTTATAAAGGGAAGGATTGGGGGGACATCTTAACACTGGCCAGCGTGGATGCTCCACCGTCATTACAATGGACTTTAGTGGAACGACTTCTACATATCTGGGGGGACATGCCAGACACGCTTTCAGTCATGGGTGGAGATTGGAATGATGTGATGGAGCTGGGTCGGGATAGATGGAGGAGTGGGGACACGCTGGGGTTGGTGGATCCCCAACCAAACTATACTCTCTGGTGACGGGACTGGACTGTGCGGATGTCTAGAGACACCTACATGGTCTCCGTCGGGAATGTACCTACTTCTCCACAACACATGATTCTTTCTCGAGGCTCGATTATATATTTGTTCCTAGGAGACTAATACACAAAGTTTTGTCGTCAGACATTATGCCCAGAGGCTTGTCGGATCATTCATCAGTTGGCCTCACATTCCGGATCGGCCCAGGGAGGCAGCCACTTAGATGGCGTATGTCAGTGTGGCAGCTGCAAAAGGAGGAATACAGGGAACACTTGACCAAAGAGATAGATAATTATCTGGTAGCCAATGTGGGGTCGGTCACGTCCCCAGCTGTACTTTGGGAGGCATTGAAAACAACGCAGCGAGGGGTGGATATCTCGTGGTGTGTGGCAGTGCGGAGGGAGCAGCAGAGGGAATT